>NW_026577983.1:0-1200000 GCF_029603195.1 Condylostylus longicornis
CATATATTGGCAGAATCTGTGGACTCCCAGTGATCACAAAAAACACGTCAAATCGCTGTATCTCTTCTCGTTTAGCCAGAAAACGCGTTTAAAGTTTTGCAAAAGATTTTCTTAAATATCTCCAAAAATATTTTTGCTACAGCCTATTATCATATATTGGCAGAATCTGTGGACTCCCAGTGATCACAAAAAACACGTAAAATCGCTTTATCTCTTCTAGTTTAACCAGAAAACGCGTTTAAAGTTTTGCAA
This sequence comes from Condylostylus longicornis, assembly GCF_029603195.1. Taxonomy (NCBI): domain Eukaryota; kingdom Metazoa; phylum Arthropoda; class Insecta; order Diptera; family Dolichopodidae; genus Condylostylus; species Condylostylus longicornis. The sequence continues at coordinate 253 of NW_026577983.1, forward strand.
AAGATTTTCTTAAATATCTCCAAAAATATTTTTGCTACAGCCTATTATCATATATTGGCAGAATCTGTGGACTCCCAGTGATCACAAAAAACACGTAAAATCGCTCTATCTCTTCTCGTTTAGCCAGAAAACGCGTTTAAAGTTTTGCAAAAGATTTTCTTAAATATCTCCAAAAATATTTTTGCTACAGCCTATTATCATATATTGGCAGAATCTGTGGACTCCCAGTGATCACAAAAAACACGTAAAATCGCTCTATCTCTTCTCGTTTAGCCAGAAAACGCGTTTAAAGTTTTGCAAAAGATTTTCTTAAATATCTCTAAAAATATTTTTGCTACAGCCTATTATCATATATTGGCAGAATCTGTGGACTCCCAGTGATCACAAAAAACACGTAAAATCGCTCTATCTCTTCTCGTTTAGCCAGAAAACGCGTTTAAAGTTTTGCAAAAGATTTTCTTAAATATCTCCAAAAATATTTTTGCTACAGCCTATTATCATATATTGGCAGAATCTGTGGACTCCCAGTGATCACAAAAAACACGTCAAATCGCTCTATCTCTTCTAGTTTAGCCAGAAAACGCGTTTAAAGTTTTGCAAAAGATTTTCCTAAATATCTCCAAAAATATTTTTGCTACAGCCTATTATCATATATTTGCAGAGTCTGTGGACTCCCAGTGATCACAAAAAACGCTTAAAATCGCTCTATCTCTTCTAGTTTAGCCAGAAAACGCGTTTAAAGTTTTGCAAAAGATTTTTTTAAATATCTCCAAAAATATTTTTGCTACAGCCTATTATCATATATTCGCAGAATCTGTGAACTGCCAGTGATCACAAAAAACACGTAAAATCGCTCTATCTCTTCTCGTTTAGCCAGAAAACGCGTTTAAAGTTTTGCAAAAGATTTTCTTAAATATCTCCAAAAATATTTTTGCTACAGCCTATTATCATATATTGGCAGAATCTGTGGACTCCCAGTGATCACAAAAAACACGTCAAATCGCTCTATCTCTTCTAGTTTAGCCAGAAAACGCGTTTAAAGTTTTGCAAAAGATTTTCCTAAATATCTCCAAAAATATTTTTGCTACAGCCTATTATCATATATTTGCAGAATCTGTGGACTCCCAGTGATCACAAAAAACGCTTAAAATCGCTCTATCTCTTCTAGTTTAGCCAGAAAACGCGTTTAAAGTTTTGCAAAAGATTTTTTTAAATATCTCCAAAAATATTTTTGCTACAGCCTATTATCATATATTCGCAGAATCTGTGAACTGCCAGTGATCACAAAAAAACACGTAAAATCGCTCTATCTCTTCTAGTTTAGCCAGAAAACGCATTTAAAGTTTTGCAAAAGATTTTTTTTAAATATCTCCAAAAATATTTTTGCTACAGCCTATTATCATATATTGGCAGAATCTATGGACTCCCAGTGATCACAAAAAACACGTAAAATCGCTCTATCTCTTCTAGTTTAGCCAGAAAACGCGTTTAAAGTTTTGCATACGATTTTCTTAAATATCTCCAAAAATATTTTTGCTACAGCCTATTATCATATATTGGCAGAATCTGTTGTCTCCCAGTGATCACAAAAAACGCGTAAAATCGCTCTATCTCTTCTAGTTTAGCCAGAAAACGCGTTTAAAGTTTTGCAAAAGATTTTCTTAAATATCTCCAAAAATATTTTTGCTACAGCCTATTATCATATATTGGCAGAATCTGTGGACTCCCAGTGATCACAAAAAACACGTCAAATCGCTGTATCTCTTCTCGTTTAGCCAGAAAACGCGTTTAAAGTTTTGCAAAAGATTTTCTTAAATATCTCCAAAAATATTTTTGCTACAGCCTATTATCATATATTGGCAGAATCTGTGGACTCCCAGTGATCACAAAAAACACGTAAAATCGCTCTATCTCTTCTCGTTTAGCCAGAAAACGCGTTTAAAGTTTTGCAAAAGATTTTCTTAAATATCTCTAAAAATATTTTTGCTACAGCCTATTATCATATATTGGCAGAATCTGTGGACTCCCAGTGATCACAAAAAACACGTAAAATCGCTCTATCTCTTCTCGTTTAGCCAGAAAACGCGTTTAAAGTTTTGCAAAAGATTTTCTTAAATATCTCCAAAAATATTTTTGCTACAGCCTATTATCATATATTGGCAGAATCTGTGGACTCCCAGTGATCACAAAAAACACGTCAAATCGCTCTATCTCTTCTAGTTTAGCCAGAAAACGCGTTTAAAGTTTTGCAAAAGATTTTCCTAAATATCTCCAAAAATATTTTTGCTACAGCCTATTATCATATATTTGCAGAGTCTGTGGACTCCCAGTGATCACAAAAAACGCTTAAAATCGCTCTATCTCTTCTAGTTTAGCCAGAAAACGCGTTTAAAGTTTTGCAAAAGATTTTTTTTAAATATCTCCAAAAATATTTTTGCTACAGCCTATTATCATATATTCGCAGAATCTGTGAACTGCCAGTGATCACAAAAAACACGTAAAATCGCTCTATCTCTTCTAGTTTAGCCAGAAAACGCATTTAAAGTTTTGCAAAAGATTTTTTTAAATATCTCCAAAAATATTTTTGCTACAGCCTATTATCATATATTGGCAGAATCTATGGACTCCCAGTGATCACAAAAAACACGTAAAATCGCTCTATCTCTTCTAGTTTAGCCAGAAAACGCGTTTAAAGTTTTGCAAAAGATTTTCTTAAATATCTCCAAAAATATTTTTGCTACTGCCTATTATCATATATTGGCAGAATCTGTAGACTCCCAGTGATCACAAAAAACACGTCAAATTGCTGTATCTCTTCTCGTTTAGCCAGAAAACGCGTTTAAAGTTTTGCAAAAGATTTTCTTAAATATCTCCAAAAATATTTTTGCTACAGCCTATTATCATATATTGGCAGAATCTGTGGACTCCCAGTGATCACAAAAAACACGTCAAATCGCTGTATCTCTTCTCGTTTAGCCAGAAAACGCGTTTAAAGTTTTGAAAAAGATTTTCTTAAATATCTCCAAAAATATTTTTGCTACAGCCTATTATCATATATTGGCAGAATCTGTGGACTCCCAGTGATCACAAAAAACACGTAAAATCGCTCTATCTCTTCTCGTTTAGCCAGAAAACGCGTTTAAAGTTTTGCAAAAGATTTTCTTAAATATCTCCAAAAATATTTTTGCTACAGCCTATTATCATATATTGGCAGAATCTGTAGACTCCCAGTGATCACAAAAAACACGTAAAATCGCTCTATCTCTTCTCGTTTAGCCAGAAAACGCGTTTAAAGTTTTGCAAAAGATTTTCTTAAATATCTCCAAAAATATTTTTGCTACAGCCTATTATCATATATTGGCAGAATCTGTGGACTCCCAGTGATCACAAAAAACGCTTAAAATCGCTCTATCTCTTCTAGTTTAGCCAGAAAACGCGTTTAAAGTTTTGCAAAAGATTTTTTTAAATGTTTCCAAAAATATTTTTGCTACAACCTATTATCATATATTGGCAGAATCTGTGGACTCCCAGTGATCACAAAAAAACGCTTATAATCGCTCTATCTCTTCTCGTTTAGCCAGAAAACGCGTTTAAAGTTTTGCAAAAGATTTTCTTAAATATCTCCAAAAATATTTTTGCTACAGCCTATTATCATATATTGGCAGAATCTGTTGTCTTCAAGTGATCACAAAAAACGCGTAAAATCGCTCTATCTCTTCTAGTTTAGCCAGAAAACGCGTTTAAAGTTTTGCAAAAGATTTTCTCAAATATCTCCAAAAATATTTTTGCTACAGCCTATTATCATATATTGGCAGAATCTGTGGACTCCCAGTGATCACAAAAAACACGTAAAATCGCTCTATCTCTTCTCGTTTAGCCAGAAAAAGCGTTTAAAGTTTTGCAAAAGATTTTCCTAAATATCTCCAAAAATATTTTTGCTACAGCCTATTATCATATATTGGCAGAATCTGTGGACTTCCAGTGATCACAAAAAACGCTTAAAATTGCTCTATCTCTTCTAGTTTAGCCAGAAAACGCGTTTAAAGTTTTGCAAAAGATTTTCTTAAATATCTCCAAAAATATTTTTGCTACAGCCTATTATCATATATCGGCAGAATCTGTGGACTCCCAGTGATCACAAAAAACACGTAAAATCGCTCTATCTCTTTTAGTTTAGCACAGAAAATGCGTTTAAAGTTTTGCAAAAGATTTTCTTAAATATCTCCAAAAATATTTTTGCTACAGCCTATTATCATATATTGGCAGAATCTGTGGACTTCCAGTGATCACAAAAAACGCTTAAAATTGCTCTATCTCTTCTAGTTTAGCCAGAAAACGCGTTTAAAGTTTTGCAAAAGATTTTTTTAAATATCTCCAAAAATATTTTTGCTACAGCCTATTACCATATATAGTGATCACAAAAAACGCGTAAAATCGCTCTATTTTTTCCAGTTTAGCCAGAAAACGCGTTTAAAGTTATGCAAAAGATTTTTTTTAAATATCTCCAAAAATATTTTTGCTACAGCCTATTATCATATATTAGCAGAATCTATGTACTCCCAACGATCACAAAAAACACGTAAAATCGCTTTATCTGTTCTAGTTTAGCCAGAAAACGCGTTTAAAGTTTTGCAAAAGATTTTCTCAAATATCTCCAAAAAATTTTTGCTACAGCCTATTATCATATATTGGCAGAATCTGTGGACTCCCAGTGATCACAAAAAACACGTAAAATCGCTCTATCTCTTCTAGTTTAGCCAGAAAACGCGTTTAAAGTTATGCAAAAGATTTTTTTAAATATCTCCAAAAATATTTTTGGTACAGCCTATTAGCATATATTGGCAGAATCTGTGGACTCCCAGTGATCACAAAAAACGCTTAAAATCGCTCTATCTCTTCTAGTTTAGCCAGAAAACGTGTTTAAAGTTTTGCAAAAGATTTTCTTAAATATCTCCAAAAATATTTTTGCTACAGCCTATTATCATATATCGGCAGAATCTGTGGACTCCCAGTGATCACAAAAAACACGTAAAATCGCTCTATCTCTTTTAGTTTAGCACAGAAAATGCGTTTAAAGTTTTGCAAAAGATTTTCTTAAATATCTCCAAAAATATTTTTGCTACAGCCTATTATCATATATTGGCAGAATCTGTGGACTCCCAGTGATCACAAAAAACGCTTAAAATCGCTCTATCTCTTCTAGTTTAGCCAGAAAACGTGTTTAAAGTTTTGCAAAAGATTTTCTTAAATATCTCCAAAAATATTTTTGCTACAGCCTATTATCATATATTGGCAGAATCTGTTGTCTTCAAGTGATCACAAAAAACGCGTAAAATCGCTCTATCTCTTCTAGTTTAGCCAGAAAACGCGTTTAAAGTTTTGCAAAAGATTTTCTCAAATATCTCCAAAAATATTTTTGCTACAGCCTATTATCATATATTGGCAGAATCTGTGGACTCCCAGTGATCACAAAAAACACGTAAAATCGCTCTATCTCTTCTCGTTTAGCCAGAAAACGCGTTTAAAGTTTTGCAAAAGATTTTCCTAAATATCTCCAAAAATATTTTTGCTACAGCCTATTATCATATATTGGCAGAATCTGTGGACTCCCAGTGATCACAAAAAACGCTTAAAATCGCTCTATCTCTTCTAGTTTAGCCAGAAAACGTGTTTAAAGTTTTGCAAAAGATTTTCTTAAATATCTCCAAAAATATTTTTGCTACAGCCTATTATCATATATCGGCAGAATCTGTGGACTCCCAGTGATCACAAAAAACACGTAAAATCGCTCTATCTCTTTTAGTTTAGCACAGAAAATGCGTTTAAAGTTTTGCAAAAGATTTTCTTAAATATCTCCAAAAATATTTTTGCTACAGCCTATTATCATATATTGGCAGAATCTGTGGACTTCCAGTGATCACAAAAAACGCTTAAAATTGCTCTATCTCTTCTAGTTTAGCCAGAAAACGCGTTTAAAGTTTTGCAAAAGATTTTTTTAAATATCTCCAAAAATATTTTTGCTACAGCCTATTACCATATATAGTGATCACAAAAAACGCGTAAAATCGCTCTATTTTTTCCAGTTTAGCCAGAAAACGCGTTTAAAGTTATGCAAAAGATTTTTTTAAATATCTCCAAAAATATTTTTGCTACAGCCTATTATCATATATTAGCAGAATCTATGTACTCCCAACGATCACAAAAAACACGTAAAATCGCTTTATCTGTTCTAGTTTAGCCAGAAAACGCGTTTAAAGTTTTGCAAAAGATTTTCTCAAATATCTCCAAAAAATTTTTGCTACAGCCTATTATCATATATTGGCAGAATCTGTGGACTCCCAGTGATCACAAAAAACACGTAAAATCGCTCTATCTCTTCTAGTTTAGCCAGAAAACGCGTTTAAAGTTATGCAAAAGATTTTTTTAAATATCTCCAAAAATATTTTTGCTACAGCCTATTATCATATATTAGCAGAATCTATGTACTCCCAACGATCACAAAAAACACGTAAAATCGCTTTATCTCTTCTAGTTTAGCCAGAAAACGCGTTTAAAGTTTTGCAAAAGATTTTTATAAATATCTCCAAAAATATTTTTGGTACAGCCTATTAGCATATATTGGCAGAATCTGTGGACTCCCAGTGATGACAAAAAATACATAAAATCGCTCTATCTCTTCTGGTTTAGCCAGAAAACGCGTTTAAAGTTTTGCAAAAGATTTTCTTAAATATCTCCAAAAATATTTTTGCTACAGCCTATTATCATATATTGGCAGAATCTGTGGACTCCCAGTGATCACAAAAAACACGTAAAATCGCTTTATCTTTTCTAGTTTAGCCAGAAAACGCGTTTAAAGTTTTGCAAAAGATTTTCTTAAATATCTCCAAAAATATTTTTGCTACAGCCTATTATCATATATTTGCAGAGTTTGTGGACTCCCAGTGATCACAAAAAATACGTAAAATCGCTCTATCTCTTCTCGTTTAGCCAGAAAACGCGTTTAAAGTTTTGCAAAAGATTTTCCTAAATATCTCCAAAAATATTTTTGCTACAGCCTATTATCATATATTGGCAGAATCTGTGGACTCCCAGTGATCACAAAAAACGCTTAAAATCGCTCTATCTCTTCTAATTTAGCCAGAAAACGCGTTTAATGTTTTGCAAAAGATTTTTTTAAATGTCTCCAAAAATATTTTTGATACAGCCTATTATCATATATTGGCAGAATCTGTGGACTCCCAGTGATCACAAAAAACACGTAAAATCGCTCTATCTCTTCTAGTTTAGCCAGAAAACGCGTTTAAAGTTTTGCAAAAGATTTTCTTAAATATCTCCAAAAATATTTTTGCTACAGCCTATTATCATATATTGGCAGAATCTGCTGATCTCTCTTCCAGTGATCACAAAAAACGCGTAAAATCGCTCTATCTCTTCTCGTTTAGCCAGAAAACGCGTTTAAAGTTTTGCAAAAGATTTTCCTAAATATCTCCAAAAATATTTTTGCTACAGCCTATTATCATATATTGGCAGAATCTGTGGACTCCCAGTGATCACAAAAAACGCTTAAAATCGCTCTATCTCTTCTAGTTTAGCCAGAAAACGTGTTTAAAGTTTTGCAAAAGATTTTCTTAAATATCTCCAAAAATATTTTTGCTACAGCCTATTATCATATATCGGCAGAATCTGTGGACTCCCAGTGATCACAAAAAACACGTAAAATCGCTCTATCTCTTTTAGTTTAGCACAGAAAATGCGTTTAAAGTTTTGCAAAAGATTTTCTTAAATATCTCCAAAAATATTTTTGCTACAGCCTATTATCATATATTGGCAGAATCTGTGGACTTCCAGTGATCACAAAAAACGCTTAAAATTGCTCTATCTCTTCTAGTTTAGCCAGAAAACGCGTTTAAAGTTTTGCAAAAGATTTTTTTAAATGTTTCCAAAAATATTTTTGCTACAACCTATTATCATATATTGGCAGAATCTGTGGACTCCCAGTGATCACAAAAAACGCTTATAATCGCTCTATCTCTTCTAGTTTAGCCAGAAAACGCGTTTAAAGTTTTGCAAAAGATTTTCTTAAATATCTCCAAAAATATTTTTGCTACAGCCTATTATCATATATTGGCAGAATCTGTTGTCTTCAAGTGATCACAAAAAACGCGTAAAATCGCTCTATCTCTTCTAGTTTAGCCAGAAAACGCGTTTAAAGTTTTGCAAAAGATTTTCTCAAATATCTCCAAAAATATTTTTGGTACAGCCTATTATCATATATTGGCAGAATCTGTGGACTCCCAGTGATCACAAAAAACACGTAAAATCGCTCTATCTCTTCTCGTTTAGCCAGAAAACGCGTTTAAAGTTTTGCAAAAGATTTTCCTAAATATCTCCAAAAATATTTTTGCTACAGCCTATTATCATATATTGGCAGAATCTGTGGACTCCCAGTGATCACAAAAAACGCTTAAAATCGCTCTATCTCTTCTAGTTTAGCCAGAAAACGTGTTTAAAGTTTTGCAAAAGATTTTCTTAAATATCTCCAAAAATATTTTTGCTACAGCCTATTATCATATATCGGCAGAATCTGTGGACTCCCAGTGATCACAAAAAACACGTAAAATCGCTCTATCTCTTTTAGTTTAGCACAGAAAATGCGTTTAAAGTTTTGCAAAAGATTTTCTTAAATATCTCCAAAAATATTTTTGCTACAGCCTATTATCATATATTGGCAGAATCTGTGGACTTCCAGTGATCACAAAAAACGCTTAAAATTGCTCTATCTCTTCTAGTTTAGCCAGAAAACGCGTTTAAAGTTTTGCAAAAGATTTTTTTAAATATCTCCAAAAATATTTTTGCTACAGCCTATTACCATATATAGTGATCACAAAAAACGCGTAAAATCGCTCTATTTTTTCCAGTTTAGCCAGAAAACGCGTTTAAAGTTATGCAAAAGATTTTTTTAAATATCTCCAAAAATATTTTTGCTACAGCCTATTATCATATATTAGCAGAATCTATGTACTCCCAACGATCACAAAAAACACGTAAAATCGCTTTATCTGTTCTAGTTTAGCCAGAAAACGCGTTTAAAGTTTTGCAAAAGATTTTCTCAAATATCTCCAAAAAATTTTTGCTACAGCCTATTATCATATATTGGCAGAATCTGTGGACTCCCAGTGATCACAAAAAACACGTAAAATCGCTCTATCTCTTCTAGTTTAGCCAGAAAACGCGTTTAAAGTTATGCAAAAGATTTTTTTAAATATCTCCAAAAATATTTTTGGTACAGCCTATTAGCATATATTGGCAGAATCTGTGGACTCCCAGTGATCACAAAAAACGCTTAAAATCGCTCTATCTCTTCTAGTTTAGCCAGAAAACGTGTTTAAAGTTTTGCAAAAGATTTTCTTAAATATCTCCAAAAATATTTTTGCTACAGCCTATTATCATATATCGGCAGAATCTGTGGACTCCCAGTGATCACAAAAAACACGTAAAATCGCTCTATCTCTTTTAGTTTAGCACAGAAAATGCGTTTAAAGTTTTGCAAAAGATTTTCTTAAATATCTCCAAAAATATTTTTGCTACAGCCTATTATCATATATTGGCAGAATCTGTGGACTCCCAGTGATCACAAAAAACGCTTAAAATCGCTCTATCTCTTCTAGTTTAGCCAGAAAACGTGTTTAAAGTTTTGCAAAAGATTTTCTTAAATATCTCCAAAAATATTTTTGCTACAGCCTATTATCATATATTGGCAGAATCTGTTGTCTTCAAGTGATCACAAAAAACGCGTAAAATCGCTCTATCTCTTCTAGTTTAGCCAGAAAACGCGTTTAAAGTTTTGCAAAAGATTTTCTCAAATATCTCCAAAAATATTTTTGCTACAGCCTATTATCATATATTGGCAGAATCTGTGGACTCCCAGTGATCACAAAAAACACGTAAAATCGCTCTATCTCTTCTCGTTTAGCCAGAAAACGCGTTTAAAGTTTTGCAAAAGATTTTCCTAAATATCTCCAAAAATATTTTTGCTACAGCCTATTATCATATATTGGCAGAATCTGTGGACTCCCAGTGATCACAAAAAACGCTTAAAATCGCTCTATCTCTTCTAGTTTAGCCAGAAAACGTGTTTAAAGTTTTGCAAAAGATTTTCTTAAATATCTCCAAAAATATTTTTGCTACAGCCTATTATCATATATCGGCAGAATCTGTGGACTCCCAGTGATCACAAAAAACACGTAAAATCGCTCTATCTCTTTTAGTTTAGCACAGAAAATGCGTTTAAAGTTTTGCAAAAGATTTTCTTAAATATCTCCAAAAATATTTTTGCTACAGCCTATTATCATATATTGGCAGAATCTGTGGACTTCCAGTGATCACAAAAAACGCTTAAAATTGCTCTATCTCTTCTAGTTTAGCCAGAAAACGCGTTTAAAGTTTTGCAAAAGATTTTTTTAAATATCTCCAAAAATATTTTTGCTACAGCCTATTACCATATATAGTGATCACAAAAAACGCGTAAAATCGCTCTATTTTTTCCAGTTTAGCCAGAAAACGCGTTTAAAGTTATGCAAAAGATTTTTTTAAATATCTCCAAAAATATTTTTGCTACAGCCTATTATCATATATTAGCAGAATCTATGTACTCCCAACGATCACAAAAAACACGTAAAATCGCTTTATCTCTTCTAGTTTAGCCAGAAAACGCGTTTAAAGTTTTGCAAAAGATTTTTATAAATATCTCCAAAAATATTTTTGGTACAGCCTATTATCATATATTGGCAGAATCTGTGGACTCCCAGTGATGACAAAAAATACATAAAATCGCTCTATCTCTTCTGGTTTAGCCAGAAAACGCGTTTAAAGTTATGCAAAAGATTTTTTTAAATATCTCCAAAAATATTTTTGCTACAGCCTATTATCATATATTAGCAGAATCTATGTACTCCCAACGATCACAAAAAACACGTAAAATCGCTTTATCTCTTCTAGTTTAGCCAGAAAACGCGTTTAAAGTTTTGCAAAAGATTTTTATAAATATCTCCAAAAATATTTTTGGTACAGCCTATTAGCATATATTGGCAGAATCTGTGGACTCCCAGTGATGACAAAAAATACATAAAATCGCTCTATCTCTTCTGGTTTAGCCAGAAAACGCGTTTAAAGTTTTGCAAAAGATTTTCTTAAATATCTCCAAAAATATTTTTGCTACAGCCTATTATCATATATTGGCAGAATCTGTGGACTCCCAGTGATCACAAAAAACACGTAAAATCGCTTTATCTCTTCTAGTTTAGCCAGAAAACGCGTTTAAAGTTTTGCAAAAGATTTTTATAAATATCTCCAAAAATATTTTTGGTACAGCCTATTAGCATATATTGGCAGAATCTGTGGACTCCCAGTGATGACAAAAAATACATAAAATCGCTCTATCTCTTCTGGTTTAGCCAGAAAACGCGTTTAAAGTTTTGCAAAAGATTTTCTTAAATATCTCCAAAAATATTTTTGCTACAGCCTATTATCATATATTGGCAGAATCTGTGGACTCCCAGTGATCACAAAAAACACGTAAAATCGCTTTATCTTTTCTAGTTTAGCCAGAAAACGCGTTTAAAGTTTTGCAAAAGATTTTCTTAAATATCTCCAAAAATATTTTTGCTACAGCCTATTATCATATATTTGCAGAGTTTGTGGACTCCCAGTGATCACAAAAAATACGTAAAATCGCTCTATCTCTTCTCGTTTAGCCAGAAAACGCGTTTAAAGTTTTGCAAAAGATTTTCCTAAATATCTCCAAAAATATTTTTGCTACAGCCTATTATCATATATTGGCAGAATCTGTGGACTCCCAGTGATCACAAAAAACGCTTAAAATCGCTCTATCTCTTCTAATTTAGCCAGAAAACGCGTTTAATGTTTTGCAAAAGATTTTTTTAAATGTCTCCAAAAATATTTTTGATACAGCCTATTATCATATATTGGCAGAATCTGTGGACTCCCAGTGATCACAAAAAACACGTAAAATCGCTCTATCTCTTCTAGTTTAGCCAGAAAACGCGTTTAAAGTTTTGCAAAAGATTTTCTTAAATATCTCCAAAAATATTTTTGCTACAGCCTATTATCATATATTGGCAGAATCTGCTGATCTCTCTTCCAGTGATCACAAAAAACGCGTAAAATCGCTCTATCTCTTCTCGTTTAGCCAGAAAACGCGTTTAAAGTTTTGCAAAAGATTTTCCTAAATATCTCCAAAAATATTTTTGCTACAGCCTATTATCATATATTTGCAGAGTCTGTGGACTCCCAGTGATCACAAAAAACACGTAAAATCGCTCTATCTCTTCTAGTTTAGCCAGAAAACGCATTTAAAGTTTTGCAAAAGATTTTTTTAAATATCTCCAAAAATATTTTTGCTACAGTCTATTATCATATATTGGCAGAATCTGTGGACTCCCAGTGATCACAAAAAAACACGTAAAATCGCTCTATCTCTTCTAGTTTAGCCAGAAAACGCGTTTAAAGTTTTGCATACGATTTTCTTAAATATCTCCAAAAATATTTTTGCTACAGCCTACTATTATATATTGGCAGAATCTGTTGTCTGCCAGTGATCACAAAAAACGCGTAAAATCGCTCTATCTCTTCTAGTTTAGCCAGAAAACGCGTTTAAAGTTTTGCAAAAGATTTTCTTAAATATCTCCAAAAATATTTTTGCTACAGCCTATTATCATATATTGGCAGAATCTGTGGACTCCCAGTGATCACAAAAAACACGTCAAATCGCTCTATCTCTTCTCGTTTAGCCAGAAAACGCGTTTAAAGTTTTGCAAAAGATTTTCTTAAATATCTCCAAAAATATTTTTGCTACAGCCTATTATCATATATTGGCAGAATCTGTGGACTCCCAGTGATCACAAAAAACACGTAAAATCGCTCAATCTCTTCTCGTTTAGCCAGAAAACGCGTTTAAAGTTTTGCAAAAGATTTTCTTAAATATCTCCAAAAATATTTTTGCTACAGCCTATTATCATATATTGGCAGAATCTGTGGACTCCCAGTGATCACAAAAAACATGTCAAATCGCTCTATCTCCTCTAGTTTAGCCAGAAAACGCGTTTAAAGTTTTGCAAAAGATTTTCCTAAATATCTCCAAAAATATTTTTGCTACAGCCTATTATCATATATTTGCAGAGTCTGTGGACTCCCAGTGATCACAAAAAACGCTTAAAATCGCTCTATCTCTTCTAGTTTAGCCAGAAAACGCGTTTAAAGTTTTGCAAAAGATTTTTTTAAATATCTCCAAAAATATTTTTGCTACAGCCTATTATCATATATTCGCAGAATCTGTGAACTGCCAGTGATCACAAAAAACACGTAAAATCGCTCTATCTCTTCTAGTTTAGCCAGAAAACGCATTTAAAGTTTTGCAAAAGATTTTTTTAAATATCTCCAAAAATATTTTTGCTACAGTCTATTATCATATATTGGCAGAATCTGTGGACTCCCAGTGATCACAAAAAACACGTAAAATCGCTCTATCTCTTCTAGTTTAGCCAGAAAACGCGTTTAAAGTTTTGCATAAGATTTTCTTAAATATCTCCAAAAATATTTTTGCTACAGCCTATTATCATATATTGGCAGAATCTGTTGTCTCCCAGTGATCACAAAAAACGCGTAAAATCGCTCTATCTCTTCTAGTTTAGCCAGAAAACGCGTTTAAAGTTTTGCAAAAGATTTTCTTAAATATCTCCAAAAATATTTTTGCTACAGCCTATTATCATATATTGGCAGAATCTGTGGACTCCCAGTGATCACAAAAAACACGTAAAATCGCTCTATCTCTTCTAGTTTAGCCAGAAAACGCGTTTAAAGTTTTGCATAAGATTTTCTTAAATATCTCCAAAAATATTTTTGCTACAGCCTATTATCATATATTGGCAGAATCTGTTGTCTCCCAGTGATCACAAAAAACGCGTAAAATCGCTCTATCTCTTCTAGTTTAGCCAGAAAACGCGTTTAAAGTTATGCAAAAGATTTTTTATATATCTCCAAAAATATTTTTGCTACAGCCTATTATCATATATTAGCAGAATCTATGTACTCCCAACGATTACAAAAAACACGTAAAATCGCTCTATCTCTTCTCGTTTAGCCAGAAAACGCGTTTAAAGTTTTGCAAAAGATTTTCTTAAATATCTCCAAAAATATTTTTGCTACAGCCTATTATCATATATTGGCAGAATCTGTGGACTCCCAGTGATCACAAAAAACACGTCAAATCGCTGTATCTCTTCTCGTTTAGCCAGAAAACGCGTTTAAAGTTTTGCAAAAGATTTTCTTAAATATCTCCAAAAATATTTTTGCTACAGCCTATTATCATATATTGGCAGAATCTGTGGACTCCCAGTGATCACAAAAAACACGTAAAATCGCTCTATCTCTTCTCGTTTAGCCAGAAAACGCGTTTAAAGTTTTGCAAAAGATTTTCTTAAATATCTCCAAAAATATTTTTGCTACAGCCTATTATCATATATTGGCAGAATCTGTGGACTCCCAGTGATCACAAAAAACACGTAAAATCGCTCTATCTCTTCTCGTTTAGCCAGAAAACGCGTTTAAAGTTTTGCAAAAGATTTTCTTAAATATCTCCAAAAATATTTTTGCTACAGCCTATTATCATATATTGGCAGAATCTGTGGACTCCCAGTGATCACAAAAAACGCTTAAAATCGCTCTATCTCTTCTAGTTTAGCCAGAAAACGCGTTTAAAGTTTTGCAAAAGATTTTTTTAAATGTTTCCAAAAATATTTTTGCTACAACCTATTATCATATATTGGCAGAATCTGTGGACTCCCAGTGATCACAAAAAACACGTAAAATCGCTCTATCTCTTCTCGTTTAGCCAGAAAACGCGTTTAAAGTTTTGCAAAAGATTTTCTTAAATATCTCCAAAAATATTTTTGCTACAGCCTATTATCATATATTGGCAGAATCTGTTGTCTTCAAGTGATCACAAAAAACGCGTAAAATCGCTCTATCTCTTCTAGTTTAGCCAGAAAACGCGTTTAAAGTTTTGCAAAAGATTTTCCTAAATATCTCCAAAAATATTTTTGCTACAGCCTATTATCATATATTGGCAGAATCTGTGGACTCCCAGTGATCACAAAAAACACGTAAAATCGCTCTATCTCTTCTCGTTTAGCCAGAAAACGCGTTTAAAGTTTTGCAAAAGATTTTCCTAAATATCTCCAAAAATATTTTTGCTACAGCCTATTATCATATATTGGCAGAATCTGTGGACTCCCTGTGATCACAAAAAACGCTTAAAATCGCTCTATCTCTTCTAGTTTAGCCAGAAAACGTGTTTAAAGTTTTGCAAAAGATTTTCTTAAATATCTCCAAAAATATTTTTGCTACAGCCTATTATCATATATTGGCAGAATCTGTGGACTCCCAGTGATCACAAAAAACGCGTAAAATCGCTCTATCTCTTTTAGTTTAGCACAGAAAACGCGTTTAAAGTTTTGCAAAAGATTTTCTTAAATATCTCCAAAAATATTTTTGCTACAGCCTATTATCATATATTGGCAGAATCTGTGGACTTCCAGTGATCACAAAAAACGCTTAAAATTGCTCTATCTCTTCTAGTTTAGCCAGAAAACGCGTTTAAAGTTTTGCAAAAGATTTTTTTAAATATCTCCAAAAATATTTTTGCTACAGCCTATTACCATATATTGGCAGAATCTGTGGACTCCCAGTGATCACAAAAAACGCGTAAAATCGCTCTATTTTTTCCAGTTTAGCCAGAAAACGCGTTTAAAGTTATGCAAAAGATTTTTTTAAATATCTCCAAAAATATTTTTGCTACAGCCTATTATCATATATTAGCAGAATCTATGTACTCCCAATGATCACAAAAAACACGTAAAATCGCTTTATCTGTTCTAGTTTAGCCAGAAAACGCGTTTAAAGTTTTGCAAAAGATTTTTATAAATATCTCCAAAAATATTTTTGGTACAGCCTATTAGCATATATTGGCAGAATCTGTGGACTCCCAGTGATCACAAAAAACACGTAAATTCGCTCTATCTCTTCTCGTTTAGCCAGAAAACGCGTTTAAAGTTTTGCAAAAGATTTTTTTAAATATCTCCAAAAATATTTTTGCTACAGCCTATTACCATATATTGGCAGAATCTGTGGACTCCCAGTGATCACAAAAAACGCGTAAAATCGCTCTATTTTTTCCAGTTTAGCCAGAAAACGCGTTTAAAGTTATGCAAAAGATTTTTTTAAATATCTCCAAAAATATTTTTGCTACAGCCTATTATCATATATTAGCAGAATCTATGTACTCCCAACGATCACAAAAAACACGTAAAATCGCTTTATCTGTTCTAGTTTAGCCAGAAAACGCGTTTAAAGTTTTGCAAAAGATTTTTATAAATATCTCCAAAAATATTTTTGGTACAGCCTATTAGCATATATTGGCAGAATCTGTGGACTCCCAGTGATCACAAAAAACACGTAAAATCGCTCTATCTCTTCTCGTTTAGCCAGAAAACGCGTTTAAAGTTTTGCAAAAGATTTTCTTAAATATCTCCAAAAATATTTTTGCTACAGCCTATTATCATACAGAGTCCACAGACTCTGCAAATATATTATATTTGCAGAGTCTGTGGACTCCCAGTGATCACAAAAAACACGTAAAATCGCTCTATCTCTTCTAGTTTAGCCAGAAAACGCATTTAAAGTTTTGCAAAAGATTTTTTTAAATATCTCCAAAAATATTTTTGCTACAGTCTATTATCATATATTGGCAGAATCTGTGGACTCCCAGTGATCACAAAAAACACGTAAAATCGCTCTATCTCTTCTAGTTTAGCCAGAAAACGCGTTTAAAGTTTTGCATACGATTTTCTTAAATATCTCCAAAAATATTTTTGCTACAGCCTATTATCATATATTGGCAGAATCTGTTGTCTCCCAGTGATCACAAAAAACGCGTAAAATCGCTCTATCTCTTCTAGTTTAGCCAGAAAACGCGTTTAAAGTTTTGCAAAAGATTTTCTTAAATATCTCCAAAAATATTTTTGCTACAGCCTATTATCATATATTGGCAGAATCTGTGGACTCCCAGTGATCACAAAAAACACGTCAAATCGCTGTATCTCTTCTCGTTTAGCCAGAAAACGCGTTTAAAGTTTTGCAAAAGATTTTCTTAAATATCTCCAAAAATATTTTTGCTACAGCCTATTATCATATATTGGCAGAATCTGTGGACTCCCAGTGATCACAAAAAACACGTAAAATCGCTCTATCTCTTCTCGTTTAGCCAGAAAACGCGTTTAAAGTTTTGCAAAAGATTTTCTTAAATATCTCCAAAAATATTTTTGCTACAGCCTATTATCATATATTGGCAGAATCTGTGGACTCCCAGTGATCACAAAAAACACGTAAAATCGCTCTATCTCTTCTCGTTTAGCCAGAAAACGCGTTTAAAGTTTTGCAAAAGATTTTCTTAAATATCTCCAAAAATATTTTTGCTACAGCCTATTATCATATATTGGCAGAATCTGTGGACTCCCAGTGATCACAAAAAACACGTAAAATCGCTCTATCTCTTCTCGTTTAGCCAGAAAACGCGTTTAAAGTTTTGCAAAAGATTTTCTTAAATATCTCCAAAAATATTTTTGCTACAGCCTATTATCATATATTGGCAGAATCTGTGGACTCCCAGTGATCACAAAAAACGCTTAAAATCGCTCTATCTCTTCTAGTTTAGCCAGAAAACGCGTTTAAAGTTTTGCAAAAGATTTTTTTAAATGTTTCCAAAAATATTTTTGCTACAACCTATTATCATATATTGGCAGAATCTGTGGACTCCCAGTGATCACAAAAAACACGTAAAATCGCTCTATCTCTTCTCGTTTAGCCAGAAAACGCGTTTAAAGTTTTGCAAAAGATTTTCTTAAATATCTCCAAAAATATTTTTGCTACAGCCTATTATCATATATTGGCAGAATCTGTTGTCTTCAAGTGATCACAAAAAACGCGTAAAATCGCTCTATCTCTTCTAGTTTAGCCAGAAAACGCGTTTAAAGTTTTGCAAAAGATTTTCCTAAATATCTCCAAAAATATTTTTGCTACAGCCTATTATCATATATTGGCAGAATCTGTGGACTCCCAGTGATCACAAAAAACACGTAAAATCGCTCTATCTCTTCTCGTTTAGCCAGAAAACGCGTTTAAAGTTTTGCAAAAGATTTTCCTAAATATCTCCAAAAATATTTTTGCTACAGCCTATTATCATATATTGGCAGAATCTGTGGACTCCCAGTGATCACAAAAAACGCTTAAAATCGCTCTATCTCTTCTAGTTTAGCCAGAAAACGTGTTTAAAGTTTTGCAAAAGATTTTCTTAAATATCTCCAAAAATATTTTTGCTACAGCCTATTATCATATATTGGCAGAATCTGTGGACTCCCAGTGATCACAAAAAACACGTAAAATCGCTCTATCTCTTTTAGTTTAGCACAGAAAACGCGTTTAAAGTTTTGCAAAAGATTTTCTTAAATATCTCCAAAAATATTTTTGCTACAGCCTATTATCATATATTGGCAGAATCTGTTGATCTCTCTTCCAGTGATCACAAAAAACGCTTAAAATCGCTCTATCTCTTCTAGTTTAGCCAGAAAACGCGTTTAAAGTTTTGCAAAAGATTTTTTTAAATATCTCCAAAATTATTTTTGCTACAGCCTATTATCATATATTGGCAGAATCTGTGGACTCCCAGTGATCACAAAAAACGCGTAAAATCGCTCTATTTTTTCCAGTTTAGCCAGAAAACGCGTTTAAAGTTATGCAAAAGATTTTTTTAAATATCTCCAAAAATATTTTTGCAAAAGATTTTTATAAATATCTCCAAAAATATTTTTGGTACAGCCTATTAGCATATATTGGCGGAATCTGTGGACTCCCAGTGATCACAAAAAACACGTAAAATCGCTCTATCTCTTCTCGTTTAGCCAGAAAACGCGTTTAAAGTTTTGCAAAAGATTTTTTTAAATATCTCCAAAAATATTTTTGCTACAGCCTATTACCATATATTGGCAGAATCTGTGGACTCCCAGTGATCACAAAAAACGCGTAAAATCGCTCTATTTTTTCCAGTTTAGCCAGAAAACGCGTTTAAAGTTATGCAAAAGATTTTTTTAAATATCTCCAAAAATATTTTTGCTACAGCCTATTATCATATATTAGCAGAATCTATGTACTCCCAACGATCACAAAAAACACGTAAAATCGCTTTATCTGTTCTAGTTTAGCCAGAAAACGCGTTTAAAGTTTTGCAAAAGATTTTTATAAATATCTCCAAAAATATTTTTGGTACAGCCTATTAGCATATATTGGCAGAATCTGTGGACTCCCAGTGATCACAAAAAACACGTAAAATCGCTCTATCTCTTCTCGTTTAGCCAGAAAACGCGTTTAAAGTTTTGCAAAAGATTTTCTTAAATATCTCCAAAAATATTTTTGCTACAGCCTATTATCATATATTGGCAGAATCTGTGGACTCCCAGTGATCACAAAAAACACGTCAAATCGCTCTATCTCTTCTAGTTTAGCCAGAAAACGCGTTTAAAGTTTTGCAAAAGATTTTCCTAAATATCTCCAAAAATATTTTTGCTACAGCCTATTATCATATATTGGCAGAATCTGTGGACTCCCAGTGATCACAAAAAACACGTCAAATCGCTCTATCTCTTCTAGTTTAGCCAGAAAACGCGTTTAAAGTTTTGCAAAAGATTTTCCTAAATATCTCCAAAAATATTTTTGCTACAGCCTATTACCATATATTTGCAGAGTCTGTGGACTCCCAGTGATCACAAAAAACACGTAAAATCGCTCTATCTCTTCTCGTTTAGCCAGAAAACGCGTTTAAAGTTTTGCAAAAGATTTTCCTAAATATCTCCAAAAATATTTTTGCTACAGCCTATTATCATATATTTGCAGAGTCTGTGGACTCCCAGTGATCACAAAAAACACGTAAAATCGCTCTATCTCTTCTAGTTTAGCCAGAAAACGCGTTTAAAGTTTTGCATACGATTTTTTTAAATATCTCCAAAAATATTTTTGCTACAGTCTATTATCATATATTGGCAGAATCTGTGGACTCCCAGTGATCACAAAAAACACGTAAAATCGCTCTATCTCTTCTAGTTTAGCCAGAAAACGCATTTAAAGTTTTGCAAAAGATTTTTTTAAATATCTCCAAAAATATTTTTGCTACAGTCTATTATCATATATTGGCAGAATCTGTGGACTCCCAGTGATCACAAAAAACACGTAAAATCGCTCTATCTCTTCTCGTTTAGCCAGAAAACGCGTTTAAAGTTTTGCAAAAGATTTTCTTAAATATCTCCAAAAATATTTTTGCTACAGCCTATTATCATATATTGGCAGAATCTGTGGACTCCCAGTGATCACAAAAAACACGTCAAATCGCTCTATCTCTTCTAGTTTAGCCAGAAAACGCGTTTAAAGTTTTGCAAAAGATTTTCCTAAATATCTCCAAAAATATTTTTGCTACAGCCTATTATCATATATTTGCAGAGTCTGTGGACTCCCAGTGATCACAAAAAACACGTAAAATCGCTCTATCTCTTCTAGTTTAGCCAGAAAACGCATTTAAAGTTTTGCAAAAGATTTTTTTAAATATCTCCAAAAATATTTTTGCTACAGTCTATTATCATATATTGGCAGAATCTGTGGACTCCCAGTGATCACAAAAAACACGTAAAATCGCTCTATCTCTTCTAGTTTAGCCAGAAAACGCGTTTAAAGTTTTGCATACGATTTTCTTAAATATCTCCAAAAATATTTTTGCTACAGCCTACTATCATATATTGGCAGAATCTGTTGTCTCCCAGTGATCACAAAAAACGCGTAAAATCGCTCTATCTCTTCTAGTTTAGCCAGAAAACGCGTTTAAAGTTTTGCAAAAGATTTTCTTAAATATCTCCAAAAATATTTTTGCTACAGCCTATTATCATATATTGGCAGAATCTGTGGACTCCCAGTGATCACAAAAAACACGTCAAATCGCTGTATCTCTTCTCGTTTAGCCAGAAAACGCGTTTAAAGTTTTGCAAAAGATTTTCTTAAATATCTCCAAAAATATTTTTGCTACAGCCTATTATCATATATTGGCAGAATCTGTGGACTCCCAGTGATCACAAAAAACACGTAAAATCGCTCTATCTCTTCTCGTTTAGCCAGAAAACGCGTTTAAAGTTTTGCAAAAGATTTTCTTAAATATCTCCAAAAATATTTTTGCTACAGCCTATTATCATATATTGGCAGAATCTGTGGACTCCCAGTGATCACAAAAAACACGTAAAATCGCTCTATCTCTTCTAGTTTAGCCAGAAAACGCATTTAAAGTTTTGCAAAAGATTTTTTTAAATATCTCCAAAAATATTTTTGCTACAGTCTATTATCATATATTGGCAGAATCTGTGGACTCCCAGTGATCACAAAAAACACGTAAAATCGCTCTATCTCTTCTCGTTTAGCCAGAAAACGCGTTTAAAGTTTTGCAAAAGATTTTCTTAAATATCTCCAAAAATATTTTTGCTACAGCCTATTATCATATATTGGCAGAATCTGTGGACTCCCAGTGATCACAAAAAACACGTAAAATCGCTCTATCTCTTCTCGTTTAGCCAGAAAACGCGTTTAAAGTTTTGCAAAAGATTTTCTTAAATATCTCCAAAAATATTTTTGCTACAGCCTATTATCATATATTGGCAGAATCTGTGGACTCCCAGTGATCACAAAAAACACGTCAAATCGCTCTATCTCTTCTAGTTTAGCCAGAAAACGCGTTTAAAGTTTTGCAAAAGATTTTCCTAAATATCTCCAAAAATATTTTTGCTACAGCCTATTATCATATATTTGCAGAGTCTGTGGACTCCCAGTGATCACAAAAAACACGTAAAATCGCTCTATCTCTTCTAGTTTAGCCAGAAAACGCATTTAAAGTTTTGCAAAAGATTTTTTTAAATATCTCCAAAAATATTTTTGCTACAGTCTATTATCATATATTGGCAGAATCTGTGGACTCCCAGTGATCACAAAAAACACGTAAAATCGCTCTATCTCTTCTAGTTTAGCCAGAAAACGCGTTTAAAGTTTTGCATACGATTTTCTTAAATATCTCCAAAAATATTTTTGCTACAGCCTACTATCATATATTGGCAGAATCTGTTGTCTCCCAGTGATCACAAAAAACGCGTAAAATCGCTCTATCTCTTCTAGTTTAGCCAGAAAACGCGTTTAAAGTTTTGCAAAAGATTTTCTTAAATATCTCCAAAAATATTTTTGCTACAGCCTATTATCATATATTGGCAGAATCTGTGGACTCCCAGTGATCACAAAAAACACGTCAAATCGCTGTATCTCTTCTCGTTTAGCCAGAAAACGCGTTTAAAGTTTTGCAAAAGATTTTCTTAAATATCTCCAAAAATATTTTTGCTACAGCCTATTATCATATATTGGCAGAATCTGTGGACTCCCAGTGATCACAAAAAACACGTAAAATCGCTCTATCTCTTCTCGTTTAGCCAGAAAATGCGTTTAAAGTTTTGCAAAAGATTTTCTTAAATATCTCCAAAAATATTTTTGCTACAGCCTATTATCATATATTGGCAGAATCTGTGGACTCCCAGTGATCACAAAAAACACGTAAAATCGCTCTATCTCTTCTCGTTTAGCCAGAAAACGCGTTTAAAGTTTTGCAAAAGATTTTCTTAAATATCTCCAAAAATATTTTTGCTACAGCCTATTATCATATATTGGCAGAATCTGTGGACTCCCAGTGATCACAAAAAACACGTCAAATCGATCTATCTCTTCTAGTTTAGCCAGAAAACGCGTTTAAAGTTTTGCAAAAGATTTTCCTAAATATCTCCAAAAATATTTTTGCTACAGCCTATTATCATATATTTGCAGAGTCTGTGGACTCCCAGTGATCACAAAAAACGCTTAAAATCGCTCTATCTCTTCTAGTTTAGCCAGAAAACGCGTTTAAAGTTTTGCAAAAGATTTTTTTAAATATCTCCAAAAATATTTTTGCTACAGCCTATTATCATATATTCGCAGAATCTGTGAACTGCCAGTGATCACAAAAAACACGTAAAATCGCTCTATCTCTTCTAGTTTAGCCAGAAAACGCATTTAAAGTTTTGCAAAAGATTTTTTTAAATATCTCCAAAAATATTTTTGCTACAGTCTATTATCATATATTGGCAGAATCTGTGGACTCCCAGTGATCACAAAAAACACGTAAAATCGCTCTATCTCTTCTAGTTTAGCCAGAAAACGCGTTTAAAGTTTTGCATAAGATTTTCTTAAATATCTCCAAAAATATTTTTGCTACAGCCTATTATCATATATTGGCAGAATCTGTTGTCTCCCAGTGATCACAAAAAACGCGTAAAATCGCTCTATCTCTTCTAGTTTAGCCAGAAAACGCGTTTAAAGTTTTGCAAAAGATTTTCTTAAATATCTCCAAAAATATTTTTGCTACAGCCTATTATCATATATTGGCAGAATCTGTGGACTCCCAGTGATCACAAAAAACACGTCAAATCGCTGTATCTCTTCTCGTTTAGCCAGAAAACGCGTTTAAAGTTTTGCAAAAGATTTTCTTAAATATCTCCAAAAATATTTTTGCTACAGCCTATTATCATATATTGGCCGAATCTGTGGACTCCCAGTGATCACAAAAAACACGTCAAATCGCTGTATCTCTTCTCGTTTAGCCAGAAAACGCGTTTAAAGTTTTGTAAAAGATTTTCTTAAATATCTCCAAAAATATTTTTGCTACAGCCTATTATCATATATATGCAGAATCTGTGGACTCCCAGTGATCACAAAAAACGCTTAAAATCGCTCTATCTCTTCTCGTTTAGCCAGAAAACGCGTTTAAAGTTTTGCAAAAGATTTTCTTAAATATCTCCAAAAATATTTTTGCTACAGCCTATTATCATATATTGGCAGAATCTGTGGGCTCCCAGTGATCACAAAAAACACGTAAAATCGCTCTATCTCTTCTCGTTTAGCCAGAAAACGCGTTTAAAGTTTTGCAAAAGATTTTCTTAAATATCTCCAAAAATATTTTTGCTACAGCCTATTATCATATATTGGCAGAATCTGTGGACTCGCAGTGATCACAAAAAACGCTTAAAATCGCTCTATCTCTTCTAGTTTAGCCAGAAAACGCGTTTAAAGTTTTGCAAAAGATTTTTTTAAATGTTTCCAAAAATATTTTTGCTACAACCTATTATCATATATTGGCAGAATCTGTGGACTCCCAGTGATCACAAAAAACACGTAAAATCGCTCTATCTCTTCTCGTTTAGCCAGAAAACGCGTTTAAAGTTTTGCAAAAGATTTTCTTAAATATCTCCAAAAATATTTTTGCTACAGCCTATTATCATATATTGGCAGAATCTGTTGTCTTCAAGTGATCACAAAAAACGCGTAAAATCGCTCTATCTCTTCTAGTTTAGCCAGAAAACGCGTTTAAAGTTTTGCAAAAGATTTTCTCAAATATCTCCAAAAATATTTTTGCTACAGCCTATTATCATATATTGGCAGAATCTGTGGACTCCCAGTGATCACAAAAACACGTAAAATCGCTCTATCTCTTCTCGTTTAGCCAGAAAACGCGTTTAAAGTTTTGCAAAAGATTTTCCTAAATATCTCCAAAAATATTTTTGCTACAGCCTATTATCATATATTGGCAGAATCTGTGGACTCCCAGTGATCACAAAAAACGCTTAAAATCGCTCTATCTCTTCTAGTTTAGCCAGAAAACGTGTTTAAAGTTTTGCAAAAGATTTTCTTAAATATCTCCAAAAATATTTTTGCTACAGCCTATTATCATATATTGGCAGAATCTGTGGACTCCCAGTGATCACAAAACACACGTAAAATCGCTCTATCTCTTTTAGTTTAGCACAGAAAACGCGTTTAAAGTTTTGCAAAAGATTTTCTTAAATATCTCCAAAAATATTTTTGCTACAGCCTATTATCATATATTGGCAGAATCTGTGGACTTCCAGCGATCACAAAAAACGCTTAAAATTGCTCTATCTCTTCTAGTTTAGCCAGAAAACGCGTTTAAAGTTTTGCAAAAGATTTTTTTAAATATCTCCAAAAATATTTTTGCTACAGCCTATTACCATATATTGGCAGAATCTGTGGACTCCCAGTGATCACAAAAAACGCGTAAAATCGCTCTATTTTTTCCAGTTTAGCCAGAAAACGCGTTTAAAGTTATGCAAAAGATTTTTTTTAAATATCTCCAAAAATATTTTTGCTACAGCCTATTATCATATATTAGCAGAATCTATGTACTCCCAACGATCACAAAAAACACGTAAAATCGCTTTATCTGTTCTAGTTTAGCCAGAAAACGCGTTTAAAGTTTTGCAAAAGATTTTTATAAATATCTCCAAAAATATTTTTGGTACAGCCTATTAGCATATATTGGCAGAATCTGTGGACTCCCAGTGATCACAAAAAACACGTAAAATCGCTCTATCTCTTCTAGTTTAGCCAGAAAACGCGTTTAAAGTTATGCAAAAGATTTTTTTTATATATCTCCAAAAATATTTTTGCTACAGCCTATTATCATATATTAGCAGAATCTATGTACTCCCAACGATCACAAAAAACACGTAAAATCGCTTTATCTCTTCTAGTTTAGCCAGAAAACTCGTTTAAAGTTTTGCAAAAGATTTTTATAAATATCTCCAAAAATATTTTTGGTACAGCCTATTAGCATATATTGGCAGAATCTGTGGACTCCCAGTGATCACAAAAAACACGTAAAATCGCTCTATCTCTTCTAGTTTAGCCAGAAAACGCGTTTAAAGTTTTGCAAAAGATTTTTTTAAATATCTCCAAAAATATTTTTGCTACAGCCTATTATCATATATTGGCAGAATCTGTGGACTCCCAGTGATTACAAAAAACACGTAAAATCGCTCTATCTCTTCTAGTTTAGCCAGAAAACGCGTTTAAAGTTTGGCAAAAGATTTTTTAAATATCTCCAAAAATATTTTTGCTACAGCCTATTATCATATATTGGCAGAATCTGTGGACTCCCAGTGATCACAAAAAACACGTGAAATCGCTTTATCTCTTCTAGTTTAACCAGAAAACGCGTTTAAAATTTTCCAAAAGATTTTTTTAAATATCTCCAAAAATATTTTTGCTACAGCCTATTATCGTATATTGGCAGAATCTGTGGACTCCCAGTGATGACAAAAAATACATAAAATCGCTCTATCTGTTCTGGTTTAGCCAGAAAACGCGTTTAAAGTTATGCAAAAGATTTTTTTAAATATCTCCAAAAATATTTTTGCTACAGCCTATTATCATATATTAGCAGAATCTGTGGACTCCCAGTGATGACAAAAAACACGTAAAATCTCTTATCTCTTCTAGTTTAGTCAGAAAACGCGTTTAAAGTTTTGCAAAAGATTTTTTTAAATATCTCCAAAAATATTTTTGCTACAGCCTATTATCATATATTGGCAGAATCTGTGGACTCCCAGCGATCACAAAAAATTCTTAAAATCGCTCTATCTCTTCTAGTTTAGCCAGAAAACGTGTTTAAAGTTTTGCAAAAGATTTTCTTAAATATCTCCAAAAATATTTTTGCTACAGCCTATTATCACATATTGGCAGAATCTATGGACTCCCAGTGATCACAAAAAACCCGTAAAATCGCTCTATCTCTTCTCGTTTAGCCAGAAAACGCGTTTAAAGTTTTGCAAAAGATTTTCTTAAATATCTCCAAAAATATTTTTGCTACAGCTTATTATCATATATTGGCAGAATCTGTGGACTCCCAGTGATCACAAAAAACACGTAAAATCTCTTATCTCTTCTAGTTTAGTCAGAAAACGCGTTTAAAGTTTTGCAAAAGATTTTTTTAAATATCTCCCAAAATATTTTTGCTACAGCCTATTATCATATATTGGCAGAATCTGTGGACTCCCAGCGATCACAAAAAATTCTTAAAATCGCTCTATCTCTTCTAGTTTAGCCAGAAAACGTGTTTAAAGTTTTGCAAAAGATTTTCTTAAATATCTCCAAAAATATTTTTGCTACAGCCTATTATCATATATTGGCAGAATCTGTGGACTCCCAGTGATCACAAAAAACACGTAAAATCGCTCTATCTCTTCTAGTTTAGCCAGAAAACGCGTTTAAAGTTTTGCAAACGATTTTCTTAAATATCTCCAAAAATATATTTGCTACAGCCTATTATCATATATTGGCAGAATCTGTGGACTCCCAGTGATTACAAAAAGCACTTAAAATCGCTCTATCTCTTCTAGTTTAACCAGAAAACGCGTTTAAAGTTTTGCAAAAGATTTTCTTAAATATCTCCCAAAATATTTTTGCTACAGCCTATTATCATTTATTGGCAGAATCTGTGGACCCCCAGTGATCACAAAACACGCTTAAAATCGCTCTATCTCTTCTGGTTTAGCCAGAAAACGCGTTTAAAGTTTTGCAAAAGATTTTCTTAAATATCTCCAAAAATATTTTTGCTACAGCCTACTATCATATATTGGCAGAATCTGTGGACTCCCAGTGATCACAAAAAACACGTAAAATCGCTCTATCTCTTTTAGTTTAGCACAGAAAAAGCGTTTAAAGTTTTGCAAAAGATTTTCTTAAATATCTCCAAAAATATTTTTGCTACAGCCTATTATCATATATTGGCAGAATCTGTGGACTTCCAGTGATCACAAAAAACGCTTAAAATTGCTCTATCTCTTCTAGTTTAGCCAGAAAACGCGTTTAAAGTTTTGCAAAAGATTTTTTTAAATATCTCCAAAAATATTTTTGCTACAGCCTATTACCATATATTGGCAGAATCTGTGGACTCCCAGTGATCACAAAAAACGCGTAAAATCGCTCTATTTTTTCCAGTTTAGCCAGAAAACGCGTTTAAAGTTATGCAAAAGATTTTTTTAAATATCTCCAAAAATATTTTTGCTACAGCCTATTATCATATATTAGCAGAATCTATGTACTCCCAACGATCACAAAAAACACGTAAAATCGCTTTATCTGTTCTAGTTTAGCCAGAAAACGCGTTTAAAGTTTTGCAAAAGATTTTTATAAATATCTCCAAAAATATTTTTGGTACAGCCTATTAGCATATATTGGCAGAATCTGTGGACTCCCAGTGATCACAAAAAACACGTAAAATCGCTCTATCTCTTCTAGTTTAGCCAGAAAACGCGTTTAAAGTTTTGCAAAAGATTTTTATAAATATCTCCAAAAATATTTTTGGTACAGCCTATTAGCATATATTGGCAGAATCTGTGGACTCCCAGTGATCACAAAAAACACGTAAAATCGCTCTATCTCTTCTAGTTTAGCCAGAAAACGCGTTTAAAGTTTTGCAAAAGATTTTTTTAAATATCTCCAAAAATATTTTTGCTACAGCCTATTATCATATATTGGCAGAATCTGTGGACTCCCAGTGATTACAAAAAACACGTAAAATCGCTCTATCTCTTCTAGTTTAGCCAGAAAACGCGTTTAAAGTTTGGCAAAAGATTTTTTAAATATCTCCAAAAATATTTTTGCTACAGCCTATTATCATATATTGGCAGAATCTGTGGACTCCCAGTGATCACAAAAAACACGTGAAATCGCTTTATCTCTTCTAGTTTAACCAGAAAACGCGTTTAAAATTTTCCAAAAGATTTTTTTAAATATCTCCAAAAATATTTTTGCTACAGCCTATTATCGTATATTGGCAGAATCTGTGGACTCCCAGTGATGACAAAAAATACATAAAATCGCTCTATCTGTTCTGGTTTAGCCAGAAAACGCGTTTAAAGTTATGCAAAAGATTTTTTTAAATATCTCCAAAAATATTTTTGCTACAGCCTATTATCATATATTAGCAGAATCTGTGGACTCCCAGTGATCACAAAAAAACAGGTAAAATCGCTCTATCTCTTCTAGTTTAGTCAGAAAACGCGTTTAAAGTTTTGCAAAAGATTTTTTTAAATATCTCCAAAAATATTTTTGCTACAGCTTATTATCATATATTGGCAGAATCTGTGGACTCCCAGTGATCACAAAAAACACGTAAAATCTCTTATCTCTTCTAGTTTAGTCAGAAAACGCGTTTAAAGTTTTGCAAAAGATTTTTTTAAATATCTTCAAAAATATTTTTGCTACAGCCTATTATCATATATTGGCAGAATCTGTGGACTCCCAGCGATCACAAAAAATTCTTAAAATCGCTCTATCTCTTCTAGTTTAGCCAGAAAACGTGTTTAAAGTTTTGCAAAAGATTTTCTTAAATATCTCCAAAAATATTTTTGCTACAGCCTATTATCATATATTGGCAGAATCTGTGGACTCCCAGTGATCACAAAAAACACGTAAAATCGCTCTATCTCTTCTAGTTTAGCCAGAAAACGCGTTTAAAGTTTTGCAAACGATTTTCTTAAATATCTCCAAAAATATATTTGCTACAGCCTATTATCATATATTGGCAGAATCTGTGGACTCCCAGTGATTACAAAAAGCACTTAAAATCGCTCTATCTCTTCTAGTTTAACCAGAAAACGCGTTTTAAGTTTTGCAAAAGATTTTCTTAAATATCTCCAAAAATATTTTTGCTACAGCCTATTATCGTATATTGGCAGAATCTGTGGACTCCCAGTGATCACAAAAAACACGTAAAATCGCTTTATCTTTTCTAGTTTAGCCAGAAAACGCGTTTAAAGTTTTGCAAAAGATTTTCTTAAATATCTCCCAAAATATTTTTGCTACAGCCTATTATCATATATTGGCAGAATCTGTGGACCCCCTGTGATCACAAAACACGCTTAAAATCGCTCTATCTCTTCTGGTTTAGCCAGAAAACGCGTTTTAAGTTTTGCAAAAGATTTTCTTAAATATCTCCCAAAATATTTTTGCTACAGCCTATTATCATATATTGGCAGAATCTGTGGACTCCCAGTGATCACAAAAAACACGTAAAATCGCTCTATCTCTTCTAGTTTAGCCAGAGAACGCGTTTAAAGTTTTGCAAAAGATTTTCTTAAATATCTCCAAAAATATTTTTGCTACAGCTTATTATCATATATTTGCAGAATCTGTGGACTCCCAGTAATCACAAAAAACACGTAAAATCTCTTATCTCTTCTAGTTTAGCCAGAAAACGTGTTTAAAGTTTTGCAAAAGATTTTCTAAATATCTCCAAAAATATTTTTGCTACAGCCTATTATCATATATTTGCAGAATCTGTGGACTCCCAGTGATCACAAAAAACACTTAAAATCGCTATTTCTCTTCTAGTTTAGCCAGAAAACGCGTTTAAAGTTTTGCAAAAGATTTTCTTAAATATCTCCAAAAATATTTTTGCTACAGCCTATTATCATATATTGGCAGAATCTGTGGACTCCCAGTGATCACAAAAAACGCTTAAAATCCCTCTACCTCTTCTAGTTTAGCCAGAAAACGCATTTAAAGTTTTGCGAAAGATTTTTTAAATATCTCCAAAAATATTTTTGCTACAGCCTATTATCATATATTGGCAGAATCTGTGGACTCCCAGTGATCACAAAAAAACAGGTAAAATCGCTCTATCTCTTCTAGTTTAGCCAGAAAACGCGTTTAAAGTTTTGCAAAAGATTTTCTTAAATATCTCCAAAAATATTTTTGCTACAGCCTATTATCATATATTGGCAGAATCTGTGTACTCCCAACGATCACAAAAAACACGTAAAATCGCTTTATCTCTTCTTGTTTAGCCAGAAAACGCGCTTAAAGTTTTGCAAAAGATTTTTATAAATATCTCCAAAAATATTTTTGGTACAGCCTATTAGCATATATTGGCAGAATCTGTGGACTCCCAGTGATCACAAAAACGCTTAAAATCGCTCTATCTCTTCTAGTTTAGCCAGAAAAACGCGTTTAAAGTTTTGCAAAACATTTTTTTAAATATCTCCAAAAATATTTTTGCTAAAGCCTATTATCATATATTGGTAGAATCTGTGGACTCCCAGTGATCACAAAAAACACGTAAAATCTCTTATCTCTTCTAGTTTAGTCAGAAAACGTGTTTAAAGTTTTGCAAAAGATTTTTTTAAATATCTCCAAAAATATTTTTGCTACAGCCTACTAACATATATTGGCAGAATCTGTGGACTCCCAGCGATCACAAAAACGCTTAAAATCGCTCTATCGCTTCTAGTTTAGCTAGAACACGCGTTTAAAGTTTTGCAAAAGATTTTCTTAAATATTTCCAAAAATATTTTTGCTACAGCCTATTATCATATATTGGCAGAATCTGTGGACTCCCAGTGATCACAAAAAACACGTAAAATCGCTCTATCTCTTCTAGTTTAGCCAGAAAACGCGTTTAAAGTTTTGCATACGATTTTCTTAAATATCTCCAAAAATATTTTTGCTACAGCCTATTATCATATATTGGCAGAATCTGTGGACTCCCAGTGATCACAAAAAACACGTAAAATCGCTTTATCTCTTCTCGTTTAGCCAGAGAACGCGTTTAAAGTTTTGCAAAAGATTTTCTTAAATATCTCCAAAAATATTTTTGCTACAGCTTATTATCATATATTTGCAGAATCTGTGGACTCCCAGTAATCACAAAAAACACGTAAAATCTCTTATCTCTTCTAGTTTAGCCAGAAAACGTGTTTAAAGTTTTGCAAAAGATTTTCTAAATATCTCCAAAAATATTTTTGCTACAGCCTATTATCATATATTTGCAGAATCTGTGGACTCCCAGTGATCACAAAAAACACTTAAAATCGCTATTTCTCTTCTAGTTTAGCCAGAAAACGCGTTTAAAGTTTTGCAAAAGATTTTCTTAAATATCTCCAAAAATATTTTTGCTACAGCCTATTATCATATATTGGCAGAATCTGTGGACTCCCAGTGATCACAAAAAACGCTTAAAATCCCTCTACCTCTTCTAGTTTAGCCAGAAAACGCATTTAAAGTTTTGCGAAAGATTTTTTAAATATCTCCAAAAATATTTTTGCTACAGCCTATTATCATATATTGGCAGAATCTGTGGACTCCCAGTGATCACAAAAAAACAGGTAAAATCGCTCTATCTCTTCTAGTTTAGCCAGAAAACGCGTTTAAAGTTTTGCAAAAGATTTTCTTAAATATCTCCAAAAATATTTTTGCTACAGCCTATTATCATATATTGGCAGAATCTGTGTACTCCCAACGATCACAAAAAACACGTAAAATCGCTTTATCTCTTCTTGTTTAGCCAGAAAACGCGCTTAAAGTTTTGCAAAAGATTTTTATAAATATCTCCAAAAATATTTTTGGTACAGCCTATTAGCATATATTGGCAGAATCTGTGGACTCCCAGTGATCACAAAAACGCTTAAAATCGCTCTATCTCTTCTAGTTTAGCCAGAAAACGCGTTTAAAGTTTTGCAAAACATTTTTTTAAATATCTCCAAAAATATTTTTGCTAAAGCCTATTATCATATATTGGTAGAATCTGTGGACTCCCAGTGATCACAAAAAACACGTAAAATCTCTTATCTCTTCTAGTTTAGTCAGAAAACGCGTTTAAAGTTTTGCAAAAGATTTTTTTAAATATCTCCAAAAATATTTTTGCTACAGCCTACTAACATATATTGGCAGAATCTGTGGACTCCCAGCGATCACAAAAACGCTTAAAATCGCTCTATCGCTTCTAGTTTAGCTAGAAAACGCGTTTAAAGTTTTGCAAAAGATTTTCTTAAATATTTCCAAAAATATTTTTGCTACAGCCTATTATCATATATTGGCAGAATCTGTGGACTCCCAGTGATCACAAAAAACACGTAAAATCGCTCTATCTCTTCTAGTTTAGCCAGAAAACGCGTTTAAAGTTTTGCATACGATTTTCTTAAATATCTCCAAAAATATTTTTGCTACAGCCTATTATCATATATTGGCAGAATCTGTGGACTCCCAGTGATCACAAAAAACACGTAAAATCGCTTTATCTCTTCTCGTTTAGCCAGAAAACGCGTTTAAAGTTTTGCAAAAGATTTTCTTAAATATCTCCAAAAATATTTTTGCTACAGCCTATTATCATATATTGGCAGAATCTGTGGACTCCCAGTGATCACAAAAAACACGTAAAATCTCTTATCTCTTCTAGTTTAGCCAGAAAACGCGTTTAAAGTTTTGCAAAAGATTTTTTTAAATATCTCCAAAAATATTTTTGCTACAGCCTATTATCATATATTGGCAGAATCTGTGGACTCCCAGTGATCACAAAAAACACGTAAAATCGCTCTAACTCTTCTCGTTTATCCAGAAAACGCGTTTAAAGTTTTGCAAAAGATTTTCTTAAATATCTCCAAAAATATTTTTGCTACAGCCTATTATCATATATTGGCAGAATCTGTGGACTCCCAGTGATCACAAAAAACACGTAAAATCGCTCTATCTCTTCTCGTTTAGCCAGAAAACGCGTTTAAAGTTTTGCAAAAGATTTTCTTAAATATCTCCAAAAATATTTTTGCTACAACCTATTATCATATATTGGCAGAATCTGTGGACTCAAAGTGATCACAAAAAACACGTAAAATCGCTCTATCTCTTCTAGTTTAGTCAGAAAACGCGTTTAAAGTTTTGCAAAAGATTTTTTTAAATATCTCCAAAAATATTTTTGCTACAGCCTACTATCATATATTGGCAGAATCTGTCGACTCCCAGCGATCACAAAAAATGCTTAAAATCGCTCTATCTCTTCTAGTTTAGCCAGAAAACGCGTTTAAAGTTTTGCAAAAGATTTTCTCAAATATCTCCAAATATATTTTTGCTACAGCCTATTATCATATATTGGCAGAATCTGTGGACTCCCAGTGATCACAAAAAACACGTAAAATCGCTCTATCTCTTCTAGTTTAGCCAGAAAACGCGTTTAAAGTTTTGCAAACGATTTTCTTAAATAACTCCAAAAATATTTTTGCTACAGCCTATTATCATATATTGGCAGAATCTGTGGACTCCCAGTGATCACAAAAAACACTTAAAATCGCTTTATCTCTTCTAGTTTAACCAGAAAACGCGTTTAAAATTTTGCAAAATATTTTTTTAAATATCTGCAAAAATATTTTTGCTACAGCCTATTATCATATATTGGCAGAATCTGTGGACTCCCATTGATCACAAAAAACACGTAAAATCTCTTATCTCTTCTAGTTTAGCCAGAAAACGCGTTTAAAGTTTTGCAAAAGATTTTTTTAAATATCTCCAAAAATATTTTTGCTACAGCCTATTATCATATATTGGCAGAATCTGTGGACTCCCAGTGATCACAAAAAACACGTAAAATCGCTCTAACTCTTCTCGTTTAGCCAGAAAACGCGTTTAAAGTTTTGCAAAAGATTTTCTTAAATATCTCCAAAAATATTTTTGCTACAGCCTATTATCATATATTGGCAGAATCTGTGGACTCCCAGTGATCACAAAAAACACGTAAAATCGCTCTATCTCTTCTCGTTTAGCCAGAAAACGCGTTTAAAGTTTTGCAAAAGATTTTCTTAAATATCTCCAAAAATATTTTTGCTACAGCCTATTATCATATATTGGCAGAATCTGTGGACTCCCAGTGATCACAAAAAACACGTAAAATCGCTTTATCTCTTCTAGTTTAGCCAGAAAACGCGTTTAAAGTTTTGCAAAAAATTTTCTTAAATATCTCCAAAAATATTTTTGCTACAGCCTATTATCATATATTGGCAAAATCTGTGGACTCCCAGTGATCACAAAACACGCATAAAATCGCTCTATCTCTTCTAGTTTAGCCAGAAAACGCATTTAAAGTTTTGCCAAAAGATTTTTTTAAATATCTCCAAAAATATTTTTGCTACAGCCTATTATCATATATTGGCAGAATCTGTGGACTCCCAGTGATCACAAAAAACACGTAAAATCGCTCTAACTCTTCTCGTTTAGCCAGAAAACGCGTTTAAAGTTTTGCAAAAGATTTTCTTAAATATCTCCAAAAATATTTTTGCTACAGCCTATTATCATATATTGGCAGAATCTGTGGACTCCCAGTGATCACAAAAAACACGTAAAATCGCTCTATCTCTTCTCGTTTAGCCAGAAAACGCGTTTAAAGTTTTGCAAAAGATTTTCTTAAATATCTCCAAAAATATTTTTGCTACAGCCTATTATCATATATTGGCAGAATCTGTGGACTCCCAGTGATCACAAAAAACACGTAAAATCGCTTTATCTCTTCTAGTTTAGCCAGAAAACGCGTTTAAAGTTTTGCAAAAAATTTTCTTAAATATCTCCAAAAATATTTTTGCTACAGCCTATTATCATATATTGGCAAAATCTGTGGACTCCCAGTGATCACAAAACACGCATAAAATCGCTCTATCTCTTCTAGTTTAGCCAGAAAACGCATTTAAAGTTTTGCCAAAAGATTTTTTTAAATATCTCCAAAAATATTTTTGCTACAGCCTATTATCATATATTGGCAGAATCTGTGGACTCCCAGTGATCACAAAAAACACGTAAAATCGCTCTATCTCTTCTAGTTTAGCCAGAAAACGCGTTTAAAGTTTTGCAAAAGATTTTCTTAAATATCTCCAAAAATATTTTTGCTACAGCCTATTATCATATATTGGCAGAATCTGTGGACTCCCAGTGATCACAAAACACGCTTAAAATCCCTCTATCTCTTCTAGTTTAGCCAGAAAACGCATTTAAAGTTTTGCCAAAAGATTTTTTTAAATATCTCCAAAAATATTTTTGCTACAGCCTATTATAATATATTGGCAGAATCTGTGGATTCCAAGTGATCACATATAACACTTAGAATCGCTCTATCTCTTACAGTTTTGCCAGAAAACGCGTTGAAAGTTTTGCAAAAGATTTTCTTAAATATCTCCAAAAATATTTTTGTTACAGCCTATTATGACATATTGACAGAATCTCTGGATTCCCAGTGATCACGAAAAACACTTAAAATCGCTCTATCTCTTCTATTTTAGCCAGAAAGCGCGTTTAAAGTTTTGCAAAATGCTTTCTTTAATATCTCCAAAAATATTTTTGCTGCAGCCTATTATCATAGATTGGCAGAATATGTGGATTCCTAGTGTTCACAAAAACACTAAAAATCGCTCTATCTCTTCTAGTTTAGCCAGAAAACGCGTTTAAAGTTTTGCAAAAGATTTTCTTAAATATCTCCGTAAATATTTTTGCTACGGCTTATTATCATATATTGGCAGAATATGTGGATCCCCAGTGTTCACAAAAAACACTTAAAGTCGCTCTATCTCTTCTATTTTAGCCAGAAAGCGCGTTTAAAGTTTTGCAAAATGCTTTCTTTAATATCTCCAAAAATATTTTTGCTGCAGCCTATTATCATAGATTGGCAGAATCTGTGGATTCCCAGTGTTCACAAAAACACTAGAAATCGCTCTATCTCTTCCAGTTTAGCCAAAAAACGCGTTTAAAGTTTTGCAAAAGATTTTCTTAAATATCTCCAAAAATATTTTTGCTACAGCCTATTATCATATATTGGCAGAATCTGTGGACTCCCAGTGTTCACAAAAAACACTTAAACTCGCTCTATCTCTTCTAGTTTAGCCAGAAAACGCGTTTAAAGTTATGCAAAAGATTTTCTTAAATGTCTCCAAAAATATTTTTGCTACTGCCCATAATCTTATATTGTGTAAGAAGTAAATTGCAATTTTTGATAAATTGCAAAAAAAATTGTATTTTAGAGATTTTTAAGATCCACAAATTTTTGACGCAATGAAGAAATTCCTGAAATAGCTGTATCTCATTTATAGACATTTTTACCTCATTTAAAAAATGCAGATGCCATTTCAAAATTACAAAATTACAATATTCAAAAACTCAACTTTTCAAATAAAAAATTTATTTGAAAACTAAATTACAAAAATTGATTCAAAATTTCCAATTTGATCTCCAAAGTCACTCCCAAAATCAATTAAACTTTTCAAATTGTTTTAAATTTTTTTTCGAAATTTGCTTTAATGTTAAATATTATATTATTGAGATTGACAATACATTTTCGTATTATTAATGATATATTTTACAATAAGAATATTTACAATATACTCATTGCTACATAAATATAATACTATCTTTATAAAATAGTATATAATAGTAGTGAAAAATGTTTTGAGACGTCTACAAAATTACAATCTAGAAAAACTTATAATCAAAATCATTATTCGATTATAAAAAAATCTGATGTGGTCAGCACATAACCCACCGCAATGTGGATTGTCTAGTTAAGTAAAAGTGTTACAGAATATTATAAAAATGCCGGTTAGATACTTCTTTCCAATTTTTAGGGCATTAGTAAGCTAATAGTTAAGATACCTAGAAAAATGTAGATTTAACTCTTAGTAGAGTTATGATTTATGCTACCCGAATTCTCTGAAATGCTCGCCAGTTAGTTTCGGTAACGACCAGAACTCAAATCTCAAATTTCAAGAAATTCCATCAATTTGTTCCATATGGTAAAAACTGTAAAATCGGCCCTCAGATCAGTTTGCGAGCCCTGGTCTTTCCAAAAAATTTATATGTTCATTGTTTTAACACGAATAACTTGAATATTAAATTTCAATTAAATCGATTGATTATTTCTCCTTATATGCGCAAAAATGTATATTTGGCCAAAAATGTATATTAGTAAATATCCAGTTGCTGATGCCTGATTTCCTCTAAAAGTTAGGAGGTTTCGCGTTCGGACGAATAAAGCTTATGTATGAAATTTCAAATAAATATGTGGAATATTTTCTTCATAATGATCAAAAATGTAAAACAGGGCCGCTAAAAAGTGCTGTTTCCGAAGCTTGACATATCCCAAAAATTGATCTATCCTTGCTATAGTCGAAATAAACTTACATATTATAAAATTTCATGAAAATCGGTTTAACCGAATTTGAGATACACGCATGCACACACAGATCGACAAACCGACAGGTTGCTAAAAATAGTTTACTTACACTTCCCGACTATGGAGAAGTGCATTCCCACCAAAAACTCAATATTCAAAATTTGTTGCCATCTCACAACCTACCTATTGTATACACAATGTGGCCGGTAAAAAAGTTGAAATATAAAAACAAATTCTTGATAAATAATGGTTAAAGAATTGAAAAGAAAAAAAATCTTTGTTTATTTTTTATTGAAAGTTTATTCCCCATAAAAAGAAGAAAGAAAAAGGATCAACGACTTCCCATTTGATTTATTTAATTAACTTACTATAACATTTCACTTTTAAAATAACATTTGGAGTAATATTGAAAAACATCTACGTTTTTATTCTTTCTTTTTATTCTTAATCATTTTAAAATTTATCTTATGTTTATTTAAAAACTTAATGCAAATTTAACCTTGAATATTCTTCTATAGGGAGATAGAAATAATGTGTAAAAAATGTAATTAATTCTTTAGAACTAAAATATTTTTATGAAAAACTTTAAGAATACTCGTTGCTCATATTGTTACTCTTAATGTCTTCGTGCAAGATTGCGTACTGATTTCTTTATGATTCGGTTATAATGTATTGAAAAAAAATTAATGAAATAAAATCTAAACTTTCAAGATCCAAAAACATAATTTTATCTGACTTACAATAAATTGCTTAAACATTGAAGTGCAACTGAAATTCAAATCAATTTTGAATAAAATCTTTATCATATACATTAATAGAAAACAAATCAAAAATTAGTATAAGTAAAGAAAATATTCTGCACATTGGATTGCTGAATTATTTTTCGGATGAATTCACAGTTTAAAAGTTTAACAGAGAATTTTTATATGTTCGCATTATTCATGTCATATACAAAAAATATCCTTGACCCAATTAAAATTTATCCGATATATACCATGTATTTATAGAATATTATTAATGTGATTGTTGAAATCGAAAAATCTCTTCAAAATAATCGATTATATTTCTTTCTTTACCAACCGCATTGTGTATAAACAGGTAGGTTACGTGATGGCAAAAAATTTTGCATGTCGAGCTTTTAGTGGGAACGCACTTCTCCATCGTAAATAAACTATTTTTAGCAACTGTCGGTCTGTCTGCCTGTGTGTGCACGCGTGTATCTCAAGTTCGCTTGAACCGATTTTGATAAAATTTTATAATATGTAAGTTTATTTCAACTACGGCACGGTTTGATCAACTTTTGGGATATATCAGGCCTCGGGAACTGCACTTTTAAGCGGACCTGTTTTAAATTTTTGATCATAATGAAAAAAATATGTAACAGATTTGCTTGAAATTTCATATGTAAACTGCGCTTGACCGTGCGCGAAACCTACTTACTTTTAGGAGAAATCAGATGTCAGCAACTGGACGTTTAATACGGGCCAAATATACAGTTTTGTGTATATAAAGAGAAATAATCAATCGATCTAATTGAAATTTAATATTTAAGTTCTTCGTGTTAAAACAATGAGCATATAAATTTTTTGGAAAGACCAGGGCTCGTAAACTGATCTGAAGGCCGATTTTACAGTTTTTACCATATCTATGGAACGAATTGATGGAATTTGATATTTGAGTTCTGGTTGTAACCGAAACTAACTGGCAATCATTTCAGGGAATTCGGGTAGCACAAGTCGAAACTCTACTAAGAGTAAAATTTACATTTTTCTAGGTATGTTAACTATAAGCTTACTAATTCCCTAAAAATAGTAAAGAAGTATTTAACAGGCATTTTCATAATATTCTGTAACACTTTTACTTAATTAGATAATACACATTGCGGTTGGTTATGTGCTGACCACATCCGATTTTTATACCCTGCACTTCGTGAAGGGTATATTAACTTTGGAATGGAGTTTGTAACTACTTGAAGGAGTCATCTGCGGTATGGACATATATATATATTCTTGCTCAGCGTAAAATTCTGCGTCGATTTAGACATGTCCGTCTGTCCGTCCGTCCGTCCGTCCGTCCGTCCGATCGCACGATAACTCAAAAACGAATAATGCAATCGACACCAAACTTTCACAAGTTTTTTCTTTTGTGCCATGGACGAGCCCTATTGTTATTGGACTAATTCGGACAACGGGTTCGGGTGGCTGCCATACAACTCCAACAGCGAATTTTTTATATTCGGCAAAATAATAAAGTCAGATTCATGAAACTTGGCAGTCATGTGTCCAATTATAGGTCAAATATACTTCTGAAGTTTTAGAGGAATTGCTTTACAGGTTCGGGTACCTGCCATAAAACTCCAGAAGCTAATTTTAAATATTTGGGAAAATAATAAAGTCAGATTCATGAAACTTGGCAGTTGGATGTCCGATTATAGATCAGATATATTTTTGAAGTTTTAGAGGAATTGCTTGACAGGTTCGGGTACCTGCCATACAACTCCAGAAGCTAATTTTAAATATTTGGAAAAATAATAAAGTCAGATTCATGAAACTTGGCAGTTTTGTGTCGAGTTATAGGTTAGATATATTTCTGAAGTTTTAGTGGTATTGCTTGACAGGTTCGAGTAGCTCTCATACAAGTCTAAAAGCTTATTTTAAAAATTTGGAAAAATAATAAAGTCAGATTCATGAGACTTGGCAGTTGTGTGTCCGATTATAGATCAGATATATTTGTGAAGTTTTAGTGGAATTGCTTGACAAGTTCGGGGACTTGCCATACAACTCCAAAAGCTAATTTTAAATATTTGGAAAAATTATAAAGTCAGATTCATGAAACTTGGCAGTCGGATGTCCAATTATAGGTCAGACATATCCGTAAAGTTTCTATAGAATGACTTCACAGGTTCGAGTAATTGCTACACAATAACGAAAGGTGCAGGGTATAATTCAATCGGTTTATACCGACTGAAACGTTTTTACTTGTTTTTATTAATAATGTCCATGTATAGCTCAAGTTTATTCGTTTAAAACTTATATTGAAGTAATTTTTTATTAATTAAAATTTTTACAATTTTTCATATTTTGACAAGTTTTTTAATATTTTTAATGATTTATAAATATATAAATCATTAAAAATGATATATATATATATACATATATATAAAAATACATATATATATATATATACACATTTTTATAAAAATATTTTGTAGCAATAAAAACTGGATAACTCTTATAGATAAAAGTTTGTCTGAGTATTTTACGAATGTTTAAACTAAGAGAAAAAAAGACACAACTTTATACTTTTCCTTTCCAAATTACTGGAAAATATCCGGATCTGGTATAAAAATTCGGAAAATTGCACATATTTTTATCAATTTGTGTTAAAAACTATTTTCATATATATACTTTTGAATGTGACCATCATACTCAGTGAATGACTTTAACACATTTAAAGATACAGTTTACTTATAAAAAAATGATTCCGACACATTACGAGAACAATGACATAAATAAAAATGGAGAGTCGCAAACTTGCTTTTATTACTATTATACTTTAAAAGAAAAGTTGTGTGCCAACGGTTTTTAGCCTTCGATAGTACAACCGCAGTTCATTATAGCCGAGTGTAATTTACACTCGGCTATAAAAACTTTAAATTCCGGAATTCAAAGTTATATTTTTGAGTTACCTCGTTATTCTACTCAACGATCGATGTATACAACCGATATTATCTTTGGAGAATATAAAGTTAACAGACATCCTACAAATTTAAATGATAGCCAAAAAAGTATGTGATTTTCCAATAATGTGTGAACGACATTCCTAAAATGAGACAGTAATTGTGCCTACACGAACATTATTCGATATTAAGTTCTTATTTAATAAAATATCCAGGCCCTCAAGCCCTTCTCACGTCGATCCAAAACATCTTTTGTAATTCCCATCTACACCTACATTAGCTCTACACCTAGGCCCCTGACAAACCGCAGTATGGCAGCCACATCAAGCTGCGGTATTCTCCCCGGGGTCATAAAGCCCCCCCCCCCCCCCTGACACATCAAAGTCGCAGGCGAGTAACCGTCTCGCACTCACACAATAAGTACTCTATGGTTTCGTCCTCCTCCAGGTAGAAACTGCAGACTTCGTCCGCCATCCTGCCCATCCTTTTCAAATGGACCCCCAAGAGCCATCTTTATATATTTAACGCATTATTATTAAAACTTCTTCCTAATTTTTACCGACCGTATTGTGTATACAATAGGTAGGTTATGTGATGGCAACAAATTTCGCATATCGAGTTTTCGGTGGGAATGCACTTCTCCATAGTATGGAAGCGTAAATAAACTATTTTTAGCAATCTGTCGGTCTGTGAGATACGCGCGCACGTGTATCTCAAGTTCGGCTGAACCGATTTTGATGAAATTTTATATGTGAGTTTATTTCCACCATGGCACGGATTGATTAACTTTTGGGATATATCAGGCCTCGGGAACTGCACTTATTAGAGGACTTGTTTTACATTTTTGAACATTTTGAAGAAAATATTCAACCGATTTTCTTGAAATTTCATATATAAGCTTTGCTCGACCGTACTCGAAAATTCCTATGTTTTGGAAGAAATCAGGCATCAGCAACTGGGCGTTTACTACGTGTCAAATATACATTTTTGTGTATATAAAGAGAAATAATCAACCGATTTCATTGAAATTTAATATTTAAATTCTTCGCATTGAAACAATGAACATATAAATTTTTTGAAAAGATCAGAGCTCGAAAACTGATCTGCAGGACGATTTTACATTTTTCACTATATCTACGGAACGA
This sequence comes from Condylostylus longicornis, assembly GCF_029603195.1. Lineage (NCBI taxonomy): Eukaryota > Metazoa > Arthropoda > Insecta > Diptera > Dolichopodidae > Condylostylus > Condylostylus longicornis. The sequence continues at coordinate 43,082 of NW_026577983.1, forward strand.
ATTGATGGAATTTCTTGAAATTTGATATTTGAGTTCTGGTTGTTACCAAAACTAACTGGCTAGCATTTTAGGGAATTCGGGTAGCACAAAGCGAAACTCTACTAAAAGCCAAATTTACATTTTTCTAGGTATGTTAACTATAAGCTTACTAATGTCCTAAAAATTGGAAAGAAGTATTTAACAGACATTTTTATAATATTCTGTAACATTTTCACTTAACTAGACAATACATATTGCGGTCGGTTATGTGCTGACCACATCAAATTTTTGTTTTTTTATAAGCCCAAAATTTTTTGCTTTTTCAAACAACTACTATTTCTATAATACTGTTTATTAGAAGATCAAAAAACAACTTGTAAAATTTTGTTCATTAATATTTTATTACATTAAATAAACATACATACAAATTCCCAAATGCGATCCTCAAATTCCAATAAGCACTTCAAAAAATTTTTGTAACTAAACGCGTAATACAATGTTCAAATATGCAGTATAAAACTAATAGCCCACCATAATTCATAAAAATATTTATATTTATAATTTTCAAAATACAATTATTTTAGAATATTTGTACTATTAATAATAACGTGCCGCGCCCTTTTATTAAAAATACTAACGTTTTAACTATTCTCTTTTTTTACCAATCAGAAATTTGATTCTATGTGCCACTCTTTTCATCAAGTTTTTCGAAAATCTAGTTGATTGAATTAACATTTTAATTGAATCCAAGACTTAGCTTAAATATACTTTTAATTTAATATTATTTCCGGATATTTTTCCACATAAAGATAGAGAATATAATTTTTTCGGTCGAAATATTTGATTCATAAAAAACACAAGTGATTTTAATCATTCACTATATTCTTCTGTTTTAGTTATCTTTGATATAAAAGGTTTTTTTTATCGTTAATGCAATTTAATTGGTAAAACAAAATTTTCAATCCAAAATTTTCCTATATGTACAAAAATATTTCTCACGTACAAAAAACATTTCGATCCGAGCGAAAAATTGAAAATTTTTCAAGTTTACCTTGATAGCATGAGTTTCGTATTTCTTTACAATCGCATTTACTCACATACATTATTAAAATGTAATGTTATAAACACACATGTGCACCTTCTTAACATACGTATACGAAAATGAAAAAGGATAAACTAAAATAAGGAAATAAATAAGTAAAAACATTTACAGATAGTTAAGATATGCTATAAATAGATTTTGTAGGGAAAGTAGAGAATTTATTTTTTAAAAGCATTTTCAGGTTGAATTTTTGTTTTTTTTTCATTTTAATGACAACAAGATTTTTATTCAAGGGTATTATAGTATTTAATTCGATATTGCTAGCACAGTTTAGTGATTACATTCGATTAAAATATAGGTTTTTGCAATTTGTTTATTTACAAGAAATTTGCAAATTTTTTTATTTACAAGAAATGTATGCTCAGCGCTGTCAAGAGATGCACAAGAATTTAATAAAAATGAGTTTAGTGAACTCAAAGCAGTCAAATTAATGATGTTAGCAAAAAGGCGTTATTTTGAACAACACAAAATTTTTAAATAACAAAGCTTGAAGGATACTTCTAAAAAGAAGCAGACTTCAAGCTTTAGAATCGAATAATGATCCCAAAAAAATTAAGACGTGAAATTAAGGCATTTAATTGTTAATTTGTGGAATTTACAAAAAATGTGAGAGCGAGTATACTTACATTTATACATAACATTTATAGAAGTCGGAGGGAAATTCGCCAACGTTTGTATATTTTATATCACTATATTTCGCGTTTACAGGAGAGCTATAGCTTTAATTAAAACAACTCGTTAATTTTAAATTGAACAATGAATTATATTCAAAAAAACAAAGTTAACTTTGAAAGCACTAAAACTAACTAAAATTTCTATATTTGAAGCTAAACTTAGAACTTGAAATTTTTAAACGAAAAGTTTTGCTGTTTAAAATCTTCCAGAATATTTGGAAATGAGTACTTACATAACACTAATTTTAATTATGAATCTAGAGGTAACTGCTAAATTTATTCCAACTACAATTTATTCTACCCTACAATTGTTTCTAATACCCTATTTTTTTAAGAAAGCGCTTTTTTTTCGTAGCAAACTGAAAGAGTTTTTGAACAATAGAAATAGCGTAGCTTTAGGTATGTACGAATTTTTTTTGGTGCAAAATAAAAAATTTTTTCAGTTTAATTTTATTGTGCACGTCACACAACATTAAGACAAGAATTTTTTTAGTGCACTTCAATTTTTGAAATACATACAAAATTATATTTAAAAAGTTGAATTAGAATATTTTTAAATTTATTTTATTATAAGGAAGTGTAAAAGTGTGTTTTAAAATTGTAAAACCCAAATGAATCTATAAAAACCGCAGTAAGAAATTAAGGAGCGATTTACTGATACGAGATTAAACTGGTTTATAGTTTTGTTTAAATAAATTTGCGGTTCCAAAAAATGTTGAAGTATTACAAAGAAATTCCGCCTAAAATACTGCCCATGAGCATTTGTACAAAAATTCTGGCATTTTCATTTTTGTAAGAGTAGATGATATTAACAGGAAATTTCCTCTAATTATTGCTAATAATTGAATTTGAAACACGATTTAAATAGTAAAACTTAGAATATACCATTTACAATATTAATTAAACTAAACTTAACATTTAATTTTAGTTTTTCTCGACCCTGTATTCGATAAATAATATAACAATATCATGATTTTTTTTGTAAATTTTTGATATGACGTAGGATAGTTATCCATTTAATTTCTGACATTGGAAATATGACAATTTTAATTTTAAACGTGATTTGCAATAAAGCCACGTTTAAAATTAATGCTTTTATAATACACTTCTATATTTTGTACATATTACTCATTCTGTGTGCTGTATAATATGAGTTACTTTAACGGGATAAGGTAAATATGATCACTAGTAAATTTGTCACCGAGAGAATATTATTCTGTCAACGTAATGTAATAAAAAATTGCGAAATTATTTTGAACAATTTATTATTTGATTAATTCTTGGTCCAACAATTTATCGGCATTATATTTGTCATTCGATTAATTTGACAGAAAGTTAATCATTTGATTTATTACCGACCGTATTGTGTATACAATAGATAGGTTATGTGATGGCAACAAATTTCGCATATCGAGCTTTCGGTGGGAATGCACTTCTCCATAGTAGGAAAGTGTATAAGTAAACTATTTTTAGCAACCTGTCGGTCTGTCAGTCTGTGTGCGCACGCGTGTATCTCAAGTTCGGCTGAACCGATTTTGATGAAATTTTATATGTAAGTTTATCTCGACCATGGCACGGATTGATCAACTTTTGGAATATATCAGGCCTCGGGAACTGAACTTTTTAGCGGTCCTGTTTTACATTTTTGACCATTTTGATGAAATTATTCAACCGATTTCATTGAAATTTAATATATGAACTCCTCCTATTAAAACAATGAACATATAAATTTTTTGAAAATATCAGGGCTCGAAAACTGATTTGCGGGCTGATTTTACACTTTTCACCATATCTTGAAACTTTGTATTTGAGTTCTGGTTGTTACAGAAAGCGAAACTCTCCTAAGAGCCAAATTTACATTTTTCTAGGTATGTTAACTATAAGCATACTAATGCCTTAAAAATTGAAAATAATTATTTAACAGTCATTTTTATAATATTCCGCAACACTTTTACTTAACTAGACAATACACATTGCGGTCGGTTATGTGCTGACCACATCAGATTTTTTTTTTAAATTATCGGATTTTTGATTTGAATTTGAAAAAATCTGTTTCGAGCTATTATCAATTTTTTTAAATTGCAAAAAATTTCAATTTATAACTTTGTCTTTTCAAATAAGCATGTAGGTATAGTTGCTTGTTTTCCTAAAAAATATATAATTAAACTTTTGTTTTTGGAAATAACAAATTGTATACAAAAACTAAATTTCCTTTGGAAAATTCTTCTAATAAGATAGTTAGGTTTTTATTAGAAATAGTTTTTCCATCATATAAAAAATTACTTTTGTGGTAATTAATAGGAATTGAAAAATCACAAAAACATGAAATTATTTTTTTTATTTCAGGATACATTAAGGATAAGTTGCAGAATGTAATACAAATTTTGTTTTTAATAACTTTTCTATTAAAATTACAATTTTATGACATGATCATAGATATAAAAAAAAAAATATATAAAAATGTTATATTTTTTATTCTTACGTTGTTTATTACCGAGAAGTAGTAAATTCGTAATGCTTGATTACGATTCGTTGCAGACGAGAAATATGCAGATTCATTCCGGTTGTAATAATTGTATAACTTTAAAATTAAAATTGATTTATTCGTGTAATGTGTAGGTTTTTAGCATATTTTAAAAAATTAAATAAAATTCGTTTATTTCTGTTCAAATTCGTTTCTTTTCTACAGTCTGTCTGTTTCCTAAAATTTGCTACAATCATTTTAAATAGAAATTCAAAATTATTATTTCTCTATTTTGAAAGCTTTTGCACATAAAATCAAAAAAAAATTTGTTTTCTTTTGTTTAATTTGTTTAGTATTAGGTACCCTAATTTGGAAAATTAAAAGAGAAACTATGTTTAACAATAATACAAACTTGTTCTTGGCATAATTTAATATATCGCAACAAATTTCCACTTTAATATGTCCACTTAATATAATATTAGTCTATATAATCAGGGAACAACACTAATTTATCTTTGCTGTAGGTTTTATTAAAGAACGTAAATAAGAAACAAGTCAAACATGTACGATAGCTTTAAGTGTTGCCTCTTGATTCGTAGCAAAGCTGTTGGCAGTTATTCTTCAATGCAAACCAAAAGAACGTTAAACTCATCATAAATTAAAAATTACCTATAGGCAATTTTTAATTACAGGTAACTATTTCGTCCTATACTTTTTATTTTTCGTCCTTCAATTTTGTTTCTTACTGAAAACCATAAGTATTTCTAATAATTCGAGTTTCCCCACATTCTTTTCATGCTTCAGTCTACTTCAATGTTATTTTTAAAATTTTCTTTAAAAAAGATTTAAATTCTATAATTTTATTTGAATCATTTGAAATAAATGTCCTTTTTCATAGACCATAAATGTTTTTTGACCTTGTTTACATATTATTTTGCTATAATTATATTATTCTTGTTTTTGTTTTTATTTTTTTTCTTGTATATAATTCTGTTATTATTTTTGTTTTTGTTTCTGATAAATTTTTCATTTTCAGGATAATTGCTTTATTTTTTTTTAAAACCACATCAAATTTGTGTTACGTAAATCTTCAATGTTCGGCCATATGTCAACTTAATTGTCTACTGTTTTCTGTGTAATGTCCTTGTTAAACATTAATGAAATGCATAAATTTTCGAAATTTATATTAAACGAGATTTGATAATGTTGTTTCGCCTAACTCTGAGATACAAATATAAATGTAACAAACATTTTCTTCAATAACATAAACATGCAACTCATGTAAAATTGTAGAAATAAACTTGTAATGTAAAGTTCAAAACTGGTAGGTATTTGTGTCTAAATTTTAATAGGGTCGTTTCTGGCTAAATAGTCCTTTTTTAAATAATTGTCAAAATTAATCTTTGCATATTTCATTAATAAATTGGGTCGACTTATTTTACACATACTAGAATTACAGATCATGATAAAAATACAAAATTTGGTTATGGTGAGAAGTGCAAACTTTTTCAGCAAAAGAACAGTTATGGACCATATATGGATTCCCTAGAATTTATAATACCCTAAGAATTTATTTCTTAAAATTATATAAAATTCTTGCATTCATTTTTTCTTCTGGTTTAACATTTTTGTATTGGTTTAAAGTTTTGTGTTGTTTCATGTTATTTTTTTCTGTGAATACAATAATATTTTTTAAATATAAAGGACTTCAACTGTTACATGAATGAACATTAATAAAATATTCATGTATAGGGGAAAAAGATGAATTGCCTTCTCATTCATTTAAAAAATTTATGATCTTGAAATTTCAAAGAGAAATATGTTGTTGATCTGTATGCATTTAATTTACAATATTCATAAAAAAAAAAAAAAATTTCCATAAAAATGAAAATTGGTTGCACCAGCACACAAAATGGTTTAATTAAATGGATTCAATTGGAAAAAAAAGTGTACTTATATTTTTGTACATTAAGAAAAAATAAAGTTCCTTACAAATTAAACAAATTAAAAAGGAACGAATAGAAATCAATTGATATTAATTAAAAAAATCTGTACACCCAAAACAAATATGAATAATGAAGATATGAAATGTAAGGAGTGATAAAGCAATCGCCAGTAATATTTGAGCGCACTGGAAAGATATTGAAAATTTAAAAAGAAGACTTATAAATAAAAAAAATATTTTAACTGGAATTTTTCCGGTTAAATTATAATTTAATTCAAAAATGAAGATGAAATTTCAAGTATACCGAAGCCAAATTGGAAAAATCAAGGTAAAAAAATGCATGTAGTCTGTTACTAAGCAATTTTACTTATCACTTGTTGTAGACAAAATTGAAATTTTGTTAAAATGATCACTTGAAAAATTTAAAATATTAGAACATGGAAAAATTATTTTTTTCTTTTTGCTGACAAATAGCAGAGCCTATTATTTTAGAACATACTATTATTTATGAAATCTATTTATTAAAATCTTTAAAAATAATTTTTGCATTTCAGTATAAATTCCATTTAAATAAATAATTCGGAAAAAACAAATAAAGCTTAAATTTCAAAATTCCATTCAAACTTTTATTTCATAAAATATTTTTTAATAACTTTCTGAAATGTATAACTATTATATGGCTCTTAGGGGTTAACCATGTGATCAAATTTAAAGAAAACTTTAATTCAATACCTATACAAATAAATAATGTTCAATACGTTCGATCCATCTCAAATCTGGAGATTCATTAAAAAAACAAAAATCTTATTTATTTTTATAAGCATAATGCACACATTTAACAAAACACACGTATACTTTCCTTTTTTAAAGGAAATAAAGATTTTAGCTTAAGGTATTAGTAACAACATCTGTTCAAAATAATTAATTCATATAGGATTAATTTTTCTGCCAAAAGATAAAAAGAACGTAAAAATTTACAAATATGTACGTGTGTATATCCATAATTTGAACATACTTTTCATTTCCTGAAATAAAATTATCAAAACATATAAATAGCCGGAAATCTTATAATTTTAAACAAACAGACATATACACAAAAATAAAATTTACTGCAAAATGATTTTATTTTTTTTTTTCTCTTCTGGTTTTGTTTTAAAGGGACTTCTATTATAAAATTTTGGATTTTCTAATTTTGTGTAAAAGCAGGAGAGATTGAAAATAAAAACTCAAAATATAATAAAAAGCAAAAAGAAAAAAAAAGAAATTAAAAACCAAAAACAGGTCATACTATCAATTTATTTATTTTTTGAAATATTTATTATCATAGTCTTAATTTATTTTCAATATTTTAATATTCCCTTAAAATCCTTACTTTAACATTATGTAACAGTAGTTTTTCTCTTTTGTGAAAGAGAAAACACATAAAAATATTTTGTTTATTATCCTTGTTTTTTTTTTTGTTTTTTCGTCCTTTGTTAAGTGAATGACAATAGCACTATAACATATTATATAATAACAAAATGCGTTTGAATTTGAACCCTAAAATCCATTATCCTAACGCAATTTCATTCAGTTGTTCTTGTTCTTATTTTTATTTTTTTTTTTTTGCAAAAATATAATTTATAATACTAGCATTTTATTCAAAAATATTATTTAATATTATATACAAAGCGGGTATTATAATATAATATCTACTTACATTATGTATGTAGGTACATTGTACATTTCATTACTATAATACTTAGTTTTGTTGTATAATCACAAAAAGGAATATGAAAATGGAAATGATAAAGGATTAAAATATTTGCAATTTTATAATAATAAAAAAAAAGAAAACAAAAAAAAGAATATAACAGTAAATTGGAGGTAAAAATTTGTTTTCATTTGATCTTTTATAATAAAAGATACGAATTACATGCACACATTCCTATGGAAATAAAATATAAGAGAATAAAATAAGAAAAACAACAAAAATATTAAATACAGGGGTTATAAATATTTTGTGTTTAAATTTTTCGATTTCGTATGACGTGTGTATGTAAATGAGAAGGAATACAAATTCTCAGAATAATGTACATAATGTGTTCATTTATATGTATGTATATTATGTTTTATAATACAAAATTACACGAACAAATTTTGTATATAAAAGAATAATTTATCTTCAGGACCTTTCTTTATTCTTTGAAAATTTCATAATTTTAATATACAGGTAAATATGTATTTTAACATACATCCGTATTACATGTATATTTTTGTATATGCTTACAATAATATTATTATGAAATTTAGTACATGACACAAATTTTTGTCTCAAAATTATAAGCGAATCTATACTTGTATACCTGTAATTTTTTTACATATATTTTATTATATGATTTTTATATATTTTGCCAATACAAGTGCTTTATATTTATGCTAATAATACTTATAACGGGTTTTTACGTAATTTTTGTCAACAATTTTCTAGAAAAATTTAGAATATAATTTCATTTCATAATTAATAGTTAATATTGTCAATACAAATTGGCCCAAATATCCAAATAATATATAATAATTTCATCTGGAGGAATACTGGAGTTGTTCATATAAAAAGGGTAGTTTTTCCCTTCACCCTTTTCCAACAGCTGATTTAATACCAATATTATAAATACTATTTGATTCCAACTTTTTATTTCCACAAAATATTCTAAGGAAATCTTTCAGGCTCTTCTGAGAAAATAATTACGTCACATGAATATAGCACATAATATTTCATGGTTAATTTTATCGGCACCTCAAAGGCACAATGTATTAACTGCGACGTAAATCTGGATTTTTAAATGTCTATTTCAAGTTCAATATTTTATTCTTGGTTCAGAAATGAAAATTTGGCAAGTAAAAGCGGAAAAGCTGTAAAATAATGTTTCAAATCTGTTGCTTAGTATTTTCAAGTACAATATTATATCATGTTTTCAAATATATTAATTTTCCAAGAAATTCATAGAAAGTTTTTAACTCAATTCAAATTAGTATAAAAATTTTAAATTTTAGTAAGAAAGTATTCACAATAAAATGAATGTCCTCTAATATAGTCAAAAAAGCAAAAATATATTATTTAAAATAAATGCTATAAGAAAATGAGTTTAAATTCAAAATTGGATTGAAAAATGTTTGAATCGATTCTAATTTCAAAGGAATAATTGTAAATTAATTGTAATAATAAGATTTTTAATTTGAAATAAAAATAAGTAGTTAACTAGCTGCGTAATAGAATATTTCTATTAAATTAATCTAAGTTAAAATTGCATATATTTGGGAGCAACATTTTTATCGCCATTATTATTATTATTGTTATTATTATGATATTCATTTGAGAACACTATTGATTAGAAATATCTATTTATTAGTTAAATCTTTTTTTAAATATTTTAAAATTTTTATAAAAGAAAATAAATTACAATAAATTTTTAAATTTAAAATTTTTCTTCAAATTCTTATTTAGTTCATTTCATCACAATTACCAATATCTTACAAAATATAGACAAAAGTACATTTTATATATGCATTCAAATATAATAAAATAGGGGACAAAAGTGTCATCCCGACCTAATTATAATTAAATATCCAAATAATATCCCTAACATAAAAATATACAAACATGTACACTTTTTTCTATATATTAAATGATATTTCAAGATTTTCATCAAAAAATATCCTATAGAAATTTTATTGAGATTATTTAATACACACACATACATATGTGTACATATATACTTACGATACAATAAGATAAAATTACGTGCATACTTACATGTATTGATATAATGTATGTAATACATTATAACATACAATTATTATGAAAAAGAATACATATAGAGAAAAGAAAAAGCTAAAGTCAAAAGGTGGATTAAGCTATTTAGTACAAGAAAAAAAAAATGAAAAAAGGTACGTGAAAGAAATCGTGAGATGAATCAAATGTATCTCATAAATGTTAAAAGAAAATGAATGGTATGAGAATAAAAGTTGGATAATAATGGATAGTCCTTTCAGATGAGTTATTTTCTATACTTTTCCACTTAAAATTTTCAAAATCGTTCTTGTTCTATACTTGTCTTGTTCTTTTATTTTATTTTTTTTTAATAATTTTTGATAAATTAAATATCTTTTTGAAAATTATATCAATTTATTTCATGTTTATTTATAAACCTGCATGTATATTTATGTATATAATATAATAGAAAATAAAAATCCTTTATTAATATGATATTAAGGGTATATTAAATCATTGTCATTTTATGGAAAGACTTAATGGTTTATTTATCCTCCCATGATTACATTTTCTTGTTTTAGATTATAAAATATTTTGAATTACAATCTTGAAAATAAATAACGTTTATGCTATATTAAATTTTCAAAAATAATTATCGAAATAAATGTTTAAAGTTTACAATGTCAAAACAATGCAATTGAAAAAGTAATCAAGGTATAACTTAAACTTTAATATTAATATTACATAAATTTCACATACTTTCACTACATAATTAAAGGTTGAGTGAATTTTTTTTTTTAAATTCTCTTCAATAATGAAAAATCATCTTTAATTAATATTTACAATATTAATTCAATTAAATTATTTCGAAAGCATAGTTAAAAATTTTACACAAATTGTACTGCATCCTTATAATTTTTTGTGAGTTAAAAATGCTATTATACGGAACAAACTGTTAAGGATTTATTTAATTTCTTAAATTTTCATTAAATCTTAATTTTAGCTTTGGATACAAAATTTTAATTAAGTTAAAAATAATAGGAAGCTTGGGTTGTTTTCAAAATTTAATGTAAAAAAAAAGAATACTTCGAATATTTTGTGAAAATATTAAAATTTATATTTTCTGCATATTCTGTAAGAGGCAATGCGTAAAGTAATAGGATTTTGTTAGAAGAAATTATATTGTTAAAGATATTCCGAGCTTTGAATTCAAATATAATTGTTAATGTAATAAAAAATTAAATATATATTTACATTAAAATATCACAAATACCCTACAATATTTAAGATTCATAAAATCACCACCTTTTCATAATTTTTTATTGTTAACTTTTTCTGTGCCTTGTCGTATAAACATAAATTATTTTATAATATAAATTATAATACACAGGGCATATTATAAAATACTCTATACACACATGAATATATTCGTAGGTTTATCCAGTAAATTTAATTATTTAAAAGGAAACGAGAAAACAAATCATATGAGTTTAAGAAGGACATATGACAGAGTTTTCTTTATTAGGTTTTCTTTTTCTCTCTCTTCGTTTTCTTTTCTTCTTATAAATTTATCCCTACATATTATATGACACGATATGCATATTTATATACATATTTATTCCTTCATTTTTTATGTCTAAAACTTTCATGACACTTTCTATAATAAAAATAAATGTCGCACATATTTCAAGAAAACATTTATTAAATCTTTTAAGAATACGAGACCAAAAATATTAAATGATTTGAAAATATGAAAATAAAAAAGAAAAGCCTTTTTTCTATGAAATTTGCAATTCCGAAATATTTATGATTTTCTAGAAAAAGAAAAATTATTTTAATTTACTAAAATTTTAATGGAAACTTCGTAAAATTTTAAAAAATTTTCTTAATTTTCTTGATGGAAAAATGATAAATAAAACAAGAATTTAAGGAAAATTAATAATTTTTCCAATAACTAAGCATAGACTCAGATGACTCAAAATACTTTCAAATATATTTTTTTCTAATGATAATATATTTTTAATTTTATATTAAAAGTGAAAATTTTTTATAAGACCATGATCAAGAATACTGCAAGGCAATCTAATATTCTTCTAGTCTTTTGTCCATACAGCAAAAATTTTAAGCTTCACTTCAAAGAAAACTCACTCACTTTGATATGCAGAAGGATATCAAAAATTGCATACTTTTAGGGAAATTTATACAGTTAATACGTCACCTACAATCAGTTGTGTGAAACTTTTGTTTAATGATTTGTTTAATGTTTTTTAATACTTTGCGTGTAAATGTTGAATTCGCTGATATTTTCCGCTATTGACTTATTATGTTTTTTCAATGACTTGTATTCGAAGCTTAAGAAAAATAACCTACCTGCAAAATAATAAGCTGAGATGAAATAATTAAGGAATAGCAAAATTTTCTGAGTTAATTAATATCTTAATGATTAAAAAACATGGCAATATTCCAATGATTTTATTCAAATCTCTTAGAAAAATATTTGTTTTTCTTAAAAGTTAAAGCTACAACAATATTAGTACTATTTGATCAATATTGCAGTGGTAATATGACTTTCTGAAACTGAGGTATAACTCCTTTAATGACATGCAACAGCTCTATATCCTAGGGCAAAAAAAGTGAGAAAGATCGGCGGCAGTTTAAAAAACAAACTAACAGTTTGGGTAAACTTACAATTTTTAAAATATGTAGATTTTCCAAAAGCACGTTTTTGAAAAACCCACTCATTTTCCTGTTATATATATGAAAACTCACTCATTTCCATATGTACATTATATGAGTTAAATTAAAAAGTTTTTTCAAATCAAATTTTCCAACATTTTCCGTTTTTTTTCTATATATTTTTCCCAAATTCTTACAAACTTTTGCTCAGTATATTTTGAATATCTGATCTAATTATTGAATAAACTAATTCAATATAATTAAAACTTAACTTATTAAATGTAATCAATTTAAACTAAATAAAATGAACTAGCTTTGAGTTATCATTAAAAAGAAAATAATTTAAAATTTTATTAATTTTAAAACTAGTTCTTACTATTACAAATGAACACTATTCGATTACGCTTCAATATTTTTCTAAAGGTCAGCTATAGAATATTATTAAAATTCTACATTCCCTTTTCGATGCATTTAAATAAATTTTAAATTTATAGGTTTTTGAAATTGGTATACCAGCATATTAATATCCCTTTACATCCCATACATGAACATATTATATAATACAAGTGTTTTTAAATAGTATATACATGTATATACGCTCGCAATCACATTGTACCACATAATAATTTAGTATCAATCTGATGCAATCTATATGTATGAATATTAGTTTTGAAAAATTTGTCTAGCCATTACTATAAAACTGTTTTAAAAAAACCCAAAAACCCAAGAACGAAAATTCAAAGAAAATTATATCTGATTAATTGCTGGACCATTCACTTTTTCACCATATAGAGTTGGTAATTTTACAAATTATTCCCATTAGAATTAAGTGGAAAATTCTTTAAGTGAAAAATGAAAAATGAATTTTTTATTAGTTCTTAAATTATGTTGTTACCAAAAAGAAAAAAAAGAAATTCTTAAAACTTTCTATTTGCCAGCTTTAATTTGAGAATTACCCACAAAATTAACTGATTTATTCTTACACAATGAAAATAATTTGCCATTCATTTTGTTTTTCTATTTTTTTCTGTTCAAATGAAAATTCGAAAAAAAAAACATTTTTATTTTTACTTTCATTTTTGTTTTTATTCTTCTCAAGAAATTTATTAATTCTATTCAAGAAATTCAACACCAAAAATTTGTTCGAATTTGTAAAATACGCGTTTTTTTTATGTTTTAAATTAGAAGAAAAAAAAAAAAGAATTTACTAATAATTTTTTTTTTCCTTTCTTGCTTTTTACAAGATTCTTTCACTTAAGAAAGCGAACAATATTGGAACGATTATAAGAAACGAATAAAGAAAGTGAAAAATGAGACAAAAAAATAAAATTGTAAAATAAAAAATTGATTTAAAAATTTTATTTTTAAGAAGAACAGGACGAATTTTTGTTGGTAGTGACGCCAAAGTAACATAATCGCATTGTAAAGAACAGAAACGAATAAAGAAAAAACAAAAATACACAAAAAAAAATTTCCAAACATAAAGTTTGAATTTCCAAAAAATAAAAACGAAAAAAAAAAGTAAGAATAAATGGAAAATCTAAAAGAAAAACAAAATCGGAAAAAAAAATTTCTTTCAATAATTTGAATTTTATGCAAAGCTTTTGAAAGAAATTATGTAAAGAAGTTTAGAAAATGGAAAAAATGTAGATGAACGAAATGGAAGGAAAATAAGACAGAAAATTCTTATGCTTCAAATGAATTAAAGTCTAGAATAAATTCAACTTCTCGGTTATATTTTAATTTTACCCTTATAATATTTAACCAATATTTTTGGATATTTGCCCAAGTAGCATAATTAGTCAAAATTTTTATTTCGACTTTCACTTTTTTAATTCGAAACTGAATTTGTACGTGTGTGTAAATTTATGCTTGTATTTGTAATGTAAACAAAATTTTTAAGATTTTCCGCAATAAATTATTTAAAATGTAGAAATTTTTTAAATATTTTAGTTCAAAATTTTTTAGTGCCAAGGACTTCATTTTTATTAACAGAAATGGAAAGTTTAGTAATGTACTTATGAGTGAAAATTTTATGGAAACAAATTTTTAAAACGAAATTTAAGTAGTAATGAACATACTTTAGTTAGAGTACAATTATGGTAGCTTTTCTGTAAAATCTGATTGTTATAAAAGTGAGATTCGAAAAAGGGAAACAGTTTTTGGGGTAAATATAAAGTGAAGCAGGTTCTATTTTATACATTCAATGTCGAATAATTTTTGAAGAAATTTTCAATATGATTGTAAAATAGAGTAAAATAATAATCTGACAAGTTTCGTAGTAGAGCTAGCACAGAACTATGATTATTCTTAGATTCACGTAATTAATTTTTTTATTTATATTCTTGCTACTTGGGCATCCTTTAAGTACATATTAATATTCACACATTTATAAGAGTTTTATTTGCTTTTTTTTCCTAATTTTTTTTTTTGTTGGGTTAGAATTGATGTTATTATGCATTTATTTTTCTTTTTTTTGACGAAAATTTTTACATTTATTTTATTTCTTTTGATTTAATTTTATATAAATTTTTTTTTTTTTTGAAAATGCTTCTTTTATTACTGTCTTGATTTTATGTATTTAAACAATGTATATATAATTATCGATTTATATTTATACTCGTATTATATTGTCAGAGGTGCACTAATAATGAACCTGAATAAACTAAGTCCATATACTTCTTTCAAATTTAGAAATCTATGTTGGAGGTTTTGATTAAAACTTTTCTAGCCTACATAGATTTTAAAGAGTAACTCCTTCTGATTTTGCTGCGTGAACTAAAACAAAAAGACTTAGTTTTAAGGTTGCTTAAGTTGGTGTCTTCAGTAAATCATGATAACGTAATAAATTAGTTTCTATTAGGCTTTAGTATATTCAGTACTAATTAAAAATATAACAAGTTTTTATAGCTGGCAATGATCTCGTCAAATATTTACGTCATAATTTGAAATCTTATCGAATCTAGTACTAATTAATTTTAATTTTAAGAAGAAAAAACAATTTGTTTTTCCAAATAGTTATATTAAAAGTATAATAATTGTTGAAAATATTTAAAAAATCATAAAAATTTGAAAATAATTGAATATATTTAATAAAGCAATTATTTGATTCAAAACTGAACTCATTCACAATAGGTATAGGTGCACAGTACTTTAAGAAAGTACTATAAATATTTACTGTATAAAATCTAGTATTTTATAATTATTAATATTAAGATTAATAAAATTCAGCTTTACTTTAATCAAACCTGCTTTAAAATGCCTACCTATCACAATTAAGAACATTTGACTATCATAACACGGCCCTGCCAATTGCTTTAGACATAAGTCTTTTTATATTTTCCCTCTTTTTTTTTGTATTTTGTACAAAATCTTCTTCGTATTGTTATTCAAATCTCAAGGCAATAATAGAAAATCATGTTACAGTTCACTAATAAATAAGAATTTCCTTTATAAAATTTGTTCAAAAAAAAAGGAAAAGCATAACACTCAGAAATAAAACTCAAGAATAAATACACAACTAAAGCAGAATATTACCCACATATACATATGCTTATATAACTAAAAAATAAATAGAAATGTGTGTGTATGTGTGTAGGTATGCCTATATATTAAGTAGTATAAATTAACAAAGTCAATATTTTCTTCATAATATATTCTTTTGCTGATTCTTTCTTCTTAAGAAAACATAAGAGAATAAGGATTTTATATTTTTCGTTTTTCATTCTCTAACAAAGGAGCCTAAAAATATTCCCTAACAACAAATACAAAAAAAAAATGTACAAAAGAAAAACTTCTTCTTTTTTTGTCTTTTTTGAATTTTTCATTTTAATTTTTTGTCATAAGAACAAATATTAATACAATCTAACATTAGATATTATAAACTGTAAAACAATCGGGACGAAAATGAAAAAAAAAATTTTTCTTTAAGTTTTCAAGAACAAAAGAGGAAAAAACGAAAATGTCGAAAATAGAATTCGAATGAAAAAAAAAACGGCGAATTCTATGTCGCTTAAACAACAATTTACGACTTAAAGAGTATTAGATGAAAAGAAACAGATAAATAAATATTTTCAATATTAATAAACAAGAGTAAAGAGTACATGAATGCATTCCGTTGAATGTTACCTAATTTGCCAAGATAAAAGTTACCATCCCAAGTTCGTGATCATTGCCATTTTTAAGCTTATACAATAATAAACTTGGAATGAATTACTTGAAATAAATCAATAATATGCTTCTAATCAACAAATATTGAGTTGGGATTAAAAGGATTTAAATCTGTGATGAACTTGAGAGTATTTATTAAGCTTCATTTGATATTTTGTTTTAAATTTACAAATTATCAATAGATTGTATTTCATTTGAAGAGCTTGATTTTCATTTGAGACTATAGTATTGTAATTACGACCATATTTGAAACAGTAACTGAAAGATTTTCTTAGAATTTAAATTTTAGCCCCCTTATTCAATAAAATCGAAATTAAGGTAATTTAACTCTGTTTCAGAACTAGCTAAATCTCGATCTGAGAACCTGTTTAAAATATTTAGGGAAATTTGGTTTTGAAATTTACAAATTGTCTTCTGATTTAAAGTAATAGAGTGAAATGAATTTGAAAAATACATTTGTGCTTTAATTAGAATTATGGGTATACGTAGTCGAATTTTAATATTTTTGAAAATTTGCACTATACTTACTATCGTCACCCTAATTCGCAACCCATTTTAAAAAACAATGCCTAAGAAATCTTTGTATTAAGTGGAAAAGTATAATTTTCTGTATTTTGCATTTATTTAAATTTTAATAAAAATTCTGCTATTTTAGCCTCATTTGTTTTCTTGAATTATTTTTATCAACAAAATAACACCATATTTTACTTTATGACGTCAAAAGTATCTCTCTGTATATTAACATAAAAGTAATTAAACTAACAAATAACATCCCTGGAATTTATATATTGAAGCTATAACTTTTTTGAAAGAGTAAGTATATGTATTTCTAAAAGTGAATCCGATATGATGGAGGGTACATATTATAATATTGATGAATTGATATGGGATCAATCTTCACATTCAATAGCTAATTCATAAAAATTGTATACTTAGAGTTAAATAATTTATAAAATTTAAAAAATACGAAAAAAAATGAAATGATACATGAGAAGAATCCAAGTATATACCAATATAGAAGAGAGATAGAAACAAGCGGCACTTTACGAAAGAAAAATAAATTTTAAAAAAAGTTTTTTTTTTTATTTTTTTTTTATTCGAACGATAATCCAATAACAGAAAAATGAGAAAGAAGAAAAAAAGTAAAAATTAGTAAAAAGAAAAAATTTCTCTTTTTTTTTGTGAACTTTTAGGCGTTAGGTATAGAATTTATTCTTATTTCACTTATACCAACACATTTATAAAACTCTTTGGATGTGTACGCGTAAAATTTTTTGTCTCTGTACATTGATAAGAAATGAAAATTAGCTTTGGGACGAGTGACAACATAAATATTTCCCTAAACAGAATTTCGAAAATTTCTTTTGGGTATTTTAAGAAATTCAAAATAATTTTCACAAGGAATTAAATTAAATAATACGAAAATTTAAAAGGAAAAAAAAAAATCAAACATATTTCCACTTTCTTATTTTCGTTTTCAATTGTAATTTTTTTTTTTGTTTTTTGTTTTCCCTCCATTTTATTTTTTCATAATAACGCTCCTGTATAGATTATTTCTTTTCCATTTCTTTTTTTTTTAATTTGAAATTATATGTATTTACTGGTATAGAGATCAGGTGTATCAGATTATATTACAATTTGTATTAAAAGTACCTATTCGCACAGTTAAAGTGAAATTAGATAAAAGGGAAACTTTATTAATTTCTTTGTTCCATAATTTTGAAATGTTGACAATGGTAAATAAAGGTCGTACAATTTTTTCTTCTAAAAATAAACCTTGATGCTAATATTTATATAATTATACTTACTATTAAAGACTTTATAAATTTATATTGTACATTTTAATATCGATTAACACGTGGTAGATTTGAATTACAGTGATAAGCGCATTTAATTAATACGAGTACTTAAGGTAATTTTTGCATTTGATAAATTTATTAATAAAATATTTACATAATATGTTCAATACACATGCAATTAAATAAATTTACCTTTCACATATACAACTTAGGCTTATGAAAGTGGTAGTTCAAACTATAACTAATTTTATAAATTTACGAATTGCAATAGTAATTTAATACGATTTTATTATGTAGATTATCTCTTTTTATGAAATATAAAATTTGTTAATTACATAAATACACATATACCTATAAAAAATTCATATTTTTCTAGGTATTCTAACTAAAAGCTTGCGTAAAAAATAATTTGTCCCAAAATTGAAAAGAAACGCGTTTCATACAAACCACAGTCGCTTATGTTCTGATCACATCAGATATACCCCAAAAGTTGATCCATCACATAACCTACACCAATGCATTCAATGCGATCGGTAAAATTACCTATTGAAGTTACTTTGATTTCTTTTTTTTTAAATTCTCGAATTAAAAATTTTTTTCTTTAATTCAGTACCTCCCTATTGAAAAATAGGAATTTTTGTATTTTTCTGGCGAATTTACCAACCGATTCCAATAACTCTTATCATTTTCTCATACAAATTCTCATACAATAATCACCACAATTATTTACACTCTATATACATAAATATATTATATGATAGGCAAAACTTAAATTATTATAACTTTTTAAGAAATTAATTTATTGAATCTACATTTTGTTTACATTTCTTCAAAATTTTACAAAAACAAAATAACAGAAAAACAAATGTAAATTAAAAAAAAACATAGAAATAGAAAATTACCTGTACATTAAATATTTACAACACTATGTAAAAACAAAATTAACTGGAGGTGTTAGCTTCCACGAGTCGTCGTCCATTGAATTAATAGAAAACTTCATTTTGTCTTGTAATTTTCTTCGATAAAATTGTCGGTAATATTCAAAATTCACAAACTTTAATCCTCTTATAACTTTACAAACTTTTTTAAAAAGTTTCTTTCCTTCTATTGCAATATTAATCTTACTGCACTATACACCCATATATCTAATAATTTGTGTGTATCTGCCTTTATTCAAATAACTCCTGAATATCACAAGGAACCTTTAAAACAAATATTTTTAAATACAATATTATGTAATACAGCTCTTCATAACGAAATAGCTAAAGCAAACTATTAGTATTTTAAAATTTTTATTATTATTTCAGCTTGAAGTTTTCTTTCACTTTTACAAGTTGGACAACAAGTTTGAAAACAAAACAGAATTTAATAACTTTTAGGTTACATAATATAAGTATAAAGAATTGCAAAGTTTTCAAATATAATAAAGTGCAAATTAAGTTTTGAAAAATAAAATTTTGCACGGCCCCCTACCTTGGCGAAAAAACAAAAATTTTTTGAACATTTTTTAAAATTTTGGACGACCCCCTATCTGGGCAAAAAAAAAAAAACAAAAATAATTATTATTAGATTACACACATACTCGTAAATATTTTTCTTATTCAATATTTTTTTTTTGTGTTTATCTTGTATTTTTCCATTTTCGCAATATCAAAAATTTTCAGATACGAATAGGAAAAGTTTTTAATTCTGGTAATTTGTTGCATAATTTGTTTTTTGATCGTTTCCTCTTTTCTATTTATTTGATTTTGATTACCTACTTGAAATTATAAGATTTTAGATAATTTAATTTTATGTAAATCTCTTAATTTTCTTTTAGAAAACTTTTTGACAAAAATTTATTGCATTTCTCCTAGAGCTTAACTATAATTTTTATACCCGTACGAACGTATAATAGAAGTTTATCCTAAATTTGACTTAACGTTTGTAACGCGAACAAATAATAGTCTAAGGAATAGACTCAAGTATATGTTTTTCATCACCGAAACTATAAAAGCTTTGGTATTAATATTTCGCACAAGCCAATATATTACTAGGGCCAATGTGCTTGATGAGACTTTTTGAAATTGCTTGGCTCCTTTTGGTAGCTGCCATATAACTTCAAAAGCTATTTGGCTATATTTCAGAAACTCTTAAAGCTATGGTATTGAAATTTCACACAAAAGAATATATTAGTAGGGCCAATGTGTCTCGTAAGAGTCATTGAAATTGCTTGGCTCCTTCTGGCAGCTGCCACACAACTTCAAAGTTTATTTGACTATATTTCAGAAATTATTAAAGCTATGGTATTGAAAGTTCACACAAACGAATATATTAGTAGGGCCAATGCGTTTTATAAAAGTTGTTGAAATTGCTTGGCTCTTTCGGGTAGCTGCTATAAAACTCTAATAGTAGTTTGACCATAAATATTGAAAACTACTGAAATCTTGCATAAAATTAATACAGTAATATGGTAACTTAAAATCATAGCTAGTTCCATAGTCAGCTATGACATATTTATTCGCACATAGGATAACAAATTCGTACGGGTATCACAGAGTTGACACGTTCAACTCTATTTTTTCCTGTTTAAATACATTTTGTAGAAGATTATTACATGAACACGAATTTAGGATTTTGAAATTGATTAGCAAAGGCATGGGTTACAAAAAAGCAAATTAACCAATGATAATACTATTGATGTTAGAAACTGGAAATTACAACGACTTCTACTATAGACTTGGTATAAAGAACCGTACTTAACCAGTTCTTTAATAGATGACAATTTTATTCTAATTGGTTAAGTTTCACGTTATTGGGTCAATTTTTTGTATAAAGAAAGAAAAACCTATATATGTATATTTTGAAATAACAGACACACTAAGTACTTTTATTAGCAATATTGCTTCTTTAGAATATTTTCAAAATTTGCTGGAATTGAAAAATGTAATCACTTTTATTTCGATATAAAAAGATGTAATATTTTAAAACTCTCAAAAGCATTAGAATTTAAAAAGGCAAAACCAATTTGTTTACTTTAGGAAAAATAAATCTGATGTGATCAGCACATATCCGACCGCAAGGTGTATTGCCAGTTTAGTGTACATATTTCATAAGATTATGAAATATTTGAAGCCCTTTGAATACTTTTTTTCAAATTTTAAGGATCCTAGTAAACTTTAATTAACATACCAAGAAAAATGTAAATTTGATCTTAGAAGAAATTTCAGTTTATGCCATTCGAATTAACTGAAAAGCACGGTAGGAAACTGAACTCAAATATTAAATTTAAAGGAATTCCCTCAATTAGTTCCGTAGATATGGTAATTCTCAAAAATTTCCAAAAAATCTTACAATTTCATTGTTTCAACTTCCTGATTTTATACATTAAGTTTTAAAAAATCGGTTGAATATTTGAAGAAATGTAAATTTGGTCCATAGTAAACGCCAAATTTCTAGCACCTGATTTCTTCCAAAAATTAGTTGGTTTCTCGTACTGTCGGACGAAGCCTATATATATATATATATATAAAATTTCAGAAAAATTACTTACCTGATTATTTTACTATAAATAAAGTTAAACTGGTCCGAAGAAAAAATCCAATTCCACAGACTTGTCATATTCCAAAAGTTGATCAAACTGTATCATACTCGATAAAAGTTCAGACATAAATTCTCAGGCAGACAAACTCTCTCTAAATATAATTCATTTACACTTCCATAGCATGAAGAAACACAACTCGACATGTGAAATTTGGTACAATCACATAGCCTTCCTTAGTTTATGCGATGTGCTCTGTAATAATTTAAAAATTCAGATGCAGAATTTAAAGATGTCAGAAACTAAATTTAATTTTTGAATAAAGAATTGTGAATTTTTACTTTCTATTCTATCCAATAACAAAATATGAATTTCTTACAAAAATAAAAGGTTTCCAAAGGTTAAAGGATTCGTTTTTAACCGTTATTACAAAATAAATTATTGTGTTTACAAAATAAATAGTTTTAAATTTGATTAAAAAATTTAGGAAACTTTCGAGAAACTAATAAAACTAATATTGATAACTAATAAAAATTATTAAATTACACATACACATATCACATATGTAAATATTAAATTATGTAATCGAATATTTTAATTATATTGTTATCATAGAATTTCAATCAGTAAGACCAATTAACACTTATTTAATATTCTTTCTTGTTATTACTTAAAAGAAAATTTACATATGAAAAACCTGGACTTATTTTAAAACTATTTTCACTCTACATAATTAATTTAGAAACCCCATAATTCCAATTAATTTTAATTAGGTAAAAGAAATAATTTCTAAAAATATTTTAAACCTTATACCTATTTTTGTTTATTTTTGTAAAACAAATTTCTCAGCAACGTAACGCATAATTTGTATTTTAAAACGTAATCTTTTTCCTTTTAATGTCTTAACAGCTACATGGGAACATATATACTTACGAGTGTATCAAACTTGCAATACATATACATATTACAACAAAAGGAAATCTTATAAAAATTTATTCATGTTTCCCAATTACAAAAAATGTTAAAATAGGTACTATTATGTTTGTATATGTATAACATAATTGTATTCCTATATATACACATTATATTTATAGAATAAAAGATCTTTTAATGTTATCATTAAAAGTTAAATATTGGCAACGGTATATTGACCCGAGAACAAAACTTGCATAATAATATTGAGTACCTTACATAATATTATGAAGAAAAAAATTAAAAGACAAATTAGAATTTAATTTACATTTAAATTATATCTTATACCTATAAATTATTATTTTTTCTTTTAAGATCAAAACCAATTTTGTACAAATACAAGTTCTAATTGGAACTTTTGTTAAAATTGTTTTTGGGTTGAGAATTTTTCTTTTTAATAAGTTTGTTTGTCCAGACATCCTGTTATTCATATAGAATGTTAAATCAACATGACAACGTACATACTCTCATTAAATACTAAATATATCACGAGAAATTAAAAAATTTGTGGGGTTAACTTTAAAATCTTTTAAATTTAAAGAGAAATTTTGAAAAAATAAGAAAATAAAGATGAAAAATAAAGCTCAAATAATCAGCTATCATCAAAAATCGATATTTAATTAATTTGATATTGGATTATCAAAATAAAACAAATTTTAATATGATTTCAATCCTGAAATTATACGGCTTAGAGTTCAATTAATTAATTTGAGCCTAAGTTTATGAAAATATCGTTGAAATATGCAATAAGTTCTTTATACTACGTAAATTTAAGGCGTTTTACAGTTAGAGAAAAGCTTCAAGTAACTTTTCTAGCTGATGTTTTTAGTGCAACTCGAATTCGAATTTGTAAATAAATAATCCTGTTAATTAAATTATTTCAAAATCTCACAAAATTTGATCTGTATAGAGAATAGACTTGAAAATGTTTACTATTAATTTTTTACTAAATAACTTGTGCTACATTGGCATTTTTAAATATAATAAAAAATTCACAATTATTACAAATTGCAGAACTGCTTTTTTGAACAGAATTTTTTAGAAAAGAATTTTTTGGAACTGTTTCTATATTAATCTTAAAGTGCGCTCTAATAAATATAGCTAAAAATTAATTAAGAGAATGAAATAACACTATGTATAAAGTATGAAAAGTAAATTTAAATTAATTAATCTTTGATTAATCATTGTTAATAATTGAATGAAATTAAAGACACCCCTGTAAATCAATCATTATTTAATTTTAAGATTAACTACATAGACTATTTTGTAATGTGATTATTTATAGGTAATTTGTTCGTTATCACAAAAGTTATTTTTAACAATTTCTGCCAAAATACATAAATAATTACTGGTGTTTAATAACCAAATTTAAGTATTGGAAATTTTCTTGTCTACGTATTCTATAGAAAATTTATGGTTTATTTACAACTAATTAATAGTTATTTTGTTGACACTTACAAATAATATTAAAATAGGTAACTTTTACAACGATAAAACCCTGAAATCGTTACTCTATTTTTTACATTTACTATTAAAGAGCGTTAAAATAAACTCATGAAAATATTTATACAAAAATAAAATTACAAAATCATCAAAAACATTCTAAATTAAGAATTTTAATTCAACGAAAAAAGAAAAAAATTAATGTGAAATTAAGGTGAAAAAAAAAGATAAGATTCGAATACCTAAAAAAATATTTTTTCTATATTTAGAAATAAAATGTGGGTGCTACAAAAACAAAAAAAAAACATTGATATTTAAATGTACATTTAAGGATATGAACTGGAACCGAACAAATTAATTGGGACTTTTAACCTTATATAGGTTTTTTGTACATGTTTTTCGATATAATATTTTTTTCTTGCTATTAAATGTATAGTAGGATCTGTTGCCGGTATATCTCCACTCTTACATGATTATAATATGTATAACTGTTAAGTCCATAAAAACTGATATTATGAGCAAGAACAGCCAAAACTACTCATCCAGTATATATTTTCCCCAATATCTTAAAAATAACTCACAGTTCACTTAAACTACCGGAAAAGAAAAAATTAAAGACTTTCCTCTTTATATATATACACACATATTATATACATATTCTTTTTTTCGGTCATAAAATATTATAACGATTTTGCTTGATGAATAATAAATTTAGATTTCTTATTCTCATTCCAATGACGTACACAATTTGCTTCTTAGGTTTAAAACGATTCTCTCTTTCAGTTTTGATTACTTAAGTAGGAATCTTCTCATATACATACATTGCAATGATCAAAATAAAGAGAAAAATAAAAAGGCTATGAATTGTAAATGTAATCTTGTTCTCAAGATATGACCTGGTGCCATGACGGTGTGACATGAACAGTTTGACAATTATATTTTTGATATATGTGACATTAAATTTTGACTTTTTAAATTTTTTTTTAAAAATAACATGTAATATGAAATCAATGAATTCCGATCAAAAAATAGGTTTAAAAAGTAGCACTTTTCCCTTGATAATACTGCTTCTAAAAAAGAACTCTACTAGTTACTTTAAATATACTATTATTAACATACCCCGATCCTGAAAACAAAATCACTTTCTAAAATATGGAGAAATTCGAAAACGAATATTCTCTTAATACATTAAAATATTTTGCTTCACCATTACGGTAAAACATGAACATTTTCAATAAAAATTTTTGATTATTCCATACAAGCAGAACAAAATCTTCTTCTAATGAAATGAACTATTCATTAACATCCAAAAGCTGTTAAATTTTCAGACTTCTACAACGTGCCATTTAGCGAAAAAAATTATCCAACATAAATTTGAAAAACAAACAGGTTTTAGGTGACAATTAATTTTAATGGCAATTTGGTTATTACAATATGGTTTTGTACTAGAAGAAGGCAGTCGCTACCTTTCTTCGTTTCACATAATTTATAAAAGCTTGTTGTTCCGATAAAATAACTTGCCAAAAAATTGAATTTTTATGACGCTGAATTTGACAAAAAGTACTTGTTTGTATTTTTAGATTATAATTGTGAAATCATGGTCATCGAAACGTATTATCACAATATAATTTTAAGCTAGAAGCTAAATGTTAAAAATTAAAAGAAACTGTTCTGTTACAATAAATTAAATAATTCAGTTAAATTTAAATAATAATTTAGTTTTATAGGATTTAAGATTTTTTTAAAAATTTGATCTTTATCAACTCTTTAATGTGCGTGTTTTCGAAATCTATATGTCTGTGCTATATACGTACAATGTTAACGTACGGTAAATAATATCAGTAAAAGTACGTATTACCAACTTCTTTAACGTAAATTTTATAACAGAAGAAAAACCACAAAATTTTTAGGAAACTCAAGTCCCTAAAAAACATCCAATACATCCTGCCGGCTATGAATTATTAAAATAGAAAAACTTTTATAAAAAAAAAAAACAAAATAGTTATGCGTACAACCAAAGTAAACGAAATAATTTTTGTTTTGAAATTTGATAATAAAATTTTTAACAAAATAATTTTTTAATAAGATTTTTAAATATAAAAAAAAATAAAAATACTCTTCAACTTTTTTTTACAATAAAAAGTTTCATGTTTAGCAAACTTTGACCCATAAATAATATGTGTAAAATATTAAGTATAAGGAATTCTGTATAAAAATAAAATAAAATCGGAGTAAACAAATGATGTGTAAAACAGCAGATCCCCCCAATGCAATAAAGGAAATCATGTAATTTTAAAACGTTCCCAAATGTAATTATAAATATTATGTGTTCTTAAGTTTTAAGGCAAAATTTAGAAATCAGGACAAAATAATGGAAACGTTGCTGTTGTTTGAATTTATAGAAATTAAAAAAACCTTACAATTTCAGGGAAATTACATGATAGGAGAAGGTAGGAAAAAAAAAATATTCTAATAAAATTAGTTTTTTATTCACTTTAACAAATTGTTTCGCTTCAATATGCTTTAAATTCTAAAATTTTTTAATTTAGTAGAAGTAGACAGAAATACATACCTAGCGAACAAAATCTCTCATTGTATATTAAATTTCAAATTTTTATCTTCGAGGGTAAAGAATTTTTCATAAACAGACGAACGGACAAAAAGAGAAAAAAATATATTTTAGCAATACAAAACGTTAGCAAAAAATTCGTAATTATAGAATAACATGCATTGTTTTGTTCCAGGCAATCCACCCAAATTCAATTAGAAAAAATGTTAATTTCTTTCATAATGAAATTTTTTATTAACAAAACTTTCAGGATCTAGTAGTATCCACTCGTTATTACCGACAGTATTGTGTAAACAATAGGTAGGTTATGTGATGGCAACAAATTTTGCATATCGAGTTTTCAATGGGAACGTACTTCTCCATAGTAGGGAAGTGTAAATAAACTATTTTTAGCAACCTGTCGGTCTGTCGGTCTGTCGGTCTGTGTGTGCACGCGTGTATCTCAAGTTCGGCTGAACCGATATTGATGAAATTTTATATGTAAGTTTATTTCCACCATGGCACGGATTGATCAACTTTTGGTATATATCAGGCCTTGGGAACTGCACTTTTTAGCGGGCCTGTTTTACATTTTTGAACATTTTGAAGAAAATATTCAACCGATTTACTTGAAATTTTATATATAAGCTCAGCTCGATAGTCCGCGAAAATTCTTATGACTTGGAAGAAATCAGGCATCAGCAACTGGGCGTTTACTACGTGTCAAATATACATTTTTGTGTATATAAAGAGAAATAATCAACCGATTTCATTGAAATTTAATATTTAAATTCTTCGCATTGAAACAATGAACATATAAATTTTTTGAAAAGATCAGAGCTCGAAAACTGATCTGCAGGACGATTTTACATTTTTCACTATATCTACGGAACGAATTGATGGAATTTCTTGAAATTTGATATTTGAGTTCTGGTTGTTACCGAAACTAACTGGTGAGCATTTCAGGAAATTCGGGTAGCACAAAGCGAAACTCTACTAAGAGCCAAATTTACATTTTTCTAGGTATATTAACTAACCTTACAAATGTCCTAAAAATTGGAAAGAAGTATTTAACAGACATTTTTATAATATTCTGTAACACTTCCATTTAACTAGACAATACACAATGCGGTCGGTTATGTGCTGACCACATCAGATTTTTTTTTTATTTTAATTATGTTTTTTGTTTATTTTAATAATTTATTAAAGGAAAACTAAGAACCAAAAATTTATTACTAATTTGTATTCAATATAAAAATCCTTTTAATTTTTAACGAAATAAATTATTATTTATTATATGTGAATAGGTTACACTTATTCTTACTTAATGAACTATTAATCTCACCATACAAATTTTTTATAATATATTGTATAAATAACTTTGACCAGTTTGCAAATTGAAAATTTGTATGTATATACATACGTATTTACAAAAAGAAATATTATTAATAAGTTAAATTTAATTTTTAAGTGCTGAATATGGTACAGTCCAGGTCGACTATATTGAGATTCTTTTAATGAAAGAATATTAATTTGATGTTCAAATATTCAAACGCATTTCTACCCAATGAACAATTATGCGATTTATAGTTTGCCTCCTATTTTTTATAATTAATTAAAAATTCGAAAACATATTAAAACTTTTGTTGAAGTGAGTGTAATAGTAAGCAAGCTACAATTAATTTTCAATTACATAATATGACATTTTAATATTCACTAGAAGAGTAAAATTTAAAATTTTCCTTTCTCCCAAAAGTATGCAATAATATTATTTATAATATTCTCGAATATTATAACATTAAATTTCTAAAATTTGTCTTCAAAGTAAACTAAAATTCAGTTGTTTTTAACTTCACAAATTCAAGCAACCATACCTTTAATAATATGTATATGTAGATACAATATACATACATATAATCATCCTACTCTCGTAAACTCATTTTCTCTTCATTTTTACAATATTTTCTAATCTAAGGAAAACAAGAAATCAACAAAACAAAAATAAACGAAGAAATGAAAGAGGGAAACCTATTTTGTGGCATTCAGGCAGGTCACATCTTCTACATTTTCTTTTCATTAAAGAAATTTTCTAACATGTTCCTTTGAGGATATCAATTCATTCGCTCATTTATACTGTTTTTTTTTCCTTATGATTTTTGTACGAATGTGTGTACGTACACGATTATAAAATTCCAACGCAAAAAGGAGTATAATGCTCTTTATATATATAGAGTTTTAAAATTATTTTGATCTTTATTTTTCTTTTATATTTTTATTACACGATTAAAACATGTACACATATACCATTACTAGCATCAATACAATGTGGTGGCCTGTAAATGTCATCAATCTTTGTACATTTTTAAAATGAAACGCACTATAGAAGAGTGTAAATTTTTTAAATTTGAGATTTTAAGTTTTTTAACCACATTGACGTTTTTTATTGAAAGGAATTTTTGTTTTCTTTGATCTGAAAGACTTATCTACTATATTTTTCAATTCAAAAATCTTATTTCTAAAATCTTCTAGTTAGCCATTCCTTAACGTGTTTTGTTGAATACTTATTCGTCTGAAATTGTTGTTCACAGCAATAACATTACCAATGATCTGAACAAGCAGACCATAATTAAATTATTTGTGCAAAGTAAACATCTCAAATAATTAGAGGAAAGCAAAATTGTTTCGGAAACCGTGATAATGGAAATTTATGTGCAAGAAGTCGGATGAAAACGATCACTAAATAATTTGTCGAAGTAAATAATGCAAATCTATGAAAAATAACTCAACATTCAGAATCAAGATATTTTGATTTATGGTTAATTACTTATGGATTAATTAAAATAAATTAAACAAAATATATGTAATTTAGAGAAACAACAGTACGCGACGTTTTTTGAGGTGTATATACACCAAATGTCCTCCTTTGTGTTGTATAGCAGATTCAATTCAATTTGATTTTTGTCGTCATCATAAAAATCAGAAATTTCAAGCTTTTGTTGTTTCAAATTTACTAAAACATTAAAAATCTCTATTTCCCATATAGCCTAAACGATAAAAGAGTTCTCAAAACGGCACATTCTGTATTCCACGTGTATATGAATTTTACACTCAACAACTATATATGGAGATTCATATATTTATTACAAAATACGTATATTATTATACATTTACATATATACATAATATACATAAATAAAAAAAAAAACCTCAAGGAAATTTTAAAAGAGATTCAACAATCTCTTTTCTAACTTTTTTATATTATACAAAAGCAACAACAGCAATGTTATATTGACATCATCAGCATTAGAAGTGTTTTAGGTTTTAAATGAGCCAAAAAGGTTAAAAAATTTTCATACGTGATTGTAATGTTAATTGTGATGGATATATGATAATATGCATGTGCTCATAGCACAAAAAAACAAAAACAACAAGAATAAAGAGAAAATGAATATACTAAAAAAACAGCATCCCCAAAATAGGTATTAAGAGAAAATGAATGAAGTTAAGGGTGAGAAAGAGATAAATAGAGACGAATTTTGAAATTTTTTTTTCTTACGATTTTTTAGTTTCCAAACAAAAAATTTTATTTTTTTTTCTTATTTTTTCATTTTATTTTAAACAAAAAAAAAAACAAGAAACACTGGAAAAGAGTAAATTTCAAATTGTTTAGAAAATTTACTAGAAAATGGATTCTTCATCATGGAATTATCAAAAAATATCGGAAGAAAAATTAAGAATTGTAAAAGGATAACACGCCACAAATAACAAGGGACGCGACGAAATGTGAAAGGAAAAAAAAAGAGAGGAGAAGTAAAAAAAAATTATTTATTTTTTTTTTTTTTTTGTTAAATTTCTTATTAAAGTTTGGCAATTTCAAAATAAGAAAAAAAAAGAAAGAACGAAAACCGAAAAAAATTTCACAGGGCATGTGAGGGTCGTTAAATTGCTTTTTTCTCTTTTTGGATAACTTTTTTCACCACTAAACGATTTTTTTTTTGTGTTTTCCAAAATTTTGGAAACTTTTTTTAAAATTTGTTTTTTTTTTCTCCTTTTTTCATCATACTTAATGTATACACATACATACGTACATATATACATATAATTTTGTAAATTCGTGTATTAAAACCTGAGGTAAAAAATGTGACTTAATTAGCGAATTGAATTCCTTGACTAACATTAATATTCATCTTATTCTTTGGCACGAAAATCATTTTTCCATTTTGATTCCCTTATTATTCTTGTATTGTTTTTGTCTTTAAATTTTGTATGTATGTGTATGTAGTCTTTGTTCTTTTATTTTTACCAATTTGATTGTCACATTATTTTTTTACTTGGCTTTAATATTGAAGAAGACATAGGACATAAACAAAAATAACATTCATTTTTCACTTTGCTTTTGCTTTTTTTTGTATTTTTATTCTTTTTTTTTTGTATTAAGAAAATTATTTTCTTTTTAAGTCAAATGACAAAGTTTCTCATTTTAGAGGTCCTTCGATGAAAAAAAAGATGAAACAGATGAGTTTATGATGTGTTTACAAAGAGACAAAAATATGATCATGCTGAAAAAAGAAATTTTATCAGCAGTTCTTCGAATATAAAAAGAAAGAATAAGAAAAATTATCAGTAGTTTGAGTAATGTCCTTTTTTGTTCAAAACTTTGGAAATTATTTGGTTATTTTGTTTTTTCTTAATATTGTTCACATCGATATATTTTTATAATATACCTACATACAAATATGTATATGTATGTAAAGATAAATAGATTGTAAATATGCATACGTAGTAAGATGACCTTGGATTTTTCTAAGAAAAATTAAACAGAAAAATGTTTTTTTTTTGTAATTTTTTGTTTTCTATAGAAATGAAAACTTATTAAAAAACAAAAGTTATTTAAATTCTAAATTAGAAAACAAAAATAAGAAGAAAACTCATAAAAAAAACATTGAAAACAAAAATTTTCCATAATGAAATCTGCGCATTTTTGCCGTATATAACTTTCAGTTTTACAGGTTTCAAAAACCTATAATTATAAAATTTATTATTTTAATGACGAACTTAAATTACGTTAACCTTGGACGATTTAATCGGAAAAATTATTTTCATCGAAAAAATTTAAAATTTTTAATATGCAAACTATTATGTTTTTCAGGAATTCGAGTCGCATCGTTATTGGTATCCAATTTACCCTATATACTTATAACCTAATCCGATAAAGCTCGTAAAGAATTTGAAATAAAAATTTTAAAAATTTAAACAGATTTCTAGTAGAATTATTTTTACATACGTGTGGTGCTATAACATGCATATGTATGATAGTTTACATATTATTGGCATTAAATATGCAATAATTCTTACACTAGATCGCAGATTTGTACAGCGGTGCACCGCTACCACGTATAAGAATCTATTGTGCATCCTTCCCTGAGTACAACACACGCTCGTGACCAACTGTCCTAATGAACAAGCAGCTTGTGTTGTCTCCAGTGCCTCCCTCCTCCTATGATCGAGAACATCGCACTTTCCCAGAAGATGCACTGAAGTCTCCCAACAGAATCACGTATAAGAATCTATTGTGCATCCTTCCCTGAGTACAACACACGCTCGTGACCAACTGTCCTAATGAACAAGCAGCTTGTGATGTCTCCAGTGCCTCCCTCCTCCTATGATCGAGAACATCGCACTTTCCCAGAAGATGCACTGAAGTCTCCCCACAGAATCGGCAAATGTTCTCTAATTTTTCATGCCTATTATTTTCTTAAACCGCTTCTGGTCATGATCCCCAGGAGCTCCTTAACATGCAATAGCCCTGGAAAACTTCTCCAGTGCTGGACCGCCTTCGATATGATTCCTACTTTAATTCCCAACGAATTGTATGCGATCCGATTCCGCTGTAGGACTTCGGCTCAAGAAATCGTATGTTCGCTCACCCTACTCGCCAGCGCATCAGCTGCTCATTTCTTTCTACGCCCACATATTCCGGGGTCCCAGGACAAAGTGAACCAGTTGCTCCATTGAACTTCTCAATACAGCTCTATACTGCTGCGGAGGATACCGAAAAGGCTGAACCGGTCGCACAATTCAATGGAGTGCACTTCGGCCCGAAACCCACTCGGTACCCGTCTTCATAATGTGTGTTCTCACTGTTTAACATGAAAATTCACGCTCCCAGTCTCTCCTCTTCCTCAGCAACGAGTCAAAATTTTTGTCAAAGCTGTACCTCCTTACCATGTCGCCCCTGTGCATTGAAAGAAGCGGAACCTCCGGAATAAGACAATCTCTCGCTCCGATCCATAAAAGATCGATGAGATAAATATCATAAAAGATAAAAGTGGCAGTCTTCGCTGCCATCGCAACAACGGTGCAAAGAGGTTACAACCAAAATCACCTTCATTGCCGCAAGTTCTCATAGCCCTTGTGATGCAGACACACGCATTTCTAGTCGTACCAAGAGTCGCTCTCTTTTTCCATGAGACTGCTCCATAAGTCAGAAGCGGCACCACCATTAAGGTAACGCAACATAACAGAATGGGAGCAGCCCTACGGTCTGTACATTCACCTGTGCATTTTGCCCGTACATATTCAGTTTCCTCGTGACCCCGCCAAAGAACCTTGCAATCGAATACCACCCCCAGGTACTTGACGTCCACCTTCCTCTCTACAAGCGCCGCGCACACATGAATTATGTGCAGGTGCACAATTGAAAGCTAGCAATGAGTCTGAGTCCTAAAGCATGGCACCGGGCTTGCGCCACCGATAATTCCCTTTGGATTATGTCACAAAGAGCCCACTAGAACTTGCCCCTAGCGATGATGACAATATCATCGGCATAAGTCTGGACACCAATTCCTTGTTCATCAAGAAGTCCGTCCACCAAAAGACTCCACAATAGCGGAGACAGAACTCCACTATATCGGAGACGGAACTCCACCCTGTGGGGTTTCCCTAGCAATGCGTATCCTTAGGGTGCCCTAAGTATATTGGAGATCCATAGTCAGTATATTGGACATCCATAGAGAAGTGGTGGCCCCAGGGCTCTCGCAATCACCTAATGAGAAGCGTTGTCGAAAGATCACGATATCCAAAAACGCACACTTATAATTGTTACATTAACAAGAAGCTTAACACCCTTCCACTTCGAAATGTTCCAGAAACAAAAATTGAATTATACACATGAAGTGTAACAAAAATGTGACACTATTTGATTTTGTAGTAAATTTACTAAAGCACAAGTATAGAGTTATTCATCACCGTTATATTGGCAAATAATATTGAATGACAAGACTCAGTTTATACATTGACCGATTTTCAAGAAATTCATCGAATAAAAGCTACAGAGACTTTCTAAAAATTTTTAGCTCTATGACATTTCAGCTTTTGACTTTCTTTTAAACTCTTACTGGGAATCTGAAGGTTCTCATTTCAGTGATTCAATTTTACTTATTTACAAAATTAATTCGAGCACCTGTGTTTCCTCTGCGATATAGAATTCTATCACAAAAAGTGCATATATGTATTTTGCATAAGAAAATATGAAAAGTGGACTTAATGAGATTTTATTAAATCTTTTTGTAAGAAAAAAAGAATATCTCACATATGACAAGAAAATAATTTAAATCTTTTAAAAAATTCATAAATCCAGTAAATTCATTTATATGCATATCTATTTTAGTAATTTAAATCTTACTCACATTAGGAGTTACAAAAAGTCAATTAAAGGAATCTTAAAAGTTCTGTAACAAACTCTTTGTGCTAGCCGATAATTAAGGATAATTAACAATAATTTGCCTTATTCCTTTGTGCGAGAAATAAATTATTATCTCGGTCTTAAGCGAGCTACTATCACTATTATTTCTGCCATACAATTTTATAATATCGATAAGAATGCAACATAAAAAAGACAAAGCAAACAATTTCATCATCCCCACCATCATCCATATTTTTAATATAATTTAAAAAATTTTACCTAAAATTGGTCTTTTACCAAATATTATTCGCCTAAAATAACAAAAATAATTCCATGTAAATTTCATTACATTTTCATACGTACATACTCGTAAGTTTTCGTGTACCTATAATATGTAATTTTGAATAAGGAAAATGAAAACTCTTCAAAGTACTCGTAATGAAAAAGAAAAAAAGTAAAAAAAAAACAGCGAAAGTTATCCTTCCCTTTTTATTTTAATTGTTTTTATTTTTGCGGAATTTAAACTTTTTCCACCCATTTTGAAGCAAGAAGAGGAAAAACAAAAATTTGTAGAATATTTTTCCAATAAATTTCTTTAAATGGTTTGAATGTGATAAAGATTAACCTTAAATGCCAAAAGGACCTTCGTCCACTTAACATTTTATCCTTTTTCTGTAAAATAGGAAAATTAAGACAAAAAACAAAAAAAAAAATTATTTCTTCTTGTTCCGTTTTGTTTTAATAAAAAAAAAATTTTTTTATGTTTCTTTTTCTTTTGAAACTCGAAAAAAAAGTTAAAATTGAACCCTAAAAATAATAAATAGAAAGGAAAAGAGAAGTCATATAAGAAAAAAAAAAAAAAGCAAAAAGGTTTGAATCGAAAAACTTCCCTTAAAAAAATAAATTTGAAATTTTTACTTTTTTGACCGGTAAAGTCAATCAAAAACAGCAAAAAAAAAACCAAACACAAAAATAATTTTTACTTTATGTTTTCTGTTTTTTTTTATTGAGAACCAGGTTACAAGTTAAAAACAACATATCTTTTGTATGTCCTTGCACCTATGTAAGAGGAAGGAGGTAAGTAGGTGGGTGATATTCAGTTACTTTGTCTTTTAAATGCTTTTTAATTCAAAGTTATGTCAATTTCAATAAATTTTTATATATTTGCTTTTGAAAAGGGGGGGATTTAAATGTAAAAAGTTTTAAATCTTTTTCTTTTTTTGCTTTTTGTTTTTTTTTTAAACTTTTTCTACTTTGTTTTCATTCTCTTATATCCTTGGAAATGTTCAATATAAGTATATATGTACAGACATAGTGACACATAATTGTATGTAAGTATATTGTTTTACATCCAAATCAACATAACAAATTATTTAAGTGTCACTAGGTCAATTTTAAAAAGAAACATTTAATGCTGTCAATTAAAAAGGTCTAGTTGAAATTGTTCTTTTTATACCCTGCACTTCGTGAAGGGTATATTAACTTTGGTATGGAGTTTGTAACTACTTGAAGGAGTCACCTGCGGTATGGACATATATATATATTCTTGCTCAGCGTAAAATTCTGCGTTGATTTAGACATGTCCGTCCGTCCGTCCGTCCGTCCGTCCGTCCGTCCGTCCGATCGCACGATAACTCAAAAACGAATAATGCAATCGACACCAAACTTTCACAAGTTGCTTCTTTTGTGCCAAGGACGAACCCTATTGTTATTGGACCAATTCGGACAACGGGTTCGGGTAGCTGCCATACAACTTAAAGAGTTTATTTTAATTATTTCAAAAACTAATAAAGGTACAAATGTAAAATTTTGTATACATGTGTCCAATTATATTCTACATATGCTCTAAAAATTCTAATGAGATAGCTGCACCGGTTCGGGTGGCTGCCATACAACTCCAAAAGCAAATTTTTTATAATCGGCAAAATAATAAAGTCAGATTCATGAAACTTGGCAGTCGTGTGTCCAATTATAGGTCAAAGATATTTCTGAAGTTTTTGTGGAATTGCTTGACAGGTTCGAGTAGCTCCCATACAAGTCCAAAAGCTTACTTTAAATATTTGGAAAAATAACGAAGTTAGATTCATGAAACTTGGCAGTTGTGTGTCCAATTATAGATCAGATATACCTGTGAAGTTTTAGTGGAATTGCTTGACAGGTTCGGGTACCTGCCATACAACTCCAAAAGCTAAGTTTAAATATTTGGAAAAATAATAAAGTCAAATTCATGAAACTTGGCAGTTGTGTGTCCAATTATAGATCAGATATATTTGCGAAGTTTTAGTGGAATTGCTTGGCAGGTTCGGGTACCTGCCATACAACTCCAAAAGCTAATTTTAAATATTTGGAAAAATAATAAAGTCAGATTCATAAAACTTGGCAGTTGTGTGTCCAATTATAGGCCAAGACATTTCTGAAGTTTTGGTGAAATTGCTTGACAGGTTCGAGTGGCTCCCATACAAGTCCAAAAGCTTATTTTAAATATTTGGAAAAGTAATAAAGTTAGATTCATGAAACTTGGCAGTTGTGTGTCCAATTATAGATCAGATATACTAGCGAAGTTTTAGTGGAATTGCTTGACAGGTTTATGTACCTGCCATACAACTCCAAAAGCTAATTTTAAATATTTGGAAAAAAAATAAAGT
This sequence comes from Condylostylus longicornis, assembly GCF_029603195.1. Taxonomy (NCBI): domain Eukaryota; kingdom Metazoa; phylum Arthropoda; class Insecta; order Diptera; family Dolichopodidae; genus Condylostylus; species Condylostylus longicornis. The sequence continues at coordinate 80,454 of NW_026577983.1, forward strand.
CAGATTCATGAAACTTGGTAGTTGTGTGTGCAGTTATAGGTCAGACATATCCGTGAAGTTTCTATAGAATGGTTTCACAGGTTTGAGTAATTGCTATACAACAATGAAAGGTGCAGGGTATAATTCAATCGGTTCATACCGACTGAAACGTTTTCACTTGTTTCTTATTTTATAAAAGTTTTTCTCTTTTAGTTCTGTTCACATTTGCGTCACAATTTGTTCGAACAAATGACTTAACACGCACTATTTGTATGCGTGTAAATTTTTTTGATACTTTATTAAATTTACGTAGTCCTGGTGTTTTTTTCTTCTAGAAATTTAAAAGTTTTATATAAAAGGAAAGAAGAGAAAATATAGGATGTAATTATTTTAAATGAAATTTCCAAATTTTTTAAGTAGTTCCTATTACAAAATAGAAAGGAAGCAATTTATAACAACTTATGAAAACCAGCTGAAATAAAATAAAAGTATTGTTTTACGAAATTGGGTGAGTTTGTTGTATAAATTTGTAAAAAACAAATTTATATAACAAAAATTAATTATTAAAAATTTTCACAATTTACAATTTTCTTTGTGTTTTTATAAAATGTTCTTATAGTTACAATTAAACAAGAAAACAACCATCTATTTACTTACAAAGTAATATAGAATTCTAACCCACAATAAATATTATCTATACACAATATACATAATATGTAGCTATAATGAATAATAAATTATAAGAGTACATGGTTATTTGCAGGATTATTTTAAAATATAGTTTACAAGGACACATCTGTCTAGTCAATTTCACTAAATCCTCGAGATACGACATTTTCGATTCCAGAAATTTATGTCGTAACTCGAATTGTCTATGTATCGAAACAAAAACTGACAAACTATTATATAATATAATTGATCTGTTTTTCAAAAAAGGTAACAAAGTTTAACATAAGACAACAAAACATAATAACGAAACCAAAAAAAATCAATTTTGTAATAAAAATAAATAAAATAAAATTTCATCAAGTTTATAACACTTCAATTCGTATTTTTAGCTACTGACTAGCATTTTTAATCAATAAGAGTTCATTATTAAAATATGTGCTTTAGTCTTGTCGTGTAACTAAATTCGGTATCGATTTTTACTCAAAAAACAGTAAAATCTGTCAAAAAAAAATTTAAATGTATAATGCCGTATCAAGAACAATGTCGCAAGTCGAATAAAAATGGTCCAAATTCATATCATGTCGTAACTCGAAATGTCGTAGCAAAAGGTGTCGTATCTCGAGCACTTAGTGTATAGTCTTATGCATGTAACATAGCTTTAAGGCAGAGTAAAACTATAGCCCGTCCGTTTGTTTGTTCGTGTTATTTGTTGCACGTCCAGTAAATTACTCATTATAGAATCTTCTTCGAAATTAAGTTATACAAAATGTTGAAATGCATGTTTTTAACAAGTTACTGTAATTATATAAAACAAAGACAATTTTTTGATCCTTCCACATATTATTGATGAAAAATATCAACAATGTGGAAAACTACATACAAAATCTGCAAGTCGTGGAAATAAACTTTGAAACAATAATTTATATTTGAATAAACTTTGAAATAATAATTATATCTAATAATTACAATCATATCCGGATTTCAAATAAATTTTAACTAATTTGAAAAATAAAATTTTTTCTATATCACAACTCAGATTATTGTCAAATTTAAATTGTTACTCTTAACAAATATACAAATACTACGGCAGTTTAGTCACTTATCTAGTAAAAAACAATATGACACAATTAAATAGGGGCATGACCATCTATATAATGATATCATGCCTAGCGTTATGCTCCTCCTAGAAGTTAAGAAGGAAAACAAAAGAAATTATCCAAACACATGTACTATAATTTTTATTCGTTCTACCTCATATTTTATGTATTGTATATTTTCCATCATATGCAATGCTATTGACCAGGACGATTAAAATATTCTTGCAGGCCATTTATAAAATATTTAATTAAATTTATTGTTAAAATGAATATCAAAAGGAAGCTCAATACACATTCTTTATAAAAATTCAGATTAATTGCTTGATATAAAAAGAAATATTAAACAGCTATTTGCACTTATAAATCAAAATTAAATAAAAATTATTTGAATTTAAATCAAGTAACTTATTCTATATAATTGCTCTATTCAAAATATATTACAGTTATAAAGTTGCAGGCCCTTGTCTCAACCTTTTTTATAATTTTCAACATTTATTACTTGAGATTTAATATGAATATTTCTTACATAATTCCATTATATTCATTTGATATTGAATGCGTTCAAAACTTATAATAGCTTAACACAAGAACTTTATCAATATTTTTTAAATTGCAACACTATATTATACGAGATTATCTTAAGTCTTCTATATATTAAAAGCAAGTGAAAAATTACTTTGAATTTTTTTTCAAACCGTAAAGTTTTTTCGCGGGTTACAAAAATTTTTGCATCAACTATTTTATAAAACCATATGCAGTTTATCTTCTGTTAAGTATTATGAACTTAAGTCATTAAAAAAAAAATTCAAAGCTTATTTAATATTATTTCTCTACATTATCTTTACATTCCAAATTATAAAAATATCAGACTTCCATTCAACGAAAATTAAAAGAAAATTCTTTTTCACACAATGCAATTTTACAAAATGCTTTTCAATTATACACAGTTAAAACCATGAAAAAAAACTTTGTAAATTTTTGATGAATTTTTTTTATCCAACAGCCTTTGCTTTCTATTTTTTTTTTTAATAAACCTTGAATTATGCAAATTTTATCTCACTCTTGCCAATTCTTTCTCTTATATTTTTTGGTCCAGTATGAAAATAGCGTAGCAGATAAATAAATCATCTTTTATATAAGTAAAATTTTCTTTCTTACTAACACATATAATTTCTCATTTTTAATCATATTTAATAAGGTCGTATAAATATAAATCAATCATGAAAATATTTAAAAAAAAAAATGAATGTTGAAAAAGTGCAACGAAAGATAACATTTAGCGAATTTATGCATATTTATTCAAGTTTTTTTTTTTATTTTCTTTTTTTAATTTTAAATTTTTTTTATCGTTTCTGTAGCCTGTTCACTGCATAGTATATATGAATATAAAGTATAATTTAATAATTCAGAATTTTGTTTTTCATTTTTAGTAACCCATGTATAACCTTTGCTATTGAATTAGTAGAAAAATATTTTTCTTCTTTTAGCACGTCTCTCTCATTCTCCGTCTTTTTCAAAAAATCATATTTCATTGTTATCTACGAATAGAATCAAAATTCTCCTTGAAGTTGGCAAAGCTGTGTTTCACATTTTATAAATATTGTATTTCATCTAAAGGAAAAAAAAATTTATAGAAAATTGAATAGTTAAAATTAAAGCTATTACAAAATATAAAACTGAATTGTAATATTAATTTTTAAAAAGCTAGCTATAATAACATTTTGTCAAAAAAATTGCATAATTCTAGGGATAATATAAATTTTAAAAAGTTGTTTCACTTGGGCAGATTTCGCAAATTGAAATATCGCCGATATGCTCGCCGAGTTAAAGTAACTGACTTGTGATTTTGATAGTAAAATTCTATGATTTTTGTTCGTTGCTGCGTTGTGTACTGCTCCATTATAAATTTTCCAAGCCTTGTTTACAAGATTCTGAAATAAAAAAAATTAATAAATAAAAAAGTTATCAAGAATTCAAAACATATCGTTCTTTTTGCGCTACCCTGTATAAAATGAATAGTTTTTCAAAATCTTGAAATAAATTTCAAATTAAGAAACAATATTTTTGTGAGGTTTGTACGTGCGGTTTGCTTTTATATTCTCTTAAAACATATAGGGGAATATCGTTTTAAAGTACATTTTGGAAATCGCACAAAACAGTTTTCTTTTATATTTGAATTTCGTCAATGGGTTGGATAATAGAAATAGCCACAATAATCATGCTTATGGTATGAATTTAAAAAAATTCGAACACAATCCAGGCGCGTCTGATTGTCTTCGGGCTCCCGGTATGCGTTTGATTCCAGATGGACGGAAGTAGAAAATACCTGCGTCTGGGTTAATGGCTACATATCTAATAACTAAATATGAAATGTTCAATATTAAGAATATAAATGCGTTAAGTGTTCTTGTGTTTATATTGCATGCCTTCCTTCACTGTAGATACAAAAGCACTATAGAGCAAAACTAATTGTTATTCAGTTTGATTAGTTTTGGAAGTTTATGACCATCCAGGAGGGTTTTGGGTTGGGTGGAAGTTCTGCACTATTGATAAATTTGATAAAAGTTTTGGTTCGCCTATCTTTGTCTTTCGATTATTTTTACCTCTTATATAACAAAAAACAAAAAAACAATATAGACTTGAATAAGTGCAATTTCAAGAATTTAAATTATGAATCATCAAAATACAATTATAATATTTAACCTTTAATACTTAACCTTTTTAATTAACCTTCTTTCTACACCATCATATTTATCTAAATTATTTGCCTAAATAATATTTTCATAAAAATGCATAATTTATTTAGCAATAGAATTTATAATATAGCTTGCATTTATTTTTCTCATCACACTATTATAGCACTGCAATAACTTTGCACTATTATAGCAAAGTTTACATAATTATACTGAAATAGTAATTATGAACGACAGCGGATACTATACAAAATAATATTTCTTTGTTTTAATTAAATTTTTTCTTCCTTACAAAAATAATATAGAAATAAGTAGAAAATAGTAACAACAAAATACTGAGGACAAAACATATTTGAGTACAATTGAATCTAAAAGTATGCATAATATGTGATTTAATTTTTCGTGCTCTTTAAAAACCTTGCCATATTTATTTAATTTAAATTCTGCTTAATTTTTAATACAATAGTCCCAGAAATCGAACAGAATTTTTATTTTGAGAAAATAAAATATAATTGCATCGAAAAATTCAATATTAAATTCGAAAAAGTATACCTACCTGACATCTGTTGAATTGTTTCCCAAAACAAAAAAAAAAACTAATTGAAATTTTAATTCCTCATCACATTCGGGACGGTCCTATAGTTGAAAGCAATATCTAGTAACACAATGAATATTGTTTAAATTTTTGTCTTTTTTTCTATCTTCTTTTTCTATTCTATTACTAAATTCCCACTTTCATACTATTTCATTTTACCCCAGTAAGCTTGGAAAATTGATTTGTTACATATGCATTATGTGTATGGAAAACTGAAAATTTACATTTTCCCAAAGGAATGAAATCTAATACCGTTCCATAAATTTCTTGTTGGTTTTTTGCTTTTTTTCTGTTTTCATTTATTTTTTGTTTTTTTCTTAGTTTTTATTTTTATTATAGAAATATTAGCACTTGACACTGAAAATAAAATCAAAAACGTGATCGGCATTATTATTATTTTTCGAAAGATAAGAGTCAAAAAATAAACAACAAAAGTAAAAAACAATCAAAATCAAAAAATACACGAGGAAATTCAAAGTATGAAAGTGAAATAGAACATAAGACTAGGAGTGAAAAAGAGATGAAAAATCAAAAAGCATTATATACAAAAAAATGTGTAGCAGAATAACGGTATCATAACTATTGATTTCCAATTGAGTAGATGAAATCCTTTCTTATATGAGAGAAATTGAAAAAAGAAAAATTGTACACATTGCTTAAATATAAGAGAGCAAGCAAAAGTAAGAAACACAATATTTTGCATATATTCTATGTATATAGAAATTTATATACATTATACATACACATATACGAAATTATTTATTGGTGTATTGGATAAGGTGTTCGATAATCGGAAATGTGAAATTATTATTTCTCTCCTTTTTCACACTCTGTTTCAATTTTATTCTTGTAAAATTTATAAATTTATGTTCAGCGGAATTTTCTACATTTTTATTATTTCCATTATATTGGAACTGTACGCTCTGATGCAAAGAACAAAGATGAAAAATAAAGAACTAGTAATTTCTGTCAACAAATTTTATCTTAGTTATTTTTTTGCTTCAGTTATCGTAAGTTTTGTTAGGTTTTTTTCTTATAATTTCATTCTTTATTTTCATTGAAATTTCACACTGAAAATAAAATTAAAAAATAAATCAAATTTAAAGGACTTTTCAAGTCAAATAACTTTTAACCTATTCTGCGAATTAAATTTTTAAAATTTAAAAGAAAATTGAAAAAGAAAATTATTTCTTTAAAATATTTTTTCTACGACAATACTTTAATGTCGTCAAAATGTGAATTCAGGTAAAATAATTATGATCTTGAGTCGGTGTAGAAGTTTATTGTTCGTTTTTAATTGTTAGTTGTCCTGCTATTCAATGGAATCGTGTAGTTAAATGAAACAAGTGATTCCAGAATTTAACTCTAATAATCCTCCATGAATATTGGTTGTTTCATAATAAATATTATTTCTTTATATATTTCTAAAAATCTAATTACAATCCATGTTTAGACAAAACAATAATTTAAAATAATTTCGAAAAAATTTGATCAACATAATTTAATAAAAGTTCAAATTGTAAGAAAAAGGTTAAATAGTAAAGTGTACGGAACGTTCTTCGTACCATTCTAATCTATTCAAGTGCACAAGCTTAATTTCACCCAAATTCGGCGAATCCAAAAAATTCCTTTCCTGCTCTGCAAAATTTCTGCATTTTCTTATATAAATGGATCTTAATAAGATGCTTATATTATGAAAATATCAGACAAAATTATTTTTAGTTTTAATAAATTTGATAACTCAATAAATCATGTGTTAATTCATATTGAACACACAAAAAAGTTTCTATCTTCCGGAAGAGAAGGAAGATAACCACTCCTTTTTTTCTTAATAATAAAGTATCAAAAACACAAATGTCAGCAGACCAAAAATGGATCGATAAATCAAATTTTTCACCCATCCTTTTTCTCGTTCTAGTTTTCGCATTCACTTCTTTCAAAGTCGGCAAGTACCAAAAATCTGAACGGCTTATTTAAATTTCCATTATAATTTTTAAAAAATTTCAATTTCAAATCAAAGGTACATCCGATACGTACAATCCTTTCTTTTCTATACACTCAATTTGCAAGACGTTCAGAAAAATAATTGCACCAATACTTCAATTTTATTGCCATAATAAAATGAAATCCTCTTTTAATTCACAATTTTATAATTAATTTACCTTAATAAATATAAAATAAAAGTTTTGAATTAAGTTTTCAATACTTTTTTTGCACAACTTTAACCAAAATTTGCTAAAAAGAATGTGCTTAATATCAAAAATTTGTTTATTTGTCAAATTGTTTGTCTATTAATTCGTCAACAGCTTACAAAATATATTTTTCGATTTATGGTACAAAATATGTTAAAAACTACAGGCATTTTTAAGAGAAACTTGTTTAACAAAAGCAAAATTTTACTAATACTTCCAATACACCAATTGAAGTCGTTCCCAGAACTTTTAAGTATTCTACTTTTCTATAATAGTAAAATGCTTTATCATAGTTTCTATAAATTTACTTAATTACTTAAGTACTCCATTAGTATAATGAAGTAAACTACTCGTTATTATGCAATATTGGAAATTGAAAATACCTTTTAATGGAGAACACTGTAAAGAATTTTTTTTCACTGCCATATTATGTGCTTTATAAATTAAAAACCATCAAATGAAATTAATGGAAATGTAATATTTTAATGCATTTCAAATACAAATTTTTTGGAAAATTAAAGAAAATATTACAAGTTTATTTCTTCTTTCAATACCGTACCCTTAATCTTATTTCCAAATGTCTGATATTGTTTTGCGTTGGTCTAGTCAGAAATATACGATGGGCAGTGCACAATATGCGATAAATTGTTATTGATGATAATTTTTGTGTACATACCTTCCCAGTCTTGTAAAACTTTAAAGTACATGAAATGTGCTCTTTTAAGGCTTTCAATCACTGCTATAACTCGATTTTATCTCCTACTCCTTTAATTGCATAAAGGTAAAATTAGAATATGTCATACATTCATTTATTAAATGAACCCATTCGCTTTTTAAGATCCTCAAAACATTTAACTTTTAAAAACTATACATTGATTTATCAACATAAATTATTTTTATTTCCATTCTGCCATTTTATTTTTTTCATTACACGAAAATAAAAGAACTAAATTAGTTTTTTTGTTTGGGTTTTTGCTTTTTTTTTTTCATTTTCCTATTTTATTTTATTATTTTGCATTTTTTATTTTACTCATAAAAAATTAAACTGATGAGTTCATCCATTTGGGATTGTAAATAGATATTATATCCTACAGGATAAAGTTGTCAGACCCATGTCAATAATGAAAAGTACAATTTTCTCACAAAAATTTTGGTTTCTATAAATTTTACCATATTATTGAGGACTTTTAAAATATAATATATTTTATTACATATACACGAGTATATTAAATTTTGTAGATATTCTTATATTATTTTAACAAGCTTTTTTAACATGCATATTATTATAAAATAGTAGATACATTAGTAATATGGAAATGCTGGTATACAAAAATTTTATATAATTGATTAGGATAGACAATTTATTAGTACTAATTTTAGGTCCGTAAAGTAATCAAACACGCAAAAAAAAAACAAAAAAAACAAAGTAACTTTTCAAAAGGTCCTTAAAATAAACGACCTTATCCTTAAATAATCTATAAAATGAAACGAAAATGAAAATGAATAAATAAAATAGAAATGAAATTCGAATACAAAAGGTTTGAACAAATAAAAAATCTACAAAAAGATAGCAAAATACACATTGGAAAAATTTTTCTTTATTTTCAAAATTGATGACATCTAATTTAAGTGTATAACAAATAATATATATGTACATGTATGTGTACGTTTATATTTGAAAATATTTCTCTTCTTATTGAAATAAGTGCCATTTTCATATGCATACACAAGCTTTATTTGAAATTCTTAAAATGACATATACTTGAAATAAAAAGAAAATTACAAAAATTCCAGAACAAAATATTTTCTAGCTGCCCCAAATTAATGTGAGCATAACAAAATATTTAAAGTTACAAATTATTTTCATATATTTACTTATTATGACTTTAAAGATTTAAATTTTTAGTTAAAATTACATACTCAATTTAATAAAGTTATCGTAAAATTTCATGAAATTTAATTGCTATACAAAACATAATTAAGAATAACATTTTGAGTATAAAATTTACAATTGGTGAAATATTACATATCAGCATGTTTGAGGATGCCAGCTGCCTTTTTTTCTTTTTCTGCATGCAGCGTTCATTTAAAGTGAATAAAAAGAAGATCAATTTTCTTTCCTCTTTTGTATTACTTACCTAACTCTCTGCAGGATTTGTGCAGGGTTCTGATGCTTATGAAAGCTATCCCTTCAAATTTTTTTCGAAATTTATTAATGATTTAAGTTTTAATGCATAGCCTTGCAAATAAACTTAAAATTATTAAATTTTCAAATTTTTCTTTAACCTAAACCATTTGAACTTTCAATGAACTAATTAATAAAAAACTTTTATCATTTCGAACTAAAATCAAATATAATGTAGTGGTAGCAGAAAATACCCAATGGTGCCGCTTTCCGAAAATAGAATTAAGTGATTCTGCAATAAATTCAATACATAAATTTTTCCTAAGCAACTTTTCAATTCTTTTTACCATATAGTTCACTCAATTGTTTTCAGAATTAAATTTTTTTAATCAGGCGCCTTTTTAATATATTGAATATAAAAATCATTTCATCTTTTAAACTGTAAAAAGCTCATGTTAAACTCTATAATGCTCTTAGTTTTTCAAAAACATAGCTAAATAAGCACTTATTATAGAAGCCTGAATTTTAAACTTAAAAAAGTTTAAGCCTAAAATGTAGTAAAAAATTAATTTTAAAAATAGAATCTAAGATTTAAGCTTGATTCATTGAGTTTAGGATAGCTATTCCCCGAAAATTATTTTAAATTTACATTTCTTATAGTTTATTCAACATTCAGTCACAGTTTGCCAAATGTACCCTAGATTCAAAAATTGCAATTTATTTTTTAAATTAAACTTAAAGTTTAATTTTTCGAAAAGTACATGCTCTCATCTTAGTATACATTTTGCTTAAGACCACAGAAATTTCAAATAAATTGACTCTCAAAATCTTTCAAGCATACGTAATATACACATTCACACATACACATAATTTGAATAAATTAATATTTAATATAAAAATTGAAAAAATTAACTAATAATTTAAAACAATTAAAATATAATTAAAACGTCAAAATATTTTCTAACATTAATAATAAAGCCTTACCTTTTGTTTTTATATATATGCAATTATTTAAAATTAATTTGCTCTCTATATTACCTACATACATATAATATTCGTTTACATACATTTTATTGTGTTAATAACATGTATGTATGTAAACGAATATAATTCACTTATTACTCTAAATACATGACTGAATATGAATAATTACATACAATTCTATATTTAGAATAAAATAATATAGTAAATTTGTTGAAAATACATTCTACATAAAATATTCAATTTAAAACTAGATGAAAATTTTTATAAAAGCCTCATATACAAGAGATTTACATTCATTTAAACACATATAAAATATCCAAATATTTTCTAAAAATTAAAATTAATTCTTTTATATTGTTTCAACAATTTTATATCACTTAAAGAAAAATATAAAATTAAAATATATACACACATGGTTACATATAAAATATAATATAATATAAGTGTGCACTTCTCCAAATATATATTTATATATAAATGTAGACTATGTATTTAATTTTATATAGGTAGAGATAAGATTTAAGCATAAAATTTGTATTTAATTACGTATTTTTGTATTATTATACTAATGTAATAAAACGATATCCTTTAAGGATATGTCTAATTAAGTCATTACATTAACAAAAAAAAAATTTCTGTTTTTTTTTGTTTTTTTTTTTTTTGGTTATCATCATTATAGAGTAGAAGTGTGTGGTTTTCATATAGTAAAATATTCTTATCTTTAATTTCACTCAAAAATATTTTGTTATTATGTACTTTATAGCTTATTATCATTTGTGATATTTTTATAACATAAATATATTTGAGTACATATACATATATATATATAATTTGTAGATACATAGCTATATACTTAATTATTAACTTTATAATATTATAAAATATTCTCATTGGAAATCCGGAAAATTACTCAAGTAAAGAAAAAAAAATAACAAGAATGCTTTTTTTTTAGCCTAAACAATTACTATCTCGTTACTTTTATACACGTAACGAAATTAAAATATCCAATATACGTACGACTACTTTTAGAATTAGTATTATAAATACATTTATTTGTATATTGAAGTAGTTATGTACATATACTTTATTATATGTATAATTATGCGTTTGGATAACTACATATTTTTATGTAAATAGAAGAATTTTTTTTTATTTTGTGAAAATAACTTTAGTAAAAACTTTATTAAAGAATGAAAAATAATTCATGTACATATATACGTATACATACATATACTTGCAATATACGGACCTAAATAGGTTTAGATCTAGTATAATTATTGAAATATTATTTATAAGTAAAATGGAAAATTTTAAAATTCTTAAAAGGAAATATTTCATATGCTTATATATATAAATTATATACCATACATAATATACATATAATGTACATTATGTAATATACTATAAATATATAAGAATATACTTATATAAATAACTTCATAGAATAACATATAGTACAATATTATATATGATTTTTTTTGTTTTGTATATGAATGACAATGTGACTAAACATGATAAGGATATTTTACAGAAATTATTTTATATTGGAATTTTAAGCACAACATTAAGGAAATTTAAATTTTTTTTTTATTATAATATGTACATACAATATACGAATCTCTATATCTACTTTTACATAGATATTTTCATGCAATATATAAGTTAAAATATATATTTTAGAATATTGGCATTTATAGAAAGAGTTAAGACACATTGAATAATTTTAAAGTAAATTAATATTATAGAAAGGATATGGGACTATTTAAAAAAAAGAAGCAAATAAAAATCTTAAAAAATTAAATTTTTTCAATCTGATAATTTTCAATAAAGAGTTATAAAACTTATAAAAATATAATAAATGTTCATACATATATCTACATAAATGTTTTTTGATACAACATAGTTCTTTTCCGGTAGAATTATATTTCAAAAATAATAAACAATAAAGTCATTCAAGAAAATATCTTTTAATAATACTCATTTAAGTACACTACAAGTAAATGGGCATTTAGATAATACAATACATATAATATTATGTATAATATAGTATATAATACAAAAAATAATTATGTCATTTGATATAAGACATTTTTTTTTAGAAAACACACTCAATTAAAGAGAACTAAAAATATGTAGTTCCTCAAAAAATACAGTAATTGTTGAATTATACATAGATAATATTCCTCGTAAGTTGTATAACAGAAGCAAAAGAAAATTATAACTCTAAATTTTAAATATGCTGGTGCAAATTATATGTATGAATATATGAACTTTCAAAATAATTAAGCTCAATAATCAGTAATTAAAAGCAACTATATAATTTTAAAATATTACCAAAATCTGATCTGATTTGAAATCTAGATTTGTTTCTGGATCTATAAGTGTTGCTTATAGTTACTTTAAAACTATGAAGCCAAAAATCCAAAAATTGAAAGTTGCAAAGAAATTTATTTCTATACAAAAATATTTTTTATCAACTTTACCACCTTCTAGCAGTTATGACTTCACAAAATACTAAAAGTATCATTTTTTATGCGCCACCACTTTCAAAATTTTGTAAAATATGAATAGGAAGTAGTTTCTTCTATCAGGAAACAGTATAGCATCAAGTGGACATTTGGTTTTCAAAAATATTACTTCCAAAATTTTCAAAGGGAAAAATGCTAATTTACAATTCCTTGACTTTGATTTAAATTTCAACAATTTTATTTTTATATATCTTTTCAATACGGTATATTTTGAGAGGTAACGAACATTGCCCTATTAAAATTAAATATATAGTCTAAAACCTACTCTGTCAAATTTCTTATATTGTTTTTTTCTAGATAGACGATAAGTTATAGAAGCCTGGAATTATAGCAGTTGCTAAACATCAATGAAGATTAATTTCGCTAGAAGAAAATTTTTTACTAGCCATACACCCTCTTAAGTTATCGCCTTCCGAAATTCATAAAATGTGAAATTTTGTTGCCTAATACTTAATTTCAAATATTTCCAAATTCGTATAAGAGCAAAAAACGAAATCCCTTTACATACCTTTAAAGAACGAAAAATATGATCGCAATTATGTTTTGAAATTCCGACAACGTTTTCTTAAATCCACGATTTTTTCCTAATTTTCAAACTTTTAAATCATAGTTTTTTATATATAGATAGTTATCCATTCACTATATTTAAATAAGATTATCATATACTCGTAAACGCTAAATTTCCTTTTCATTATGCATTTAATTTATTTATAACGTACATATAATATAACAATACTTGTACATGTACTATAATAAAACATGAATTTATTAGATTGTATTCTTGGATAAATTTTATAATCATTCATTTTAATTTCAAAATTTATATTCTAAATTTCCCCTTTATAATATTATAAATAAATGTACCTAATAAAGTTATAATTTATATTTTAAAATAAATATTATTTTGATGCACCCTTCCTTTATAAACGCTATCATGCACATCATATATTTTTATGTATATTTACCGACCGTATTGTGTAAACAATAGGTAGGTTATGTGATGGCAACAAATTTTGCATATCGAGTTTTCGGTGGGAACGTACTTCTCCATAGTAGGGAACTGTAAATAAACTATTTTTAGCAACCTGTCGGTCTGTCGGTCTGTCGGTCTGTCGGTCTGTCCGTCTGTCGGTCTGTGGGTGCACGCGTGTATCTCAAGTTCGCCTGAACCGATTTTGATGAAATTTTATATGTAAGTTTGTTTCCACCATGGCACGGATCGATCAACTTTTGGTATATATCAGGCCTCGGGAACTGCACTTTTTAGCGGGCCTGTTTTACATTTTTGAACATTTTGAAGAAAATATTCAACCGATTTACTTGAAATTTTATATATAAGCTCAGCTCGACCGTCCGCGAAAATTCCTATGTTTTGGAAGAAATCAGGCATCGGCAACTAGACGTTTACTACGGGCCAAATATACATTTTTGTGTACATAAAGAGAAATAATCAACCGATTTCATTGAAATTTAATATATGAACTCCTCGTATTAAAACAATGAACATATAAATTTTTTGGAAAGATCAGGGCTCGAAAACGGATTTGCGGGCCGATTTTACATTTTTCACCATTTTGAAGAAAGTATTCAAACGATTTACTTGAAATTTCATATATAAGCTTTGCTCGATCGTACGCAAAAATTCTTAACTTCTGGAAGAAATCAGGCATCAGCAACTGGGCGTTTACTACGGGCCAAATATACATTTTTGTGTATATAAAGAGAAATAATCAACCGATTTCGTTGAAATTTAAAATATGAATTCCTCATATTAAAGCAATGAACATATAAATTTTTTGGAAAGATCAGGGCTCGAGAACTGATTTGCGGGCCGATTTTACATTTTTCACCATATCCACAGAACAAATTGATGGAATTTCTTGAAATTTGATATTATAGTTCTGGTTGTTACCGAAACTAACTGACGAGCATTTCAGGGAATTCGGGTAGCACAAAGCGAAACTCTACTAAGAGCCAAATTTACATTTTTCTAAGTATGTTAACTATAAGCTTACTAATGTCCTAAAAATTGGAAAGAAGTATTTAACAGACATTTTTATAATATTCTGTAACACTTTTATTTAACTAGACAATACACAATGCGATCGGTTATGTGCTGACCACATCAGATTTTTTTATTAATAAATACATACATACCTACTATATACATATGTACATTTGTTATATGCCATAATAATTTGCGCAAATATATACATGATATAAGCCATTTTATTTCATAGCTATTGGATGTACAATATTAATATTATGTTCAGTTTTGCACACTCATATTATTATGGTTGTTTATATGTACATATGTGTATTAACATAAATACCAGTAAATGTATGTACAAACTATGAGATAAAACATTAATTTTAGTTTTAAGATCCTTTGTTTTTTGTGACAAATATTAACCGAGCATAAAATTATTTCAAATCATTACACAAGATAAATATGATTTAGGATCCCAATGTATAAAACTATCATCAACATATTTTGCACGTAAAAAGGATTCACACACAGAGAGTAGAGTTTTAGTTCAATTTCTTTTTTTTTCTTATGTTGCTGCTTTTATACTCGTTACCTTTTTCCATAAAAAATAATGCATACTTATCAAACCAGGAACGAAAAAAATAGTGAAAAAAAAACAACGAATCTAAAATAAAAAACTAAAATAAATATAAGCAAAGTATGAAAAAAAAACAACACAAATATAAATAAAGAAATATAAACAAAAAAAATTGAAATATAACGATAATGAAAAATATAGGAAGGAAGGATATTCATATTTATGTCCATTGTATGTGTATAGGTGCTTTATTGTATAAAATCCAGCAAAATCATCGATAGAATGGATAAAAATATTTTAACATCCTATACATTCACACGCATATATACATACGGATCCAATTCATTTATATTAATAGTGGTATAACAGTAGTATAACACAATAGCATAATAGTATAACACAATAATAACATAATCGGCATACATAATCATAAAAGAGTTGCAGTAGAGCATAATGTTGGTATAAATTCAAATGGTTGTGTGCAGTGCTTATAATGCATTCGCACGTAAATATGAATGGGAAATGTGATATATTACTATACGGATATGTTTATAGAGTTGCTGTGAATATACTTGATATTATAAACATAAAAAAAAGATGAATGTAAACTTGAGTGTGTTGTACAAATAGTTTTAGAATACAATTTATTGATTCGGGTAAAAAAGAAAGAAGAAAAGAAATGAAAAACTAAAATTATGAATTAAAAACAAAAGGAGAAAGAGCAAAATTAAAAAATATACATTGTAGTGGTATTGGTGGTGGTAATGTGGTAGACGTGCACATGTTTTTTACAAAATTTTTTTTTTTGTTTTATTTTGCCAGTTGATTTACAATTAAAAGTTAAATACGAAGAATAAAAAAATTTGTACAAAAAAAAACAAGCAAATGTAAGGAAGGATAACAAAAAAAAAATTCTGGTTTTATTTATTATCCTTTTCAGATTCACTTCTATTTTCTTTTTTCTTCTTCCTTAATATTTTAAATCAACTGTAAAAGCTTAAAGTTAAGCAACCACAAAAAGAAAAAAGAAACTAATTTTATCCTTCCGGATTACTTTTATGCCCTTCTTCGTTGAGGAGCTAGGAATAAACTATGTAAGTAAGATAAAAAAATTTATAAAAGCCTATTCAGACGGTCTAATTAGATCTCAAACTGATTTTCAAAAAAATTAAGGAAAAAGTAATGCACTTGTTCATTTTCACTCTTCATACCTGTCTACCCGGTTTCTAATCGACCATCAAACCGGGTTTGTCGTAAAAGTTAAAAGTAGTTTTCTCTTTCAAAGCCACTCCAGCATCTGCTACATTTTTGCAGTTTAATATTCAGCAAATATTTTATTTTATTAACAATTTTTTTCTTCGCGCCTCCTTCCTTTTTGAGGTATTATCAGTCAAATATGAAAATTGATCTATATTTATAAACCTACTTGCATTAGACTTAAAAATGTCCCGTTTAAATTACTTTTTTATTTCCCCCTTTTTTTTTGCATAAGCTTAGGAGAAATCTTAAAGTGAAATTTGAAAGTTGAATACAAATTCCTATATTAAATTATTAGACGGAAATATGCTTTGTAAAAACATAAGTAAATCCACAGACAGAAAAGTTTAAAATTTCTTTATGATTAAACGTAAAGGCATCGCTAAACGAAAAAAAATTTGATTAATAAATTTTATTGATTTTTTTTATGAGAAACGACTGCAAAATTTTTTATTCGTTTCTAATAAGTCAAACCCTCGTCATAGTAGATTTATGCAGCATAATATTATAACAACAGCAACCGGTATTATACAGACTCTCTTTGTTGCACTAATATAATTTAACGATATATTCTATAAGAGCAAGGAAAAAAAATTCCAGTCTCACCAAAATATAAAAATATAAAAATAAATCTTAAGTACATCAAAAATCTTACAGAGAAAATTTACGTCATACTCTTAATATTAAACAAATTAAAAGAGAAAAAAACCCACACATCTTTCCAAAGAAATTTTTGTAAAAATGAGGATATATTGTATAAGGAGACGGGTATTTATAAGGGTGAGAGTAGATTAAGTTGTTCAGAATAGATAATTTCTACGTGAATTGAATCGAAAAACTTTAAATTATTTTTTATTCCAAACAAATAACACATATAATATTTTTCTCATGTTGTAAAAGATAACGAAAAGTTTTTAAAGCAAACTTCAATCTTTTTTATGTTTTTACATAACAAAAACAAAAAAAGAATAAAAAAAACTTAAGAAATATACAGAGAAAATCCACACACACACAAATGAAATTTACAGGGAATTCTAATTTTTTTTTTCGTTTCGACATGGTTACTTTTTTTTTCATCCGGCTTTACTATAATTCAAATCTGTACCCATAGAAATGACAAAAATAAAAAATAAAAACCCTGAACTTAACTCTCAAAAGTAAATTTTACATATTCTTTTATATTACTTACATTGTATACATATACTCTAAAATGTATGTATGTACACATATAATGTATAATCGCTTTTATATATTTCTTTTCGCATATAACTTTCTAAAAGCAAGGAAAAAAAATCCTTTTGGAAATAGACAAGAAAGTGATGAAAAATTTTAGAATAACATTTTTTTACATAAAAAATAAAATAAGAGAAAAATTTGCATATTTTTGGGCGATCGACAAAAAGAAGAATGTCATTTTGTTGTATCTTATTTTGTACCTGACACTTATGTATTACTTGAACTACTTATTAGCATTATTAATAATTAATTAGTATTAGTATTTTACTCTTACTACTTGTGGAACTTTCGATATAATTTTCAATTTAAGTCTGAAAAATCTTGACAGAAGATTTTCGGAATTCTTCATAATTGTTGAGACAGAACTGCAATTGCAACAGGAGGAAATACCAAAAATTTGAAAATGAACTTCCTAAGTTTAGTATATTAATTTTGTTTTATAAACTTTTTATACTAAGATGGGCTTGTATTTTTGCTGTTAAAGTAAAACACTCTTGAGACTTTAAAAATATTTAAATTTTCGTTGTATTTTAGAATGACGATTGTCAATAAATTCGATCGTATTTGGATCAATATTTACAGTAAGTTATTCAATGTGTAGCTCAATGTATCTTAATTATATTATAGTTATATTACATTTGTGATTAATTTATGCTTGTAAATTTTTCCAAAAATAAAGATGTTTTATAATTTTAGATAGCCCTAAGTTTTTTTTTATATATTTAAAATTGATGATTTGAACCCTAACTTAAAAGAAAAGCATATTTTGAATAAAATTCTAAGTTAAAATTTCGGAACTGAATAATATTTCTATTAGATTGTTATATTGTTGCGATTAAATCAAAAATAAGAGACAAAAAAAAATTCAAACTTTTATCCTAAGATATTGTTAGGGATCATAAATAAATTAAAGTTTTTCCCCCCGTATACAAAGAATAATACACTTGCAAAAATAAATATAATATAGAGTAGATTTAAAAATTAAATGGAGTAAAGAATATTCTCATCATGTCACGAAAATTATGGATATTCCGGTTTTTAACATCTTAAGATATGATATATGAGAGTGACCTTTTTTTCTATTATAAATTATAATAAAAGATGATTTACTTTCATATGAACATGATCTATGACTAAATAAGATTGATTTTGTTTTTAAGAATTAAATAGTTACTATACTCGTATTAATATTAAAGATTTAAATAACATTAAAATTAATGAAATTTTAAGTTGATCAGCTCATTTTTAGGGGTAATTATCAATTATTGTAAATTTACTTTTGGCAAAGCAATTAATATTAAATATTAAATTAGGTAAAATTAATTAATTTCTAATTTAAGAATTTATAATTCTAATCAATGTTAATTATACATTCATATTATATAAGCTAAAAACGTCTATTGTTATTTCCAAACTTTTATTAAAGCTCTTCTTTAGAATCTTGGTTATTAATGTAAAATCTGTTGAAGAAACTTATCAAGAACAGAATCTCGAAACTAAAAATTTAAAAGTAAATACAACCAGCAACTGTATATAGTTCCTTAGCATTGATGATTTTCAAGCTTCATATTCAATGATATTATTTAACAAATTACAATGGCTGCTCTCAGTACAGTGTGAATTACAGTCAACGCTCCTATAACGCGGTAGATATGTTCCTAGAAAAGGCCGCGTAGTAGGAAATCGCGTTGTAAGAGATATGAAGTCCATACAAAAATCGGGGTTCGGTTCTAACAAAAGAAAAAAATTGCATTTTCATGAGATAAATATGTAATTTCTTTTTATTTTGTGTTAATAAACTTATAATTAAAAATATGTGCATAATATGTATGTATGAAAATATGTACATTTCAAATGTACTTACAGCAAAATAAAAAAAAATCATTAATTTTATCACATTCAGTTCAAATTCCAATTTTTTTGCCAAATTAACATAAATAAAATATAGTCCAAAATAAAATTCAATGGTGTTTAAATAAAAATAAAAAAATAATTCAAATTTATAGAAAAATAAATTAAATTGAAAACCTATTGCATTGCTCTGAAATTATTCTTCTTCATCACTACTAATTAAGATCGGTTTTGCTCGCGAACGTTTTGATGGTGTTGGTTCAAAATCCGAACTTGACTCGCCGTCTTGCTCAGCAGCACTTCTGATTACAAAATCTGTTATTAGGCTTTGTTTAGTTTCTGTTATCTGTTATTAGGCTTTCTACACTTGTTGTTTCTGTACAAGCGTAAAATGAAAAACATGATTGAACACGAGTAAAAAATTTTTATTACGCACAAATTTTAGAATTTAAAAAATCGCGTTGTAGGAAAAAAAAATGCGTTGTAGGAGAAACTTCCGCATTTTCTGAGCCGCGTTGTAGCGAAACCGCATTGTAAGAAGCCGCGTTGTAGGAGCGTTGACTGTAATCACTTAACGTTACTTGAATATATTTTGTAATAAAACAATGGAAATTTATTTTGAAAAATTATTTAATTTTCCATTAAAACTGTTATACAATATAATGTTAGTGCCAGTTATTATCTTAATTGTTTACTTTCAAAGACCGAGTAGTGAATTGAAAAATTTCTGTCAATCGGTTCACAATCTTAATATCTTAGAATTCATATGCGAAATAATAAACAAAAAAATGTTTTTTTTTTTTTAAACTTGTATTCACCTTGACTTTCATCCATTTTTCAATATATTGCCAAAGTACAATTTGATTCTCTGAATGCAGATTTTTTTTTCTGGTCATGTAAATTTATAGCACAAAAAAATCCTTTTTGGTATACTAGTTCTATTATAACAATAAAAGTATACGGATTCAAAAGTTTTGAAAACTGTGTCTAAGCTTTTTCCTTCTTTTATTTTGTATTGCATGACTTTTGGTAAAATGCCATCTATGTAGATGCATTTTAAATGTTTTGCCGTGATTTTTTAATTTTCAATTTCATTTTAACAACCGGATTGAGCCAGCTGCACATCACCTTTGGCGATATACCTGCAATAAATATATCAATGTATTTTATGAGAAATACAGATATTTTATGTTACACCAACTTCATTGCAACAAATGTCCTTCGGAAAATAACAAGGGCAGATTTCGAAATGAAATGCTTATTGAAATAAATATAATGCTTTTACAATTTGTTATACATACAATATACCTACATAAATATTAATTACAAATTATTTTTGAAACCCTTATGTACATCCAAGCATATACCTATAGAAATACTTTTATTCACCGAGAAATAAAAACAATTAAAACTTTTACTTTTTTCACTTAAAAATTATTTGAAGAGCATCATCTGTAGGCATAGCAGAATTTTGCAATTCATATTTAACTTATATAAGTATAGTACTAAAAATATAACAAAATATTAACCGAATCATAAAATAAATTGTGCAACTGAAATTGTTATAAATTTTATGGTTTGTTTTTATACTTTTATGGTATTCCTCTAATGTTTATATTATGTTTACTAAATGCAACTAGAATCACAATTAAACGAGAGTATATCCATGTACTACTATTAATAGAAAAACTAAATCGTGCACTCTAAAGTCACACGTTTAATATACATGATAGTAATTGTACCTATATATGTAATTAAAGTAGTTAAAATACTGTAATATTTATAAAGAAGTGGTTAAAATCTTGGTTAGCTTATATATTTTTACAGTCATACACATAAAATAAAATAGAAGTATAAATTTATTTGACCGCATTTTAATTATGCTAAAATTACTTTGTGGGATTCTGCATAAATGGAAATTTAAAATAAAATAATGAATGTTCATATAAAAAAAAATTTGTGTTCTCCTATAAATAAATTCGCACAGGAAAAGTTTTAAGAATAAGAAACAAGAATAAAAATTAAACTATAAATAATTAGAAAATTATTAAGAAAAAAATAATTGACTAATTTTAAGTGGGAACGCGTGTTTTGGAATTGAAGGGATATGTGATAGCAGTAATAATTTTGTGCCACCATAAACATTTTTAATTTTTATGTAAAATGTTGCCAACATGAAACAGATCGTACTGTCTAAAATTAATCAAATTTTACGTAGTGTTAAGCTTCCTTCCAACTCTATACGCCCAGCTCTATATTTATTATACAAGTTCTAAATATACAACCTCAAAATCTGGTTGAGTATAAGGAATTACGGGGAGAGTACAATATTCAGGAATAACTCTTTATTTTTTTCGAAACAAAATTTAGAGAATTTAGAAAAAATTCATAAAAATTATACTTGTTCATTATTTTTACCGAGAAATTTAAGTGAAGTAAGGGCAAATAAATTTATAGAACATTAGAAATACGACTAGAACCTAGATTTACCATTTCTGCTGCCCTTATATTTTACGAACTCTCGTAATTTCAAGCGTTTCAAGTTTCAAAAATTATGGCTTTTTATGGCATTTATAGAAATATTAACATCGTTTTTTGAACCCTAACTTATTACTAACCATTAAATTCAACCAATGGTATAATTTAAAAAAAAAAGTTATAAGGGCGCAAGTACATCTCATAAAAGCTAAAAAATTCACATTGAATTTAAAATAAATGAAACACAAAACAGTACAATTTTAAATATTTAGTCATTTTGTATGAGCCTATGACCATATTTTTTACTACTTTAGACGTGTTACCTTCGGATAATTTGCAATTATGTACATACATGCACATAAGGATTTGCAAGAAGTTACATCCATTTTTCAAAGAAATGAAAAACAAATGGAGTAAAAATTTTTGTTATTTTTTTTTTTTGCGGTACTTAAAGTCATTTTAGAGTTGGTCACGTACAAATAAACCAAAAACATAATAATACCTTCATATGAATACCATAAATGGCTGCAGACATATTAAAAAATTATGAATTGACTTAAAACCATATATACATACCCGATTACATATTATACACTTTACGTACGTAAGCAAATGATATCGGCACATACTTCTCTTGCATTTTGTATTAAAAATTTTTCTTTTTAAAAGAAATTATTTTTGCACTAAATGCACTTTAGAGAAATCTGACTTACTATAGGCTAAAACTTATTACATGGTATGTAATGGGATAGTTCATTATATTTTGAATCGAATATCAGTTGAAATTTATACATATACACATACAAAAACATCGCATAATTATAATGAATTTTATAGAGCATGACATTAATTTTATTTTGCGGTTCAAAGTAAAGTTGTTTTGAAAATTTTAAAAACACAATATATTCAGAATTTTTATTGTTTTTAAAGGAGTAGAGGGGTGTGTGTTCAAAATTAAACTAGACACGATGGTAATGAGTACAGAATGCAATTGCAGAGGGTAGAATATTATAAAAATTGGTAAAAAAAATTTTTTTACTTTTCGGAGATTTCTATTGCAGAAATAATTATGGATTTTATCATAATTTCAAATAAAAATAAATTAATTTGGAAAATTTTAGGAATCCAAAATACTACTTTTTATAGACCTTGCATCAACCTTTGGATTAATTGAAACAAAAAAAAAATAATGGATTTTTCAATTTTTAAAGATCTTCAATTTTAATAAAATGTCACACAATTCGTGCATTGTAAAACTTTTTAGTATGTTGGGACAAGCATAAGTTTGCAAGATGAAATTTTCAAAACTTGACTTTATAAAGTCAAAATCAATATTATTAATAATAAGTTGGACGCAGAATTAAAATTGAATAAAGTTGGGTCAAACCAATGGTTTGTATTGTAGCACTTTTCCCTTCAACAAGTGAAAATTCTGCTTTTAAATACAGTCTATGCATACCTACCGCACTATTAAAATTATTTTCATTCATATTTAACTATTTCCAGGATTGCATATATTTAGGATGATGCATTCATGCAATCTTTGTAATAAAGCAAAAATTAATATAAAGAGGGGTTAACATAATGCTCGATTTTAAGGGTTAATTGTGTGAGTTAAGAAAAATAATTATATTTTTTAATGTCACGGAATTTACCGCTAGCTTTTTATGTTTATAGAAATTTGAAAACGTTTGCGGTTTTGGAAATATAAGGCGCTAAAAATTCAAATTTTACAAATTTCAAGAGGCGATAACTTGAGAGGGGGTGGAGATGGAAAAAAATTTTCTTCTAACGAAATGAACTATTTGTTAATGTGTATAAGCCCCTAAAATTTCAAGCTTCTACAGGCTGGGGTCTAGAAGAAAAACGAAATCAAAAATTTGGAAAAAAAAGACTTTAGATAACGGTAAATTTGAGCGGCCACTTTGTTTTTCTAAAGTTTAGCTATAGTATATCGCGCTAGGGGAAGCAAGCCGCTGCCTTTATGCGTTTGCAAAATTTCAAAAATGCTTATGGTTTCATTGCAACAAATAGTTAAAAATGGCCATTTTTAAGGTTTTGGGGGGGTATAACTTCTAGAGGGGGGGAGATAGGTAAAAATTTTGTTCTACGGAAATAAGTTTCTAGTAAAGATCTATGTATATACAAAATTTCAGCTTTCTATCTTCAAGGGTGTAGAAGTTTTGTAAACAGACACACGGACAGACGGACGGACGGACGGACGGACGGACGGACTGAGTGAAACTAATAAGCACTTTTTTTCAAAATTTTTTTGGGAAAGTGCTAAAAAAATGAAGTTATTGAAAAATAACGACTGTGGCTGCTGCAGCCAAATTTGTGTTTAGCACCCCTGATCAAGAAACAAAATTAGTACATCCATTTTTAGCACTTTTCCAAAAAATTTTTGAAAAAAAGTGCTTATTAGTTTCACTCTGTCCGTCCGTCCGTCCGTCCGTCCGTCCGTCTGTCCGTGTGTCTGTTTACAAAACTTCTACACCCTTGAAGATAGAAAACTGAAATTTTATATGTACATAGATCTTTACTAGAAACTTATTTTCGTGGAACAAAATTTTTACCTATCTCCCCCCCACTAGAAGTTATTCCCCCCCAAAACCCTAAAAATGGCCTTTTTTAACTATTCGTTGCAAAGAAACCATAAGCATTTTTGAAATTTTTCAAACGCAGAAAGACAGTGGCTTGCTTTCCCTAGAGCGGTGTACTATAATTAAACTTTAGAAAAACAAAATGGCCGTTCAAATTTACAGTTATCTAAAGTCCTTTTTTTCCAAATTTTTGCTTTCGTTTTTCTTCTAAGCCCCCGCATGTAGAAGCTTGAAACTTAAGGGGCTTTTAGATATTAACAAATAGCTCATTTCGTTAGAAAAAAATTTTTTTCCATCTCCACCCCCTCTCAAGTTATCGCATCTTGAAATTTGTAAAATTTGAATTTTTGACACCTTATATTTCCGAAACCGCAAGCCTTTTCAAATTTCTATAAACACAAAAAGCTAACGGTAAATTCCATGACATTAAAAAATATAATTATTTTTCTTAACTCACACAATTAAACCTTAAAATCGAGCATTATGTTAACCCCATTTTATATTAATTTTCGCTTTATTTCAAAGACTGCATATATGCATGATCCTAAATATATGCAATCGTAGAAATAGTTTCGTTTATGAATAAAAATAGTTATAATAGTGTGGTGGATATACATAGACTGTATTTAAAAGCATTATTTTCACTTGTTGAAGGGAAAAGTGCTACAATACAAACCATTGGTTTGACCCAACTTTATTTATTTATTCGCCGAAAATATTCATTTTCTTTTAATAATCTTTTGCTGCATAATCAACATTGGGAGGTATAAGGGTTTGGAAAACTGATAAAAAATTGATAATTTCTTTTGTTAGTTCGGTGCCGTTACCGTTGTTTGTCATCTAATGAATGCTCAAGATAATGAATGAATCTTTTGAACTGAATCCCGAATGAAATATCAAATTAGAGAAACATAATAAATAAAAAACCTAAATAAATATTTGAAATTAACAATGGACACATTGTTAAAAATGGACAAAATTATTAAAAAAAAAATTAATTAATAGTTTTTAACATTGTGCGTTTGATGTTTCTAAATTTTTTTTATTTAAATCGAATATTTTATTTATTTATTTTTTAAATTAAATATCAATAGAAGGGTTTTTATTTTGAAAAACTTAGAAAACAGACAAAAAATTTTTATGAAAAGAAACTTTTGTGTTTTTAAGATTTTCTAATCCGTGTCCTTTTATTTTTTATTTTCTTTTTTCTTTATCTTTTCCTCCTTTATATTTTAGTAAAATAACCCGTCTTTTCAATAATATACATACATATATACTTACCATTGTTTCTTATAGCATTTGAATTTGTTTTAAAACCCACCCCCTATCCCCATATATCCATTATAAAATTTTCCTCTTATTTCGCTATTATTATTAAAAATATCGAAATTTCAAATCAATATTCATTCAAAAATTAATTCAAAAAAAAAAAAGTGGACCTTTATATGTCTTAAATGAAATAAAAAATTCTACTTCATTATAATAAACAAATAATATAAAAGAAAAAAATTATTCAATGGGATTGTAACTAAAAACATGATACGGGAAGAAAGGAGTTTAGAAAAGGAATAACAAAAATTATGTGTAGAATCAAAAGAATGGAAATTGGAATAATATACAAGAATACAAAAATTACTAAAATAAATAAATAAATAAATAAATTTTCATTTCAATTAAGCGAACCTTTAGCACACAACATAAATGGGAAACTGTATAAAAAGATAATATTGTTTTCCTTTTTCCTGGCACACTTACGCATATTTTAAGGCTTTTAATATTATAGTATATTCTATATTAATATAAAATGAGAATGGGATCATGTTAACACACACTAATATTATTTCATACTTGTATAATTTATAACAATGGAGTTATGGTATACTCAAATTAAGTGAAAAGTTCAAAGTGATTTTCTGTCCTGTTGTTGTTTTGCTTTTTTTTTTGTTCCTGATTTTTAGATTCCCTATACCTAATTTGAAACTAATTGAAAGAAGATTAAACTGTAAAAAAAAAATACCATCCTTTTTCTCCTTTCTGTTTTTGAATATTGTTTTTGCTTTTTTTTTTCAATTTTATTCCTTTCATTTATTTTATAGGATTACAATTGATTTTTAAATATTAAAATTTTTAAACAAAATATTTGTTGAAGTGTTATCAATATTAAACAGAAAAAAACCAGTTTAATTTAATAAGAAATTTAATTTTTAAAATTCTATTGTGTTTAAAACTCATATTAAAGGGAGTAGTGAAGTGAATCATTTAAAGTGGGCTATATCTAGTGAAGCTACACACTATTTGATGCTTGGCAGTCGACGTGCACATAAATTACAATAAAAAACACCGCGGGGAACTTTTACTGCTTTCATCCTCTCAATGTTTTAAATATCTTGTTCATTTCATGAATTAAAAAATTATTCTAAAAATTTATTTTGAAAATTTCAAATATTTGTATTTAATTATTGGCAAATAAGTGCTCTTATTTGCCAATAATTAAATAATTGCTCTTATTATATAAATAATTTTTTTACCTTGCATAGAAATTTTCCTAATTGTAGAAAGGTATTCTGGAACAACTTTATTTGAAGTTTAACAAGACAAAATTGCAATTATTTTCTTTTATTTATTTTTTAGCGAAATTACTTACACTATTGAAACTATACCTATATATACACAATATATCGGAGATATCCGTGAATAATTGGAAAAAAATTCGTGAAAAACTTGCAAAAATTTTTTTCCCACTTCACTTTTTCAAATCAAAGTAGAAAGATCAAAAACGTTTCAAACAATCACATAATAATGGTACTCCTAGATGAGAATTTTGAATAATTTCAATTTCTAACTTGAATCAATTTGATGATACTAAAATATTATATGAGCATTTCTTAAAAATTTACCATTTTAATGTACTATGACGAATTATGGAATTATTAGATTCATGTTTTCTATGTTCAATTGTATTGTTAGCCTTAATCTTATAGGTTTATGGCGTTAAAATCACATATAGTACGTAATATATTAAATCACATCTAATTTGAGAATATTTTAATATAGAAGATGGAGGATAAACACAAAATGGCGAAAAGAGAAATTTTTTCATCCCATGTACAACAATATCTCATACATACAAATACTTTTAAACTCGCACATAACACACTTAAATAATCAGACATGCACTATAATATTTCATGATAAAATCAGATATCCAGCTTTGTTAGGAAAATTAGTTTATACACCTACACGTAACATTATTAATACGAAAAAATACAACTATATCTTTATATATATGTTTATATATATATATATATGATATGTACTGCATGTATATACGAGGTTAAACAAGTGCTATAATAAAATATTCACAATTTTAAGGAATTCTTATGATATAAGAAAATTTCATTCTTATGATATGATTAAATTTCTAAAACAGGTAGTTTATATTAAACTTGAATTTCCATTCCCTAAACACAGTGTTTTAGTATACCTGTGTACTATGCAAGAATTTCATTTGCCCCCTTTTTTGAAAAAATTAAATTACATTATAAAAGTATTAAAATTTATTAGCGTTGAGCAACACATTCAATAAACAGTAAATATTAATATGAGGACGAAAAGGCGGCGGAATATATCCTCTACACGTTTGACTCAGCAATTAAGACTCACATATTCATTTTGTTCCTGATTAATTTAAATGGAACATAACAAAGAATATCTCTGAAAAGAATAGTAATCTCATCTTAAAACTTTTACATCACAAATCTGCTTACTTCAAATTTGAAAAATTTGACAATTGCTTTCCCAAAATCGAAATGTGTAACCTTGTATTCATACATACACATTCGAATTTTCGATATTCATTTATATAATATATTATGTACATATATTTATATGTTTCTTTGTATGCTATAATAAAATATTTAAATTAATGTTAGGTTATACATATTTACATGTAAATATATTAGTATATAATAGAATTAATGCATATATTATAAATATACATAAGTGCGCACCACTCTTACATACAATAGTGTTATCTTTACAATTTTGTTATCCGTGATTTGTATGCAAACGATTATAAGAAAATTTATTGAAAATTATTTGTTTGCATAATAGTTCATATCCTTGTATCCTTGGTCAGTTTACTATTTTCCTTCTTTCTTATCATACTTTTATATTTCTTTTTATTCTCATATTTTTCTAACTATTTAATACAGTTTGGATTTCACACAACAATATATACACTGAAGTTTCAGAACACAAAACATATACACAAACTAATGGATAAAATGAATAAGAGAAAAGAGCAAGACAAAAAAAACTAATAATAATATCCTTTATGAATTCATAATGATTTCTGATGGTTTTTTGAATTATTATTATTAGGATTGTTATTATTTGTTCAAGAAAATGAAAAACAACAAAAATAAAAATAAAAATTAATAAAAAACTTGTTGTCCCTGCCTTTTTCTTTTCATTCTCTTATATATTTTTTTTTCTACAAATCTTCACAAATATAATTTTTCTGCTTGATTTTCTTAAAACACATACATATATTAAATTTTCTTCAGCGGTTTTTCACTTTTTCGGTATGGAGTTTTTTATGCAAATTCAAGAACTCTTTTTATGTTTTAAACATCTTTAGATTTGTGTTTTACAACACATAACGAATAACCACAATAAAAATATTAGGATTCATAAAAATCTACATTTATTTATTCAATTTATCTTACCACATTGTATTAATTATGGTGATCAAATAATTTATGGTTATATTATTGATTCAGTCAATACAAATTATTCAGTATAGCATGATATATTTTTACAGTAATTTTATTATCTTTGTAAGAAGAATAAAATTTTACACTTAAAATGATTGTAAAAAATTCTTTAACTTTATTTATACTCGTATGATGGGAGTAAACATTTAAATTTCAAATAAATTTGGAAAATTATGATATACTTTTGTACAACCTTCGCACGAATATTTTGTTAAAGATGGTATTGTTGTAAAGACGTTTTGAATATTCTTTGAGAAACTTTCAGTTTCTGTCCGTCATTATTTTCTCTCCAATACGTAGAACTGACCATAATGGAAAGTATTCAATTGAATTTATGTAATTGAGTTTTGTGTATACATAATTGATCTAATATGAAGTCACAAATTTTGAAGTTATATTGTATTTTATGTCCTTAATCAAAATTATTGTTCTGCCAATTAGATTTTATTCGGAACAAAAAATATAAATGAAACCTTTTAAAACTCATAAAAATAAAACAAGTTTCTAAACCTCACTTTTTCTACATTAATAAACAAATAAAAACTTATAATAAAATTCATCTACTTTTTCATATTTTTAAAATTCTTGAAAATTATTTAAAAGATTTTTCTTTTGTTATTAGATTTAAAATAATGAATATAACTAAGTTAGTCGTAGTTAACTTAATTAAAAACTTCTAAATATAAAATGAGCACCTTAAAAACTTTTTCTAAGCAACTAATTTATACACTAGAAACGGATAATCACGTTATTTGTGTCAGAATTAGAAAATAAATTCGATTAAAACTTAATTTTTCTCAATACTTTTCCTTTTATTTATTTTCTTTTATACACTAAAAAAAAATGATCATTACTTTGGTAGTCAAAAAACATAACTGCCAATTTATATTTGAAGCTCCTAAAAAAATTTCGAATTTAGCAATGTTTCTGTTTCTACCTTCGTATTGAATACATGTTGATTCTGTAGTGATAAACACAGCTGATTTGTGTTATGTGAAATGATAACATTTTCAATATTGACCTTGGAGATTTTTCATTTGTACATGACAAACAAAAAAACATTTCTAAAATTATTGCGTAACATTGAAAATTTAGCTAAATATTATGACTGTTTTTGAAACATAAATTATTCTCTTGTAGCTCTCACAGTAATGTTTTTTATTTGTGCAGTAATAAAACACTGCTGTAATAAAACTATAGCTAAAATATATTCCGAGAATTCGATCGATTTATATAGCTATCTCCTTCTATAAATAAAATGTGGTAAGAAAATGCTTAAGTCTGAACGCCTCTTGACTGAAATAAATAATTTGGATAATTAAAAAATTTTATGCTGCATCGGCAATAATATACAGCTATTAGAGTAACGAAAACTACATAGTTGTATTTTTTAGTAGCATAAGACAAAAATATAGCAACTAGTGGTAAGGATGCAGTGCAATGTTTTATTGCAGAAAATATTATTATTATTACTTATTACTTTCCCGATTTCTGCATGTTTTTATCATTAGGAATTTGCAAAACTATGGCAAATGTAGTGATATTTTTTTCAGTTTATACACACAATATTAATATGGGATTTATAAGACATTTGAAAACCCGTCCAAAGAAAAGCAGCTATATAAAACAAAATAAAAATACCTTATTTTACTCATTTCTTAGTATATCCTTGGAAATCAAAATAAAATCTAGCAAATTTTGATCCGTTTCTAAGGAATCACTGAAATAAAAATAATTGAAAAATTAAGTTTTAATCAAAAAATTTATAATGCTTATTCCATGAAAATAAATTTCATTTTGAAATTTAATTAAAGATTATATAATTAAAAATGTTATTAAAAATATACTTTTATATATGTACGTATGTATGTACTTGAAGACAATTATATACCTATCAAATACATAATAAAAAAAATTCTAAATCATACGTAAAAAGTAGAAATTTATTACGTTTAAAATAATGACTAATTAAAAGCGTTTCCTTATAATTTTCATCAAATTTATTTTCCTTGAATATCAAAAACATCTCATGATAATTTCATAATAAAAATTGTTATATACCATATATACATACATACATACACACAATATATAATATTACAAATTAATATGTTTATATTTTAGACTTCTTTCGAAAATATTATAACATTTACAATATTATTGTTTGAAGTTGTCCTTGAACAAAAGCCTACATTAATTTCATAAAAGTAAAACATCCGATTTAAGAATATTATACAAGCTTTTCATTCTTTACTTTGTTACAATTCAAATATCTTTTATGTTTGCGGGATATTTTTTTTTATGTGTATGTGCTGCAGGCGTTAAATAGAAAATAAATAACATAATTTTTTTTTTTCTAAAATTACAATTAAAAAGAAAGAAAAGTTCAAAGGTTTTTCTTATCTTGAAATCCTTGAAAGTGTCTTCTTTTTATATCATAAGATATTCAAGGTCAATATACTAAAGTAAAGAATATTATTCAACAGAAACGAAACAATTTACGTGTGATTTTAAATAGAAAACGATTGAAATTTAATAATATAAATACATAAATAATATATTTTTATTATTTAAAATAAGTGAAGCGCTTAATAATTTAAAATTAGACACGACAATATTCATATTTTAAAAGTTAAAGTGTACAGACAATGTAACCAATATAATAATTTCTTCAATTCTTCTGTAGCTTCAGTATTCCGCCATTGAAATCTTTCATCCAAATCGAATTCGATGAAAAATATATTTTAACTTTTCTGTCTTAAGACTCAGTTCTTTACTTATGCCAGCCATCTATTTTCAAAGCTATATCAAGGAAGAAAAGATTTAATTCATTCTAATTATTTTAAGGTTTTGATGATAAGGTTCAATATAATTCCAATATCATTGGTTATGAATCAAAACTTTATTAAAAATACACGAAAATCTCTAACTTATCTCTAAAAGGTTGTTATTGACTTGTTTGTCGAAATAGAAAACTTATAAATTTACTTCGAAACTTACACATTTTTAGTTTGTTAGAAAAATATTGAAGATTAACTATTAAATCTTTTGAAATTTCCCAAATAGAATTTATTCTAATAAAAATATAATAAAATTAAAAAAATTTGTAGAAGCTTTTTATAGTCTAAATCAAAATCATTGTGAAATACGTAAAAAAATTAAGCAGATATCCACAATTTTAATATTTTTTATTAATTATATTTTTTCTCATTTCATATACATATATGTTTTATGTGCTTTGGCTAGGAACAACCGTTTAACGGGGATGTGGATGTCCGGGTATCGAGGAATTGAAGAGAACGAGATCGCAGATGAGTGACTACTTTTGTTAGGGAACGATAAGACAAGTTAGGGCGACTCCTTTTGAGCCTTGCTTTGATGAACCGAGGACAACGATCCTTCGGGCTTTTGATGGCTGCATTGGTGGGGCCAAGAGTGACTGATAAAGCCGTTGCTCAGAACGAAGTATAAAACTGATCTCAATTAGTCCAGAGTTGAGATTGACGGTTGCGGTCCTCACTGGACATTGTCGCACAAGGTCTCGTCTGGAAAGGATACGCAAGATGGAAATTGAGCTGTATTTGATTTCACCGTTAAAATCTTGCATAATAAAGCCCCAAATAAAGTTCATTTTTGTCAAATAAAATTGAATACTTCAATATTAGTATTTACAAGGAAAACTTACTGAGTCTTTTAACGTTGATTGTGGCGTGAAACCAAGAGATGCACTATCCACTTTGATTTTTAACTTGATGTTATATTACGCAATAAAAGAAATTGATGCTGGATTCACTATTTTCATAAAATCATTCCAGATAAGGATTGCATTTTTATAAAATCATTCCAGATAAGGAGGGATGTTGGCTCACAGAGGAATACTAAGCAACAACAACAACATTAGTACCTATACGCATTTACATTCCACATAAAGTGTAGTTTCATGGAAATTTTCAACACTTTATGAAAAAATTAGCAAAACAAACACTTTTAAACAGTTGCGGTATAAAAATTTTCAAACTGACAGATTATTAACAATTTTTCTGCTAAAAAAAATAAAATTAATTAAGAATTAAATTTAATTAAAATTAAATTAAAATAATATTAAATAAGACGCAAAATTTTTCAGTACACTTAATTAAATTACGAAAAATTCTGCAAAATAATTTCAATTTTAAATCTAGAAAAAAAAATAATTTCATTTTGAAAATTTTAATTATATTCACCTAGTTAGTAATTACTATAAGTAATCAAGAAAACTGTTTACAAAATTCAAAGAAGTTGACAAAGTATCTATATTGCACCTTCAAACATAGTACGCACATGTGATTTATAAAGTTATGCATATATAAGGCAAGATATCTTTCTTAAATTAAAATTTTAGAAATTTAAACGAAATCGCTTCAAGTCGTATAAAAATAAATTTGGACGAAACAGCGCACTTGCTTCAGAATAGCAAAATAAATTTTTCATACTTAAAAACCATCTTCTACTTATTCTGAAATTATTGGAATTTTTATTAAAATCATTTATATACAAATGTTATGAAATAAACAATTATTGCATACTTCAAGGTTGAGAGCAAAAATTTATGGAAACATTAACATTACGGTCGAATTTGAAAAATAATTACTTGAATTTAAATACAAATAATTATTATATTTTCAGATGGGCAGATATTTTATCATTAATTTCTTGCTTTTATACTAATTTGAAAAAGGTCAAAGTTTTATAGAAACTTGGAGCTGAAAGTTGAAATTTCGCTAATTATGAGTTGTGGGTGGCAATTTGGAAAGAAAAGAGAAGAAATTTTGTTCAAAACGAAATAAATTATTTATAAATATCTAGAAACTAAGAGAAAAGTGTTGCCAAAAATTTTTAAAATTGATTACGCCATTGTAATGTATGCACGTTTATGCAATTACTCAGTTAAAAAAGAATAACTCGGAATAAAAATTCTTTATTAACTGTAATATTAAATTCCTTGTTTAATCACAAAATATTACGTATCTAATTTCCAAACTTCATCCATTGTAGACTTATTCCTTTCCAAGATATCCCAAACTTGATTGTTACTTTATAATACGAATAAATTCCAGAATTTAATTAAAAACCGTTCCTTTAATTTTCCTAAGAAAATTAATTATTTTTAGCACATAACGGAAAGAAATTCTGACTAAATTATGAAAGATATTTAAAATTTACAATATCACTTCAATTTCATTAATAATTACTTATCAAAATTTCAAATGAAATATGATAATTTTAATGAAGCAGAAAATCAATTCTTTCCGTTTTACTTAAGTATTCCGACTAATTCTTATACAATAATTCTTATACATTGAATTACACATACATTTACATTTATATATTATTATATAAATAGACATGGAACGCTTTTCTACTAATTTAAATATTTATCGTTATTAAATTATTCGATTTAATTAAAGCATCCTGCCTAACAAATGTTTTTTAAAGTGATTGTGTACAAATTTTGGAATCGATATTTAAATAAATACAATTAGATGAAGTTTATATAAAGTTAAACCTGGATAAAACGTATTAAGAGAACAAGAAAATTCTAATAAAAGATTTTTTACGATATTATTATTCAAATGAAATTTTTGGTCGTCCATTATAAATGCAATAAATTAATCGTATAAACTATACTTTCCAATTTTGCTATACATGTTACCTATGTAAGTGTTACTTTGTACAATTACATCTTCATGTGCATTATTTCAATTTTTATTATTATTCTGCTGACATTCGAGATTGCATGTCATAAATTAAGATTTACGAGCAAAACATACTGTGTCAAAAACAACATGACAACTTTAATTCAGCTTGACGCTGAAACTTAACAAGTGAAATAACAATAACTCGATCTCTTGAAATTATAAAATATCCAGACTCAACTGTATTTCATCAGAAAAAAAATTGTAAAATTAAATTTTCAACCATTAAGGGCTTTACGTATTTTTATATTCACGTATATATATATATATATATACATATGTAAGTAGAATACATTACTTTATATGTATTTATATAATTAAAATGGGAAAATATTGTTTTTCTGTTTATTATTTTTCTCCTTTGTATCCTTAAACCAATATCTGAATTTAAAATATATTTGCATTAATGAATATCGCTTTATTTATCCTAAATTGAGCAATAAAATTTCAATAGAATGTCCTCAATTTGAATAAAAACAAATCGGAAAAAAAAAGTAAATAGTTTATTGACCATTCATTAGGCTTTATTGATACACTTCTGGAGAATTCTGTTATTCCGGCATTGTTATTGTTATTGTTTTTTTTTTTGTTTTGTCATAGCTATTGTTATTCCATATTTAAACTTGGATAATTGATATTGGTATTCATTTACTTATAATGGTATAATTATATTAATAATAATAACAATAACAA
Organism: Condylostylus longicornis; assembly: GCF_029603195.1. NCBI lineage: Eukaryota > Metazoa > Arthropoda > Insecta > Diptera > Dolichopodidae > Condylostylus > Condylostylus longicornis. The sequence goes on from NW_026577983.1 coordinate 116,514, forward strand.
ATAAAAATTTGCATTTTAAATAAATTATTTTTCAACAAAAATTCAAAAATATAGAAATGACCGACCTATATAGAAGAGAAATTTGAAAAATCAAGTAATTTTTGTATTTTGTTTTTGTACAATATTTATTTACCCAATATACGTTACATATTATATTTGTTTTCGGAGGAATGACAATATTTAATTGATATGAAGCAAATCTAATGACTAATTACCAAATATAAAAATTTATAGAGGTCATAAAATAGAAGTCGGTCATTTACATTAAATTGTTTACATTTTTTACTAAACTTTAATCTAAATTCAGAATTCAAAACAATTAGCGATAATGAATAATGAAAATGGAAATTGTGGGATTTTAAATAGTACGTTAATTTAATTCTAGTTCAATCATAGTTCGTGGTTTAATCAAATAATGGAGTTTTGATTGCAAAGTTCTAAAATAATTTTTCAACTTCATATCGACTCGGATAATTCCCAAATTTTTTTCTTTACTCCTGGAAGAGGTACTTGAAGTATTGTCCTTCAAAATTTACAAAAATTTAAATTTCTCATTCCAAGGTCCCTTATTTCTTCAAAACTATAAGTTTCAACTTTGATTAAGACAAGATTCTTAGAGAAATCATCCTTTTCTCTCAAAAGACATCTTTCTGAATTAACTAACTTTTTTAGCAATAAATACAATTTAATCTTGAAGCTGGTACAAATTTTTCAAAAAAATATTCCCCTAAAGTTATGCAAGATTTATTAAAACAATTTTTTTCACACTGTGTGTTTGATCCATTAACTAAAGCTTTAGTTTTCAAATATTTTAATGTCTTTTATTAAAAATTTTAAACATATTTTTTGCGAAAAAACTCTTAAACTCGTAAAAAATAATAAAACTAATAACTTTGTTTTTTAAGTATTTCAATTTAATTCTAACACATGCAAAATTAAAAAAAAATTTCATATCTTACATTGTTTAAATAACGAGCAGAAATTAATCTTAATTCAACACTTCGATAATAATATAAACAGGCATTTCCAAAAAATTAGTAACCTTGTATTAATTTGCACTTGACATAATTAATTTTATTTATACTCGTATAATTTCCAAAAAAAAAAGTAATACATAAAACTTAATTTCCGAGTTAAAAAATAACATGGCCACAAAATAAATTTTTCCTTGAAAATTTAAATTTTTGTTTACTAAAAATACGGAAGGTTATTTTGCTATTTGTAGTTATTGCATCAAATATTTTTTAAGTTTAAAATAATTTTTTTTAAATTTTTTTAATTAAAACACAATTATCAACAAGCACAAGCACAAAATCTTCATTAAAAAATATTTTAGTAATCAAAATTTTTCGTTTCCCAAAATTTATCAAAATTCTTAACCATGTATTGTAAGTTCTATTATATGTATCTACATAACCGCAATAAATGCAATTTAGAATTAAATTAAATGACCTCATCACGAATTTAAGAAAAATAAATTATATAACAGAATTTAATTCTACTACTCGTTTTCAATAATAATGTGAAACATAAATAATAATAACCGGTTCAAGCCCAGTCCGAAAAGAAAAATTGTTTAATCTTTCAGCCTCTACGTTTTCCATTGATCACGTCCACCAACTGCATTAGTATGAACAAAATTCTCATTGTTTATTTCTCAAAGCACTATTTAAGCATACTACATAGACTTGGAAAAATTCTATGGAAAAATTAGTGGAAAAATAATCGGGAAAAAATTGAAAAGAAATTTAAATTTCGAAAAAAACATAATTTTTCTTTTATTGATTTTGAATAGATTTTTAAATTTAATTAGTCAAACTCAGTTTAGAATAAAAATGAAAATATTTTTTAAAAGTTTTATTTTGAAATTTGAAATTTCAATTATTTTTTCAAACTGACTTATAATTTTTTTCCTTTTCTTGAAAGATTTGAAAAAATTATTTTCGAAATACCTAACAAAATGTGCTCTGTTTGTTTTGTTTTTTATTTTGTTGAAAATCTACAAGTACATACATACGAGTATATGTATATGTATAAACATTTTAAAAAAATATTTTTCTATAATTTTTCTATCAAAAAATTTTAAATGAAAAATGCTATTTTTCCACAATTGTGTGTAATTCACCTTTAAATTGTGCGCAAATCAGAAATTTGAAGAAAATTGTATGAAAACAAAATCATTTATTTGGGAATAAGTCCCTAATTTTTAGTAATAATTTTATGAAATCCTTTAAAAAGAGTATAATTTTAAGATTTAGCTTCGAAAATAATTCTAATTGAATTTTATAACTACAACAGATTGACTAAAAATCCAAAGTACAAATCTTATTCCTTATCATTCGATTAATCCTAAAATAAAATTCCCCTTCTAAATAGGAGCTAATCAACAAAAACATTTTTCTTTTTTCTCAAAACTCTTTTTTATCTATATATGTATGTATATAAGGGCTGTATTCGTCACTACTATTATTTTTTCGTTGAACAAATTTAATTTAATATTCTTTATATTCAGTCTTCCTTCATAGATTATTTAAGAAACATTTTGTGTACAATCCTTTATGCAAAATCCTTTAAAAAAATATACAATTACCGTATAGTGACTTCCATATCAAGCTTCTAATAGTAAAAAAGCGATTCAAATTAAATTAAATAAAAATTTTCCAATTTAAATAAAAATTTTTCAAAGCACCTATTCTTCTATTAAAATTAAATATAATATTGCCACCAGTATATATGTAATAAAATATTGTTATACGCGAACCACAATTATACATATATTTTATAATATTAAAAAACAATAGAAACAAATCATAAATTGACTCTAAACCTAAGCATTTTCCATTTTAATAACACAAAAAAAAATTAAATTTGAAAAATGTTTAATTCATAAAATTCATCAATGCGAATTATTAAACTAATATAAGCTCAACTGACCCGATTCATTTTTCCCATGATCTGTGATACAAAAGAATACTTTACTATTTGAATAAAATTTTATTTTTTTTTTTTAGTTCTATGGGAAATTTATGTAGGTTACATTAAGTTTTAATATAAAATTATACAAAAATAATTTATTCGTAATAGATTTTTTTTTAAAAAAAAAAAAAAAGGAGCGGAACAACAAATCCTCATAGGGAACCGTAATTTATCAAAATTAAGGCTTTACATTTTTTATAATATATTAATAATATTATTATACAAAAAAAAATTTAAACATTAAAATTAAAATTTACAAAATCTGAGAAATTTCTGACAATTCTAGGATTTTTAATTAAAAATAAAAAAAATTATTGGAAAAATAATTTTATAGAAAGTTGAAGGAAAAAGAACATTTTTTTATCTAAAATCTTCGTATTCGGGCTCAAGACATAGATTTAGCTTTCGCGTATGAGTTTTTGTGAACAATTTTTGTTTTCTCCTCTAATTAAAAATTATTCAGACATAATAAAATTTTGTGCGAAATTTCAGAATTAGAATCCTGATAACGTTCCGAATATCTTAATTTATTAATGTAAAATTTTGTAAATTCTAATTTTACCATGACAGGTTTAGGCAAACTGCTTCAAAACTGTAATTTTACCATGATAGGCAAAATGCTTCAAAATTATGGAACGTAAAATTTTCCGTGCCTTAAAACGACCAAAATTAAATATAGAAATCTAAAGTGTAAGACATCAAAATTATGACTTTATTGATATTACAAACGAAAAAATTAATGATGAATTTAACATTTATAATAAGGCATTCAAAGAAAAACCCCATTCGAAGCGAAAAGCATTCTCTTTAAATAGTGCATTCATTTAATTTTATTGTTAAATTTTTTTTTTTACTTTTCTTTTTTTCTTCTTCCTATTTTTTAATAAAATAATTATTTTGAATGAAAGGTATTGTCCTGTATATTATATTTAATAATATTTGTATGAATACAAAAGAAAAAAAAAACTTGTATACATTTTTTTGTATAATAAACAACCAAACCAAACCAAAGTGTTCTTTTAATAATTCTGAAGAAAAAAAAAATAAGAAAAAACGAACACCCTTAGAAATAATCATGTATTCAAAATATTGTGCGTGTGTGTGTGTGTTATTTATTTATGAAAAATCCTTTAATTTTTTTTTGTTTTTGTTATTTTACTCCTGACTTAATTCTTTTAAAAGAAAATCTTTATTTCAACACCACACTTACACAAATTACATCAGAGAAGAGCTTTTAATTTTACAGCTGAAAAGAAAAGCCGTCTAGGTTGACCCCTCCATCAATAATGTTTCATCTTGATTTTTTATATTTTTTGCTTTTCCTTTTTATTTGCTTAAGTGTAGAATAAAAAGTAAAAGAAAAATATTTATGTATGTAAGTATGAGCGTATATTTGTTTTTTAAAGGTTTTTTGTTTGTTTATTTTAAAAATGAAAAAAATAAAAAATTTTTTTTTATAATAAAAATATGGGAAAAAAAGGAAAATGAATAGCATAAACTCTTGAAAATCCTTTAAAGAATTTTTTTTTTATTTTGTTTTTGTTGCTTATGTTTTGTTTGCGTAAATCTATTCATACACACGCCAATACATTGTGAACATAAATTTTGTATAAGAGAATGGTAAATTTAAAAATTTAATTTTTCGTTTTACACACGCAAAAAAAGTTGAAATTTTCATTTCTGTGAAATTTTTTAAAATTAATTTTTAAAAATTATTCTTGACGTTGCTACGATTTTACTATTAGCTCTACTACAGAAAAACAAAATCAATATTTTTCAGTTCCTATAAAATTACAACACTTGAAATATTAGAAACAGGATTTAGATATTGCTGCATACTTATCATATCGCTGGAAAACTCGTGGGACCGTACTAATCGAGGTTTGTCTCACGTTACATTAATTTTTCACTTTATATTGTAGTTTATATTTTTATTTTGCAACTTGTTTAAAAACGTTAATGTTCCCTCACTTGTGATCCGAAACTCAATACTTGCTAGCAAAAGATGTTAACTTATATTTTTATTTTTGGTAATTCTCAATAAAAAATAAGGTAAGAAACTAAAAATTTCTTATCAAATTATGCAGTAACATTATTTAACATTTTATTTCTTAAACTTTTAACCTTTAATTTAGTACGGGTGGCAAATTTTACACCAACAATAATGAATGTTTTCCTTTATATTTTCCACACCAAAATTTGTATAAACAAAGACTTTCAGTTACAATTCGACGGTTCCGGATACAACTGTTGTACCCCAAAAACACAGGTTTTCAGAACAGCAAAAAACTTCTCATTTTGTTACTATTTAAAATTAAAATTTTCTCTTTTAAACAGCCAAAAAATGACAATTTTCACTGTAAGTCGACATACAACCGCGAAGTAAATAACATTTCTTGTGTATTTATACTTACAATAAAAAAGATTCCACAAACTCTGTCCGATATTAGTTTATATCGATTTGCAACATTTAGTGTAAAATATTACAGTATGCTCATTATTGTATGAATAAATAGAATATCATGGAAAGCAATGTATTCTAATGCAAGAAGAGTTAGGACAAATGCAGATTGTATTAAAATATCGTGAGTATAAGCATTATAAATATAAGTCAATAAATAATAAAAGTTTTACGATATCTTATTAATGTAAATCACTTAAGAATAATATTCCAGAAACTTAGCTTCCGAAAGTGCGAACACAATATTTGAAAACTTCTTAAACCATTTACAACAAAAAAGTTTTTTTATATTTGTGAAATTTCTATTAAAGCTAGTTTGACAAAAATTCGTAGATGCATGGTTATAGAGCATTCACAGAAGCATGGAAAACTTTTATTGTAAGTGTACTTAGAATAGTTCTATTTGGAGGTGTCGACTTGTATATTTTTAGATGATCGTTATTGACAATACTAGTACACAAAATAAAATTTGCCAAATTTTAAACAAAAGTAATCATATTGAACTAAGGAATGTTGAAAAGAAGGTGATGCCATAAAAAAATTTAATTAATAGTTCTACGAGTAATTCTTATATTTTTATTTAACAAATTGCAAGTAAATTTTAGAAAAAAAGGTCATTTCAAAAAAATTTCTCAAATAAACAAATATTCTTGATTAAGGAAAAGTGCCACAATTTCTATGTCACTAAGTGTGATATGGAATTAATAATTATTGAACAAAGCACATATTACGATATTATTACAATTTTAATTTGAGTGGCGCAACAATTGTTTCTGATTATTAAAACTTTACATAGGGACTGAAATCAAACCAAATTCCTAATATTATTTTGGGAAATTAAATACTTTTATAGAAATTGTCTGAAATTGATTACAACAAAGAAAATGTTTTAATTAGTAGAAAATATTCAATTGGTGAAGCTAACCGCGCATATGTACGACACTTAAAATAAAAACACATAATAATTATTTAAACAGAAAGCAGACGCATATCTAAGAGTTTCAGTAGCCAATTTTAAATAAAATTGAGTACACTTAGAAATCAGTGTAGTTGCTTTTGTTAGTCGCATCATTTAAAGTTATGCCATAGCTGTTATACAAAAATTTTTAAATTTTCTTAACAAAATCGAAATTTGTAATTCTACGTTGCAAACTGCAATAGTTTTGAATAATATTTTTGTGGTGATGAAGTGGATATGAATGATTTTGAGAATACGGATGACTTCTTAAAAATAATTTCGTATTTCAAGCCGCATTCCAGTGGATGGAAGTGCCGAAACTAAAACAGGTTGAGTAACATTCATATAAAAAATTTTTATTCAGAAATCTGAGTTATTCTTCTAACTTTCCCTTTCACCCTACTAACGTGCTTTTTTTTGCCCTCCAGATTTCGACTTTGCCTTTTATATTTCTAAAAAAAAAAATTTTCTTTTTTTTTTTAATTTTTATTTATTTAATATTTTTTCATGGGTTTTCTTTCACTTTTCTTTTTTTTTCCTGTTCTTTTTTTGGTGAAAATATTACGTTTTTTTTTCCTTTTACTTTTTAAGAATTTTGTGAAAATAAAAAAGAAAATACGAAAAAACTTTTTTTTTTACCAAAAATTAGGTATTCTAGATTTATTCGAGCAAACAATAGGGACTATTCTCCGTTATGATTAGTAAAAGGAAATTTTCCGCAAAATAAATTTTTATGATAGTACCTTCTTTCTTTTGTTAAACAAAAATATAATCGAGCACACAGAAATACATACACGAAATATTGTTTAGTGAGAGTAATAATATTTAGAATTAAGAAAGGGAAAACTATATATGTACACAACAACCAAAAAAAAAGGACATTATCATGACTTACATACCAAAACATAACTACTTATAGGAGAAAACGCAAAAAAGAAATGAAAACCTATACAATGATGGAAACTAAAAGGAAAGATTCCTACATTTTTCGTTTCTTTATTCTTTTCTTTTTGTTTTTGTAAAAAAAAAAAGTACAAGCCATGTATGAAATTTAATAATTCTTTTGTTATAGTTGTTGTTTATTTTCTAATAAAAAGAACGGGAGTGTGAAATGAAATTTTCATTCAAAATTTATCATATTGGGGCTTTTATGAATAACAATAATAAGGATTTACTTAGAAAAAAAAATTATTATAGTGACCATCCACCATTATGAGTTGTAGTATAATATTAATATTTTATATTATGTATATACACTTTCAAATTTAGAATATAATGAGAAAATTTCAAAATTAAATTTTTAATAAAATTCATTAATGGTAACTTTAAACAGGATGCCTTTGTATACTAATAATATGAAATTGACGTCTTTTTTTCTAACGAAAATTAAAATAAGAAATTTTAAAAGTCTTGCTTTTTAAACTTTTCAGTTGTCACAATTAATTTCAATTGGCTCGTCTTTCCATTTATATGCATCCTTTTAATTTCTCAATTATGTCTGGAAATTTCCTCATCTATTGATCTATTTACGAATACGTTACAGTCTCTTAAGGTGCAAAACTGAAATTTCAAGTAAACAAAAATTGTGTATTATTGAAAATATTATGCACCATGACAACAATACTGCAACATCTCCAAATTTATAGTTTCGAGTAAATTGAGTTCAAAGTTACGCTATTTTTTATATGGAAAATTAGAGACCGAATCATTTTGTTTTATAATGGTGTTATTTTTAAAGTTATTTAAAATAAAGAAAATAAAACGAAATATTGCTGTGAAATATTTGATAAAAAAAGAATATTAATTATTTCAATAAATGTAAAATTGCAATATTTTTAATTATGTAAATCGAAATGTTGCTGAAACTGATATGAGAAAACGGTTTACAATTTCAATATGTTGCGGTATTGATCGCGAAATATTGAAATAGTAAATTAATTGATGGTATCGCAAAATATCGCGGTATTGAATTTAACAAAAAACACACTCTAAAGAAAAACCGAAAATTCTTACGTGATTTGGGGCAAAATATTGAGAACTACATGACGAGTTAAAAAATTTACAATTTTGAGATGTTGCATGATTATTCCTCCTATAATGAGAAAAGTATTATTAAATTTAGGAAACTTTGAAATTTAGGAAGTATATTCATATTTATAAGCAAATTTAGAACGGTAAACCTCTATCGGTAGATAGAAGCATGGTTTTACAGACCACTAACATATATACGAAATCTCTTACTTTGCAGGCCATCTAAATTACGAAATATTACGAATCTAATCTCTTTTGAGTTATCGTTATTTTATGATTCGACTGTAGTCAAAATTTTTAATTCTTTATTAATGAAATAAATAATTACAGTGTTATTGTTCACACATTCATATTTTAATTCAATAGCAATATTAGCCATAAAACTATAATATTTATTTATGTATACGAAAAATATTTGTTTCGTAAACAATAGGCAAAACAATAATACATAATAATTTTATTATTAAAATAAGAAAAAACAAAACAACTCATAAACAACATCCGAAGAAATATTGTCCAAATATAATAAAAATGAATGTTAAAAAATATTATTCTATAAAATATAAAATTTGAATTCTAGACGCGTTTACAAAACAAAATACAAAACCCGGAAACAATTAAAAGCACAACAAATAAAATCATTTCCACTTGAAATTTCCAACAAACATTTTTTTTATTTCCTCTTTTTTCTTGTTTTGTTTTTCTTTTTTTGAAATGGAATACGTGTTTTATTTTTATTTTCCAAATGATCACCATATTTTATTGACGATGGATTAGAAAATATGAAATTTTTTTTAAAGTTTAGAATTTAAATTATTTACCAAAACAAAAAAAAATATTTATTTTTTTATTGTTTATTAAAATTAAAATAAATTAATGAAATTTCTATTGACATTATATTTTTACATAGACAATATGAAATTATAATGTAAGAGCCATCCTTATATCATGTAATAATTAGCGTTATTGACTTTAAAAACAATTTGTTTTTGTGTGTGTGCGTATATGGATTAAATTAACGCTAATTAACAGGATTATATATTTACAGTTCTAATAAATTTTTAAAATGTAATAAAAATATTTATTCAGTAATAAAATGTAAAATAATACACTTCAATTCCTTTTTAAAGGGAAAAGAGGCTTCTATACTGACGGTCTATGTTTTCCCCCCTTTTCTTCACTCCTAGGAGGAACATAGGACTATCGAAGGCCTGATATCATAGATAGTCATACCCCAGTTTCATTACTTCATAGAGTTTTTAACTAAGTGGGTGATCAGCCTGCCGCAGTTTTTTCCTTTATATTAAATATTTAAGGTAACTGATATTTATTGTTTACTTTTCTTAATTTTATATCGAGAATTATGGATATTTTTTATGAGTATGTTTTTATTTTATAAGTATTACATATTAAGCCGATGACCGATGTTTGAACATGAGACCCTTCGGTTAAAGGACCGGTGTCATATCTACAGCTGCAAATACAGAATTGATTCATATTTTTTAGGTAATAAACTATCACTGTTGCCAGATTTTATAACAGTTTTAAATCATACACATAATTGTAAACTTTAATTGGAAAATTGTTCTTTAAATCGGTATGAATCATTCAAAAATAAAATATCAATTAAATGTACTAAATGTGTTTAGCTTTTCTGTTCAAAAAAGAGCTCTTCATAATACTTTTATAAAAAATTTTACATGTTAAAATCATAAATAGCCAATTACAAAAGAAAAGATTAAAACAAAGTTTACAAATGTAAAACGCTCATATAAATGATGATGTTGAACTCTTTTCCCTAGAAAAACATTTCCTATTAAAAGTATACTTTTTTAATAATTCCCTTTCAATGTAACAAAAATGTATTCAAATTAACAAAATAAGTAAAATCATAATTAAAACTCAAAGAATCTTTCCCTATATTACTGAGTTCAATGATCCTTGATATCAAAAAAAAAACATCCTGTTGGATGCATGCATAACTATCTATAATGTTAAAGAACAATATTTAATGAAAGCAAGAACAAAACTTTGATAATACATGTAAAAACAAATCCTGATGGACTGCGGGTAAAAAATTCTTTTTTTTTTTCCTTTTTTCGGTAAATGCTCTCGTTCAATTTTTTTGAAACCACCAAAAAAAAAAAAATTTTTTTTTTATTAAATTAATTTCACCCATTTTCTAAGAAAAATCATGTTGTTTTGAAATTGAGTTTTATTTTTTTTATTTTTCAATTTCAGAAAAATTTTTTTGTAGAACATGGGAAAAAAAAAATTTGACAATTCGCTATGGGTGAAATTTAGATTTTAGCTGGAAAATATTGTGAAAACAGAATTGCAATTAGATAACTAGAATCAAGTTAAAATTAAACCATTTATTAAAAGCAGATTTCCTATTTAAATAATGTTGTTGGCTCGTGCAGTTAATATTTAAGGCTAAGCCAAAACATACTATGATAAAAACCATTAAAAATTGGTTTCCTTCTAATATTACGAATCTTTTTTCTAAAAACTTTAATTAACGATTTTTACCGGCTGTATTGTGTATACAATAGGTATAAACTTCTCCATGGTAGGGAAGTGTAAATAAACTATTTTTAGCAATCTGTCAGTCTGTCGGCCTGTGTGTGAACACGTGTATCTCAAGTTCGGCTCAACTGATTTTGATGAAGTTTTATATCTAAGTATTGATCAACTTTTGGGATATATCACGCCTCGCAAACTGCACTTTTTAACGGGACTCTTTTGCATTTTTGACCATTTTGAAGAAAATATTCAACCGATTTACTTGAAATTTCTTAGATAAGCTTCGCGAAAATTCCTAACTTTTGGAAGAAATCAGGCATCAGCAACTGGTCGTTTACTACGGGCCAAATATACATTTTTGTGTATATAAAGAGAAATAATTAGCCGATTTCATTGAAATTTAATATTTGAATTCCTCTTATTAAAACAATGAACATGTAAATTTTTTGGAAAGATCAGGGCTCGAAAACTGATCTGCGGGCCGATTTTACATTTTTCACCATATCTACGGAACGAATTGATGGAATTTCTTGAAATTTGATATTTGAGTTCTGGTTGTTACCGAAACTGACTGGTGAGCATTTCAGGGAATTCGGGTAGCACAAAGCGAAACTCTACTAAGAGCCAAATTTAAATTTTTCTTGGTATGTTAACTATAAGCTTACTAATGTCCTAAAAATTGGAAAGAAGTATTTAGCAGACATTTTTATAATATTCTGTAACATTTTCCCTTAACTAGACAATACATATTGCGGTCGGTTATGTACTGACCACATCAGATTTTTTTACAAATATTTTCTAAAACTCGTAAAAAATTATCGACCAAAGCGTAAATTTTAAAATGAGAATAAAACTTTTTATTGTCATTGTCCTTGAGGCGTCAGTCGATGAATAAAATTGATTTTGTTGCAATTCTACCACAATTTACCAGCAATATGTAGCCAATATTTGCCCTTATAATAAGTTTAGCAGACAAAAAAACCAGCCTAAAACAAAAATTTAAAATAGATCTCAGTACGATTTTATTATTTTGAATTCCAATTAGCTGTAATATTTTTTATTTTCTTTATGTTATTTTCTAAGCTTGAGACAAAAAAGAAGGCTGCAAATTGCAACAAATTTTTTAGCAAATTGAACATATTTTTACAACCTATACATTGTATCTCATTATAGATTTTGTCAAATGTACGAAATTCGTGATCAATTTTTGCTAAGACTGTATAAGGGATTATTTTTTAAATCAATATATAAAACACAATATAGCACAAATTTCATACGAAATATCCAAAAAAGAGCAGAAATTTAATCAGAAACAAAATGAAAATGTATGAGGGAAATTACCAAAAGGGTAAAGTATAAATATGTATGTTATACAAATGTACATACGTATGAATATGAAATCATAACCAAAATAGAAGGACTTGCTTTAGGCATTGTAACAAATTCAGCACGTATTTCCTACATTTTTTATTTTAGTACCAAAAAAAAATAATTTTTTTTTAATTGTGGTTTTTTAAACTAAGATAGGAGTGACAAAATTATAACGCTTTATCTATAGCTTCATATACATACATATATACATATATATATATATTATACATATTTAATATGGGCACTTTGAATTTCGGTAATCAAATAATATTTTACATCTTTAACTAAAACTTAACGTATGGTTTGTATCGGAGCTTTTAAATGAATTTTAAATATCTCTATGCACTTTTATAGTACAATTAGAAGAATTATTAATGCGTGAATGAAATTTTTAAGAAAATGAATGAAAAACCCCGAGGTTGTTCTTCCTTTTGTAAAGATTCAAGATTTATGCAGATTAATACAAAGGTACACAGTAGTTCTATGCACTTTAGTACTAAGTAGTTTTGAAACTTATGACAGAAGCTCATCAAAACACCCTTGACTTCATACACGTTTTATGAATGTTTATGCTTACCCCATCGGCATGTGTATCTCAATATATTTTAATGTGTAGTATGCACATCATGGCTACATACATTATTCCCTTTCCAATTCCAAGCATGCATTTCTCCAACCTAACATTTTCTTTATTTTATACTTCATTACAGTTTTGAACAGGTCTTTTTGGTCTTCACAGATTTCAAGTCACAATAATATGCAATTTAATAATGTTGTGTAACACTAAATGCAAAAATAATGTGCAGTTTTATTGATGTTTTTTACACAAAATTTTTTGTATATAAAATGAAACTTAAATATATGTTCTAAGTCCCTGTATATGAAATTTAAATAAAGCCGGTTCAAACGAACAGTGCCAATTGCACTCATTACTCTCAATTTTATTTCTTTTACGATGAAAAATTTCCTTTTCACCAAAATTAAATTGCAAGTACTTTTACAATATAAGCAATTTCATAGTTCCAGCAGACCTCCAAAAATTTCATGACGTGTTATAAATAATAAAAGTACGACATAAATATTTCAAATTTAAAGAGTAATATAAAAAAAAATCAGGTCAACATTATGATTTTCTTTTCATTGAAAAAAAAAAAATATTAATTTCATAGAAATATTTTAGCTTTAACTGCAATATGCCACGAAAATTAACCCGTTATAAAAAAAATTCAAAAGAAGATGAATCAGCTACCATAAATCGAGGCTAAATATTTTTAGATGTAATGGTGTAGCTCCAGGAAAAATTAATAATTTCTTAAAAATTTCAATCTCCCTTTTTATTTTTTATTTTAGAATTGAAGAAAAATTTATGAAAATTATTTTAAAATATTATTCACACACACAAACACAAAACAAGAATAAATTTTATGCAGAAAAAATTTGAATTTAATGATATTTCCATTTGGGAGCGCAAATTTTTCCTTTCGACTCAGATTAAAAAATAACGTTTAAGCTTCAACAAAGAGGTTCTTAAAATGTGTTCCTACATTGCATTTCATTTAAAAAGCCCAACTTTGTAAAGGAAAATGCATAAAAGCCAAATGACCAAAAAATAAAAAGACCGTTTTTTTCTAAAACTTATTTTTCCATCCCTATTACTAATATTAATTACTCCACGTTCGTTTTCGAGAATTACGATATTGTCTAAACTGTTGCTGAATAGTAGAGTTTAGTTTGTAAATGGAACGTTGATTTTTTTATACATATAATCTTGGAAATATAAAAATTATAGTTAACGGGTAAATTAAGATTTATTCTATATGAGAATGTTCTACATAAGCACCTATAACTAATTTAAGAGAAATAAATGAAATATCGGAATAAGTATGCTAATTACTCTAGTTTCTAATCCTTTTGCATAGGATAAAGCCAGTTGAGATTGTCATGTACAACCTACATGGTTATAAGATTAGAATGTCATAAAGCCTTAAATAGAACGCCAGTTATAAATAAATTGCTTATAAATTTAAAATAAGAAAATCTTAGATTCTAATAACATGAAATACTTGATTTTATTAAATTTTTCCCTATATACCTATAACTAATTTTCAAAATTCTCAAATAACTTTTTGATGTCTATGATGTCGCCTATAGAAAAACAAAACCTTTTTTCAAAATATCCTGATAAAAAAAAAATTTTTAAAAATTAAAAATCTCTTTATACAAAAAAAAAAACATGATTCTCTCTTAAAAAACATGATTGCGTATTTTTCATTATCTTTGAAAAAATTTTTAAGCGTGCAAATTAAATTTTTTATTCAATTGCTTCAATAATAATATGAAATGATGAAATTTTAAAAAGAAAAGAAACGATATTCTATCCCTTGAGCTTTTCATAAAAACAAACTTGAAGAAATTAAGTAGCACGTGTCTGAAAAAAAATTTTGCTATATCTTGTTACTTTGACTCTTCATTCTTGCACTAATTTCTTTATTAACAAAAAAAAAAATTTGTATATTAAGAATATATATACATATAAACATATATAAACATTATAAACATACATATATAAATTTCTTTTTAAAAAATTTAATAAAGAAAAAATTATTCTATTAATCGACACGGAAAAATTAAATATATTCTGTGTACATATGAGTATACGCTTATATGTATATAATCTGTAAATAAGGATATTTTGTACTTGTATTCCTTTAATTTCCACGATTTATAAAGAAATCAACTCTATACAGATTAATGTAAAATTGAAAAGTATAAAATTACTTGCGCTGTTATGTAAATTTTCCCTGATGTAGGAGGTTTTTATCACACAAAATCAGAAAAATATATGAAATTTAGCTAAAATTAAAAATATAAAAGTTCTGCCTATTAGATCTGCAAAATAATGAATTCGAAAGAAATTTGGACTTAAATTTAGAATACTTTTGCAATGTGCTCCTCTGAAAGACGAGCATATTACAAAAGCTTCTCAAACTTTAAAAACCTAATTTGAAATACTTTTTATTTACTTGATATTCCAGAATTTCTACTCCATCTCTAAAGTTTCTTGATTTTTATCACGTGTATACAACCTAATTTCCCAATTGAAATTTTCTATATATTTTTTTCTTTTCTATCCTTTTGTTATTAAGTGAAAATTAAAACGTTAGAATAAAATTTTTCTTTTTTATTTTTATTCTTAAATTTTTAAGAATTTTATACTTAATTGAAATATTTATCCTTTAAGAATTAAATAGCAAAGTAAAATTTTTTATATTGCTGTCTAAGAAAAAGAAGAGGAGTGAGTGATCGCTCAGAAATAGAAAAAAAAATGTTATAAAGAAAAGTACTTCCGCTTGTCTTAAAATTCAAAAGAAAAACAAAAAAAAAAGAAATATTTCTTTGATGTCAGAGAAATCTTTTATATATTTATAATATGTATATCAGTATAACAGACTTCATAACCAGCAACAACAACAATAACACTGTTAAATATTTTAATTTTAATATTAAAAATTTGAAATTCTTCTAGAGCATATCATTCAATTCATTCATTCGTTCAATGATTCTTTGAATACTTTTAAGGCAATAAATTTAATTTTTTTTTTCCTTTTGATTGGTAAAAATATATAGACACAATTATAAAAAAAAAAATGTATACATAATTTTTTATACCCATTTTCCTCGTACACGTTTTTTCTTTTACAATATTATAAAAGGAAATTTCTTTTCGGGAGTGAAAATTCAATTCAATAGCTTGAATACTTTGAATTGTTCAATTTTATATTAATAAAATATTTAATTTTTTTTTATTTCATGTTAATGTCACAACTTATCTTATCATTTTAATTATTGAAGAACGGCATACCGATACAGCATTACTACAATTTTGAAATCCCGCGGCATTTCATATCAATGAGTTATGAAGAGCTAGGATTAGAAGAAGTTCTTAGAACAAATGGATGATATCGAAGAAATGAGCTAGAGGCAGAAACATTAAAAAACAAATTTTTCTCCTTGAACTGGGTTCGAACCAGTGACCTAACGCTTTCTAGGCTGACTCTCTACCAAATGAGATACGGATACTTTACATTGCTTTATACTATAATCTACATGGTTTATAAATATTGTTTACATGAAATGCTATGCATGCCATCTCCTATCAATAATATGTATATCTACATATATATACAATAATTTTTTATATCTACCGACGGAATTTTAAAATTTCTTTGAAAAAAAATTCTATATAAATTCAATAGAATTATTTTAAATAAAAAAATAAAAAGAATAATCATAAATCTTTATTACGTCTCTAGACATTTATGCATGTAGTAAATTTATTGAAATTACAGCATTTCCATTTGTTAACATTATTATAGCATTGCTGGTCAAGTTTTATAATAAAAAATCTTTATTTCAGGTTTAAATCAGATCGATTCTTGCAAATAATTTTTTTGTGGTATTTTTTACCTTTTTTTCTTGCTTTTAATACAAAGTGTTCTAGTTTTAGTTGTAAAAAGCCATTAGGTCTTGTAACTATAGTCACTTAAAGAATTACAATAATACATTTTGAGTCCCTTCGGATTATTACCTAGATATAAATTTATTGTTTATCCATCTGATTTATAGATCTGGTAATGGCATACTAGAAAATTCGGCGAGTATCTGCAAAAAATAACTAAAAAAGTGTTTACTTTTAAAACCGATGTTCTAACAGTTAAATAAATATAAAGAGAATTATTTTGTTGTTTTATTATTGTAGGTAGCAACAAATAAAACAACAAATTAATTTATGAAACAAGTTAATACTGGAATGCTTAAATCAACAACTGGCTACTTTTCATTGTACCAGTATTGTACTAAGATAAGCCCGATTTCTCAGCGCCCGATGCTCGAAAATATTTTTTTATTTTATATTAAATCATTATCTAACAATATCAGTAATTTTTTTTAACAACATATCTGCTTCGTAACAATCTCACGGCAAAATTCCGAAAAAAATCTAATAAAATTAAGAATTCCTATCAAAAATTTTCATCGTTTCATGCACATTTTCCACACAATACCTTGCAAAATAATCAATTTTTCTAATTTAACCATTTTTAACAGAAACAAAAATAATATTGTTTTTTGCATCAGGAACCTTGATTTTCCCAAAAAATGAAAGGATTTATAAATTACTTTAATAATAAATGACAAAAAAAATATGCAATGCTAAAGTTTTAAAACAAATGTTATAAAAAAATTTTTATTTTGTTTTTCTGAATTATTAATAGACTTATTTTATTACTATTCGAATCCCTTAACCTTCAATCTTTCTATAGTATACATTTCAAGAAGTAAAATTCAATAAAGTAAAAAATATTGGAAAATCATTTTTAAACAATCTTTAGTTGATTTTTCTTCTACTGTAACTGAAATGAAATAAAAAGGAATATTTTGTGCTATTCTTTAGAAATTTCACTTTTGATTTTAGATTGCATCATGTTAAAAATTAACTTTAAATTTAAAATGAAAAATTGTTTGGTATTGTCCTGTAATACTAAAACTTTAATCAATATTTTCCCCATTATATTAGACGAATTTCTCGGGTCAAACATCAATTGCCATGCAAATTGATATTGCATGAAAGAGCCAAAACAATCATAATTTAGACGTGCAAAAGTGCCTAGCAAAATCATCATCATTTGATGAGGGAAGAAAAGGACCATAGAGAGTTTGTAAGAGAGGAGTTTATTAGTATAAGAAACACAAAAAATTATTGGATTAGGCTTTACAGAAAAACAAGAGCAAAAATTAATAACAACGAAAAAAGAATTAAGCCACAAGACCACCGCTATATAACACATAGTTAAACAAAATTCAAATTCCTAGAAAGTACAGACCTCAGAGAACCTTAACAACACATATATCAAAACAACCGGATTTCAAGTTGACGGCACACAACATTTTAGTCAATGGCTATTCTATCATCCGTACTGTGATGACGAACATTGAAAAACTCTAACGACCTAATCAAGTTATTCAAATTCTCTCTAAAAAACAACTGCTCCAACAAAAATGCCGAGACACCGCTCCTCGAAACAAATTGATGAATAAAAATCACGTTAATGATTATCCTAGCAGAGCACAGCGTTCGCAAGTCTAACAGTAATAGCCTATCTTTATACTGCGGCAATCTGAGAGGATCAGACCAACTTAAACCAAAGAAATCTCTTCTGAAATGATACGATCCTAGAAATATCAACAGAACTATAAGAACCCGAACCTAAAACTCATACTCCAAAATAAACCTAACATATGATAAATAAAGAAATTTTATTTAACATATAAAATTAAATACATCGTACATAGCTATTTAAAAATTGTTAATCATTATTATATTTAGTGCTATTTTAAATTCAGTTTTACGAATTTTAAGAAAATTTAAAAAAGAATAACCATAAAGAAGGTTGAGTAGAAAAAAATAAAATATGTATTTTTAGATTATGTAACTAGCTGTTACAGTTATTCTAAATTTTTAAAAAATAACAAGTGAATCAACAAATTAAAAATTGGAAATTCAAAATATTTGCAAAACTACTCAAATGCATTGTATGTACAAATGTATATAAAGCAAAACTTCGAAATGAAATGAAAGCAAAAATATTAAAAGGATCTTATAAAAAACAAGAATTGTACGAGTAATACCGATTGTTTTTCTATTTTCTCTTCTTTTTTTTATTGTATTTCATGTTATCAACATAATGGCAGCTCTCACAAAACTATTTCTGAAAAAATAAAAGTTATTATATTTTTCAAGTTCTTTTAAAAGCGCATTTCTTTACAAATACAAAAAAATGTTGTAAAATACAAGTTGTTTTCAAAACAAATGAATAATTTCTTTGCTAACAAGCTAACAAATGAAACACAACTCAGCTACGACAATGTAGACTTCTCAAGCAGCAAAAGCTAAGCAAAAGAAGTTCAGATAAAAAATTATAAAGAAAAACATAAATTTACTTTTGTATTATTTTAAAATTATGAGACAATACAACAATCTTGTGGAAGTGTGCTGAAATATTTTTATAAAAATACAGAAGTAGTCATGTCACAGTCTAGCAAAAACATCCAAAGTATTACACTCCAAAACACAATTCTGTGCCTAATTCGATATCATACACAATTTTTTGAATTCAACTGCATGACTCAGATAGTACGCGAATCTTGATGCTCTAGTACGTAGTTAACTTCTTTACAGGCTCTTTCCTAAACATAAAAGTGTCACAAAGGGCCTAAATTTCATGGCAATCACTATTATTACCCACACATTATTAATGTGAACTAAGAAAAATTATTTGAAAAAGGTACACTTGTTCTCTAGTTACATATTGAAAAATTCTACAGAAAAACGACAGAAAGACAAAATACAAAATTCAAAAGTATTGATTCTCTTCTATATGAAAATTTCAAAAAATTTTATTAATATTAAAAAGGATCTAAAAAAAACTATATGCGAAAACAGAAAAATATAAAATTCATCGTTTCTTCCAAAGTGAAAAGAGCTTAAAATGTCAAAAATTCTACAAAATTTAAAATGAAATTTTTCTATCTAATCTCTTTTTGAACTGATTTTCTATACTATACACAACAACAATAAAAAAAAAATACTAGTTTTAAAAGTTGAAAAATAAACCCTTCCCTTAAACACAAAAGTTTACTCAGATAACAAAAAAACAACAAAAAAAAAACGACATATTCAAAAAAAAAAAGTATTACCATATCTTCTAAAACTATATACAGTTAAATGTAAGGAAATAAATGCAATTCAAATTTTTAAATGCAATAAAAGGAAAGAAAAAGTAAAAACGAATTCGAATTTATTGTTAGGACTTAAAAAGCTTATCACAGGATTTCTTTTTCAACTCTTTATATTTTCTTTTTCCTTTTTTGTCCTTTTTTTGCCAAATAATCTCGCACGAAGACTTGTTTGAAAGCATATTCGAAGACAAAGCAAAACAAATAATAAAAAAGAAAACATCATAAATAACACATACAAGCAAAAATAAATATAAAAAGTTCCAAGTTTTTTCACTTGTTATCTAAAAATAAAACATTTTAATTTAAAAATTGTTTTTACATAAATCTTTCTATAAAATGTAAAACAAAACGATAACGAGAATTTCGAAAAAGAAATGAAAGTTTTATGAACTTCTTGTATGGTTGATACACCAATTAACTTGTATTTGAATTAAAATCGGGATAGAAAGACATGCAATATTTAAAAACAAAAATAAAAAACAAATATGTAAGTTGAAAGTTAGATTTGTTATAAATTAAGCAATTTCAAAATAAATTTAAATATAAGGGATTTAATTTTTTTGAATAAACAAAAAAGAATAAGTAAAAATAGAAAATATTAGAAACAGAGTGTTTCATTTGGAAATATTGACGAGTTTAGAATTGTGAAATAACACTTGAAATTATTGAGGTGATAGCAGCCGAAAAAAAAAACTTTATTTAAGTGAACGTAAAAATCTACTTGCATACATCTATTTTCAGAATTATTAATTACAATTTTCAGAGTATGTACACAGTAATTCTTCCTATTTGATAGGGCTCATTCCAAGTATCGAATAACTAGGTAATAGTTTTATTTATCGTAAAAATTTCAGAAATTTTATTATAGACCCGAATTTTTTGTATAAATTGATTTTTGTTTACAATAATAATACCGAATTTTTTACGATAAATATCATTATGATTTATTTGTAATTTGGTACTCAAAACAAACCCCACTATTCGTTTCTATACTATTATTTCACTTTACATAGTTCTATCAACATTTTCTCACTTAATGTATGTAGCTAATACATTCATACATATATCTTCTTCTTCTTCTGCGTATCCACTTACTGGATGTTCGGGACTACATTTCTATATGCCTCCCTGTCTTGCGCAACATGTACCAGCTCTTCTACTGTTCGTGTGCCAGTCCATTGTCTGATGTTTCTGAGCCAAGACATCTGCTTTTTTCCCACACGCCTTCTTCCCTCAATTTTGCCTTGCAAAATCAGCTGCAGTATGAAATATTTGTCGTTACGCATTAAATGACCGACAAATGTTGTTTTTCTGTGTTTTATTGTTAGTAATAATTCTCGGTCATTATTTACTCTTCTTAAGACCTCTTCATTTGTAACTCTATCTATGCATGGGATTTTTAACATCTTACGGTATATCCACATCTCGAAGGCTTCTAGCTTGTTCATTGTTGATATTTTTAGTGTCCAAGCTTCCATTCCATAGAGGAAAATTGACCACACGTAGCATTTTACAAATCGAATACGGTTGTGGAGATGTATATCCCGATTGCAAAATATATTTTGGTACTTTATAAAAGAGCTGCGCGCGTATTCAATTCGGCATTTTATTTCCATATCTGAATTCCAGTCTTCGTTTAACCAACATCCCAGATACTTAAAACTTGAAACTCTTTCGATATTTTGGCCATTCACGGTTAAAACTAGATTATTAAATGTGTTGGTCCTGGATATAACCATGAATTTGGTTTTAGAAATATTCATATTTAAATCGAAGAGCATACTGTGGTCATTTACTGAGTTTAAAAGTTGTTGTAATTCAGTATAACTGCCGGCAATCAAGGTGGTATCGTCTGCATATCGTATATTGTTAATATTTACTCCATTTACTTTTATACCAACATCTACGCTATCAACTACTTCTTCGAATATCTTTTCAGAGTATAGGTTAAAAAGTAAAGGCGATAATATGCAACCTTGCCTCACTCCTCTTTTTATTTCTATCTCATCAGTGGTGAAATCTCTCGTAACAACTTGAGCTTTTTGGTTCCAGTATAAGTTTTTGATACATCGAATCTCTTTTTCATCCAGATCTATTTTATTCAAAACCTCCATTAATTTTTCGTGTTGCACGCAGTCGAAAGCTTTTTCGTAGTCAATGAAGCATATCAAAATGTCTCGATGAACATCGCGGCAGTTCTGAATTAATATTTGGAGACCAAGAAGCGCTTCTCTCTTACCGAGACCTTCCCTGAAGCCAAATTGTGTGTTACTGATGCTGCTTTCACATTTTTTGTAGATACGGGAATGAATAATTTTTAAAAAAATTTTTAAAGCGTGGTTCATTAAGCTTATAAGTCGATATTCACTACATTTTTTCGAATTTGATTTTTTAGGTAAGGTAACGAATGCCGAACTTCGCCATTCCTTTGGATATATTCCGCTATCATAAATTTTGTTAAAAATGTTTTTCAAAATTTCTAAGTTTTCGTCATCTATTAGCTTAAAAATTTCTGCGGGTAGCTCATCGGGTCCAGGAGCTTTATTATTTTTTGACAACTTAATTGCTCTTTTTATTTCCTCTGTTGTTATTGAAGGACCTGTGGGTTCAGTTTCCGAAGTTCTTAGAGCATCGGTTCTACTAATATCATTGAATACTTCTTCTATGTATTCCTTCCAGACTTGTTTTTTCTGTTCTTGATCTAGGACTATATTATTATTGTTGTCAACTAGATTAGAAAATGTCTGTTTGCGGTATACTCCAGCGGTTTCTTTAATTTTCTTGTGAAAATTAAACATATCGTGACGATTTTGAAAAGTCTCAATTTCTTGACATTGAGAGTTCAACCATTGTGACTTTGCAGATCTAATTTTTGAGCGAATTACTGTTTGCAGGCGCTTATATTGACTATAGTCCTTATTTTTGTGCATTCCTCTCTGGTCCATTAAGTTTAAGATCTCGCTTGTCATCCATTTCTGTTTTGCTCTGCTGTTCGTGGGGCCCAGTTTGGTTGAAGCTACATTTTTCATAGTACTTTTCAATCGATCCCATACTTCATCAATTTCCACATTATTAAAGCTGGTACCTTCGAAATTTAATTTCATTTGATTTTTAAGCTCCTGAGTAACTTCGGTTTTACATTCATCTTCCTTGAGTTTCTGTAGGTCTAAATGTTTTTTGCGTGTTGATTTTGTCATTACTGCCAATTTTATGTTGATTTGCGATAACAGTAAATTATGGTCTGAAGGAACATGGGCACCTGGATACGTTGAAACTTTTGACACGCGTGTACTGTATCGCTGGTTAATTAATATAAAGTCGATCTGGTTCCGGATTACATTTCGATCGTTATCTTCAGGTGATTTTCATGTGCAAAGTCGACGAGGTGGTAAACAAAACCAAGTGTTCATTATTTTGAGCTCCTGTTCCGTACAGAACTGAATTAGTCTATCACCTCTTGGGTTTCTGGTACCTAAACCAAATGGTCCAAAAATTTTTTCTACTTGCGACTTTCCTATTTTGGCATTAAAATCCCCCATAATGATGTTAATCTCGTGTTTTTTGGTCATTTTCATGAGCTCCTCGACTTCATTGTAGAATGATTCAACGTCTTCGTCAGTTTTATCAGCAGTTGGTGCATATGTTTGAATGATGTTTATATTCAAAGGCATTGCGTGTATTTGAAGCAATAAAGTTCTATCTGAGTATGGCAAAAAGTTTTTTACGCATTTTTCGACGGCCTTGGAGACGATTATTCCAACCACATTTCTATGGTTTCTACTTTGGTTCCCGGAATAATACATTGTTGCACCGTTTGTTTTACATTTGCCAGAATCAGGCCACCATGTTTCACAAACACCTAATATATCGATGTAAAGCCTCTTCATTTCTTGTATGGTATTTGCTAGTTTACCGCTTTCATAAATGCTATGAACATTCCAAGTACCTATTTTTAGTTTGCGTTGAGTTTTACCTCCGGGGATTCTTAGCACCCTCGTTGTGCCGGAGACTGAGGGCCTTGTTTCTGTTTGTACTTCCATGTATGTAGTTTTCTTGGGATAAGATACTTTAGTAGTTTCCCGTGACTTTCTAAAGGGTTTTGCAGTTTTCCTTCTGTCATAGTAGCTGCCGTCCCTCAGGGGTCAGACGCAGACCAGGGAGCCGCCCATTCTGGGTCAGACGCTTCTGGATTTCTAGCAGTTGCTTCGAAAAAAGGAGAACCATACGAAGTAGTCTAGATAGCTATGCTATCAGGCCTTGCGCACGTCCCCCCGATTCTACTTCCTGCACGGTCTATCTATTAGCCTATTTATAATAGTTACCAGGAAGAACCACGTGGAGGTTGATAGATCCTTTTTTTCTCCTCATACGTATATATATATATATATTTATTCTAAAATGGAACACATTGAGTTAACATCAAACAACTTTTTATAATTTTGTTTGTATTGAACCCTAAAATGACTTTGGTAGTGTTCTTATATTTATTAATCAACTTAAGGTAATTTTTGTATAACTTAAAAATACTTCTTCTATATTATTTTGAGTATTATATACACATATTACACATATGTAAATAATATTGTATAATGTATACCAAATTGAAATTTTATAAATTACGTAATTATTAAAATTATGTTACCAGGATATCATAAATACCTTAATACCGTCTCCGGTTAAAAGCATTTTTCTTAAACATTTATACGATAACAACATGCCAAAATGTGCACTACAATATATCATAAGTACTATCTAATAATTGAAAGTAAATCATTTTATGCGGAATTATACGGAAGATACTGAATTCAGTAAATTGATCTAGCTTTTTACAATATCTATTTATTGATATTATGCACTATTATTTTAGTCAACAAGAAAAGGATTTATATGTACATCTATATGTATTCTTTTTCCTATATACATTAAATAATTTCTTAGTAGTCATGGAAAATATTAAAATAATACTTGAACTGGATTTTTTTCGTTATATATACATACATACCTATTATAATATTATTCATCTTTCGAAAATGTTTATAACAAATTATATGTATAAAGAAAAGGCAAACAGGTTGCAGAAAAAATCGACTTTCCCGAAAAAAACTGTAATTAAGCCAGATTTTCAACACATGAACATATGTACTTTTATATGTACATACATTTTCATATTATGTTTTAGTATATGTATGTATATACATAATATATACATTTTCAAGAAAACTTATACAATAAATGACTCTTAAACATCTTATTTTTTTGAATTTACCGAGTTATTCAAAAAATAATGTAAAAATTATATTTTACGAATTTATTTAATATATTCAGATCGGGAATTCGTTGACAAATAAGAGAATTTTTGATGAAATAAAATCGCTATATCAATAGAAATAAAAATGGGAAAGAATTTTTGAACAAATTTTCAATATGTTTTTATAACATAAAACAATAAACTAATAAAATTGAGCGAAACCGAGCCCTAACTTTTCCTAATAAAAATCTTTATCTTGAAGATGTTGGATAAAATAAAGTTGGATCAAAACATTTTTTTATAATGTAACACTTTTCCCTTCAAAAAGTGAAACTACTGTTTTTAAAAACAGTCTATGCATATCTACCACACTATTAAAATTATTTTCATTCATAAACGAAACTATTTCTGGGATTGCATATATTTAGGATGAACCATTTATGCAGTCTTTGAAATAAAGCAAAAATTAATACAAAGAAGGTTTAACATAATGCTCGATTTTAAGGGTTAATTGCGTGAGTTAAGAGGGGGTGGAGATGGAAAAATATTTTCTTCTAACGAAATAAACTATTTGTTAGTGTCTAACAGCTGCTAAAATTTCAAACTCCTACAACCGGGGGTCTACAAGAAAAATGACATCAAAAATTTGAAAAAAACGGATTTTAGATAACGGTAAATTTGAACAGCCATTTTGTTTTTTTAAAGATTAATTATAGCATGTGGCGATAGCAGAAGAAAGCCACTGCCTTTGTGCGTTTCCAAAATTTGAAAAATGCTTATGGTTTCACTGTAATAAATAGTTAAAAAATGGAATTTTTAGGGTTTTGGGGGTTATAACTTTTAGAAAGGAGGAGATAGGTAAAAATTTTGTTCTACGGAAAGTTGCTATTAAAGATCTATGCAGATATAAAATTTCAGCTTTCTATCTTTAAGGGTGTGGAAGTTTTGTAAACATGTCCACGGGGTGCTAAAAACGGGTTCCTATTAGTACCTTAAGAACACGGAAAAATTCCCTGTTTTTTTCTATTTAAACGAAATATCCGCACTTAGGCTCCAAACCTAACATATTCATCATTATGTCGACATATAAAATTAAAAATCTAATTAATAAGAAATTCAATTAAGGCTTTAACCGATATTTAATTGTGACTGCTACCCTTAAAACATTGACCTATTTCTCAAACCGTTAAATACAAATTCTACATTATTGAACTTGTTGAAAGAATTTTTTTTAGTGAAATTTAAAGTTTTATTATTGTACTAAGTATTTTATTATCTCCTTAAATGGAAAATCAGTTCGAATTTTTATCGTCAAAAAAAGCAAAAAAAAAATTATTTTACAAAATAATATTCATTAAATTTGTTTTTGTTTTATTTTTTTTTATATTTCAATTTAATGTAAAAAATTTACACAAAAAAGCAAATAAAAAAAATGTTAATGGAAAGAAAATAAAAAAAATAAATAAAAGAAAAAAAGCAATAAACTTTGGATTGCTTTGATTTCGAGGACTTGTGTATCAATTAATATTAGTCTGTCTATTAAATGAATTCATTCGATTTGTCAATTCGATATGTACAAGATTAATGACTTTATTCTTCAATAATCGATGAATTCTTAAATGAAAATTAAAATAAAATAACAGAAAGCAGAATAACAAGATGAATAAAGAAATGAAAATTCTAACTGTTTTTGTGATTTTAATATTTTATGCATTAATTGAAAATTTTTCATTTAACTAAAATGATTTCAATTCGTTTGATCTATTAAAAAGAACTAGACATCTTTATCACATAAAGACGTACAAATGGAGTAGACAAAGGAACAATTTGAATAATGTTGAAAGTCCCATTATTTATCGTATTTGATTTAAAATTTCATATTTGATATGAAAATTACTCAAGGAAATTTTTATGAAATGAAGGAACGGGATAGTAGTAGTAGTAGTAGTAGTAGTAGTAGTAGTAGTAGTAGTAGTAGTAGTAGTAGTAGTAGTAGTAGTAGTAGTAAGAAAAGGCCCATCGACAATCCCCAAAACCAACAACCCGCATGCAAAATGAACCACCAGACCCTCTATCCGAACCAGCCAACCTCCCTGGCGAAGCTCAAAAGCCGCAAGAGAGACACCCCGGATATGTCCTCCAGGCCATTTTAAAAATAAGCCCCCAAGACACGTTTTCTCTTCCACATTAAAAACGGACAGGCACAGAGAACATGTTCCACATCCTCCACCTCCGCCACATCCCGACATCCACTACATACATCCGTCGTAGCCACTCTAAGCCTCCTGGCCATTTTCCCAAAAAGGCAATGCAACGTTAGCACATCCACCAGTGTGCTGAGATCAGCCCTACCACAACTCAACAGCATTATCGTCCTCCTTTTGTCCCTGATAGGCCACATTGTTTTGGTCATCCTACACATGTGGGCCTCCACCTACAAGACCCCACTCCTCTTCCTACACTCACCATCTATGATGTCAAGATACGCTCCTAGTGGCAGACGCATCGACCCACGGGATGTTAATATGTACGTATATGTATTCTACTCTTTTCGATATCGGTCTTTAAGACTAAATATAACGGTAGTTTTTCTCGAAAATTCACTTCATTCCGTACTCTGAAAAAATGTGAACCTTGAATTTCTTTGCAGCATGGTTGAACTGTAAGATCTAGAGATTATTTTTATAAAAGTTGGTATATCAAGAAGTTGGTATATCAAAAATTAAATCAACTTTAATCGAGCTAAATAAAAATTAATTTTTAAAAGTTTCATATAAGAAATATTTTTGCAATTACAAAATGAAAAATATTTCTTATATGAAACATTTACATACAGAAAAGTTTGCTATGCCCAAAATATTAGTGGTTATTGATTTATAATGTAAAGGTTGCCAATTGATCATTATATGAAGTCCATAAATCCTTTTTCAATTGTAAGCTCTTTTACAATACAATTACTATCATTAATAAATTAATGCAGACGTAATCTCGAAAGGTGTAAGTTTGCGATATTCATTAACAAAATATTATAATGACCGTCTTTCATAAATCAAATATTGGAAAGCAACATATGATTGATATTAATACAGTTAGAACTAAAAAAAAAACCAAAAGGAAGGAGATATCAACAGGATATTCAATAAGTCACACAATAAAAGGGCAATATAACTTATTTCAGGATATTATGATAGTGTAAGTTGTCCTATTAAATTTATGTTTGAAAAAGAAAACATGCAAAAAATTTCAATAAAAAACACAAAATTTATTTACTTCCTAACAAAGGAACGAAGAAAAAAAAAATAAAAACATTTTAAACATGCATTAAACTACAACACACATACATTTGTATATATTATGATAAAGCTGTAAAACAGTTTCACTTGTTTTATGTCTAGGGTATATAAAATTTTTGACTACACAAACTGTAAATTTGATCTGAATGACTGGGTTTTCTTTTAAGATACAAGGCAAATAACGTTACTAAAACATAAATAAATAAAGTATGTGCATTTCATATTGTGCATTTCTTACAACTATAGGATATTATAAATAAATTAAAATCTCGTCTTAAACAAAAAATTATGTCAGGCATATATACAATAAACAAAAAACTACACAAAATTTTACTAAACTGTGCATACAATAAGGAAAGTGATGGGATAGCAACAAATTTCTGATGTCGAGTTTTCAGTGGGAGCATACTTCATGGTAGGGAAGCGTAAATAAACTATTTTTAGAAAGATAACTGTCGGTCTGTGTGTGCACAAGCGTATCTGAAGTTCGACTGAACCGATTCTCATGAAATTATATATGAGTTTAGTATAGTATGCAATGCTATCAGTAAAAATGATAATTTTGAAGAATTTGAAAAAATTGTAGTCACTACTTGAAGTCCAACACGACCGTTCATTTGAAATCTAAGACATAGGAGTTGAAATTACTTATAAAATAATTTGTGAAAATGACTTTAATTTGAAAATTACCTGAGGAATCATTCAATATCAAAAACTAATTATTTTAGAATGCCAAAATAATTTTAAAAATTATTTTAGCCCTATTTGTAAAATGTAATATTTAGTTTGTATTATAAAAGTTTTATAAATTATAAAATACCAAATAAATGCTTCTTTTTGTAATTTTATTCAAAATTTTTTGCATTCTTTTATTGTCGTACAAAAGAAATATCGTTGTGTTTTTTATCTAAGAAAAACAGATCACGCTCTAAAAAAAATTATATTGCTGCATAAAATTTACACAAAATAAAAACAAAAAAAAATTTAGATATAAAACGTGTACATGTTATGAAGGGCAAAAGCATGTCATCTTCTTTTATTCAGTAAATTTATAAAATAAAAATGTAATCGATCAAATCCATGGTATGTAAATAGAATTCTGAATCTTAAAACTTTAAGATACTTAAGTCCAGACCTTGCATTTCAATATTTATACCGAAAACATTGTTTTGATTAAACCATTCTCTTATTATAATCATCTTCTCAAACTTAATTATGAATCAAAAAGTGCATAGATTCAGGATAGAAAACAGTGAAATTGTGTGAAGTTTTTCACAAAAATCGCGTAATTTCTTCTGTGAACCGACATGAAAAGTGAGCAAACTATAACTTTCATGAGAAATCCACAGGACCAAAGAGCATAACCAATTTGCATGATTAAACGGCA
This sequence comes from Condylostylus longicornis, assembly GCF_029603195.1. NCBI lineage: Eukaryota > Metazoa > Arthropoda > Insecta > Diptera > Dolichopodidae > Condylostylus > Condylostylus longicornis. Next base: position 146,562 of record NW_026577983.1, read on the forward strand.
TTATTACTTCTAAATCAACAAGCTAATCAATATTTTTTTCTTGTCAGAAACCGTCGAAAAATTTTTGGGACAACTTTCCAGGCTTTCTTGATAATTGCATTAAAATTGACGAGAGAAAGGTTTTACATATTGTGTTAGTGTGCAGATCTTTCCTAGTAGGGAAAACAATTATTCTACAAGAGATAGAAAGTTCAAAATAATGGGACTCTAAAAGGCAAAAGCTTTTTAAATATCAAAATATTTAAAACAACCTTAATAAATAAATTTCCAAAATAAATTAGAGAAATAAACCATCATCATTTTCAATTTTTATATTATATTAGACTTTTGCTGGAAAAAAGAATGCATTAAAATTTTCGACTAAGATTTTTTTTTTTCAGAAAAAAATTTCAAAAGCTCTCCAAACAAGATGTTAATTTTAAAATTGTCAAGCAATATATTTTATTAAATCGTAACAATCGTAATATCACGAACAATGGATACTGTCAAATTTTTGCTTTTCATATTTTAATATAAAGTTGCACATTTACACCCAATTTGAATTCACATTTTTTTACGAAATCTACAATATTTTATTACTTCACTGCACAGTTTTCACAGAAATATTTTGGAATTTGAAAACAATATTATAAAAAAAATTTAGAAAATGTCACTTTTTGTTTTTTCCATTTGATTCGAATACAAGAGTTACTGCGAAAAGTAAAAAAACGTAGTCTAAAATAAAAACTATATACAGGGTGATTCAGAAAGGTATACAACAACATACACCATTGGTTAGAGGGTCGAAAATGGCTAAAACTTTTGTTCCGGAGTAGGTAGGAAACCTCAAGGGTTTTCGAGATACAGGGATTTTACGAATTTTCACGAGATTTCTAGTTATCTAGGCTTTTTTCATTATAACTTCCGTTCCGAAAAGCATAGGGGCTTCCCACAAACAGTTTCTGAAAGGTCTATTAAAGGGCTTAAAACAAGCACCTTACTTGTTTATGTATTTTGTGTACTTTCGGAATACCAATCATTCGAACTTTAGAAAAAATCAAAATATTCTCTTTTTTAATTTTTAAATGTTTTCTAACCAGGTAATTTCGTTCGAAATTTTTTCAAACTTTGAAATTTTTTTTACAGAATTTTGGCCACTTTCTCAAATCTTTATTTTAGTCACTAAGTGTTGAAAAATATTTTATCGTATAGAAGTTCATATTAAATTTAACCATCACAATTTTAGTATAAATTCTGCCACGTGATTGACGTGCAACGCGGTATCTTGCCAGGGAATCATCATTTTATTGACAGTCAGGCAGCAATAAGGTAGTTGGAGTCAAAAACGTTTACTTCCATTCCGGGACATAATAAAATCCAAGGAAATGCAAAGTTGGGTTCGTGAGGCATGAGAAACATTTGAGTTGTGATAGGGGCTATAACGGGACATTGTCTTATTGGCGAACATGCTAGGAGCCGCCCTGCGAATGATATCTGCGAGAGTTAGTGTGGCGAGGAGAAGCAGGTGGCCGGCTTAAAATACCTTGAGTCATTTTTCTTTTTACGGAATACTGACTTGACTGGCGAATGTATATGTCACGAACCTTAACCAGATTTCGAAAAACTTTGGCTGATTGTTGTGAAGGCGATGAATTTTCTGGCGGTATCACAATGGCCTATCTGGCCCATGCATGCCTTATGATAGCGGCGTTAACCTAACCTAACCTTGTTACCTTTGAACTCAAACAACTCCGACTAGGTATAGTTGTTATTAAAATTAAAGCTACTGAACATAATGATATTGTATTTCCATATATGCATAACTCTTCTACGGTAATTTTATTTTAAATTGAGTGAATATTACTTTGGAATATGTGGAAGAAATCGGAAGATTTTTGCTCCATATGTTTCATTCAATGCTATTATTATCATTATTTTCAATTAATTTTTTCTGTAATTATTATGAAAATAACTTTTACCAATTAAAACCACTTAGTAGCTTTATTTTGAATACAACACCTTATTATTAAAATAAAGAACTATTATTGAACAATTGTATTAAGTGTAAATAAAGTAAATTATTGTCATAAATTTTTAATTGTCATACTTTAATTAATTGAATAACTTGAAAAATTTTTCAAACTATTGTAAATAATAAAATATCATCATTACGTTTTGATTAAAATTTAAACTTTTCTTTTCAATTTTTATTTAATAAAAATGTAATTTACATAATATTACAATACATTCAATTTAACATTTTATTTACAAAGGCGTTAACTACACATTCTGTAATGTTATTATTTTCAATGTAATTCAATTGACTTGATATCATTAACAGTCATTTAAATATGTTGTGGTTCGACACAAAGTTTAATACTGAAATTATACTAAATACACACTGTTATTTTTTTGGTTAATTCTTTTGACAATAACTGAACATTCGTTCGATAATTAAATTACAACAATTAATTAAAAAAAAACAAAGAGAAAAAATTAAAGTAAACTTTTGTGAAAAAAAAGGATAATTTAATTTTGTTTATTCAATGGTAACAGTAATTGGAAAAGAACAAAAAAAAACAATACTGGATGCGTAAAAAAAACAACAATAATGACTAAAATGGGTGCTTAAAGATTTCATTAATTTTATATTGTTATTAAATTTGGTTAAATCAACAAAAATCTTTAAAAATTTAGGATTATTTTATTTTTTAATTTTCCAATTGAAAACATAATTGAAAAAAGAAAAAAAGAAAAAAAATTTTTCACCATCTCTTGAGAAAAAGATTTTTTCTTTTAGGAATTTAATAAGGCTTTCAGTTAAACACAATGTGTTCATAACATGGAGTGCAAAATGTTTGCATTACACAACAAAAATTTTTTAGTGTACACAAACAAACATAGGTAAATTTTGTATACATACCCGTACAAATAATTTCAAATTTAAAAATTAATTAATTTTTGGAATATTTCAATAATATCGAGATGAAATGAGGATCTTTGTTTAAGAAAGTAAAAAGCCAACCGAATAACACAGTTCTTTAAGTATAGTAACAGGCATGCATTCCGAAATCTTCATTAATTCCAAATTTTTTTCAAAAACATAGTCTAACATAAACATTAATTGTTCAAATTGCTAACTAAAAATTTTCAATGGCTTTAGAAATTTACTTCAAAATTCATTTTAACGTATAAACGAAAAGAAAGTACTAAGTGACGTCTTAGGATTTTTAATTTTTATTCATTTTTTCCTATTATACATACCAGAAACACCAACGCATACATAAATTATTAAGATTTAAATATACGCAAACGCTTCACTATTATATGCAATATACGGGATAATACACATTTACTTAATTGTTATAACATTATTATTTTTTTATAACAATTTATGTTTTTATTTTTTATTTTAAAATTAAAATTTTTTTTTTTTTTTAATGGAACCGGAAAATTTTCATATATTTATATGCACCCTTAATAAAATTCATGAGAAATCCGTAATATTTTGTATCAAATCCAAAGGATATTCAAATTACGCAATTATAACAATAAATTATCTATAATATTAATGTTCTCATAATATATCATAAGAATACAGAAAACAATTAGTAGATTATTTATAATTAACCCTTCACATATACCAATGTATGCGTACCCTATATACATATTATAAGGACTTGAATATCATGCAACAATATTCAAATTTTATCTACAATTTAACTAGTATACATATTTTCAATATGAAATTAATATACAACGCGTATATCGCTATATCAATTCTTAAAATAAGATTTTAATAATAAAATATTTTGTAATATTTGTAACGAAATTAACACTAATTATAATATATATGTAAAAATAATATAAATAATAAATACATGAGATGCACAATTAAATATCTTGTCAACGTCATCTTTAGAAAATAATTTTAGAATACATTATAAAATATTCTGTGTGTAAATATGTATTATAGTTTCTACTTTATAAAATTATTTCCTATTTCAATACAATTTGAATTGTACTGAAAATTCTTAAAAGAAAAATGAAAATTTTTCAAAATTCTAAAGAGGAACTTAAATAATTATACAATATTCGCATGCTGAACGTATTTATGTAGCACACTATAGTACAAACATTTGCATTCATTATTTATACAAAGGACAACAGCATGAGAACAACGTTCTTATAATATATAAATTAATATAACAATATAATGTAAAGCATATAGATGCATATTATACGTATAGTTACACATTATTATAAACAGTTATTTAACGATCGGAAATCATGTTCTACTATTATCATTACAAAGTCATTAATAAGTATCTATTTATATTTTAAAATATTCATATAAGAAAATACTTAGTCGCATCATATCATATAATAATCATGTGATAATAACAATCACAATATACTCCATATAAAAGTATTTAAAAGTATTTAAAGTATTTAACATTGGTTTATGATTAAATATATAAAATTTATATATGCACATATAAAATATATACAAAATGTCACACATTCTCTATTATCATATCAAATATTTATAATACGTAAATGTATGTATGTGTAAATATATTTTTATAATAAGAATAATAATTCCTTATGATCTAAAATTGCATATTCAATTTCATAATATCATTTCCTTAACAGAAAAATTTCTATGTCATATGAGTCCTTTTTCTCTTCTCAAATTCCGTATAAGAAAATCATGATAATTTTATTGTATAGTTATACATAAACATATACGAGTATTAAATGCTTTCCTATATACACATTAAAATTTTGAAATCGTATTACGTTGAAATTGAAGTCGTATAATATAAAAGTTTTTAGTAAAATTAAAGGATATTATAAAATTTTCCGGAAAATTACTTTTAAACTTAAAAATAATTTTTGATTTAAATTGAATATACATTTATATTAATAAGTTTATATAGGTATAGAGGCTGCAATAATAATATAACCTTTATGAATTTTTATGGTTAAATGAATATGTTAATTTAAGAATAATATTATGGTAAATTAAAAAAAAAATGTTTATATTAATATTTATTTTCATAAAAATTATTTTGAAATAGGATGTAAGGAATAAAATATTAATAGTAATTTAAAATTAAATTCAACTAGTATATGTAAAATCTACTAGTAATAATATAGTCGTGTTCCTTTTTAATTTTTTGAAGAAAAACTTATTTAATTGGAAAAAAGCATATGCAATTTAAGGATATAAAGTTCAAAGATTTTCAATAAAATTTTTAATAGAAAACATTTGATTATGTGATAGATAAGTTTTGACGCAATATATTTTTAAGAATTAGTCAAATTAGATTAGATGCATGAAAATAAAGTCAAATCTTTTAAAATCCTTTCAGTGTTATAAAGAAAAACGTGTAATAACTACCACAGTTTTGAACAAAATTTTCTAATAATTAACTATTGAAATTAACATTAATAATTAAGAATGCAAATTAAACTATATAAAATTCAAATTTCCAATAATTTCAAAAATAATGAAATTGATTCTGCTTGTAACCCCGACATTAACAATATGGGAATTAAAACTTCTCTTAAATAAACTTGAAAATTCTCAAGAAGGAAAATTAAAAACACAAAACAAATTTAAATTTATGATAAACAGTCTCAATTTACTTAATTTCTAAAATAATTTTTTAAACTAAATATTTTCGTAATAAATCATATTAGCAATAATAAGCTCAACTAGCTATGTATTTATAATGAGAATATTAATAAATCATTTAAATATTTAATCACTTATAATGTAAATTATTGTTTATGGTTTTTAAATTTTTGAAACTCACTTAATAAATTAGTTATACTTCATAAATCAAAAATTTTAATTTACAAAATAATATGAAAGTACAACAAGTAAAAAAGTACTGAAGACCATAAAATACTTAAATTCTTACAAAATCAATATTTTATACATACTCGAATATATTGAACACACGTACACATTTATAAAACTGAAATAAAACAATTTTCAATTTTAATTATTGTAATTTTAATTTTGATTGTTGCAATCATTTTGAACTGAAAACAAAAAAAAAAAATAAAGCAAATATTCCTACTTATTAAAGTCAACTACAATAAAATGAGACAAAAGAAAACTATACATAATAATTTTCATTTTACACAAGAACACTTAATGTACCTATACATATATGTACATATTTACATACAAAATATACACATTAATTTATTTACATAATATGTATGTATGTATATTGCGTACGTGCCTGTGAATATTTACATGTTTTCATTTAAGTCAAATTAAAATTGATAATGCTATAAACAATAGCAACATTTACAACATCAATTACAATTACATTTAACAAAACAGCCTCCAAGAACACTTAAAGCAATAAACTGCATTGCATTAAATTATCAACTTGAGTTAATTTAGAGAGAAGATGAATTGCTTTACGTCTCCATATTGTATTTTATTTCAAGGATTTTATTTTTTGTTGTTTTTTTTTTGGTTTTTTCTCATGTTTAATTCTTGGTTTGGTCTGTTGTTTGTTTTTTTTTTTTTGTGCAATTACGATAACAATGTTGTAAAGTGTTTTGTAGGGTATAAATGTAGAATTTAGTGATTTTAAAATATATTTCATATTTATGCTTCCTACTAAATAAATTTCAAATACATTTTAAATGTATGAGAAGTAGATTTGTTTTTTAAATGCAATTTTAAAACAGGATGTCAAGCTAATATGTTAAATTTTCTTTTTAGCACATTTCTAGCAAAATTTGAAAAAAAATTATGGTTATTGGTTTTACCTTGTTCGTGCATTTTTTTACAAATGTAACACCTTAATAAAGTTTTCCTACCTCCTTCTTCTAAAAGTCATAACCTCTTCAAAATCATCCAAATGCTATTTTGTTATAATTTATTGAATTAAAACCATATATAAATATTTTTGAAATTTCGCAAATGCAAAAAATAGCAGCTTGCTACAATCACAAAGTTGTTGTTCACTCTTTTCCACTTTCAATTGTTTAACATTTGTTTTCTCTAAGACGAAGAACAGGACATTAATAAATTACTTATTTCCTTCCCTCTTTTGTCTCTAAAAAGTCGCAAATTTCTATGTTTAACACTTATTTTTCCCAAATTACATTTTATTTTTCCTAATTTACGTTTTATAAATTTTTAAAAGCAAAAAACTAACGGTAAATATCTTTGCATCCCTCTAGGAGATATTTCTCCTAGATAGGATTTTAATTCACATAATTAGTCATTGAAGCCGAACATTATATTAATGATTTTCTCGAATATCATAATGGACCTAAAAGTATGCAATATTTTTGATGCATTTTTGTACATTAATGAGCATAATCTGATGACGCTTGTTTTAAGTATTTTCATTTAATGAAGGTAAATATGCTACTTAACAAACAGTTATAAAAACTTGATTCGAATTTATTCATTAACACCAATTTTTTTTTTACTTTTTGAAAATGAAGAATTTGGAAAAGATTGAACAATATTGAACTGAAGTCCTTTTAAGTTTAAGTGGTTAAAATTAGAGATATTTTAAATAAGAATTCACGTACTAAATGACTTTAAAATCTAGAAAACAACTTGATTTACATCCGCTTGCATGCTTTATGTTATGTTAAAGTTACTCAAATTCCTAAAACCACGAATGAAAGAACTAATTAAAAAACTTTTCGTTAAATTTTACAACCCCAAATTACTGTATGATTGCAATATTTGAAAATTCATATTGCTCTACGAAAGCTTAATCTAAAAATTTGGATTTTATTCAGAAGAAATTTCACTCCTTTTAAACGATTAATTAAAGAAACATACTTTTATACAAAAAACCAAACCAAAGTTGAGCAGACTTTAAAAATTTTTCCTTTTAAAATTTGCAAGCTTTATTTTGCTTTGCCATTGAATTCGGTGTAATAAATAAAAATACTGCAGTTCTATTAAAATAACCCGGAATTTTTCAATAGCATTCTTGAAACGTAGTAGCTATAATTTCATGCTTTAATTAAATCTGGTAAATAAATTAATTTTCCTATTCAAGAATCAAAACCATATTTAGAAAAATGCAACTGTATAATTAAAATATTTTATTTTACACACATGGATGAAAAAATCTCATTTTTCTAGTCACTAACACTAGTAACTAGAATTAAATTTAAAAATATTATAATAAATTATAATTTTCGTCAAGGGAAGCTGTAAAATAACAAAAAAATTATTTAGATGAATTATGCCAAACACATTTTTAAAAAACAACAAATTAACTATGCCTCATACATATTTAAAAAACATGTTAATTACGAAGGGGAAGAAATTTTTAAGGACTCTTAAAATTTTACATTATAAACTCTTATATTTTTTTAAGGTATTTTCATTAACTTCGCTAATCTATGCATTTTTTTCATCTATGCAACACTAACAAATTAAGTTGCAAAATTTAATTTTTGGGTGAATAATTTGTGCTTAAGATATGTTTAATTTGTGCCTAATTTGTGTGTTGTGTTTCAAAATTATTTACCCTAAAAAATTAAAAATTGTAAGATTTTTTTAAGAAAAAATTGAGATTTATAAATTATTAAGAAAATATTATTTACACTTATTTGCAATGTTAATTGTTCTTTATTCTGTTCTCGCGCTCACCTTAAAAATTAACCATTAAATGTGAGATGTATGAAAATACATGAAAATGTTAAATAATTTTAGCGATATGCAAAATAAATTTCATAATAAATTTATTGGAAATTTTAAAAATTACACCTACAATAAACTTCCTGTGTTGAAAAATACTTATTATTTTATGAGTACATAGTTTTTGATGGTAATTGCTATGTTAAACAAATTAAATCTGATGTGATCAGCACATAATAACCTGAAACATGTATTGTGCCCCCATTCCTCCATGAACGCCCTATGTCAGGTACAGAGTATCCACATTTTGAAGAATCCGAGCAATTTGAAAAATCAGAGCAACAAGCTTACTAGCGACGATCCACTCAAATTGTCCCTTCTCCTGTGGATCAAAGCTCGACACTCAATGAGAAGGTGCATCAGGGTCCCCTCTCCTTTCCCACGGTACCTACAAGACCCGTCGCATTCCCTAAACCCAATTCCTTGAAAAGTCTTTCAGATATTTCCTATAGCAAACAGAATTCAAATACTTAAAAAACTAAGTTTCAAAAAATTTCGTCAGTTAGCTCCTTAGATATAATGGAAAATGTAAAATAAACCCCTAAATTAGCTCAGATATTAACAAAAGATTTATAAGTTCATTATTTTGACACTCCGAATTTAGATATTAATTTTCAAGGAAAGTAGGTGGTAATTTCTCTTTAAATGCAAAAAATATAACTTTGGCGCGTCGTAAAAGTTTTGTTGCTCAAAATTCTTAATTTTTTTCTAAATTCTTAATTTTTAAATTATCACGGCTTATAGATGATCAAGTTTAAAATATTTTCCCTTTATGCATTTCAAATTTTACATCGCTATATGTACAAAATCTGTTCTATCAAACTGAAAATCTCATTTTTATGAATCATAGTAAGTGCTGAACTAAATTAAAATTAATTTTATAAAAAAAATTTTGAAAGTTTTTAAAAATTTTTGAATTTTAAATTAAAATTTGTATACACTAAAAATGTCATCAATCTTTTCTCAGATGAATAAAAAATGAATAAATCAACCCTTACCTTAATAAAAATTGCGCAAAATTCTTACTGGTCTAACAAATCATTTTGATTAAAGCAAAAATCTTTTAAAATATTCTATTATGCGAAATATTAATACTTAAAAAAAAAATTAATTTAGCCGCAGAAAATTGAAAAACTGATTTCACTGTGAACCGTTTTTAAAAAATTATATATGTATGTATGTATGTAGGTACAATCTTCAAAATAATTTCTAACAAATTTTTAGCGCATTAAATTAAAATTTGGAAATTAGATTTGGTATGCAGTGGAAAGCAATATTTCATTTGAAGCTTTATTTTTTTTTTTAACAAAAGAGCATTTTGTTTAAAAGATTCTCTAACTTAGGTATATTAAAGAAACATAACCAGATATTAATAATGAAGTGTTGTTAAAAAGTTACGCAATAAATTATATTGGAGTTAAATAATCACTATATTAAACGAGTCTTTGAGAAAAATGTTTTGCTCTGAATGTTATTAGAGCATTTGCGATAATTTGGTGTGCAAAAACGTTAATAATATTATAGAAATCATTCTGCAGTTAGTTAATTAATGCTGCACTATCTTTCAGTATTTACGTTATGCTAAAAATAAAAACATGACCACTCAATATTTGTGAATGAATAGAGAGGAAAAATTATCCGAATTAAAAACTAACACTCGAAATTCTTTTAAAATTTTATTAATAAAATTATTAACTTGGTATAAAAAAAATGCCAATAACTCAAAATTTCGAACATTCTGAATTATAAAAAATTTATATAATTATGTGTTAAAATACTTTAAACGTTGTAATTTGAGTTTTGTGATTAAAAATATGGGTTTTTGAGATCTTCATTCTTCTCAACAAATTGTCATCGAAAATTAGAAAAATTTTGTTTAATAATTTAAGAACATTATGTTGACTTCAAGCAAGTCGACCTTTTTTACTAACCAATTTTAACATTTTTGATTATTTATATGAATTTTCTTTGGAAATTTTATATGTAAATGAGTTATGAGCCGTATTAATAGAAAATTCTTACTAAATTGCTAAAAGTGAAATTTACATTTTTCATTTATCCATTAAAAAATCAATGAAATTCCTTGAAATTTTCAGCGAACCATAAAATAAGAGGAATGAGGACTGGTGACAATGAAGTATTTTGTATTTTAAATCATTCTAAATAAGAATACTTATAAGGAATCAGAATTTGATTATACCTACATACAATAAAGTTAACAAAATTTTTTACTTAATTCCTCTAATCAAATAGATAACTAGTAAAATATTTAAAATTTTCTTCTTAAACAGAAGTTGTACTTGATTTTTTAATAATATTACAAAACATTTTGTATTACAGCCTTTTTCTACATAAATATAATTAAAATATACAATACAATACTTCAAATAATATAAAATCTTGGTTATGCTGAATGTAAGCAAAAGAAAAAATTTATAAATCCCTTCCCACTACTCATAAACAAGTTCCTGTCTCTTTAATCAAAAATAAATTTTCAAATATGGCACTTATTTCTAAACATCCAAAAGTTCTTATCAATTTTATTCTTTCCTTCTCCTACAAGAGAAGGGGAAGCAAATATTCTCTTCCTAATTATACCTAGTATATTTCTTAAATTTTCATATACACATTCATATACATAAAGAATAACAACATACTATAGAGACCGCATTATTTAGAAAATAAATTCCCTAATAATATTCCAAAATAAAAAATAAAAAAACAAAGAATGAAAATTAATTTTTTTTTATGTTCTAAAAAAACAATTTTTAAATTTCTTCTCTTTTACAGACTACATAACTATTCTATACATACAAATACATATACAAATAAAAATATATATAAAAAAATGCTAATATTTCTATTAGAATTCACCTTTCTTTTCCCAGTTCAAAAGGAAATTTAGAAAATTATTAAAATTCTTTTTATATTGACTCTACATTTATACACGTTCGACCAATTATATACATAATACATGTACATATAATATGTATAACATTGAAAAGAAAAAATTAAATTAAAAAACAAACCACATTGTACCAATTTCCGGTTTATAAAAGTGGCATAAAATTAATCAATGTATATTGATAAAGATGAAAAAAAAAAAATAAATAAAAGAAAAAAAACGAAAATTAACAAAAATTCAATCAATTCCTAACATTTTATCCTGGTCATTATCCTTTATTTTTAGTTCCTTCCTTCTAAAAACTTTATAACATCAATGAAATGAATGTATTGAAAACTATAAGAAAATTATATATATTGCCTCATATATACTGTATGTACATATGTATTTAACAATATTACCAAGTCAGCAAATCAATAGTAAATTAAGAAGACTAGAAGAAAAACTAAAGCACAAAGCTAAAAGAGAAAAAATTAAAAAAAAAAAGCGAGGAATTGATAATGGAAGAAATGAGCATTCAAAGGATATCCAAGCAATGCATAACCTCTTCACTTGTGTCCATTTTATTATAGGGAAAAGGCAGAAGCAAAAAAATAAAAAATAAAAGAAAAACTGAATTATTCTAATAAAGTCAAATAAAATTATAATAAATTTTGTGTAGAAAGCCAAGCACTTTAAGATATTTTTCAAACCGTATTCATTGATAATAATGTATATTATGTTCATAATATATGTACTTATATAAAATTCACCGAGTCTTATACATATTCATATAATATTGAGAGAAAAAAAAATTAACTAACCACCACCATCACCACCAAAACAATAAAAGCATCGAACTTAATAGCAAAAATTATTTTCATTTCTGCTACATTTTTGTTTTCTAAATTTTTCTTTTTCCCAACATATTTCGAAAAATGTTAAAAAAATAAATGTGCTAATTAATTTCTCTTCATCTATTTGTACGTATGTCTGTCCTTTAAATAGTTTTTGTGAGAAAATTTATTCCTTAATACAAAATATTTTACATTTCCAATCACCAACTAGACCCTCAAAATTTTAAAAAATTCTATTGTTTAACATGCTCTTAGAACAAAAGTTTTTTTGAACTCCGAAAGCATAACGATATGTTCTAGTGTAAAAAATTGTCAACTTGCGAAGGAGCACAGCCTGAAAATTTTAATTATTCAAGTTAATCGGCAGTTCTAAGGTGGTTTTTTTTTTTAAGTTTTACTGTATAAAACCAAAATTTCTAAATTATCTTGAATTTCCATCACACAAGAAAAATATGAAAGCAAGAAAATAATTTAAAACAATAATTAATTATTTAAAATTAATTATTAAGCAGCTAATTCAATTATCACAAAAATAATAAAAGTTTTCATAAACACAATACTACAAAACCACAACTGCAACAACATTACACGATAGATATGCAATATATTTTTATCTATTCTATAAAATCAAAATAGTTTATAATATTATGATTTAATTGTGCTACTCACAACAATATTGAATCAATAATGTTGATGGGTAATAATCCTCAACTCAACTATATTGTATAGTTTAGCAATATTTATGAACTAACTACATTAATTTAGCAACATTTGTTTATGAATGAACACAACACAATTTTCAGTATAGTACTAAATCGCGTTTAAACAGAATTTAGTCGTTATCCTATAAGTATGCAATTTTTTTTAAAACTAATTAGAAGTTTTGAAATTGTTCTCAAAAACTTTATATTCTATTTAAGCAAAATGTGCTAGTTTACAAATAATTGATTTGATACAAGTTCATTTTTTTACGTTCTTTATTCTAACAAATAATGTTACATTTTATATACAATATATAAAAATATTTAACTATTTTATAATACTTCGAATTGATCCTACATTATAATATATTATATGCGTTTGTATATATGCAGATGTGTATATGAGAAAATGATAATAATGATTATAACAGTATAAAAGTTTTTTTTTTATAGCATAAGAAAAAGTACGTTGAAAACTGTACACTACATAAATCCTTCAATTAATGAGCTACTACTACTATACTTTATCATATATTTTTTTTTTCATATAAAAATATAAAAATTAGAAAAAGGCTTTCTATATCCTTTAAAATTTGTACTCATATTATAACATACATATAGTTATATTACGTTCTGTTCATATAAGAACTTCAAAAAAAAAAAACTAAAATAAAAATAATGAAAATTGTTAAATTGTAACACTAAGAACAAGTAAATGTTTCATCCCTGATTAGGGGTTCACTTATGTATATTGTAACACACATAGATAGTAAATATTGTATATATTAAATGTATATATGAAAACTTTATTGTCTCATTCACATATATATACAATATATTATATATAATAAATGCATGTAAAAATATAAAATTAACACGGGTAATACTAAATTTTCAACCACCCATTTCTTGTTATCCTTTGAGGTGAACGTTATAAAACAAATGAATTTTGTCCTATTTTTTTCTATTATATAAAGAATATCTCTAAGAAAAACACAATCTTGCTATTTTTCCAAGACAACTGTGATCTTTTATTTTAAGTATCTTTTATATAAATAGTCTCAGTAATACACTTAAAATGATTTTCTTCACAAAATAAGTTAATAAAAGTTTAGTGATTCTTGTTTTTTTTTTTGCGGGGGGGGAGGGGGGGATTTTAGTACAGTTATAAATTTTTCGCTAACTTTATAAACCACAGAAAATAGACCTATAACGACTATTAAAATTAAATTTGTTAGAAATGATGGTTTGATATTAAAAGAAAAGAAATTTTATTTTATAGCATACATGAGATCTGACTTTTTTTTTGTAGTTTTCTTTTATAACCTTAATCTATATAGAAAATACTTAAAGATTTGTCATTAAACATATTTTCCTATTTTTATACACAATTCTTGAAATGTATAATAAATTTGTTCTTAAAGACTCTGAATAATAATAGTTTCAAATTATTTTAAATAATTTTTTCCATATAAATTTTTATAGTTTGCTTATGAGAATTGAATTTTTATGAGAAATTTGTGATTTTTCTTAAAATTAAAATTAAAAAAAATTTAAAATTTTATTATAAATATACTAGTATATTTCATTATGACTTGTATGAAAATTTCATCATTAATGTTGTTAATTTATTTTTAACTAAAAATTAGTGTTATTGATTGTAACAGGACCTTTTAACGCTTATAAACCTTTTCAATTAAAATTAAATGAATGAATGCATAAAATATGTCTGAATGCATAGCTGGAGTTTCAGTTTTTTCAAGTTACACTTGAAATTAGATAAATGTATAGTAAAAATCAGAAACAAACTGGTACTTTAACTCCTTCTAAAGAAAGATATTTTGCATATCGAATTTTCGGTGGAAACGCACTTATTCATGGTAGGGATTCGTAAATAAACTCTTTTTAGAGAGATGCCGGTGTGTCGGTCTGTCGGTCTGTATACAAGGATGCTTTACAAATGGTTATAATATAAGAATAATGAAAATACGTTTCCTCACCTTTAATTCATTTGATATAAAATTCTAAGACGAGTTTGTTAATGCATAAGAAAACACTAGCGAAGGCAAAATTACATTTTAAAGTTCAAAAAATTCTTCAATGGTTGATAATTTTTCCGAATTATAATTTTTTGTTTTTTAGGTGTATGAAAAGAAAACTCCCATTTATTCGGAATAAAATACTTATACAGTTATACAGTTTAAATTGTGGTATCGCTAATTGAATTAATGCAAGCTTAAAACTATAACAATATATACATACCAATACACTTTGACTAGATTGATTAGATTTCACACCAATTATCACGACACTTACAAAAATTTATTATTAAACCAATCATAATTTTTCTATATAGATTTTTGTTATAAAGTTATATAGAAAAGAGACTGCCTAAATTTTTTTTAATAAAAATTCTAAAATTTAAGAAATACCTCTTTAAAATACAAATGATATGCTTATGTCAAGGCAGCTGTTAAATATAATGCCACTTCTCTATCAACTCGCTATGAATTGCCGCAGTTCACTTCCTTTTTCGAATTTTATAAAATTTGTGGTACGCATTTTATTTAAATGCTTAAGTAAATGAAAGATGGAAAAGCAAATAAAAAAAATTTAAAAAAGAACTTTAAAAAAGAACAACAGTGTAACCCAATTTAAAAGAAAATTTCAAATGTAAACTTTTTTAAAAAATTGCATTCATAAATTATTCAAAAAATTAAAAATTTTAAAAGTTTTGATTAAAATCAATGTTTTTTTCTATAAGCTTATCATTTACATTTTTAACTTTTTGATCATATTAAGGAATTTAATGGCAACAATAAGAAAAAAACTTAATTTCGCGTTAAATATTCTTCCTTTTGAGTGAACTCCCAACCTAAAATTTTTGTAGGTTAAAAACTACTAAAAGATTATTTTTTTTAGGGACTCGTAAATAAAATTTATTTCTCAATTTATTTTCCTTTTTTTTCTTTGCTTTTGTAAAATGGTCTGTAGAGGTACAAATAAAATCTATAACAAAGTGTTTTCATTTTTTTTAACATCTTCAATTCCTTTTCTTTAAGAATGTTTTCCTTATCCTGTTTCTGATTGAAATGATTAAGACAATTTCTTTGATTTCTTTATAGATGTTAAAATCGTTTTCTGTTCTGTAGCCACAAGAAAAAATCATTTAAATTGAAAATTTTTTTAAGTCAAATAAAATTGTATCCTATATAAAAGTTTGTACAACAAGAATTGGAACAAGACTTCAGATAATATTCACTTTTGCTTATTAAATTTTTTAACTTAATGACAATGTAGTCTTAAATATATTCCTGTAGAACTGATTTACAAAATCACTATAATTATTCATTAAGGAATTTCATGTACATAAATAACTCACAGAAAAAAATTAATTTATTAAACTGATAATTCAATAGACAATAGTATATACTTTGGGTTCAAGGCTTTATATAGTATTCAAATGTTGCTAATGAACTATTACAGTTTCTAACTAATGTACTTTATATTAAGAAAAGGAAATATATAAAATCCCAAATTTCACCACATTTCACCAAAAAAAAAAAGAATTCAACTTTAAACTACGAAAAGAAATAACAAACTTTTTGTACTCGTATAATGTTCAATTCATTTAAGGTCAGAGAATCAACCACATGAAAAAAAATGTTGCAATCATTGCAATTTATAAATATTTCTGTATTCTGTAAGAAATTTCAACATCTTCTTTTTGAATAATTTCATAAATTCTCTGATTAAAAACAACTAAAAGAAAAACAGTATCGTTTTTTTGCAATAAAATTCCGCAATGAAATACACAACCTTAAATTTTCCTTTAAAGATGCCCCAATATTATTCTTTCTTCCTTTATATTTCTTCCTTTTCTCTTGCAAACATTATGAAAATTATTGAAAACATTCATCTTTATATTTTACTTTCCTTTTTGATCATCATATTGTAGACCAATCGGACTGTTCATTTTAAAAAATAAAATTTTATATTGTAACAATAAAGAGAAAGGAATATGGGCACAAAAAACAAAAAAGGAGAAGAGAAAATTCTGAAGGGTATTTTCTTTACTACTTTTTATTGCTCGTTTTCACTTAAAGTTTATTATTTTTCGTTTAGTTGTTTTCTTTTTTTTTATTATTTTTTTATTGATTGTTTCTTTATTCTTTCTCCGCTATTTTTCCTTAATTTTAGTTCCGCTGAAAAGCAATAAAAATATCAATATTTTAGATATAGATCGGAAGAAAACAATATAAGAGTAGAATTTTTCCTTAATTTCAAAAATGAAAAAAAAAATGTATTGATAAAAATGGAATTTTACTTTCGATACGCTCCGGTTTGTTTGGTTTCACTTGAAACAAAGAAAAAATATAAGTTTTAATGGAAATTTTAATTGATGATTTACGAGTTCTCCCTGTAATTGTAGTTTAATCTTATATAATTTAAAGAAAAATATATTTTTTAGATTTCTTATTTTTTAAATTTAATCCCAATAAAAAAATTTTCTTTTCATATTAATTTTGATTTTTAAATTATTTTAAGTATTTTAGAGGTCATATACAAAAATCATGATCGGACTCAGAATCAAATTAAATTCAAACAAAAAGTAGAAAAAATAGAGTTGGCCGTGTCAACTCTGTGATATCCGTACGAATTTGTTATCGTATTTGCGAATAAATACGTCATAGTTGGCTATGGGACAGACTATGACTTTAAGTTGCCATGTTACTATATTAATTTATACAAAATTTCAGTACTGTATTTGCAATATTTTCTAAGATATGGCCAATCTATTATTGAAGTTGTATGGCTGCTATCAGAAGGAGCCAAGCAATTTCAACAACTTTTATCAGACACATTGGCCCTGCTAATATACTTGTTTGTGCAAAATTTCAATACCACAGCTTTTATAGTTTCTAAGATATAGTCAAATAAATTTTGTTGTTATATGTCAGCTACCCGAACCAACATATCAAATTTATATAGGGTTCTGGTATTTACTATAATAAATCATTTGTGAAAATATGGTTAACTTAGCTCAATTAGCTTTTGAGTTGGGACGGACGGATGAACGGGCGCACGGACAGACAAAGCTAAATCGACTCAGAATTAGACGCTGATCAAAAACATACACTTGACCACCATTCTTTCTTAGCGTTATTTCTTAGCGTTCCACACCATTATTTCTTAGTGTTACAAACAGTAAGGCAAATTTAGTATAAAACGGGGTATAAAAACGGGAGGCATGGGTATAGTTTCAGGATTTTGGATATCGAACCTGCAAAAATTATTATTAATCTATTTTTTCCTAACTGATTCCTAGTATGATAACACAATATTTCCTAGCTAAATCCCTAAAATCCCTAAAAAATACAAAATATTATTTATTTAAAACATTTTAATTATTAAATTACAACTTTAATTATCTTTAAAATCAAAGAAAACGTATAATAATATCGACATTCACATACATGCGTAATGTTAATAAATTTTTTTTTTTTATATTTTCTATTTAATTTCGAACCATAAATGAACTTTAACCATATTCCGGAAAAAAATTTTTTACTAGAAAAATAACTTTTATTTTTAATTATTTATTATTTATTAAATTTATTTTGTGCTTAAACTTTTATGAAATCTCTTTGCAAATAAAAAATTTTTATAATATTTTTAATATTTGCATATGTTTAGGCGAATGTAAATAATGAAAACTATATACAAGTATAAGAATACAAATTTACCGCTTTTACTCTAAAATCCTTATCTTAAAATCTTTATGTTATCTAGATATTTACAAACATATCTTTCTTTCATTCAATTTTAACTTTAAAAATTAAAAATAAAATATATGTAATGTTTTATAAACTTTAGTCATTTATACAAGTATTATTTTCATATGCATAAGTAAGTATACCTTATAGGCATTTACAAACGCTTATACAATTAAAAGCACATTTGAAATAAAACAAAATTCTTATGTTTAGATGTGCACGTTACGTATTATGTTGCCATACTAAGGCTGGCCAGATTTTCACAAAAAGAAACCGGGACAGATAGAATTGTTATATAAAGCTATTGTTATTTTAATGAATACAGTTTATATTTTGATGAGGCACATAAATTACATAATTGATTTATGTGAAAGTGCAGGTATAAAAAAATTACTGACTTTGACATGAAAATTTAAAATAATCATTGTTTTCAGTGATTGAAAATTCAGTGACCGAAAAGATGAAAAATGCAATTTTTAAATCATTTATTTTATTACAACACTGTTGCAGTTCTACAATATTAAGAGAAAGCTTTCGGGACGTACGAAAATCGAATAACAACTGGGGCGTGTGGAAACTCTATAAATATTTTAGTACGAATATATATATATAACATATATATATATATATATATATATATATGGTTATACATATTATACTTATATTATTATGTAAACTGTAAGCTGTAGGCTTACATGAAGCTACAAAAATTTAGGAATGAGTCCTAGTTCCCTCCCCCCCTCCAACAACCAAAAAAAAGAGAATAAAAAATAAGCTAAATATTAAAGTCAAAAATTATACAACGTTAATAAAAAGAAGGGGAAAAATACAAAATATTCTTTTTTTTGCTATTAATTGTAAGGGATTTTTTACCGTTTGACTTACTATGAATATAGGTATTCTTAAATTTTAGAGGAAACAAGGAAATTTTGTAGTTGTTCAGAACAACTTTAGGTTAATAAATTTTTTGTACAAAACATAAATTAAATATTGTAATAAATCGAACTCTAGTTGCTTTAATAAAACTTTATCGTTAATCTGTAAAATATTAACACTAAGTTATTAACTTAAGTCTAACTCAAAAATTAATCTGATTATAAATCTTGTCATGTTTTTACCTGAAGTTTTGCGAAATTCCGAACAATTTTTTTGTCATTTAAAAATTCAGTTTTTTTTTATAATTTGATCTTTTCTGAATTTCGAAAGTCTTGATCAAATTAAGTTTAGATAAAGTTAATGACTTCAGTTATTGAAAAACTCAAGGAAACTAAAGAAAATTAACATATTTTGTGGCCGGTAGAGATTGGTTTTATAACAAAACCTTAAAGTTATTAAATTTTCGCTAAAAATCGAACCTTCAGAACTAAACTGAAAACTTAATTGCAATAACAAGTTTATTTCTGTCGTTCAATTTAAAATTTTACATATTCATTGAATATTCTTCCTAAAAAAACAATGTCTTCATTATAATTTAAATTTTTGATTAATTAGGATGAATTTACTTTAATTCCATAGATATTATTCAGAAAATGTCCAATAAGTTGCATATTTTGTTTGTTGATTGTCATATACTGTCGCTGAGAAACATGTATTTGATTATTCCGATTCCTTAGTCTTAAACCAATATACATGCCCACTATATCAAAAAATTTCCTTGTTCTAACAAAAATTATCATATTAAACAAGAAAAAACAAAAATAGAACAGAAATTAAAAATATTTCCTGTAGCATTTTTTATCACTCACTGTACACATTACTTAAAATTAATATGTACTTAACTGGTTTACGGTTTTTAGAGTGTTTCGTCCTTGATATCTCTTTTGAGAAAATAATTAAAAGAAAAAAAAAAAGAAAAATAAAAAACAGTTGTAATAGTAGATATAGTAGATTTTTTTATATTTTTTGTTACTTTTGTACCCTTTTAGACCTATACGTACTCTCTGTACACGTACTCCATATGAGAAATAGAGTAGAAGAAAAGGTTGAAAATATTTTTAAACGACCTGTTTTTTTTTTGTTTTTAATGTTAATGTAAGTTTTTTTTTTCATTTGTTTGTTTGCACTAGTTTGTTTGGTTGATTATTTGTTTGTTTTGTTTACTCCTTAATAATAATAAACAGTAATATTATGAAAAGGATCATATTTGGTATATTTAATCAGCTTAAAAAGATCTTCCTTACATTCAAATACTTACGGTACCGTTATTATAAGTAAAGGTACATTTTTGAGTGTCACTTTTTCTTTTTTTTTAATGTTAATGTTTTTCTTCTCCGATTTGTTTTTCTTATTTCTGCTGTTTTTATTGTATATTGTACTTGAAAAAAAAAAAAAAATTTTTTATGTAAAGTTTTTTGGCATAGGCCTAAGAATTAAAATTAAAAATTACAGGTGTTCATGTGTATATTTACATATACACAAATACATATTATAATATAGAATAATTTTTTATAAATATAAACTATATAATTGAAGTCCTTTGGTGTGTTTCACATAAGATAAGAATTAAATAGTTCAGTGAATCTTTTGAAAAATAAAAAATTATAATAAAAATTAAAAATTATTACATGAAAATATAAGTAAAAGAGGATATAAGGTGCGAGAAATTGCATACATTTGGGTGAAAATATGAAAAATAAAAAAAAAATGAAAAGAAAATGAAAATGACAATGTTGAATTTTTTCTTTTCATTATTAAACTTGAAGAGGATATACGAAGAGAGTACGAATATTATGTACACGTGTGCATAAGAGTTATATAATAATTGTATTTTAACACACAAAAGAAGAGAGAAATTTTTTATTTCTTGTTGTCATCTTTCTGTTTCTCTTTTTTTTGTCACTTTGATTAAAATTATTATTTTAAATTATTCAAAATAATATTTTTGTTTTTTGTTATTAAATACACTAAAGAAATAATTATTTTCAATTGCATTTTATTTTATTATTTGGTGCGTGTTTGTGTGTACGTGATAACGAAATATTAATCTTTGTTTTATGTATGTATTTTTCATCGAATAATAAAACAACCTATTAAAAATGAGAAGAATTTCATTTAAAAAAATATTTGGATTATAAAAGCTCTTTTTTAAAATAAATTAAGAAAAAAATTTTATTTACCCGCAATGTCAACAAATGATTCTTCACTGATGTTATCATTTTCATATTTGCTTCTTCCTGTGTTCTGTAATTAAGAGAATATTTTTTAATTCCGTCTTAAATATTAATTCCTAATTGTTATTGCAGCCTAATTATTTTCTAAACCCAAAAAAAAATAATATTAATTTTTTTGTAAATAATTTTAATAATTTTCAAAAATAAACATAAAAGGTTATTCAAACGTGTCGCATTAAATTTTTTTGTACATTTTTCAAAAAGAAAAAATTGAAAATCTCATACCGGTTTTTTACTAAATTTCTTCACCCAGTTGCAACAAATTATCACCAATTAGCAATATACAGTCGTACCAATAGATTACGAGAGGCTTGACGAGAATAATTATAGCTTACTCATGATGTCAGAACAGTAAAATTGCTTCATATTTTTCAATGCATGCATCTAACACAAAAATATCTTTTACTTACTCTTCCATTCAAGTTAATCTTTTAAAAATAAAATTTGCAATATAATATTGAATATTAAAAGTTTTTATTTTTATTCACCACTGTACACATTTTCTGTATTCACCTGCATTAATAACGTGAATTAGTACTTTGTCATAGCAAATAGTTATTCCGATTGCTTTAAGCAACTTGTTAAATGTATATTAGAATTCGAAATCTAAAAACTTTGCCTTAAAAAAATATTCTTTGTAATTTAATTAATAATGTGAAATCACACTACAATATTGGAGCAGAGCAATGGATAAACAATTAAATATTTATTATCTACTTTACAACAAACTAATTCTAAAGAAATTGAGTAAACCACGAAGTAAACAACTATAATCTATTTAAATAAAACCAAATCAAAAAAATAAAAGACCAAATTAATTTATATACCTTGCCATTGATTGTACTACACTCAATTTAAAATTTTTTAAATGCACAAAAACAGACAAACATTTACACAATGCATTACCTTCGAAAAACAACACTAATTTAACGAAATTTAAACAAAATTTTTGTTTTACGAAAGCAATAAATTAAGTACGAAAATTTTGTATATGCGTTCCAAAAAAAAAAAAATATTAAGAAGAAAGAAACTGCGGAACCAAAACAATTTTTGTTAATTGGGCAAAAACTTTTTGTCATGCCATCTTAGTTAATAATTTTCTTTTCATTTCTTGTTTTCAGTTTTTTTCTAAAATACTTCTCTGAAGAAGATCTTTACAAACTTATTTCAACTAAGGGGATCTTTTCAACATTGGATCTAGAAAATAAAAAAAAAGTTTTAACTAAAAGATGAAGAAAAAATTTTACTAAATAATTTTTAAATTATATAAGAAAAACCGAAAACAGAGAAAATGATAAAAAGTTAAAATTCAGAGTATAAAAACAAAAAAAAAAAAAAAAAGTTAAAGAAAATGGAAAAGTCGGAATCCTTTGAGAAAAGTTTTTCAAAATAGTTTCTTTCATTTAATGTTCGAAAGAATTTTTAGTTCGTCGTTTCAAATTTTTCTTTTTATTTTCTCTCTCTGTTTTTGCTCCCTTTTTGCAATTATTTAAGAGAGATGGAAATGCATTTTTCTCCCATTACACACAGATATAGATACCAATGGAAAATGTATTGCATACTTGTATTTTTTTTTCTCTTTTTTCTTAAAACTTAAAGTGCACACTATTTTGCTTTGATATTTTTGTCTTGTTTCACTTATTTATTTCTCCAATACATATAAGAATTCGTTTACAAAGTAGAGCATTTCAAAAACTTAAATAACAACAAAAACACCTAGAAACCAGAAAACTCATTTATATCTTTCGAAAACTTTCTTTTAAACGTGATGGATTTTTTTATCTTCAGTGTTTTGTCCTTTCGAACTCTCTCTTTCAATATAAGAAAAAACTTTCTTTTAAAATTCTATTAACGACGATCTATTACATTTAATTTACTTTAAGGTAAATGTGGAAAGATACCAATTACATACATATGTACAATGATATACCAATTTTATACATATGTATATACATACACACGAAATTATACATGTATACAGAAGTTTGGTCTTTGTACATAAATATTTAAAAATAAATTGATTGAAGGTTGATGAACTTTAATTAAAAAGTCTGAATGAATTGAACCACACCGAATAAGTTTACATCTGTCAAGTTTCAATGAACTATAAAGACTTATTGAGTGAGATAGGGCACATAAAAAAATATTTTTCAAATTAAATCGTTTTTTTCAACACAGACTTGAAAAAAATTTATTTATAATTTAATGAAATATTTGTTAAATTTCAAATGAAATAATAAAAAATACTCTTACCTAATCAAGAATAATCTCAAAAATAATTTCTAATTTTTATTAATAAAGAAAATACCAATCTTTTAGATACAGCTCTAACTTTAAGGCAAAACTTAACGTACATTCTTGAACTACATGAAGAATTTGAATATGAAGAAAATGAAGAATTACAAAACGTATGATATAGCCAGTCCTCGCTTGTATTCATATGGGAACAGTTCACTATAATTAAAAAATACATACGAAATTATTAAAAGGAAGGAAGAATCGTTGTATTTTTAACAATGGATTGGAAAAATTTAAATAAACTCTGAACTATTACGCCTTTTGCATTGATCTACAATTAAATTTCAAATTAAGAATTATGAAGCGTATAACTTAAGCTGATCAAATAGAGTATTTGGATGCAATTTCCTTCATATTATACGTATAAGGTAATTTAAAATTATAAAAAGTAATACCTATTTTTAGGACGTACATATTTATCAAAGCAAAAATCATTTTCATGGGCAGTTACCAGTATAACACATAATAATTTCTTACAATATAGATCACCTAATAGAAATATGAAATACGTATAGAATATACCCCAATATTTTCAAATGTTATTGTAGTTCCTTGCTCTTAATTATGTGCAAAAATATTAAGCATCTCAAATTCCACTATTTCAAAATTAAATTAGTGATTTCTCCCTTTATTTTTCTTAAAACACAAACATTTTAATAGAACAATGTATGGTTGTAAAAGTTTTGTTGTAAAGATTGTTATAAAAAGCCAAACAATTCCTTAAATAATTTATTACTTCTTTTGATTTAAAGTATTTCTAAAAACCAATGATGAAACTAATATTAAAAGTACTGATACAAAAATAATTTAAAAAATTAAATTTATAAGGAAATTAATTTTGAAATTTTTGTAATCAACGTGAAATCCGCATATCCAAACAATTTACTCTTGGCATTATTGTATTGTAATTTAAGTATTATTGTTGAACCAAAACCATTAACCACTTTTAAATTCAGTTTTATTAACTATACAATTATATGAGAATTTCTTTTGTAAGTAACATCTATACTATCACATTAAAAATTTCAGTGATCCTTATAGAAAAACTCATTTAAAAAAAAAAATTTTTATTTTCTTCCAAAGTTTATCAATTTTTTCTTGTTATTTCTTTTTTCATTATTTTTATTTTTTCTTATTAAAAACAGTCCTTTTAATCTCTAATTTTATATTGTTCCAATCATATTTTGAAATATTACCTTAAGCAGCGGTACATAGGAACAAAACAATAAAAGACAAACCAAAAAATGGTATAAGAATTTTCTTCTAATATCTTGAAAAAAGCCAAAACAATTTGAAAAAGGAGAAACCAAGAGATGATGAAAAGATAAAAATAATCGTTAAATATATATAGTATAGACTCTTCCTTTTAATTTAATTCATTTTTATTTTTGTTCGTCCTCCAATTCACAGAAAAGTATGAAAAAAAAAACAAAAAAGACAAAATTACAAAAGCGAAGAAAATAAAACCGAAAAAGTTAAAAGCAAATTATCCTCTTTTAATGTCCTTTAAAGAGTCCGTGCATAAGTTTTTTCTTGTTCAACGTCGCATATATCTCTATATACATATACATGCAAACATATATATTATTATTGAAGTCTCAAGGAATTTCAAGATGGAGAAATAAATTTTATTTTCCAGAATTTGTTCATTTTTTTTTTTCTTAAATTTCTTTGCTTAACCTTTTACTAGATATTTAATTTAAAGTTTGATTTTGTTTCGAAAAAATAAATTTCTTCACTCTTTTTAATACAGGAAGAAATTCAGAAACAAAAAAACAAATTTCTCAAGGAATGAAAGAAACAATAAGAACAAAAAATGTTATTATAAATTATTAAAATTCCTTAGTTCACCAGAAAATTTCACTACTTAAAAAATATAGAAATTTAAGAATTATAAATGAGCAAGACAAAAATAATTTTCTTGCCTTTGATAGCTTGTCACAAAAAAACAAAAAATAAAAATTATTTGATTTTCTTTTATTTGGATTTCGTTTGGAATTTTTAAAGTTGAATGAAATTTTTACAAAGACAATTTTTATAACAAAAAAAAAATTTTTAGATTTTCATTTAAAATAATAAAATAAATTTGAATGTTCAATTAGTTGTATAATTGGCATGAATTTCACTTAGGCCAAAATCTAGCCCTTATTTCCCAACATACTGAAATTTCGAACAATTTTTAGATATCTTCCAAATGGTCCTGTTTTTATACAATATGTACCTTTAAATGAGCAAGTATTTGAAAATTCAATTATCTGCAATGTTTAAGTGTATTCAAATAATTACGTAGGGTGTGATGCCATTAAATCCCATATAAAATCTACTAGCACAATATAAATGAAATGAAAACAACTACAAAAGAAAATTTAAAAAACAATTTCATTGCCAGTTCTACATTTTTACAAAAGTTATTTTTCATTTTTCAACTTAAAATTTATAAATTCTATGGGTATTTTTAGTATTTAATAATTTAGGTCTTATAATATACAAATGCCTATTAAAGCACAAATACATATATGCATAACTTTATGTTGGTATATAGGCAGCCCTTGGAAGTTAGTTTTTTTTTAACACCTTTGCATATTTTACTTAAAACCCTTTTACGCATTTCTAAAATTTCTTTCATATAAAAGCCAAGAAAAACAAATAAATCAAAAAGTTGTGAAGTTCATGTTTTTAAAGAAAACTACTCCATCTTCTTCTCTAATCTACATATTTATATATATATATATATTGCACCCACGAAATAGCAATGCCAATAATCAGAAATTTATAGTTTCGCACTTGTAATATTCTGATATTACGTATTAGGAAGCTACTTTTTTACTTGATATGAGATTGCTTATTACAAAAAAATTAAAATTTTTCGATAACTTACTGAAATGATAACCGGTGTAATTCATACAAATGGGATATTTTATTGAATATTTCAATTTTCTTCTGAATATAAGAAATTTTGTACAAAAACTGCATATTATCCTAACTATGAGATTACAAACACAATAAAGTTATTCTAAGCAAAAGTGGAATTTTGGAGTTGTTTCGAACCATTCAGGTCATTAAACTATTTAATTAATGTTATGTAGTTGTAAATTTCCCAAATTTTAAAAAAATTTCTGAATCTGATACAAACCTGTTAAAATATATTAATCCACTTATTAATAATATTTTTTGTTACACTAGTGTTACTTTAAAGGTGCGATGAATGTACTTGATTAGATATACAAATAATAAATACATAAGGACTTATATACCTAGTGTATATGTATCTAGTATGCGCTATATACAAGAAATTACTTTAACAGATTAAAATACAAACATTGGCATAAAAAAATAATAATTCTTACTGTATAAATGTGTGTATAATAAAACAAAATATGTTTTAAATAAATGAACAAAGATATTAATAGCAAAAATGTACATAATTCTTCATATTTATCTATATACAAATATGAAATTTAATATTTGTCCTATAGACACCTGTTTCAGAAAGGTACTCTTACTAGTTGCCACATATAATCAACCCCCAAATAAGTACTTATATAGTTAAGGTAATCTTCAAAAATAGAAACAAAAAGAAGCACAGAGTAAACGGAAACATTTCTAATTTTCAAAAACAAAAAGATGATATTTACCGATATTTTATAATAAACACACAAATATACAAAAAAAAGTTATATACAAACACAAATACCAATTCATATAGATATGATGATTGTGTAAGGACATAAATTTTCCTGGTCAAAGCTTAAAATAGCAAAGGAAATTAAAAAAAGAAAGAAAACACCGAAACAAAAAGAAAAAACCAAACAAAAAATAAAAATCCTATTAAAGAAAATGAAAATAGGGGAATGAAAAAACAACACCTTTGAAAACAACAAAAACATAAAATAGGTATAAGACTAGCACCTAATTTATAACTAATGCAATATACATGTACACATGAATATTTTAGAAATTCATGCAATATCAAAATACATTCATAAATTATGTACATAGTTAAAGTAATTAAGTTTTGTCAACACTATTTATACGGTAGCACAAAATGGTATAAAAGAAATCTACTTTTTATTAAGTTAGAATGCAACCGATCAGAAACCACGGTTTGTAAAATAACATATTTCTCTTTAAAACTTTTTTTATTAATGCAATTTTAAATCGAAACAAAGAAGACGATGTTTACTGAAATCATAGTACTTCTATTATCGTATTTTAATGATGCATACATTTAGGAAGAATTTTTAAATATTTTTTTGAAAAAGAACTCAAGAATTAAGCTATTCCCTTTATTAGGAATAAGTACATAGTTTTGAACAGGAGACTACAAATCCTTAAAGATTATATTGTCGAAAATTGACATTTAAAGTTCTAAAGAAAAACCATTCGTAACAAGTAGGATGTAGAACAAAAGTATGTTGATCTAATAAAGCAAAATATTCATCAAAAATATGCTAGAAAACTTTAAAAAAATTACAGATAATTTGAAAATTTGAAACTTCCTGCTTTCTTAAAAAGAAAGCAGGGTTCCCCCTATTTTTGCGTTACAAACAAATTACCTATGCTTTTGACGCAACGTTTTTCCAAAATTCACTATTTTGGAAAACTACAGCTTGTAGGAAAAGACAAACAGACCAAGGTAAAGCAATAGGCACATTTTAAAAAAAAATTTAGAAACATCGTTAAAAATACCTTACTTATACTTTAGATGTTCCCTATGCTCTACCTATACTGTTTAATATTATACGAAAATATAAGTAGGTATTTGTATAAATAAGAGAATGAAAGTATAGTACAAATTTTTAATAGGTGTTGAAGTATGAACCAGTTTACATTTTTAATACAGTTAACACTATTTTGTATTATATTATAAAGAAATAGAAAGATTGCATGTTACGTACATATATATTATGCATAATATAATAAAAGTAAGTGTGTATGTGCGTACTCTCATAATTTATTTATGTTCGGTATATAATAAAATAAGTACGATCCATAAAAGAAAAGAAATTAGATTTTTGTTCATTTCATATATTTTTAGAATGTTAGAAATTATATTCGAATTTATACTTTTGGAGATTTGTTATGAACGTCTCAAAACTGCTTTCCCGATAGAAGCAACTCAGATTGGTCAGAGAAGCAACTCGATAGCTCTTGAACTTAAACTTGATTTAACAGGTTATTAGAGAAGAAAACTGCCAAATTAATCATTACGAAAATTTTCAGGCTTTTACCATTTAAATCAAGTGGAAAATCAAACTAGTTTTGGACTTTGCCCCTATACTCCCAGAGATCGTTTAGAAAAAATCTTATTAGAAATTCTTCTTTGCATTCTAAATCCATCATATAATATTACATGTCTCTATGACGGCTTCTCAAACGTTTTTTTGTGACGTACTCGTAACTCAACCTGGAATTATTTTTCCGAAAATAATGCATTTATATGAAATTTTTCTTTCCTCCTTGCCATATCGCATAAGAAAATTCGCTTTTAGCCTTTGCTTTTTAGAGCGATGAATTAATAGAAACTAAACATAAAATAAATTGGAGTTACATCTATGATTTGTGAGCATAATGCCATATCTTGACTTGAGACATTTTCGCTTCTATTGGTTGTTTTATAAATATTGTTATACAACATATTCCTTCCTCTCTTAATTGTTTTTTTAACTCTTCTTCCATATAAATATTAGACATCTTAAAATAAAGAAAAAATCATATTCTCTTTTACTAAATTATGGCTTTTAAACTTAAGATACTTTCCCTACGGACCACTGAAATACATAAACTTAATTAAAGTAGTTGTCGTTTTTTTCCTTTTTTGTATCAGTTAATTTGCTATTAGGTATAAATTCTTTTAAATTTCCAAACAATCAACTACAAATTGTAAAAATTATATAGAAAAGTATTTTTTACACAAAAATAAAAAAAGGGAGATTATTTTCAAGTTAAACTTTTGCCCATTTAAGCCCAATGAAATTATTTATTTTGTTTATATACAAAAACATATAAAATGAAAAAAAAATACTTCTATTCCTATCATTTTTTATGCAATACAACAATATTTCATGTGTCCTTTCATAACATAGTGTATTCCCAACAACTATCTAACACGCTAGCTAACACTAAATTAAAGTTACCATGCCTTGTTATTACTTATATAAAAATTCCGAAAGTATAGGCGTATGACAAATCAATTAGCAGTTTGTTATACTTGTTATATTTCTACATGAGATAAACTTCAACTTCTGCTTATGGAACTTAAACAAAATTTTCCTCAAATTTTAAATTATTATTGAAACTACCATTATTTTCACGCATAATCTAATCACGTAAAATCATTTTAAAATATTTGCGATCTCTGTGTAATATTTCTGTAAATTTTGAAAAGCACAACTTTGACATAAAATATTTTTGAATAAAAAAAATTAAATATTTTCAAAGAATTCGTACACTTCTTGTAAAACTCCTTATAAAAATCATTTTATATTTCAATTTTCAAATTATTATTGCTTCATTCAACAATACAAAAGAAGTATAATACACAAGTATAATACAATATTTATTTAGAAAATTAACTAAATTGCTAACTCTACATATATAATTATGTATACAATTCAATATAATAATACATAGGTAGGTTAAAATTTAAAATGAAATCCTTTTTATTAATAATATTCCCATACACACAACATACATATACACAATATTCGTATATTTATAA
The DNA here is from genome assembly GCF_029603195.1 of Condylostylus longicornis. Taxonomy (NCBI): domain Eukaryota; kingdom Metazoa; phylum Arthropoda; class Insecta; order Diptera; family Dolichopodidae; genus Condylostylus; species Condylostylus longicornis. The sequence continues at coordinate 177,659 of NW_026577983.1, forward strand.
AAGAAAAGTAATTGTTTATGTACATACATAAAGCTATATACATGCACATAAAAACGTTAGAATAAAAAAGGATAACATAAAAAAATATATTTCAGTTATAATTTAAAACCTCAAAGAAAATGGAACAGAATCCATTTATTAAACTGATTCAGCCACTAAATCTTATTTTAAAAAGTTCTGGATTTTTATTTTTAAATACAAAATTACCATATACAAATATAAAAAGATTTTTTTATTTAATACAAACAATTCTTGTAATTATTTTAATTTCCTTTGGTTCATATATAAGAAAATTCTTTCCAAGGGATAGTATATTCGATAGAAATGATAGAATGTCAAATGGAATGGATTTAATACAACATTATTTATTAATTAGTATTCATATTATTATGCAAATTGAATCTTTATTACGTCATTCAGTATGGTTAGAAATAACCGATAAAATTCAATATATTTATAATCGTTCAATTGATAAATTAAATATTAATTATGATAATGAGAATTTATTAAAAAAACGTATATATAAAAAATCTGGTATTATGTTTATATCAAATAATTTATCATTACTATTAATTATAATTGTTTTATATTTTACAAATGGCCTTGAAATATTTTTAACATCATTTTATTCTGATTATGTATTTCGTATTAAATTAATTGAATTTTGTTGTTATGTAAATATTTTATTAGAATTTTTAAATCATATTTATAAATCAGCTATAAATCATATAAATGAATTAGATCAATCATTTTATAATGAATGGTCAGAACGTCAAAAATCATTAGAAAAAATTCATTTCTATCGTGAAATTCATTCAGAATTATGGGATTTAGCAAGAACAATAGCAAAATATTTTCAATGGGGTTTAATTAGTATATTTTTATATTTATATTTGAATGCAACATTTCAATTTTATTGGATATATTTAAGTTTTGATATAAATCAAAGTATATCAGAGAAAATATGTAAGTATGTATATTGTAATAAAAAAAAATAATTAAAATCTTTTATGCCTATAAAAATTAGGTACTGTATTATTGCATATTTACATATATTGATTTAAAATTTTAAACATTAACACAAATATTATGGAAATTTTATACGTATGATGCAATAAAAAGCAAAAATTTCAATTCAATATTGATATAAAAGTGGGAAAAGTATATTTTAATCGATTTTGTAGACTATCGATACTTTCCAAATTGTTATTTTTGCATGCAGATTTCAAAACGTTATAATTATATTTGCCTTAAATTATTTTGATTTTAACTGCAAATATTATACTTTTGGCTACGAAACGTAAATGGAAGTACTTGTCAAGAACTGCTCTATAGCATATTAAATTATTTCTACAATTATTGTCAAACAACTATTGGTCAATAAAATTATTACGTTAAGCGATTAATCGTTAAGTTTACAATCTCAAAATCAGGATTATAGTCACATGATAATTAAAATGTTAACTTATTCAATCTTTTATTAAGTCATTATAAATACGAATTTAACCCAGTTAGCCCTTAGTTGTATTTATTGTTTCAGTTACCCTTCGGCCTTCTATACATTTTTCGTATTTGACTTTTGATACATTGCAAGATTGCAAGTTAATCTAAGTCATTTAAATTTTGGCCTATTAAATTTATATCTTTTCGAATTCTATTTACTTTAAGAAATTTTGAAATTTTTTTTTAATCCTAATAGACCTGGAAAATTTCATCCAATGAAATATTCCAGGTCTATTAGGATCATTAATGATCATTCCAATGATCAATAATATAAAAACGTAATGTGAAATCGGGACATTTGAAAAAAACAGCCAATATTTTTCCATTTCTCAATAAGATTTATTCATAGTATTCAATTTATAGAATATTTTAACCTGTTAGGAGATTATGTCGTATATATGCGTCAATTTCAAAAGTTCATTTTTTAGTTAATGTCGTATATGTCCGAAAAAGAAAAATTGGATTTTCTGTGAAATTTAAAGTTAAGCAAAAAACGAAAATTTCCCTGTTAACAAAATTTCGTAAATACGCGTCTTCGCTTGAAGTTAATTCAGCACAGTAAATCGAGCTGTCTAAGAAAAACTAATCACTTAACAGGTTAATGGAAAACTCCAAATACGAAGACCGTGTTAAATGTTCAAAAGTACGATGAATTGTGTGGTTTATTTCCGTTTTATTAAACTCAATGCAAGGTTATTCTATATTGAACATATAAGATAAGAATGGCTTATAATGATTATGAATTAATGACACTTTATATCCAATACTAAAATTAATTAATTGGAAGCTGAATAAACAAGTTGTGTGATAAAAAAATTTCTATCCTACTTTGTCAGTAAAGTGTTAAGTTTCACTATGCTCATGAGTAAATGAATAAATAATTTTTACTAAATACGCCATAGTTAAATGTATTTATTTCTTTTGAACGTTAAACATAAATGCACAATATAAATTCAATTTTAAATAAAATTGCATTGTATTTAATTATTAATAAATATAAAAAGCAATATAGTGCATATTTTTACAAAATAAATATTATTGAAAAAAGAAAATCAAAATTGAAGGAAGAAATTGAAATAAATTGATGCTGTAGCTAATGTGCTTATTCATAGAATTCATGTGAAAAGAATAAAAACTTAAAAAAAATTTATTTTTGAATTTATTTTAAAGAAATTTATTTATGTTATGAAAAATGGGTCTATTAGATAAAAAATTACAGTTTTTCCTATTTCCTTTAATTAATTTTCATTTAAAATAATAAGTGAAATTTCAAAATATAGAAAACAGAATAGTTGCCTTTCAACAATTGTAGACAAATTTTGAACAATTTTTAAGAACTACACAAATTTTATATTATTTACAGTTTTTATACAAAAAATTAAAAAATAAACCAGAGTAGGTCAGAATTTGGACGAGATCAGAAGTCGGACGAGGGTAATGCTATTTTATATATATGTACATGTATATGTATAATAAGTACATGTATCATATTGTATGGCAGTTACCATATAAACCATATATAATAAATAGTATTATATTTAACATATAATAATAAAACTGCCGTACATTACATAAGCCAGTTTCCATATATAATAAATTTTTTAGCACTGCAGCTTCAATAGTTTCATGACTGTGATGAGATAATTTTTGAAGTAGAAGATAATTTTTGAAGTTTACTAAGGGAATAGCAAAATTATAATACATTCGAATTTAAGATAATGATCATTTTAGCCTCTGTAATACTTAGCTATACTATTTTAAATTGTAGGAGGCAATTTATTTTTCTGTGTTTGCAAAATTTAAAAAATATTTGTGTTTTTGGGAGAATATCAATAAAAGAAACTTTTAAAACTTTGAAAAGTAATTGTTAAAAAAATTTGTGAGTAAAGAGGCGACAACTTTTTTTTTTCGTTAATCAGCAAAGGGATAAATTCCATTCTTGGCTTAACTAATAGAATTTATATAATATTTACTTTAGTTATTATTTGAAACTATAACTTAAGGGCCAATTTTATCGATTAATATTCAAGGCAATTTTTTAAAAATATTCATAATTTCGATTTCTTTACCCCTATTAAAAAATACGGTGTAATTTAATATTGCCCCAATTGACGTAAACTTTTTCATTACGTTTAATAATGTCGATCCGTTTTTTTGTCATTAAAATTCGATACCAATAAGTAACATAAATAAATATGCAAAAGGAATTATAATTACATACACATATAAAATTTTTGAGTAATCTCCTAATGAAATTCGTCCATTTAATAAATTAAAAATTAATATTAAAATGTAGAAATAAAATATGTAGTTTTCAATTTATTACATAAATTAAATTTTGTAATTTATAAAATGTTTTTTTTATTTGAAACAACATACACACATACATATCATATATCTGTTATATATTTTTAATAAAATTAATTTTTAATTTTTCTGTACAGTGTGCGTTTTCATGATAATACCAAATGGTTTAATGATATTTATACCCTGTTGGTTGTGTTACGATTGCGAAAAAATTGTAAGTATGCAATATGACTGCTATCAATATTATTAAAATCAAATAAATCAGTCATACTATTTTTATATGTTTGAACATCAACCACATATCACAGAATGATAAAATATAATTAGCATATTTTATCGAAAAAAAAAATAATATATATTAAATCATAAAAACTTTTAATAAAACACAAAAGCAATAAAATTTTGTAATTGATGAGTGAATTATAGGGTGCATGTAGAATTATAGGGCGCATATAAGGGTGTATAAAATTCAATTTTGTAAGATATTTCAATTAGTTCAATTTTTTATCGAAAATCATACAACATTTCAATTATTTACTTATACATGTTACTTACATATTTAGAGTAAAGAATAAGGCGAAAACGTGAAGTAATCTCAGGCGAGATTACTTTATAATATTCGGGAGGTTTAAAAAATTTCATTAACTTTACGTAAATATTCATAAGATATATGTAAGTGCTTAATTTCAACATAACATAATAACGGATTTTGAAACTTTCCGTTTTAACGACTCATACATATGTACATATAAATTTATAATATACTGCCCAGGCTTTCTTATATAATAATCTCAATATTATGAGTTATTGTTTTTTAAAATGACAGTCTGTATTTATGTTCATTAATCTGTATAGTATCGTCCTATAATCACTGATTAGGATCACATTCCATTCCAGCGTGCTTCATAAGTAAACGAATTAATTTGAGAATTATACTAAATATAATGTATTCTAACTGAATATTTCCTTATTCACAAATATTCTGAACGAGAAGATAAATTCATTAGGCACTATGAATGGGTTTGATTATTATAACATATACGGAGAACAATTTTTTTTCTAAATAATTAAAAATATTTATGTAAATAATTTATTAATGAAACATTTAAAATTTTACTAATCAATTTAATCAGTTAAATTTATGTAAAAATATTTTATAGATATCTGAAATTAAAATATGCAATTTTTGGTTAAATACGTGAGCATCAGAACAATAAACAAAATTATAATTTTTTTTTACTAAAATAAGCATTTTTCATTAGCCAATCCATTTATTTAAAGCGTATTTCAAAATTAAACTTAAATAATAGTAATTTTTAATTCCTCTTCTCTAATAAAATATTTGATTCACAAAGCACAAAGTGCTTTTAACTCAGTTCTTTATTCCATTACAAATTTCAATTCACCAAAGTTTAATTTTCATACTTTTCCGAAACTGAGAACAATAGTGTAGAACAACACTGTAGAAATTTAAATTTTTCTGAAATCTTAAATCCAACTTTCAAATTCAATTTTTGTTTATTTAAGATTTCCAATTTTATGAAGTCCTATTAGACTTCTCATAAGACATATTACAAAATTACATTCCAATAATTTATAATATGAAACGTAATGTATTCTAGATCTAAGAACTTTTTAATGAAGTCACGCCCTCTTTGTAACGATTTCAATTTTTCTAACAATACCACTTTGTAGAGACCTTTTTTAAAAGAGTTCTTAATAAAATTAGTTTCAAGAAATTTTTTGAAATCTGCTCTAAAGTAAATTTTACCCTTTAATTTCAAAAATTTTATTTTGCTACATGGTGCTACCTATTGTATTTTGGATGTATTTACTTAATCGCATAATTCTGGTAACTTTAAATAAATAAAATGTTTAAAATTCTAAATTGAATATGAAAGTAATTTTAATATAAAATTCAAATGATAAAAAGTAATACAAAATTATTTCATTATTTTTGTAAATATTTACAATTTATCAGTTTTGATTTATTTGAAAGCAAGTAAACTGCATACAGCTAATAAATTTAGTATACTTTGTAATATACGAGTATATATACATTAGTATTTTACATAAGTAATTAAGCAAACAAAATTTTATAATGTTGCGAGTAATATTAATTATTGCATTCTAAAATCGCTTGAATTCGAGTTTAAATTGTAATACAGAATATTTTTGTTTTTAAAATTAGAATTAGAACAAGAATTCACATATACATATAATTATTAATTCCCCATATTTATTTCAACACACATCTCGTGTTTTCGATTTTCAGGAATTTAAAGAGTTTTTCGTAACTATTCATAAATACATAATATAATAAATTTCTTAAGTCAATTAATTTTGCAAGTATATTTTACACTATTATGTTAAGACAGAACTTTTTAAACTAAAGAAATGCTTGTAAACTTTAAGCAGTTTAAAAGTTTAAAAATACACAACAGAATAAAAATTCTATGAAATTTCACATAAAAAAACACTTAAACAAACAAACATGTAAAGTTTTTAATAAAAATATTTTAAAACGGGGGAATCAAAAAATATAAAGTATTCATAAATATTCCACTCAATAGATATTCCTTTATACATGCATATATGCATATACATATTTTGAGTATATGAAAAATAGAACTTTTATATGGCGAAAAATTTTAAGGTTTTAACACTCGCTTTCATACCCACCATATAATTATGTATAATTTTCTATACGAGATTAACTACCTGGAATAACGCATGTATATGTCCATATAAAAGAAATATCAATAAATACATCCATACATAATTAACATCAACACCATATTCTGGTGCACACTTATAAGTAAAGTAACAAAAATTAAAATTTACGGAACAGAAAATAATAAGTTTGACGCTACATTGTAGCATAGGATGTACAAATGTGGCAGGTAAAAGTGTGTGATTTTTAATTTTTTTGGTTTCTCCGCACATTTCGGCAAAATTTTCGAAAGTTGCACTCAATATCGATAATTATAGGCATAGAGAAGATAATCTAAGTGCGCTTCAAAAGCAAATAATACCAACGGTAATATATCAGCAGTTTATTGATAGATCCGAAACGAAAAATAATTAAGAAATTAAATAGCGAACACATTCTTAAGAAATAATTTGGACGCGTTACTTGGGCGTCAGATTTCCCACTAATAACTCGAACAAAATTGGCGCGTCGAACAAAATCAGCACGTTTTAACATTGCGAACTCATAATTTTTTGTGCATTTTGTTCAATAATGTCAAGAAAATTCAAAACTCTACTTGGTTCCATTTTGGAAAAAGTTTGGCTTTGTATACTTGTCTCATTTTAATAACTAAACTAAATATCGTAATTTTATCCATTATAGAATCCCATAATCTTTCACAGGATAAAAACTTTCATAAAGTTTTTCATAAAGTTAAACATGGAAGAAGCGATATTTATTTAAATGCAGCTCTTAAAGAATTTTCTCTTCAGATGTTTCATCAAGATATTGAATTTTCAGCTGGTGGTTTTTTTACAATTAACTTCAAATTTTTGGGAGAGGTAATTATGATGCGTGCATAAAATTACATATTGTTAACATAGAAATTAATATAGAATATTTTTAGGTTGTATTCTCACTTGTAACTTATATAGTGATTTTAATACAATTTAGAACTAATCCATAAGCAAAAAATTTATTAAACAATGTTGGCGGCAATTTATATAGTGGGTTTAGTAAGGTCATTATAAACTTTAATTATCTAATTTATAATAAAAATTAAACCTGAAGCCATTTTAATTGTGTATTATTTAAAACTATATATTTTGAAACCGCTAAGGGAAATAACAAATTGCATATACTTACATAATGACCTTTTCAATCACTTAAAAAAGAATCAAGTTTAAATTTTATTTTACCAGCAGCTCTGACACAACCAACCTTCTCACATATTAACTTGTCCAACACAGTCTTCAATTTTAAATTGAAATTACAAACATTGAAGTCCTTGAAAAAAAAAACATTTTTCAATTTTCACCTCGTGATACTTTTTTAATTTATTACTTTAGATTTTATTTTTTGGTTGTTTTAATTTTGTTTTTTATTCCAGCATTATGCCAAAACAATTTGATAAATTATTATGTAACACATTTCTCATTATAATAAACCACAAATGTTCTTGAATTCTTATCCCTTATTAGTATTTTTCACTTAAATATTCCATTATCTAAAATATTTTATAATAATAAATCTCAAACTTTTATCAAAGATTAAAGAATTACCTTATTTCGAATAAAATTTTAATGTATGACCTCTTGTATTATACAAGAAATTATGAAAAAACCTGTGTATAAAATTCAAGGAAATAGGAAGGAGCTAACGATGCAAATTAAACCAAAAAATTCTAACACCACTTAGATAATATTCAAATATATTACAGACATACTACAGAAACCTTGAAAAATTTAATGTTATGCGTAATATTAATAATATTTAAAAATTTCTTATACAATTTACAAAAAATTTTAGGAAATTAAAATAAAATCTATTGAATTATAATTGAAGGTCAAAGAAATACGAACACAGAATAATTTAACGAAAATAGAATCAGGATTATCTTAAGCTAGGATTCTCTTATAATAAAAAAATTGCTTCTATTATTTGTTTACATTCAATAAATTATTCTCCAACTTCATGTTTATAAGCTCTATAATTAGCTTTCACAAAAATACAAAACTTTTTCAGAATTAGCCCCCTTTAAAACATTATATGCTTGGTTTAGCGTGCTTATATTTTAAAAAAATGTCGACTTTATTATCGTATTTAAATCGGGCTACGAATACAAATGAAAATCAAACGAAAAGAAGGTTAGGCTTATTGAAATAATCATCAATTCCAAACAATTCAACTCAAAATATGTAAAGCCATGGGGTTATAAGTGGATATGGTGTAACGGTAAACTTTGTACAATATAATAAGTTTTGTTATAGAGTTAATTTGCGATTTTCAGCTTCCAATCCATTATATCATTGTCTTTAAAATTCTTACTTTTGACAGATTAAATTGGAATTACAAAAAGAATTTTCAGCTAAATTGAAGCGATATTTATTGAAAATGAAATAAACCTAAATGCTCTATATAGTATTATTTTCATGCTACATTATTATCGTTATTGTGAGATTCCTCTGGAAAAACATATTTCCATAAATTTAAATATGATATTAAAATCAAAATGTTTTGCATTGATGACGCATACTGAATCAATTAAAATATGTATTATCAATAATTTCAATTGCACAAAATTATACAAATTATTTTTGCATGCAAGTTTGAGATGTATGACGTCTCAAAAATACTTTATCGCATATACAATCCTAAAAGCTATTTTTAAATATTTAAGGAAATAATACACAATACATGAAATTTAGCAGTAACACGTCTTATTATAGCTCAAATATATTCTGCAAGTTTTGATACAATCGCTCGGCATGTAAAAATAACTACCAAACAATCTGAAAAAGCTAATTTTAAATATTTTAAAAACTGGTTAAGATAACTCCATGAAATATGGTAAGAAAGTAACTTATGCACAATTCGAAAATTTAATAAAAAGGCTGTCATCAGCTGACAGCATCTGATTGTGATTATATAATCCAACTGTTATGAGGTAGGGTACAACCGACTACCCTATCCCATAATAATCGGCTTAAGCCGTCTGAAACATTTTCAAGTTTTTTAATTTATTTGACTAAATTGAAGTTAAATTCTGCAATACAAATACAAATAATATTCTTCAATCAAAAGAGATGGAAAATTTCAAAAATTTAATTAATAAAAAATTCAATTAAAACTTTAATTAAAATCGTAAATAAAAGTATTTGCTTTCATTTAAAAATTGGTAATTTCATTACTTTTCTCATTTTTCTAATATCGAAATAAAAACTTTTAACACGATAAACGTTGAGAAATACAATAAAATTCGCAAGAATTCTAAAAAAAAAACCCTTAGATTTATTTTGAAGAAATTAAAAATTATTTAAATTCTTTCACTTATTTATATAAATGTTTCAGAGTTGGCAATTGGGGCAATTGGTAGCTAAAAAAATATATAATATTTCTATAATTACGCAATTATGCAATCAAAATTAATTTTGTCTGGTCTTTTCGAAATTAAAAGAAAATAAATTAATTTGTTTTTATTTTTCCAACATTTTCATGCTTTGCTAACAAATTTATTTTTTTTCCTCCGAAAGCCTTTGAGGGAATCTATAATCCTTTTCATTTCACTTTGAATTCCGGAATACCAAAAGTATTTTCGTACAAGTAACAAAAAATTTAAAATTTTAACAGCAGTCTGCTACGAAAATACTCACATTTAACGTATTTCATTAAGATTGCATGAATAATAATTATTCATTCATTTAAGAATCTTGAAAAATTTTTTTCTTTTACAGAACTTTCTTAGTTAGTCTAATAAATATTGAAAATGGCAATGAATTTCAAGAAATTAGTAATGTTAATAGGTATGTATTAATTTTTAATGATATATAGGTTAGTGGTCAAACTATTAGTGTATTTAAAATTATTGATATAAAAGAAATTCCAATAAAAAATAAATTATTCTAAAAAATATCTATGTAAGTATATAGACTTGATGCAGTAAAAAATTCTTAAGTGCGACATTTTTCAATAAAATTTATTTAATAATTACATTCTTAGTTAATTCTATACCATATTTATACTATTTCAAGAAATTTACAGCAATATTGATTTATGGCAAAAATTTCTACTAATAACTAAATAAATCAAAACGTCAAGATTTGACAAAAAATGGAACATTCAAAATTAGATTATGTCTAATTGCTGATCACTTAGAAAGCATATTCACACCAAACGGAATAACATCAGATGTAAGTTTACTAGAATCTATAGCAAATGAAGCAGGTAGCATAGCTCCACTCACTCAATTAGAAATTTCGGAAAATTGGATCCCTGAAGTTGAAAAAATCGCCAGGTTTTGATCTTATTACTGCTGAAGTCTTGAGAGAGCTACCAGACAAGGCATTGAAACATCTGACGAAAATCATGAATGCAGCTATAGATTTTTGATATGTTCCTTGTGCTTGGAAAGTCGCAGAGGTAATTATGATGCCCAAACTCGGCAAATGCTTAAGGGAAACAAAGTCTTACAGGTCCATTTCACTGTTACCAATGACATCTAAGCTTTTTGAAAACCTGCTATTTAGGAGATTGAAGTCAATAATAGAAAATATAGGCCTCATACCAAATCATCAATTTGGTTTTAGAAGAAACCATTCTACAATACACCAGGTCCATAGAATAACGAATATTATAGTAAAAAGCTTGGAAAATAATGAAATCTGCTCTTCTACATTTTTAGACGTAGCACAGGCATTCGACAAAGTATGGCACAAAGGCCTTATATTTAAGTTAGGACAAATGATACCATCGCCATTTGTAGGATCGAACATTGACGATTCGACAAAAAAATTAAGGAGGCAAATAACAATATAAGCCAGTGGACTAGAGATCGGAAAATGAAGTTGAATGAAGCAAAATCGGTTTAAAAATGTAACAATCCGATTCACATAAACTTCACCAATCGGAAAATAATGAATTCACCACAAATTAACTTAAATGGAACGAACGTAGCAATCCATAACTCAGCCATAACTTTAGATCTCAAGTTAAGATGGAAAGAGCATATAAAGAAGAAACACATAGAATTAGAAAATAAATACAGAGAAAATTCCTGACTTCTAGGTCGTAAGTCCAATTTGGCAATTGATAATAAGATATTGATTTACAGCCAAACCATCAAACCAATATAGCTATATGGCATTCAACTGTGGGGTTGTCCCAAAATGGCTAACATTAAGAAAATTCAAAACTTTCAGAATAAAGTTCTGCAGGGCATGGTAAAAGCGCCATGGTATATACGTCACGGTGACATCCACAGGGACTTAGGGGTTCCTTCGGTTGTAGATGAAATTAGGAGTTGTGCTACAAATCATAGGGCTCGTCTAGAACAGCATGTAAATATGGAAGCAGCTCGGATGGTAGACAATGACGTTATGACAGAAAGACTTAAACGAACAAGACCTTTCGATTTAACAGAAAATACTATTTTTCTTATGGAAGGTATTTAATTCCTGTATGGAAACGTGCCGGGATTTCTTATATATTCTTATATATAAAGGTTTCAAAACAAAGCTTGTCCAAAGTAAACCTTTATTCAGAGTTTCTGCCCTTGACGATGACGCAGTTTAAGTCTGGCAAAAAACAAAAAAATTATACTTTTTGCGTTTTAGTCCGGAAGAAAAAAAAAATGGCTTTTAAAAAATTTTTATTACGTAATATCATTTACATTCACTTTAAGTAATAAATGAATTTGTGGACAACATTTTCTTCTAGAAAAATAAATTCCAAATTTTTATACAATCAACTTCTTTTTCTTTCAGACTTAAAAAAAAAAAAAATTTAAGAATAAAAACAACTTTAATTGTTTTAATTGTTTTATTAGGATGTTATAAAGTTTTAAATGTAAAGAAATTTTAAAACTTTTTAATTATTCCTTTTATAAATATACGTACATGCATATACATTGCTTATATATGTATGTACATGTACATCTTTGAATCCATATGTATGTTATACTGACATAACTGTTGATATTATTATTGTGTATTTTTCGTTCTTCAAGAAGTAAGTAGTAAAAAGTAAGTAAAAAAATCTGATGTGGTATACAGATAGACCCACAGACAGACATTTCTTTAAAAATAGTTTATTTAACGCTTCCCTTACTACTGAGAAGTGAGTTCCAACCATCCGAAATTTTAGTGCCACCAAATAACTTCGCTCATAGTATGCAATGCCTACTATCTCCTAAAAATCTGGCCATATGCAATCCTGCAATAGTTTGCTAGTTGTTAGTGCTATCCAGATTCCTTCCAGTCGGCAATGCCTTATCAGGAGACTTGTGAGAATTATCACATCTTTTGCTTTTTCGTATTATTAGCAACCTTTTATTGTGTCACTGCGTACCCATTATCCCACGCCGTTGCCTCAAAAATTATAAACCATCATTAAACTGTAAATCGGATTATCACAAACGTGAGAAACTCCACATTATTTCTGACATGGCTGTGCACATCATGAGTATCCTCCGTAGAAAATAGTTTGTAAAAAATTTAAAATTGTTCAAAAATGCGCTAGATCATCATCTACAACTTAGTCGTATATACAGTTTTCGCATCCTATGCACCATTTGTCAGGTAAAGTGATAATTTGTATATTACATTTTGCTTTTTTTTTATATTGTTGACTACAAGACGCAATTATACTACTTTAAAAAAAAAGAAATTGAATTTTTATCACAAAATAAAAAACAAATTCTGTAATAAAACTTATAAATTACAAACATAGCGCACCTACACAAACAGTAAAAAGCAACGGCTTAATAATTTATAAATTTTATTCTATACATATTATAATTTTATAATTACTTTACAATAAATTTTGCATGCTCATTATTTTAAAATTACCCACAAATTCATTTCCTTATTCAAAACACTAAAAAAAAAACAAAATAATTTTAATTTTTCATTTAATTGAAATTTTCATATACTTTCATAACTGCATAAGGACTCCAAATTTTATTATATAACATACATTTATACATAAAATGCATGTGTATGTGCTATACTATATAACTAAAAAAATTCATTACAATTTTTATAAAAATGCCGAAAATATTCTAAAAAAAACACATGTTCTACTAATGAAAATGAATACGTAAAATTTCTTCTTAAGGTACTGCTGAAAATTACATAATTTTAATGTATAAAAAGCGAGGAATTAAGACCAAATAATGAAAATGTGTTTGAACTTTCTGTTTGCGGACATTTCAAAATTTACATAAAATAATTATAGAATAAAAACCCTTAACAATTGGGTGAATCAGTAAGTATCTAAAAAAAAATATTTTATTAGTATAAAATCTCGAAATAATGGGTTCTTCATTTCACACTAGACTAGTTTTTTGATGGATCCCGTAAAATGTGATGAAATAACATTTAATTCATCGAATTTTAATTTTATTAATTGCCTTTTACAATAACAAAAGATCAATATACGAAATCTACACAAACTTATTACGAAAGTCAAATCTAAATTCCGGAGCATAAAATCATCTCATTTGTTTATACAGTAGAGCTACATAATATTGGTTTCTATAAAAGTATGTATTTATGTAATGCTGAATGATATAATTATTATAATTTCCTTAACTATAAATTTAAATCTCTTCATATATAATTTAGAAAAATTTCCTTTTCATCTTCATTTCATATATTATATAAATTCATAAGGAAAAATATAAATCCTTCAACAGATGTACAAAAGATTTAAACGGTAGAAGAAAAAATTTATATAAAATCTTTTATTAGATACCACAATATGTATATTAAATCCTTGCAAATCTTAAAACTACAAAAATAAAAAAAGGAAAGAAAACAAGAACCATACCATATAAAATTCAATGAACTCTAATTATAATTTTGAACTTTGTAATGATGAAACTAGAATTTTCTAAGTAACTATGATATTTAGATGTAGAAGAGGAAGAAAACTTTACCGCAAAAACTTTTAAAGTGTTCGTAGACAATTATTTCCGTTGCTTCTTGGAAAATTTCACAAAAAAGAAAAAAACGAAAAAAAAAAATGTAGAATTTTTCAAAGAATAAAAAACGCAATTCTGTTTTTGCGTTCTCCTACACTCAATTAAATATTTAATTAAATTTTATTTAACATTAAATTTAAATTTTTATTGCTTTAATGCATTACAAATGTACAAAATTATTTTAGGAAAAAACTTATTCAAATTTAGTTTAGATTCTTATTAATTTGATTTGCAGTTTAGATTTTATTTTTTAAATTTTTTGTTAGTATAAAATCTAAAAAGTTGTAGGAACAGTGAGTAACAGTTCATAATTAAATATCAGAAAAAAAAAATTTTTTCTCTAGCATTTACAAACAGAGTCGTGAAAATAAATTAATGTAAATGCTTTATTTTGTAGTTGGACTTTGCTTTGAAATGATGATATAAGTGGGGCGAAAAATGCTCTTCTACTGATCTTTTTGAAAATTTATACTTAAAGCTGCAATTTGAATTTCCTGCACACTATGAAATTTGCAAAAATGAGAGTTTTTAAACTATTTTGAAGTAATAAAAAAATTTTAAAAATATTTGTCTGGGTGTTATTAATATCTTGCTTATATTCACAATATAACATCATTTTATTCACAATATAAAATGAGAAAAGCTGAGCCAACCGTATGATTCCATAAAGGACTCGGCCCATTCTGCTACATTTTTGTCACATACGCAAGTCTAAATTTACTTCTAGTAGCAAGACATTGAAATATGAAATTATCACTTTTCAAATGTAAATTCATATAAACTTATAGTTATCAGAACCAAATTACTTCCACTTCTTACATTTATTATTTTCTTTTAATAAAGTGAAGATGAATGACTTTCAATTGCTTTTCATTCTTTACAAAACTTAAATAATAAAACTGCAGTATAATTTAAGCATTTCATTTGAGTTTTTTTTTTTTAATAGTAATAAAGACTATGCATACATATATTTATGTATGTGTGTATGTACACAATATGTATAAAATTTCATTTAATTCACAAAAATTTTTCACCAGAAAACTATTTTTCAATTATAAGAAGCTACGTTATATTTGTACATGTATATTAAGTAGAATGGTGAAGAAATTTCAACATTGAAATTTGGAAATCCACAAGAAGTTAAATTTACAAACTAGAAAAAAGCAAAAATGTTTTAAGAAAAAAATTCTTTAATTTTCTTTAATAAAAAAATTTCTTTTCGCAAAATGAAAAATTTGAATTCATTCATCCTTTATATTCATCGTAAGGGAATAAATAATGTTTTGGAATGTAAAATATTACTCGTATGTATGTATATATGAATATATACAAGTATAAATATTATAATGAAATTACTTTGAAAACCAAAATTGAAATTTTGAATAATTATTATAGAATTACTTGTTACGATTGGAATCCTTAATAAGAATTCCATATATTTATTCGAATTCAAAATAACAACAATTCATTGAAAAATAGCAAATTTCACTTTTAAAATTTAAATCTAGAGCCTTGCATTTACATAAAACTTTAGTGTTGATGAAAAGGATCCATTTAAACAATCAATTCTCTTATTACCATATAAATTTCAGAACAAAAGTTTTCGAAAAATTTATACCGAAGTACAGCTTTAATACTATATCAAATTTATTTAGTAAAAGGGTATACTTTAATTAACCGAAGCGTGGAAGGAAATGAGGCTGCTAATTTGATGATAACTAAGCAGGCTGGTGCGTTTCTTATTGGCCCGAAGAGAAATCAAAACGCATACTGTTCATGGAGAATTAATTAAAGAATCAAAGATAATTTGGAACATTTAAGAGTTCTTTCTATGTCTTGACACATCAAACAGGTGAGATTTCACATAAGTGCTCTGGCGGGGTACAGCAAACTTCAGGATCAAATTAGAATGCTGGGCTGAGTAATTAATGGCACATGTAGATTTTGTGTAAACAAGTAAGTAGATGTACACCTTTTTAGGAAGTGTGAGACTCTCAACCGTGAGAAAAAAAAAGATTGTGGAGCTATAGGCCTACTATAGCATTCACTCTTAGGCCTACTAGAGTTGTCCTTTATTATCTTATTTATCTACTCAATCGTAGAGTTGCAGTCTTTCTAACCTTACAAGTTGCTCAAATTCATGACGGTATTACGTTTCGACAAGGTATTGTCTCGCAATTAGGGGGTGAGTAGTCCAAAATTTTTACTCAATTCGTACAAATGACAAGGATATTCCATTGGGTAAAAGAATAATCCTAATTATATTTTTGATTTTATAAACATTTAGATAAAATGTATTTTATAGAAATATATTATAAGTTTATAGTGTCGAAAACATAAGAGACCGGTGTCTATTTCTTTAAAAAGACGGTCTTGTTAGTAATGCAATTCGTGTTAAACAAGCTTGAATATTTTCTAAAATACTGTACTGTAGTCTCAATAATTTTTGAAGTGTAGCCAAATAACTCTTGAAACTATTTGGATATACGTGAACCAGCCTTTTGATCGTATCCAGTCAAAATAAAGTTTTAACGTATAACAAATTTGGTATGTCTGAGTTTACTCTGAACTGATTTTAATTTAGTCATGGACGGATTCATCTTTGGTGTATATCAGCTCTCAGGCCATAGGCTGTTTTAACAACTTGATTTTACGTTTTAAAATCTTGCTTAGAGAGATCAATACTAGAAATAATAAGTTTTATCTTGGACACATCATTTCTGTTGTTTATACAAAATATTATTTTGGGAGTGTAGTTCACATAACATGCTTATTCTCGAAAAAATCACGATTCCCCTTTTTTGTTAAATAAATCAAATTAAATTTGAAAAGCAAATATTTTAAAATTCAGTAAATATTTGAAAATCAACAAAAATTTATTGACCCTTCTTCTAATTTAATTTTTATTGGCACACATATTTAACAAAGTGAATAATTATTATTAAAAAGTATGTAAGTAATAGAATTAATTTAATTGACTTCGAACTCAATATTTTACGATTGATTCAACAAAAGAGTTTGCTTGACTTAATTTTTAATTATAAAATATTTTCATCAAGAAAATCAATAAAGATATAATTGAGATGCATACATACATACGTATATAGAAGAATCATCAAGAGTAAATTATTATCATCCAATTAGAAATTGTTCAAGATTAAGTAGAGATTGGACACTACAAAGACAGGTATTTTTCTTTAACTTTTGTTATGAAGTAAGAATCATTAAAGCACATAAATACATACATATATGTATCTTGTATAAATTAACATCAATTATTAGCTATACAAATTTTTGAACAATTTTACTCGAAATAAAATAAAAAGGTAAGTTGCTGCTTATGCAGACACATAAATAAATATTCTCAACATTTATTTGCAAATTAAAAATTTTTCGTACCCAAATAAATTCCAAGAACTGTTACGTAAATATTAGGATGTCAATAAATTTATAAATTTATCAGCTTGATTTTTATTAATATATTTGTTTGTTTATTCACATCTCATTCAGCTTACATTTTCGTACAACATTGTCTAAATATTCATAAATTTAAAATTCCATTTGTAACACTAATAAATGAAGAACTGATATAGTATAGTAGGTATATGGCATGTATCTGTGCCAATAAGGAAAAATTTTGTAAGTGGAATGAGTAGAGATTCGTCTTAATCAAATATTATAAAAATTCATTTAATGGAAAAAATTTTAATAAGTGTAAGTAAAATTGAGTTTCTATTGCAGTTTACGTTCACATTTTATTTTTAATACTCAATTTTTCAATTAGATTAGAATATCTAAATAAGCCTTTATTAGAATTTTTTTTTAAACTTAACCATGTTTTCGAAACAATAACATGTTTTTCTAATATTTAAAAATAATATTGCGAATTTTTTAAAACATTCTTAATTTGAATTGTTTGAAATTATTATGACTAAATTAAATTTTAATTGATTATAAACTTGCTTGCGGGAAATTATAATGTGACGATACTGATTAAGGCAGTTTTGCCTTATTGCTGAAGATATATTATATTGGCCAACATCTATTTTCCTTAATTCCATGTTTTATATCCGTTTTAGGGGGTCTGGTCTGGGAGCAACAGGGAAACAATTGATTGGTCGCTGACCCAGTTGCGCAACTGTTGAGTTCCTGGGCAAGTGCTTACTCTACCTCCGCGTGGTGGCCCCTGGTAACTGTTCTACTAGCACCCGCTGGCAGAATAGGCCGAAACTGTAAGTGCGAACTCGTCCCCGGCTTGGGGTTGGCGTAAGGTTAACTGCCTTACCCGTAAAAAGCAGAAGTTATGGGAGACTCAAATGTAGCCTCGAATAAACTGGTTGGATCTATTGGTAACAGACGTAAGAAATGTTTTAAGGACTATGATTTACGGATTTGTACCTGGAATGTAAGAACACTCTACAGCCCAGGTAGATGCACAAATTGGAAAATGTTCTCGTGCAGTATAAGGCAGACATTACTGCAATTCAGGAAATACGTTGGATAGGATCTGGAGTTGTAAGGAAAAAGAAATGCGACATTTACTATAGCTGCCATAAAAAGCATCACATATTGGGATGCGGATTCGTGGTTGGTGACGGGCTTAGACGGAACGTGATTGGATTTAGCCCAATTAATGAGCGTCTGGCCGTTATCCGCATTAGAGCTAAATTTTACAACATCAGCCTAATATGCGCTCATTCTCCTACCAATGAGGCAGACGACTCCGTCAAGGAGGATTTCCACGACCTTCTTTACAAAACATATGGAGACTGCCCACGATATGATGCTAAAATTTTGTTAGGAGACTTTAACGCGAAGATCGGTCAGGAAGAAATTTTTGGAAAAACTATTGGCGCCCATAGTCTTCACCACACGACCAACGACAATGGGTTCCGTTTGACCGATTTGGCAGCGTCGTGCAATATGGTTATAAGTAGCACATATTTCCCGCATCGAGATATCCACAAGGCAACTTGGCTAGCCCCGGATGGTCGCACTACCAACCAAATAGACCATTTTTTGACGGACGCTCGACATTGTTCAAGCGTTTTGGATGTGCGTACGTATAGGGGAGCAAATATCGACTCTGACCACTTTTTAGTTGCGGCAAGATTCAGAGCACGAATATCCAATGTTAGAAAGCTGCGCGGCAATTCAAAAAGGAAAGTCAACATTGGAAATTTGCAATCCAGCGAGCTAGCCGACGCCTTCAAAGAGCAACTTTGCCAGAAACTTCTTTCCGCACCTCCTGCTTTTAGGTCCGTGGACGAACAATGGAAACATTGCGCAAGCATCATTAGAGATGTGGCAGAGACCATCTTGGGTTATAAACCGCCGCCTCTAAGGAACCCTTGGTATGATGCTGAATGTTCGAGGAGGACGGATGAAAAAAATGAGGCATACAGGAAAGCGCTGCAACGGAAAACTAGGGCAGCGCAAGAGGAGTACAAGGCAAAGAGGAGGGAAGAGAAAAAGGTCCTGAGGAGGAAAAAACGTGACCATGCTAAATCCCAGCTCTTGGATATCGAGAAACATCGAGACAGGCGAAGTAAGAAGCTTTTACAGAAAAGTTAAGCAGCTTTCGGCTGGATTTAAGCCTTACACATATGCGCTGAGCGATGGTGACGGAAATATGGTGACCGATGCAGAAGGGATATTACAGACGTGGAAACAGCACTTCGAACAGCTGTTAAATAGGGATATCACCGAAGACGATGCAACAACATCGAACACTCCGGTTAACAACGAAGAGGTATTACCACCTAGCCTCGAAGAAGTTAACAACGCCATTCAAAAGCTGAAGAACAACAAGGCGGCTGGCTCTGATGGTCTGCCAGCGGAGTTGTTCAAGGCTGGAGGTGAGATATTGGTAGGGAGCATGCACCAGATCATCGGCCGCATTTGGATGGAGGAATGTATGCCCGATGAATGGAGTGTTAGCATCATACAGCCCATCCATAAGAAAGGTGATACCACGTCCTGCAACAATTATCGTGGAATATCCTTAATAAATGTTGCTTATAAGATCCTATCCAGCATATTGTGCGAACGGCTGAAACCACTCTGCAATAACATCATAGGAAACTACCAGTGTGGTTTTAGACCAGGGAAATCTACCACGGACCAGATTTTCGCACTCCGCCAGATCCTGGAGAAGACCCACGAATTTCAAATCGACACACACCATTTATTCATCGATTTTAAATCTGCCTATGACAGCATACATCGCACCGCATTATATGAGGCGATGATAGATTATGGGTTCCCGAGCAAACTTATTCGATTATCACGGATGACGCTAGAAAACACCAGATGTGCGGTGGTAGTTGGAAAAAATACGTCTGAGGTTTTTCGAACGCGTACCGGGTTTCGGCAGGGGGACGCGCTGTCATGCGACTTTTTCAATCTTGTTCTGGAGCAAGTAGTGCGCCGCGCGGGTGTTAACACAGAAGGCACTATCTTCTTTAAATCCGTTCAGCTGTTGGGTTTCGCTGACGACATCGACATTATCGCTCGTTCGCGGCGAGCGGTCATCGAAGCCTTTACACAGATTGATCAAGAAGCAAAAAAGGTGGGTCTAAATGTGAACGAGGACAAAACAAAATATATGCTGTCGACAAACAGGCCGGCGGCGGCCCATCATATTGGCCAAAACATCACCATTGGCTCATATAACTTTGAGGTAGTTAAGGAGTTCATCTACCTGGGCACAAACGTAAATTCCACGAACGACATCAGTGTGGAAGTGAGACGCAGGATTACCCTGGCAAACCGCTGCTACTTCGGTTTGCAAAAACAGCTGGGTTCAAAACTCCTGTCCAGAAACACTAAGTTGCAGCAGTACAAAACGCTTATTCTTCCGGTTCTGCTCTATGGCTCGGAAGCTTGGACATTGTCTGGGACAAGTGAGCAATGCCTTAGTGTTTTTGAGCGAAAGATTCTTCGTCGCATTCTTGGTCCTGTGAATGAGGGGGGGGTCTGGAGGAGAAGATATAACGCCGAACTCTACGAGCTGTACAGCGACATAGACGTGGTTAGCAAAATTAAAATCAAAAGGCTACACTGGCTAGGTCATGTGGCGCGAATGTCTGAAAGCGCACCAGTAAGGAGAGTATTCGACTCTAGACCCGAGGGAACAAGACGTCGAGGTAGACCGCATCTTCGCTGGGGAGACGAAACATCGGGGGATTTAAAAAGGCTTCGTGTCTCCAACTGGAGGAGAGTCGCCCAGGACCGAGGCGAGTGGAAGAAAATGCTGAGTCAGGCGCAGGACCTTCATGGTCTGTAGGGCCTAGCAAAGAAGAAGAAGAAGAAGATATCCGTTTTAATTCGAAACCAATTAAAAATACAATTGATACCACAACCATTGAATTCCTATTTAAAAAATGGCAGGGATTGAATTTAAAAACTTTTTTCAGTTATCACACAACTTCTGAAAACATTCATATAAGTATCTCACAGATTGCTCGATTAATTCTATCTTTTCTAACATGAAGTGTTAAAATTAATGATCATCCAATAATCTAAAAATGTAGACATGAAAAACTCTCTCCCATAAAAAAATAATTTGCATACTCTCTACGTCTGATAAAAGCTATTTTATTAAAAATATTTTTATTAATTACATTGTATTCGACCAGCTTAATAGATTATTAAATAGCACTGAAATTAAAGTAGAAGATATGTTGTACTTCCAAATCTGACAACAAAATACATATTAAAAATGTATGCATATAGAGAAAGCTTTTTGTTTTTTTACCAACCGCATTGTATATAATAAGGGAGGTCATATGATGGCACCAAATTTCGAATCCCGAGTTTTCAGTAGGAAGCTAGGAACACATTGTTTCATTTATCATTGCACAATTTTTAGAGAGATGTCGGGCTGTCAGTTAGTCGGCCTGCGCGTGCACGCGTAAGTTTTAAGTTCAGCTGGACCGATTTTGATGAAATTTTATATGGATTGATAACCTTTTGAAATGTGTATATCAAGCCTAGGGAACTAGACATTTTTACATTTTGGACTTCACATTTTTCGAATATAAGCAAAAAGAAAATCAACCAATTTCTTTGAAATGTAACATTTATATTCGGGGCTTTAGACAATGAACCTGTAATTTAAAAAAAAAAACTCGGAATCTGAGTTAAGGGCCAAATTTTACCATATCCACAAAACTAATTGGAGACACAAAGTTAAAGGCCTGACATTTTTTACCATATCCACAAAACTAATTGGTCAAATTTCTTGAAATTTAATATTTAAGTTCTATTTGCTACCGAAATTAAATGACAAACTTTTCAGTAAATTTGAATAGTTCCAAGCAAATCTCTACTAAGAGCCAAAATTACATTTTTCTAGGTATGTTAACTAAGTTCTTACTAAAGTCCTTAAAATTGGAAATAAATGTTTAAAACGCATTTTAAATGTAATCTTCTATAAGGCCTTCACTAAACTAGAAAATTGATTGGTTATGTGCTGGCCACATCAGATTTTTTTAAAAACGAATCAGAAACATAAGAAGGAAAAAAGTAAACAAATTTATTTTGCCCAAAAATCCAATATCTTCAACTCAATAGTTAGTAGGGTTTATACGCTTGAACTTGCGCGTTAGAAAAATTAAAAATACCGCTCGCAAGGAATTCGTATAATATTTAAATGAAATACTCATGTTATTTTTTTATATAAAAATTAAAATTTAATCACATATTTAAATTTTTTACGTGGAACTGAGTAAAACATAGTATGGAATTACCTTTTTTCTTAAGTACGTTAATTCTCTTAGGACTCGCAATACTATTAGGTTATGTATATCTTGTTTGGAATTTTAATTATTGGAAAAAACGGGGTATTAATGGACCAGAACCAAAATTGTTCATTGGTACATTACCAAAATCAACGCAAGGTGGACTTAATTTAGCATATGATTTTGTTGACATTTACAGGTACAGAATTTTACCATTTTTTTTTCTTGAGTGTTATTTTTAATTGCAAATTTATACGAAAAAAGAGAAATTATGCAAATGAAATGTTTATACCTATATTAAAAATAATTTCCGAATTTCAAAAATTTTTTAAATTTTATTGTTAAAAAAAAATAAAATTATCATAATTTTAAAATTAAGTGAATAATGTTTTGTTTTTATTTTAGGAAATATAAACCTACTGAGAAATTCGTTGGTATTTTTAGTTTTAGAGAACCTGAATTGTTACTGATATCACCCGAATTAATACGCGATGTTTTGACAACAAATTTCAAAAGCTTTCATGATAATCAAATTAGTTCGTGGGTAAGGTTTTGTTTTTTTTTTGTGTATAATTAAAATGTGATATGAATTTTATATTTTTTATTTTACATTTTTAAATGCGGTGCATACATATGTATGTATACTTGTAGGTATATTAATTATATATTTTAATTAATTTGTGATAACGTAAAGATTTAGAAACAAAGTAGTAAGTCAGAAGTTGAAAAATATATTTTCAATATTTTTCGACATAATGTGCATGTTAATACAATATTATGTGTAGATGGTGGAGATTTTGAATTAAAAACATATTCTATCCCCAGTATACTTTGATAATGGATATGGATACTGGAATTTCAAGAGACTTAGGGGCAAATTAATATTATTCCATTAGATTATTTCTCTTTAAAAAAATAAATCTGACACAACCTATATGAAAAATATAAAAACACTTTTATAAAGAATTACTTTAATAGGAACCTCTATTGCATACCCATATCTAAAAAATGTAGCATAAATGACAAAAATTTTGACAAAATTAATTACAACAAGTAAAAACGTTTCAGTCGGTTTATACCCTGATAATGCCCTGCACTTGACAATCTGAGTTTAAAAATTTGTTTTTGAAATATTTAGAAATAACTTTGATTGCTAAAAGGTAATTACTAGAACTTGTCAAACCACTCGATAGAAAATTTACGAATATTATATCTTACCTATTAGTGGGCACACGACGGCCGAGCTTCATGAATCTAGGCTTTAATATTTTTTCAAATATTTAAAATTGACTTTCGGAGTTGTATGACAACTACACGAACCTGTCAAGTCATTCCACCAAAACTTCAGAAATATATCTGACTTGAAACTGGGCACACGACTGCCGAACTTCATGATATCAATATTTTGATATATTTCACCATTAAAGATAATTAAATATTTTTTGAGGAATTTTGGAGATGTCAGCAGTCTCTCTATGTGAATAAATAATGTATAAGGAAGTATGTACTCATATGGCGCAAGATGCTTGAACTCGCGAATGTGAACCGAAATTCATTTACCACACCGATATAATCCTGTAATTACGGCGCGTCATTATCCAAATATACAATTACAAAAAAGTAAATATTTTGAAAAATGTGCACATAATTGATTTTTAACTAGTTTTCAAAGTAGACGGCAGAATGTTGCTGCACATTGACCTAATTGTATTTAGTTTGTCAACCCTCTACTCATCAATTATACTGGAATCCGATATTCTAGTTTTACATAATTTCTCCCGGAAAAAGATCGTCAATGAACTAATCTACCATAAATTTTTGTTTGGTTGATGTGCCTCTCAACATTCTTCACAAAATTTTAAAAAAAAAAACATAGTTGTCTATAAAGATAATGCCGAAATGAATTTTAATAAAATTTTAATTTATTAAAATTATTTATAAAAAATATCAAAAACCTTTATTCTTTTAAAATTTGTTCTGTAATTTTAGGTTCACCATGATGTTGACAAAGTTGCTGGAAATAATCCATTCTCTCTATATGGTGAAGAATGGAAAAATATGCGTTCGATTTTATCACCAGCATTAACAATAAATAGAGTATAAAAATTATTTTTTTTAATATTTTCATCAAGATGTACATATAATTTTCATTTAGCTTAAAATATCTTATCCAGTAAGTCAAGAAACCTGTTTCAAAATGAACAACTTTTTACGAAATCTTCAAGAGAATCGAAATTCTTCAAAGAGTATATGTGTTGATGGAAAACTGGTAAGCCAAATGTTATATATATTTCAAAGCTTCAAAATTAGTAAAAATTTATTGACAATAAGGATTTTACTATAGTTGGCCTTAAGATTTACAGGTGAACTTATCACTGATTTAATATTTGGTTTAGAAGCGAATGCTTTCGATTTAGACATATCAAAAAATTCAATAATGACCTCTGGATGGAATTGCATGATTAATGATTTTAAAAATGGATTTGGAAAATTTGCTATATTCAGCAGAATCCCATATTTATCAAGAATTTTAAATGTTCGGCTTTTTAGTAATTCAACTGAAAAATTTTTCTTGAAATTATTAAATGATGCTATTGAATTAAGATTAAAAAATCCAAATAATCGTACGGATTTTCTTAATTTCATGTTATCCCTTCAAGAAAGGAATAATTTTTCTACTGAACAATTATTATCATATGCGCTTACTTTTGGATTAGATGGCTATGAAACAACAGCAACTCTATTTAGTCATACTCTTTTAATGGTAATTTTTTTTTTTCAAAAAACTGGTTTAGAAGTGATGATATTTTAATTATAAATGTATACTTTCAATTTTTGAAAAACTTATTGCAGTTAGGTCGCAACAAAATAGTTCAAGAAAAATTAAGAAATGAAATTATGGATTTAATTGATGAAAAAGGCACATTAGACTTTAACGAAATTGCGGAAATGAAATACTTAGATCTCTGTGTTCATGGTTTCTATATTGATCTATATTAGAAATATTAAAAATACTATATATTTTTCACTTTTAGAAACTCTACGTATTATTTCACCAATTTTGTATAGTTTTAAGAAATGTACACAACCTTTTACGTTCACAAATTCAGAAAATGGAAAAACTATTGAAATTCTTCCTGGACAAACAGTAATTCTACCATTTCATTCTTTACATCATGATAGAGAATATTATCCAAATCCTGAAGAATTTATACCAGAACGTTTTAGCGAAGAAAATGGTGGTATCAAAAAATTTAGAGATGAAGGAAAATTTTTCCCATTTGGAGACGGTCCGCGAATATGTCTTGGTACAAGCTTTTAAAAAATTAATCTATAACTTTTGATTTTTAAATATTTATTTTTTCGGTAAAGGTATGAAATTTGGATTAATACAATCAAAAATTGGAATTTGTGAAATTTTACGGCATTTTAAAATCACGGTGAACGAAAGAACTAGACATAATAATACCTTGGCAACAGATTCACTTTTTGCTATGCTAGATGGTGGAATTTGGTTAGATTTTGAAGAAATAAAAAAATAATAGCTGTAATTAACCTGAAACTAAGAATTTTACAACAAAAAAAATAATGAGCAAACTGATTTAATAAAATTTGAGCATAATATATGAACTTCTTCTATTATACCAGGATTTTTCTTGTTTCTCCTAAAAAAATTAATTTCAAAAATGCTAAAAATAACATTGTACTATTTCAGTTAAAGAAATTTGCGTATTCTTTGATTTATCGCAAATTTTTAACAAAAGACCTTACTGTTCAAAAATATTATACTAAAAGGAGCAATAAAATTCAATGCAAATATATCAAATATACAGAATTCAAGGTCAATTCTGAAGATAAAAACGTTTTTGACACAAATCATCTACTGTGTGGACTACACAAATTCTATGCATTTTATCTCATATTATCAAATTTATAAAAATATTGATTATACCTATAACCTTTAATGGCATAAAAACCAGATTAGAAAATAATTTTTCGGAAATTTTCCCATTATCAAAAATTTGGACGACATCGTTATCTTTGCTAATGATTTATTTTTGGTGCGTATAAATGTATAACGGCGTACTTAAGAGTACATTAATATAAACATAAATAATAAGTATATTTTATTAAATATAAGATGAATATAGAATTTTTCAACTTCATTAGAAAATTTTCAGTTGTGAATAACAGTTTCTTTTATTTATTTATTTTTTTTTTTTGAATTTAGAACGAAAATAGTGTTAAAATAATAAATTTTAGATGGCTTTATGGATATTCTTGATTCTATTATTAGGGTTTTTTGGAGGAATAATTTATATTTATTTAACATGGAATTTTAGCTATTGGCGAAAACGTGGTGTAAATGGTCCGAAACCAAAACCATTTATTGGAACATTTCCAAAAACAATGTTAAAAAATTCAAATTTAATATATGATCAAACGGACTTATATAGGTATTAATAAATTTTAAAATTTATTTAAATAACTTGTTAACACTTCTTGGAAATTATTAAGGGAATTTAAATCAACGGATAAAGTAATTGGGGTATATACAATTAGGGAACCTGAACTTATGATTTTATGCCCGAATTTAGTACGAGATATATTTGTTAAATATTTTAAAAATTTTCATGACAATGCAGTTGGAAAATGGGTAAGTTCATATTATAAAACGTGTTACGAATACGTATGTGATTTAGTGTATTAATTCAATAGGGAATAGTAGCTATAAAAATATTGTGTATTAAATCGGAAGAGGTGCTCAAGTCGCGTCAGATAAATTCAAAATTTTTATAAATATTTTGTGATCAAATTATTCAATATATTTTATAGATAAACCATGACAAAGAAAAAATTATTGGACGTAGTCCTTTCCTTTTAACTGGTGATACTTGGAAAGAAGTGAGATCTCAAATAGTACCATCGTTATCAGCGAATAAGGTTTACTAGTACAATTATATATATTTTCAAAAAAATTTTTTTCTTTTATTTGTATTTTAGATAAAATCGTGGTATACTATAACCCAAGAAGCATGTAATAAACTTTCGGACTACATAATAGCAGCTAATAATAAAAATTCTTCAAGCATAAATGCTAGAAATGTAAGACTTTTAAAACACATATATACATATTTGCATATTTTTATAAATATCATTAAAATTTCCCTTTTGCAAATATCCTCTTCATAATTTTATTGCTTTAACGATTTTTGTTTTTAGCTTGCTCTACGGTTTACTGTTCATATTACAACAAATACCATCTTTGGGATCGAGGCGAATTCCTTGGATGGATTATCAAATGCAGAAAAAAATTTTATAATGAAAGCAAATGACAAATTTGTTGATGAATTTGTAAATGGATTTCAATTATTATCTTATGCAAATAAAATACCATTTTTTACGAAATTTTTTAATGCTCGAATTTTATCGGATTCAACTGAAAATTTCTTTAAAATTTTATTAAATGATTCCATAAAATTTAGATTAGAAAATTCAAATTATCGTAATGATTTTCTGGACACATTAATTCAATTGAAGGAAAATAAAAATTTAACATTAGATGAATTAGTTGCACATGCATTAACATTAACATTGGATGGCTATGATACAACAGCTACAACAATAAGTCATTGTTTATTATTGGTAAGAGATTTAAATGTTCCATAAATGGTAACAAAATAATTTATGTAAATGTTGTTTAGTTAAATTTGCATATTTGAAAATATTTATTGATTTTTTTTTTTGGATAATAGCTTGGCAGAAACAAAAATGCTCAAAATAAACTTAGAACTGAAATTTTTAATAATTTAGATGAAAATCAATGTTTAAGTTTTGAAATCTTAAATGATATGAAATATTTGGATCAATGTATTAATGGTAAATTTTGAAAAATCTCAAAAAAATCAATAAAAATAAAATATTTTCATTAGAAACTTTGAGGATATTTCCACCGATCGCATTCAGTTTAAAACGTTGTACTGAAACTTTAACATTAGAAAATTATAATGGAAATAAAATAGTTATTAATGACGGACAAACAATTCATTTACCACTTTATTCAATATATCACGATCCAGATTATTATTATAATCCTGAAGAATTTATACCAGAAAGATTTGATGAAAAATTTGGTGGTGTCAAAAAATTCAAAGAAGATGGTAAATTTTTTCCATTTGGAGATGGTCCAAGAATATGTCCAGGTTATAAATTTCAAATTTAAATGTTATTTTTACTCTAAATACAAACTTATTTATTACATTATGCGTGCAGGTATGAAATTTGGATTGTGTCAATCTAAGGCAGCTATAGCTGAAATTGTTAAAAGATTTTCAATTGATGTTGATGAAAAAACAAGACAGGATAATTTGATTGGTTCCATTAGCTTAGCAGCTCTATTAAAGGGAAAAATATTATTAAGATTCAAAGAATTATAAATTAATTAAAAATTGTTTTAAATTTTACTCATAGTTTTAGGTGTAAAATTACTATAAATATAAAAATTTTAAAATATCAAATTTTTATTTCTCAAAAACTGATAAATTATTTCAGGAAATTAATATGAAAGAAAAAAACGTAATTTTAAAACAAAATGTATATAATCTTATAACTCTTGTATTTTTAATTGAACTCCAGAACTTAAAACGTACATACATAAAAAACTTATGCAGAAGCTTGTGTTTCTCTATAGAAAAAAGTTCACAAAATAACTTGCAACAAAATAGTTATGGAGTTCATTAAAAAAGTTTTTTATACCCCTAAACGAACGTATATTTGTAATGTATTATAAATTTACCGTTCCGTTTTTAATTAGAAGAATCAAATCTCAGAAGCCATTCGTTAATAATAATAATAGTCCAATCTCAGAAACCATTCAAACTAATATACCAAAATTTCCTCCAAACGAACATAATAACTAATATGCTAGTTAGTTCGCCATTACTTTAATTGAATGAAGTTCAATTTGCATAATTCCTTATGGTCATACAACTTGCATTGGTTTGGAAACTATTTAAGGTACAACATTGAAATCTGATCATTATTTTAGTTATGTCAACAACTATTTAATCATGTTTCAGAAAATACTTTATTATAAAACTGTTAGACCACCACTTAATAAGAAAAGCAAGTACTACATATATTCGTACGGGTATCACAAAATAGACATTAGGGTTAAATGTACCTATGCTCATTTTCTTTTAAATTAGGCATTGGTTGAAGTTGATATAAATTCAAAGCAATGTTTTGGTCACAGTAAACATTCTAAAACTGTCAAAGTAAATTTCCCTACTTCATATAATTTTTATAAGCTTAATTGAATCAGAGCGTTTAAATTCCAATAAAAATTTCGAACTATTTGAAATTTAATTAGAGAAGTTTTTATTTTATTATAAAATTCTTTGTATTATCCTACATCCTATATATTTAAGTATAAACAATAAGTCTGTTACCTTGACCATATCTTAAATAAAAGCAGAAAATTTTATTTCCCATTACATAACGTTAAAAACAGAAAACAAGGAACAGAACCACACATTTCATCAAATAGCAATAACCTTATTTAATTAAAAAAGAAAATTTGAGAAAAATCTTTGTAATTAAAAATGAATTTTTATACAAAAATAATTGTTCATCCTAAGGTTATTTAAGAAAAAATCTGATATGATTAATAGAAAGAAAACAATATTGTATTTCAAAAAAATTTCAAGTTTTTTTAATCAAACAAGAGAGTTGCATAAGATTATAAAAATCTCTTTTGCACACTTATTGCAAATTCCAAGAGAATTAATAATATGCCAAAGGATCAGTTGTAATAATTTAAAATTGGTTTTTTATTGAAAATTTAAGTTTTCTAAGATTCGACTCCTCTGAAAAGTTTATAAATTCTTAAACGTAAATTTTTTTCAGGAATTGTAAAATAATAAACACAATAAAAACAGATTATTTCTCTAAAAAATTTCATTTTTTCCATCATATTTTACCTTACACACTCTTCATTAACGTCCTCTTTTCTTACTCTATTTTGAGTCCTAAAACGAGTCAGAATAGAGTTAATCTAGTCAACTATGTAATGCAAATAGAATCAGTTTTAAGAGTTTTATGATTAAGAATACTGTTAAGCCTTTCTCATTTCTAAAATTGTTTGGCAACTCTCTTAGCATCTATGCAATCCTAAACAAATTTAGTCGGAATAGTTATGTAATTACAAAACGCTTTAAGAGCAAAATTTTATAGACTAACCTTTGCTGTAACTGAGAAATATAATTCTGTTAACTGAAGGATGGACAGACGGATTCTGCTAGCTTTTTCAATCTATGCCAGGCGAGCGGATAGACATAGCCAAATTGACTCAGAACTCCACGCTTATAAAAATTTTTTACTTATTTATGTATATTTCAGACATCTTTTTCTTAGCGTTTCAATCAGAGTAGTAAATTCATAATACCTTGCAAAACTTTCGTTTGTACAAGTATGAAAAGTGAATTTGAACCGAAACCAATAATCAATCACTGTTTGTTTCAAAAGAAAATAAAATCATCAATTTGATTTTTTTCTTCATGTTCAGCATAATTTCAAATAATAAAAAGGAATGTAAATTTATTTTATTCTTGATTTCATTTTCAAGTTTTTTTTTTTAGATTTTTATTTTCCGTTTTCACGCTTTCACATTTCTTTAATCCATTCACAATGAAATACACAACAGTCCAATCACTTAATATTTTTGTTAAATGTTAAATTTTCATATTTAGACTTGTTTTTAAACAATTTCATAATTAATTTTGAAAGACAAATTATTCTTTAGGGGTGTTGCTCTATGTCTTAAGTATTTTTAGGAACGGGAAACCATAATTCTTATAATTCCGTAATTTCTCTTTTTTTTGTCGTGTACTACCCTACCACTTAAAAAATATTTATTATTAAAGATTTAAAGTTTTCCGTGCACTTGTTCGGCGCTAAGTTTTAAGTAAACTAAAAAAATTATTTCATATATACATATAAAGTTTAAGTAAGCCAGAAGAGTATTTAAACTCTTGAACAAATTTTAAAAACGCAGAGAATACGAAAAATTTCCAAAGTCAGAAACATTTATCTAGCTTATTACAAATTCATATTAAAAATTTTTAATTTTTTGACTAAATTCAATTCAAAATCAGTTTATATCCCGAGATAAAGGTTGAAAAATTCAATTTAATTTGGAAAAAATGTAATCATTACTGATTGTGACTCTCGCAGTAAAGGTAAACTTTATTCTACAAAATATAGCAAATATTTTATATTGGGGTTTTAATATCGAAATAATAATTTTTAAGTTTTAAATTTACATATGTATGTATGTATGTACATACCTTATACATATAAACAAATTGTGCAGGAAGTTATTAAATTGATTGTTGAAATGAAGCAGCACGAAGAATGCAAACATTGTAAGCGAGCTTTGACTTTATTTTTAAGGATTCAATTAATTTTCTTTCCATGTAAAAATCTTTTTGAAACTCACACACAGCACAAATTTATTTGCAAATCTTTCTAAGCAATAAAAAGATTTAATTTTATCTCTCCTAACTCTGATTTGATATATTCATACATATTTGATTTTGTTAATAGCTAATTCAAATTAAATGACAATTATTCCCCCTAAATACCTTTTCATTACACTGAAATTTATTTCAATAATATTAATTTTGAAATCAAAAAATTTATTTTTAATTTAACAGAAACACTCAAATTTTAAAGTTTCATTAGAAAATAAAATTTTCTTCTCGAATTTTTCAAATGTATTTTTAATTGAATTCTACTGAAAATTTTTTTATATTCATTCTAGGAACACGAAATCATATCGAATTCAGAAAAAAGTAATTTGTTTCTGGATAAGCTATTTATCCAGAATGAAATATTTCTACTAAAATTTAGTGCAGTTTAAAAATCATTTATTTAAAAAACGCTTTCCAGAAACTAGTTTTTTCTTCTTAATTTCGATTCTAACGAATCAGCAAGAGAGTAAAATGATGATACTGCATTAAACATACCGGAAAATGTAGTTTCAAATAATTTAATAGTAAAATTTTTTAAATTAATTCGCACAAATCATAACCCATGGTAAAAGCGACAATTCATCAAATTTATCGAAAGAAAAACTTTTATTTCAAAATTTTAGATAACCTGAAATATTTTCATTTTAAGAAATTATGTCAGGATCCTATATATACATAGAGATTTTTGTTCTGTTAAACTTTTTACACATTTATTGCTAATTCTTAATTTCTCTAAATTGCAGCCAAATTCCACCTTTTAAAGTTGAAAGACTACCAGCGGAACCAATCAAGTTATCTTTTCTAGTTTTTTCACTTGGAATTACTTGAAAATTTCGAATAACTTCACATAAACCAGTTTTCACTTGTGTAAGTCCAAATTTTTGACCTAAAATACAGAAATACGAAAAATATTAAACAATTATTCAAATTATATAATTTTGAAAAACTTCTAAATTTACCCAAACATATTCTTGGACCATCACCAAATGGTAGAAAAACTCCCATATCACGATATTTTTTTTCGCCTCCATTTTCGGGACTAAATCTTTCTGGGTCATATTTTTCTGGATCGGGATAATATTCTTCATCATTGTGAACAATATAAGTTGGTATATGGATTGGCATCCCTTTTTCAATTTTTAATGTAGTTCCATCATAATTCGTAAATGTAGTTTCTTCTGTACAAATTTTTGAAGTATAGCTCAGAATTGGTAATACGCGCAGAGCTTCTAAAAACATATAAATTACATTTTATAGAAATTTATAAGTAAATTTAAAATATAGTACAAATGGGATTCACAAAACTTTCGATTTCTCCCAATTTCATTAAATATTTTATTGAAACACAATGATTTTTATTAACTTAGCATATTATAATTAACTGACCGTTTATGCAACCATTCAATAATGGTAAATCATGAAGTCTTTCAAATGGTATGGACCCATCACTTCCAGTATTAGAAATAATTTCATCTCTTAATTCTTTTTGGATATCTTGATTTCTTCCAAGCTAAAAAAAAATAAAATTGAAAAGCTTCATCATTTTATAACCACATTAATTAAAATACTTACACATAATAAAGTATTAGCCAGAGTACTGGCAGAAGTTTCAAAACCATCAGCGAAAAATGTCATTAAATGAGCAAGCATTTCAAAATCACTCAATACTTTTTTATCTTTTAATTGTATCATATAATTTAAAAAATCAACTCTATCATTTTGTTTCTCTTTCCTCAAACTAATTGCATCTCGCAATAAATTAGTAAAAAATATTTTTCCGCTTTCTCTCATCAATTTAATTGGAATCAACTTTAATAGGAATGGAATTGGACTTAACAATAAAATTTTATAAAATCCAGCAATAAAATCATTCACTAAATTTCTCGCCTCTAATAACAGACGGCTATCATTTTCGGAATTCAATGCTCCTGCATCAATTCCATAAACACAATCAGAAACCGTTTGTATTGTATAACGTTGACAAAACTGAAAAATGAAGAGTTAATTTTAAAATTTGTTTATTGTACAAGTAAAATTTTAATAATTTATGTAGGTGAACATATTTTAATTTTATTTTCTTAAATATTTTTAGGTCCCTTATCCTTTACTTCCTTATTGAATTTTACACAATAATAAAGAATTGCATACAAAATTTACAAAATTTAATTTATGTACCTCTTGTGCATCAAAATTGTAGTTATTTCCATGGATTTGAATTTGCTCTCTAATGAAATCTACTAGTTTCGAACTAACTTTCTCCATAACAGGATAAGAAGATTTTATCTAGAAAAGAAAAAATATAATTTACAATTAAAACACTTTAATCGTTTTGAATGTTATCAGAACAATACGAGTAAAAAAATATTATTGAACTGTTTAATAAAGTAGTGAAAATATTATTATATGAAAAAATTTTTACCCTATTTGCTGAAAGTGCTGGTGTTACTTCCGCTCTCTTACTTTTCCAGTCCTGTCCTTTTAAGAAGAAAGGATTTAAAGCCAATATCTCAGTTTTTTTGTTACATTGAATCTGAAATCAATTTTTTTTTTTTCATTTAAATTATTTTTCCGCATAAAATTTTTAATTTTGAAATTTAATTAATAAAATTTTTTAAACTTGACTTACCAAATGGCCTACATGATTATCATAAAAATTTCTAAATTTTGTTACAAGAACATCATGAATGATATCTGGTGCTAATAGAAGAAGTTGAGGTTCTCTACCCGTAAAAACTCCAACATATTTCGTTTTTCCTTTGTATTTTCTGTCAAAAGAGCAAAATTATGTTAATTTTGAAATATGATTTTTACCTTTTTTAGCACTTTTCCAAAAAATTTTTGAAAAAATTGCTTATTAGTTTCACTCAGTTCGTCCGTCCGTGTGTCTGTTCACAAAGCTTCTACACCCTTGAAGATAGAAACCTAAAATTTTATGTGTACATAGATCTTTACTAGAAACTAGTTTTCGTAGAACATAATTTTTACCTATCTCCTCTCCTCTAAAAGTTATACCCCCTCAAAACCCTAAAAATGTCATTTTTCAACTGTTTACTGTAGTTGAACCATATGCATTTTTCAAATTTTATAAATGCAGAAAAGCAGTGAAACGGCATACTATACTTGAACTTCAAAAAAACAAAATGGCCGTTAAAATTTACCTTTACATAAAATCCGTATTTTTCTAATTTTTGATGTGGTTTTGCTTCTAGACCCCAGGATGTGGGAGCCTGAAATTTTAGTAGAAAATACCTTTTAGGAATTAACAAATAGTTCATTTCGTTAGAAGAAAATTTTTTTCCATCTCCACCCCCTCTCAAGTTATCACCTCTTGAAATTTGTAAAATTTGAATTTTTGATGCCTTATATTTCCGAAACCGCAAGCTTTTTCAAATTTCTATAAATGCAGAAAGGTAGCTGTAAATTCCATGACATTAAAAAATATAATTATTTTTCTTAACTGATGCAATTAATCCTTAAAATTGAGCATTATGTTAACCCCTCTTTAAATTTATTTTGCTTTATTTTAAAAACTGCATAAACTGTTCATCCTAAATATATGCAATCCCAGAAATAGTTTCGTATATGAATGAAAATAATTTTAATAGTGTGGTAGGTATACATCGATTGTTTTGCAAATCAGTATTTTCACTTGTTGAAGGGAAAAGTGCTACAATACAAACCATTGGTTTGACCAAACTTTATTTATATTTAATATGAAAAACGCTCCTAAATGTCTAAATATTTATTTTTTATCGTACAGCTATTTATAAAAAATAACTATGAGTTATGCTAAAAGTGTCATAATTTTATATAGCATTCTTTAACTTATATCCATATATATAAGACTATTCGCTTATCTGAGCCCCCTCTAAGGTTTTTTTTTTTCATATATACAGCTACATATGTAAGTGCAACTCTATATTGCATTTCATATACATATATTTATATGTACATACATAAATAAAATTATTCACCTTAACGCGATATAACAAGTTATGCGATAAGTATTATTTACAATTTCAAATTGATATACCTACTATTTTAATTGAAAAAAAGGAGAAAAATAAATTTGTAATTAAACATGTCTAGTCACCTAAAACGATTAGAATGACAGGGCAAAATAACTTAAGGCGTCAAAATCGTTAGCCAATTAAAGAATTTTATAT
The DNA here is from genome assembly GCF_029603195.1 of Condylostylus longicornis. Classification (NCBI taxonomy): domain Eukaryota; kingdom Metazoa; phylum Arthropoda; class Insecta; order Diptera; family Dolichopodidae; genus Condylostylus; species Condylostylus longicornis. Next base: position 214,585 of record NW_026577983.1, read on the forward strand.
ATTTTTGATAATGTTTGTCCTTCTTCAACTACTTTATTTATAGAATTATCGATCATATTACTACCATCAATATCTAGTTTTTGCTGTTTGAAAACTTTAACAGTATAGGTAAACATTCTAATCCAATATTACTATTATATAGATAATAGCAAATAATTTACTTCGAGTATTTTTTTCAACTACTTCCTAAGTACGTATAAGCATATACAATTTAATTAACTTCAAATATAAATTTAATTATTACAATATTATTACACTACAAGTGGCTAAACGATAATACTGCTGTGTACACATTTAAATTACTATAAAGGTAGTAAACATTTTTATAAACTGTATAATAGTACTCTTGTTGATATAATCATTTAAATTGAAAAATATTTATTATGATAAGGTATACAAATCTTCATAACTAACTATCATAATTTTGAGTAGCAATTGCCACAAATAAGAAGAAATCTTATATTTCAAAAGAAACTGTGCATAAATTCTAAAATGTCATTTAAATTTATAATATTCTAGAAAAAAATTTTATGATATTTTTCACAATTGTATCATTAAATTGCAGCAATCAACAAATTGCTAACGATTGCCACTGCCAATTGAAAAACAACAAAAACAAGTATTTAGTACACGCGAATTTTTTTGCAGCTACAAAATCCAATGTGGTCAGCACATGATCGACCGCAAGTTATAATGTTTTATTTAGTAAAAATGTTGTACAACATTGTTATGACAATTTCTTTTAAACACTTCTATCAAATTTCTCTTTATATACGCAAAAACGTGAATTTACCTCGTAAAAAGATCAAAAGTTGTTCAAATCGGTGATGTAGCCAAGATAAACTCCGATATAAATTTCCATCAAAATTGGCTAAATAGAACTTGAGTTACACAGACAGACAGACCAGACCGGCAGATCTCGCTAAAAATAATTTGTTTACCTTGGAAAAAGGCGGTTCCATTCAAAACTCGACCTGAAAGTATTTCTGCGATCACGTATCCTGTTTTATGTTATGCAATGCGGTCGATAATAAATGGACAATTTAAATAAATCAAATTTAATAGTAAACTTTAAAATAAACTAAACTGTTTAATTTTATCACACAAATATTATGTCAGCCACTTCATAAATTTTTAAAATTTTATTAATATGTTTTCAATTAACTTTGATGAAAATGGTTTACGTAGTGAAAAATAACGTTGAAGACATTGTATAAATTAATTTCAATTGCTAGGCAAATTATTTTTTCCTCTCATATTATTGTTTGCTTAGATTTAATTGTAATTTCAATTTAACATTAAATATTTTTGAATGTAAAAAATATTGGAAATATCTACATAATCTCCAACTTATTAATCATTTTCTTCACTTAAAGGCTTATAATCACAATTATACACAACACTATCATTTTAATATTAGAACTAAAATTCTTTCAACTTACTTATAAATATCTTCGAAATCATAAATGATGTTTCTATCACCCTTATAAGAACTAGGAAAAGTTCCAACTAAAAATTTAGGTTCAGGGCCATTTACTCCTCTTTTCTTCCAATAATTAAAATTCCAAGTAAAATATAAATAAAACAATATTGGAAGTGAAACTAAGAAAATAATTATTGATATTAAAATCATGTTTATATAAAAATTGACTTTTACACTATTCCACAATATTAATTTTGAATAAAAAAAAAATATTTAAAAAAAATTTTTAAAAATATTTTATAAATTAATAAAATTTCTACTGAAGAGTAGTTTCAATCTAACGTGAAAAATGAATAGCAAGCTTTTATAAATAAAATTTTTTTAGAACATAATTTCATAAATTTTTATAAAAATATTCACTTTATAATTTTATTTCGTCTGTCCATGTTTTAAATTATTTTAATGAACTTAAAAAGTTTGAAATCAAGAACGTCTACACGAAAGTAAACTATAAAAATATTAAGTATATGTTTTGAGAATGAGAAAAATTTAGTGTTTTCTAAACACTTTAGTGACGACCACATGTATTAACTTTGGTATGGAGTTGGAGTTTTTAATCACTAAAAGCTTTCGTCCAATTCCAGATAGCTGTCATGCAGGCCTATGTGGTTTGAATATATCCTAGACATTTTTGTTGAAATACTTGAAAAATCTGGGTAGTTTTTTGAAATACTAATTCCAAAAACTAGTTGTTATAATCACATGGTCGAATTAAGTGTTTTTACTTGTTAAAATGAAAAATTGTCAAAGTCAAATCAAAATGTGCTTCTACAACAAACATTATTTTCAATTGAAATTTTTCAATTAAAAGTTTTGTCTCTCATATTCTATTCTCATTTCTATCATATCACTCACAAATTACAAATGAGAAAAGCACTTACAAATTACGAAATATTAGAAAGCTCGTTAATATTAAAATTTTTATGAAATTGTTATTATTACGTGTGTTTGCTTATACACTCCACTAAAAGAGAATGTATTAGTTGAGTTTAATGAAGAAGTAATTGAGCCCTAATTAATTTATCAAAGAACCGATACCTGCACAAATTAAATGCAAATACTAAGTACTTTTAAAATGCAAATTCATAATTATTCAGCAAAAATATGCTAAAAGTTATACATGATTAAAGGATATTTAAACAAAATATTGATAATATTTTTTAACTCAACTTAATTCAACAAAATTAATTCAATTGTTCAACTCTTTAAAAATTAACCAGATGCCACCATCTAAAAATAATTGCATATTTTCCGGATTCAATAAATTATCATTTCTTGTCTTACTGCTAATACTAATTTCGAAATTCTTCACTAATTCATATAAACATGTTTTAATTTGTGCCAAACCAAATTTCTGACCTAAAATTTCATAAATATTTAGTACTCGTATACAATATGTTATGCTATTTAATTTAATACAGTACCCAAACAAGCTCTTGGACCATCACCAAAAGGTAAAAAAACTCCCAAATCCTTAAATTTCTTTTCACCACCATTTTCAGGATTAAACCTTTCCGGATTATATTCCATAGGATTCGTATAAAATCTTTCATCATTATGAATACAATAAATTGGTATTGTCACGGGAATTCCTCTTTTAATTTTGACAACATTTCCATCACTATTAATCAATTCAGTGTCCTGAGTGCAAACTTTTTGTGAAAAAATGGCAGGTGGGAAAAGTCTTAAAGCTTCTACAATATAAAAATGTCAAAAATTATATTAAATGATATGTATCTTTTTTTACCTTTAACGCACTGATCTAAATATGGTAGTTCCAAAAGTTTTTCGAAAGTAATCATTTCATCTTCAAAAGAATTCATTTCAATTTCATGCCTTAGTTTATTTTGAATATTTTTGTTTCGTCCAATCTAAAATTAAGTCACGTTTAAATTCGAAACAATTAATTTTGAAATTTAATTAAAATATTTTTTACACAAAGTAAAACGTGGGCCAATGCAACACCTGATGTTTCAAATCCATCAAAGAATACCGTATTTGCATGACCTTGTAATTCATTAATAATCAATCCTTTTCTTTGTTTTAGCTGTATAAGATAATTAAGAAAATCAATTCTTTCTGTTTCATTCAATGATTCTCGAAGTTCAATTGCATTTTTTGTTAATGCTGCCAAAAATGTTTCACCTTCTTTTTCCGTTAATCTTTTTCTCCATAATTTTCCCAATAATGGTATAGAACCCAATATAAATACAGTATTAAAATTAGTAAAGAGATTTGTTATTAAATCCATTCCTTGTTGCAATATTTCACTTGAACTGTTTATTTCAAATGCACCAGCATCAATTCCATAAATAAAATCAGCAACATTTTGTATTGTAAACCGTTGAGTTAACTAATTTTCAGAAATTTAATTGTTAAAAAAACAAAATAAAGGAATTAGCGAAAATATTTATGAATTCAAGTGTGTACAAGAACAAATTAACATTTAAATTTTAATGTAGCGATTTTTCTAGCATTGCGATACATTTTCCTTAAGATTTACAATTTTATACAGTTAAATAAAATACAGTACCTTTCTACAGTTAAAAACATAATCCTCTCCTTCAATTTTATTTTTGTTTCGAATAAAATCAACCATTTTTGAACATATTTTCATCATTATTGGATAATATGCTTTTAACTAAAAATATATTCAATTTTAAACTTCTTCCATAATTTTATGTAGTTATTGTTAAGTATTTAAATTTTAAGTATAAATAAAAATTAAATTACTCTGTTTGTAGTTAAAGCAGGAATAAGTTCAGCTCGTTTTTGTTTCCATTCTTGTCCAATAAGTGCAAGTGGATTTGATGCAAATAATGGCTCTGATTTAACATCAAACTATTTTAAATATCAAAAGAACATTTAAAAATCTATTTTTAAAATATTAATCATCATTTCTTTAAAAAGACATTTACAATACTCACTATCTGAGAGAAGTAATTGTCGTGAAAACTATGAAATTTTGAAACATAAATCTCTTTAAATACATCTGGTGCTAAAATCAACAATTCAGGACTGCGGGTTGCAAATATTCCAATAAATTTTTCGGTTGCTTTAAATTTACTTAAGTAAAATAAAATAAAAAAATATTCAAATATTTATTTTTTAGTTAATCTCCTCATAAATTGGGTTTAAATATAAATGTATAATTAAAAAAAAAATTTAATTTGAATGGAATATTATACATAATGATACATACTATAGGTATAGTAAATTTTGTCTTCCAATTTTATAATTTAAACGAGAAAAAAAAAGAGTTGTGATACCCGTACCCGCAGAAAAACGTTGTGATACCCGTACGAATACCTGACTCTGGGACAGACTATGACTTTAAGTTGCCATATTACCATATTAATTTATGCAAAATTTCAGTTCTCTGTACTTTTTGTGTACAAAATTTCAGTACTTTTCAATATTTTCCAAGAAATGGTCCAAAAAACAATCGAAGTTGTAAGGCTGGTACCAGCAAGAACCAAGCAATTTCAACTAAATTTATCAAACATATTGGCCCTACTAATATATTCGTTTGTGTGAAATTTCAAACAAACGAATATCACAGCTTTTATAGTTTCTAAGATATAGTCAAATAAATGTTGAAGTTGTATGGCAGCTACCCGAACCAGTACCTCGATCATATCCAATTTAAAAAAGGTTCTGGCATTTACCATCTATTAGTTTTTAAGTTATCGTTGGGGTGGACTGGCGAACAGGCAAAGCTAAATCGATTCAGAAATCGGCACTGATCAAAAACATACACTTGAGTCTATATCGCAGACCATAATTTCTTAGCTTTACAAACGGTAGGCAAATTTAGAAATTCAATAAATAAATTTCAAGCGTTTGAATAGTTCATCATTATTATAGAAAATTATTTCATAATTTTTAATTCATAACATTTATAACACTCAAATGTTTATGTCTCTCTGCAATACTGCTCATATGTATAGGTGTCTTAGAATATAATCTTAGCATTATGAAATTTACTTTTCTAAATTTTTTGAATCAAAACATAATTACAAAGGATTTAAGTACCAATTTAAAATTGCTTTATACGGAAGCGCTGAATGAACTAGATTAATTGGCAAATATATTTAATTTTATAAAATTACCAAAAGAAAATTTTAACTTTACAAAACCGGCGAAGCTATTAAGCAGTACGAAAACATCTAAAACGTTCTGTCAAAAAATGATTTAACCAAATGTTCGAATTACATAACAGAGTATAAAACAAAAATAATTTTGTTGTTTTAAACATTTTTGGCAACTTCTTTTAAATATAAATTAAGTAAGTCAACTGAAGAGTAAACTTTTACAAGCACTATGTATAAATATATTACACTATGTTATATAGAATTTTCTAACCAGAATAATTATAATTAATTGTAATAACTATTATATAAAATAATTAATTTTAATATTAAAAAGAAAATCGCTCTTAAGTATAGAAACTATGATTTTCTGAGCCTTAACCACAACATTTGTACCATCAAGATGTTAGTTTTAAATATATTTATCCAGTCTTAATTTACCTCTTGAAAAGCTTTCATAATATTGGTATTTAGTAAGATTTATCACAATTTCTAATATTCGGAACGCATTGGCATTGTGGAAAATTTCTATTTAATTTATTACTAATTCAAGTTATTCTATTAAAGTAAGCAATATATAAAGTCTCAAATAAAAACGGGTGTTTCTAATATAATCTAAGTATTTAAGTATAGTCAATAAAAGTTTTATTTTAATAAATTCATACATCTATGTAATAATAATGTTAATTGCAATCTTAATGAGTCACATATTTAATCATTGTTATCGAACTTACTTGTAATGATCAAAAAAATCGTACACAATACTACGTTTGTGTGTAATCGCATTAATTTGTGTTCCAAAAAATATTTTTGGTTTTGGACCTTTAACACCACGTTTTTCCCAATAATTGAAATTCCACGTGAAATATAAATGTGATAGAAATATAATTATCATTAAAAGCATTAAAGTAACAAAAATCATATTGGTTCTTAATCTTGTTTTTTATCGAAAATGATGCAAAAATTTATATCTTTTATTCTTTTTCTGAAATTTGTAGATCGTTCTTTTTAACAGTAAAGTTAAACTTATACTACTCGTATTTTAGAACAAGATAATATAGATATTATATTAGCCCGCATTACTTGTATATTAACCTATACATACGTTCATTTTCTGTGAGTGAAATATAATATTTGTTTTACAATCAGAGTTGCCATTTTATTAATTTTCTACAAAAAGTGGTAATTTTACTTTCGTTTGGTAACTTTGTAGCTTCTTATTTGATTTCATTACTTTTCATATTATTGCATACAATAAAGAAGGTTATGTGGTGGCACTAAATCTCACATATCAAATTTTTTAGTGCTAGAGAAACGTTATATAAAATTTTTAGGTGTAATGTCGTTCTGTTTATTTATGAAATTTATTATTTTTATTTTTGTTTATGTAGTTATTTTGGTAACAACTCATAATTTTGCTTTTATTTTTCTAAACTTGGTAATTTTTCAAACGAAAATGATAATAATATGTTTTTTTATTCCTGTGGCAACCCTGTTTGCTATACGGTGGATTTTGTGTTAAATCTACATTATCTATTTACTTTAAAAGCTCCAGCTTCTATTCTATAAATACGCTTAGTAAGATTATGTACTATGGACCATTCTATTAACAAAAATTTTCAATGTTTATTATTTGAAACAGATATTTAAACTAAAAACATGCCCAAAAAAACACTTTGTTTATTAATTAAGTTAAAATACTTTTTGATTGAATAAATTTATCTGTATTTAATTTTAAGCATTTTTAATTTTAATTTTAAGCAATATTAATTATACAACTCAGTTAGTTTGTTCATATTTTTGTACAATTCGAAAACTCTTCACTATTACTGCCACCGTTCTATTTAAGAGTATTGTCACATTTCAAATGCAACAAAATAGGCTAAAAGCAGCGATTGAAAGATGCAGTTAAGGCAGATTTTTTCCGATAGATAGCTTTCCATTTTTGTATCTTAAGAAAACGTCAAAACTTGAATATTTACTTAAGAATTCACATTATTTTAAATATACAAAAATATGTTATTACGAAACCGGCGGCTTATTGTCATCTCAAAGAATTATAAATTAGTTTGATAACCTGTATTAGAAAATTAAATTACTTATTAACATAAATTCACTCAGTAAAATGAGCAGTAAAACTTTCTTATTCAATAACTTTTAGGAAGAGACATTTAAAATAAAAACGAGTATATTAAATAGAAGATAAACTAAATAAAGTTTGGTCAAACCAAAGGTTTGTAATGTATCACTTTCTCTTCAACAAGTATGAACAATATTTTCACAAATAATCTAGGTATCTATATCTAGGTATTACTTTCATTCACATACGGAGAAGCTTTCACTGACTGCATGCACTTAAGACGGACAGAAAAAAACAATTTGAAAGAGGGGTTAACATAATGCTCGAATTTAAAAGCTAAAAAAATAATAAATTATATTTATTAATGGCATTTGATTTACCGTTAGCTTACGGAAGTCGAAAAAGCTTGCATTTTCGGAAATATAATTTTTTAAACATTCAATTTTTACGGGAATTTTTTGTAAGGGATTTACGGAGCTTATTTATTTAAAATATTTATTAATATCCAAAAGCTACTGAAATTAAAGACTCCTATGACCTGAGGTCTTCTCCTAAACGGTATAAAAATTTAAAAAAACGTATTATATATAGGCATTACTGATAACGGTAAATTTTAACGGCCATTTTGTTTTTTTTTAAATTTAAATATAGTATGCCATGATAGAAGAAGCAAGGCACTATTTTTTTGCGTTTGTAAAATTTGAAAAATGCTTATGGTTGCGCTGCAATAAATAGAAAACAAGTGACATTTTAAGGTTTTTGGAAGGCTATAACTTTTAAAGGGAGGAAGATACGTGAAAATTTTCAGAAGGCACAGAAATAAGTTCTAAATAAGCTAGTAAAAATCTATCGAACGGACGGAAAGAGTAGAACTAATAAGCACTTTTTTTCAAAATTTTTTTGGAAAAGTGCTAAAAATACTCATCAAATTATATAGAATAAAGATATCAAAGAGTTTCATGTTACCTTCTCAAGCTGATATTAATTAGACATGGTTATTGTGCAAATCTGATAATACATTCTTAAAAGCTATTCAGTCTTCTTGCATCAGTATATCGCTATTCTTGTTATTAAAAGAAAAGAAACAGATCAAAAAGAAGAACTTTCAAGAAAGCTTTCACTGCGTTTAGAAATTCAAAAAAAATTTTTTTGTTTATTTTTTAATTTTTGTAAAAAAATTTTGTTTTAGTAAATTAATTTAGAATCTGATCATTGGTGCAGTGGTTATGGCACCGGCCCTTTAACCGAAGGGTCTCGGGTTCAAACCCCGGTCAGGTCACTATAAAAATTATATTCAATATTATATAACTTAATATGCAATACTAATAAATATTAAACAAGTAATTTTCAAATATTCATAATATTCGATACTAAAAACTAAGAAAAATAAACAGTAAATATTAATAACCTCAAATAATTAATATAAATAAAACTACGGCAGGCTAGTCACCTACCTAGCTAACTCTCTATGACTATAGAAACTAGGGCATGATAGATATCATGCACTAGCCCTATACTCCTCCTAGGAGTGAAGAAGGAAAAAAAAAAAAAAAAAAAAAAAAAAAATTAATTTAGAAAAAACAAAACATCTCGGCAACGAAGATTCATTTCAGTCACAAAAATACCCTCAAAAAAGTTCGATTTTCAAATTTATTATATAAAAATAATTTTAAAAATATGTGTATTTCATTTAATAATATCTTCAGTAAAATTCAATCGAAACTAACATTCGATATAAAAATTAGGAAGACTGCTGCGAATATGCTTTTTCGAAGGTTTTTTGTAATACAAATCTGAAATAAATTTATATAAAACAATTCCAATCATTTATATGAGTCTTCACTACATTTTGAAAAAATTTTCAGAAAAAATATGTTCATCCAGTTTTCATTTCAAATTATGTCTTCAAAAATCTAAACTTAATATTGTCAAGTAGATGTAGATAGTTACTTTTCTATTTCTTCCGCACTATAATAGTTTTATTTATAAAAAGCTTTTCTGTAAAAGAGAAAATATAACAGTTACCTTCCACTTAAATTAACTCCTAAATTTATGCAAAAGTGTATGATAATAAAAAAAAAAGTATTTTAATAGAACTTCTATTGTTTTCATTATTCAATTAGCTTAAATTGTTAAAGTGTTATATTACATAGTTTCATCTTTATATATAATTGATTGTAGAGTTTAGCATTTTATTTTTCAACTGTTTTGTTACAATAATGAAACTAATTAATATCGAAATATGTACTTGTACATAATATATAATAATGATAGAATAATACGAGTAAGTTTTATTTTACTGAACTGTTTTTCTGTTCCACTTGTTTGAACTAATTGCGAGTTTTTCTCAATTGTGACAAATACGTTAGGTTGTGTAGACTTTATCTTAATTCATATATTATACTCGACTCTAAAACAGATTAAAAAACTATTCTTAACTATAGCAATACTAAAAATATATCATCAAAATTAATTGGAATATCATAATGATTTAATGATTAAATAAATTTACTAAAAACGTTTTGAGGGGATAATAAATTCTAATAATACTTTTGACTTAGCTAAAAATAATTCAATGTTAACCAATAGTGTGGTTTTTGTGAAAAAATTTGGATTTTCATGTTATTTTCTTCATTTTATATATAAGACAATCAATAATATATTTCAATAATCGATCAAAAATCAATAATCTGTTATACTTTCAAATATTTCATTAAAATTTTTGTTTATCCATTAGTGAATGATTTCTTCAGCTTGATTTCATCACGATCAGTTAAAGTAAAATGTAAAATATATAATTTGTTCCACAAGTCAATAAGGAATGAAAGAAAATCCTAATATAAAGTTTGAATATTTAAATTTTAGTATTAGTAGCTTCATATATCAAATTAAGAAATTTTAATGCATTCATCTTTTTCGAGAAAAAATAGAAAAGCAAAATTTAATTTATCTATATGATTATATTTAAGAAACGCCAAGCAACAACAAGATCTTACCGTAAACGTGTAAGTACCACCAATCTAAAATTAACAGTAAATAAAATCTTCAGTACTCTTAAACGGGCGGCGAGTTTTATAATGCTACCCAAATTACATTCATACTGTAATTTTGTTACTTCACTTAATAAAATTTTACCCCATTAAATTAAACATCTATCATTTAATATAAAAGGCAGATAAATTTATGTATGTATGTAGGTATATGCAGGTATATTTTAAACAAAACAAGAAAAATAGAACACAAAAATGTTGCAATCAAATTAAATTACTTGATTGCTATAATCATAAGTTTCATTTATGAAATTTTATTTTGTTCTTATATAATTTAAATATGATGTATGATATTAAAATATGTATATTCATATTATCCCATTAAAACTCCGGAAATTTTCAAGTGATCTTGGGATAATATTGTTGTAAAACGTTGTTTATATTAAACCAAAAGATATATCCTAACTTCAATATTACAGTAATGCTAGCTATGCCACTGCATAGATAATTCTACAATAACTACTCAATTAGATAACTGCATCGTAAAAAATATTTGGGGTCACAAAGGGTTAAATTTAAATTTTTCCACTAATGCTACTTTGTATTCTTTTAACTTATAATGCACTTTACGTATTTTAGATTTATGATTATATCTGCCCCCCTTGTTAACTTTAGAGCCCATTAAAGAATTCAATTTGAAAATGCTTAAGCGTAACCAAAAGTTTTTATTAATTTATATGTACGTAGAATCAAGCAACATTTATACATATATCAATAAAGACTTAATTAACAAGCATGTAAGCGAAGATATTTTAATTCTTCAATTCTTTAAAGGTACACCAAACTCCACCATCCAATAAATATAGTAAATTTTTTGGATCCAGTACATTGTCTTTTCTAGTTTTGCTACTGACACCGATCTCAAAATTCTTTACCAGCTCATACAAACATGCTTTAATTTGTGTTAAAGCAAATTTTTGACCTAAAATTTTAAGCAAATTAATAATTTTTTTTCTTATATTTGAATAGAATATTCTCACCTAAGCAAGTTCTTGGACCATCACCGAATGGCATAAAAACGCCCATATCTTTAAATTTTCTATCACCACCATTTTCAGGACTAAATCGTTCAGGATCAAATTTTGATGGATTGGGGTAATATTGTTCATCATTTTGAAAGCAATATATTGGTATTGTTACAGGTGTACCCTTTTCAATATTAGCAATGCTTCCATCCCCATTAATCAGTTCTGTATCTTCGGTACAAACTTTTTGAGTAAAAGTTGCTGGCGGGAAAATTCTTAGAGCCTCTTAAATATCCAAAAATGCATAAATTTGTATAGAATTCTAACAGAAAATTGTTGTTGATTTTAATATTACCATTGATACACTGATCTAAGTATGGCAGCTCCAAAAGTTTTTCAAAATTAATCATACCATCCTCGAAAGAATTTTTTTCAATTTCTTGCCTTAATTTATTTTGAACATCTTTATCTCGCCCAATCTAAAATTAAATATTTGCAAATATATTATACATATATGTGAAAATTGCACCTATCAAATAAATATTTCTTACACAAAGCAAGGTATGAGTCAATGCTATAGCTGATGTTTCGAATCCATCAAGAAAGAATGTGATTGCATGAGCTTGTAATTCAATATTAGTTAATCCTTTCCTTTCTTTTAACTGTATGAGATAATTAAGAAAATCAACTCTATCTGTTTGACTTGATGTTTTTCGAACTTCAACTGCATTTCCCATTAAAGTTGTAAAAAATGTTTCACCTTCAGTTTCAACTAATCGTTTATTCAATATTTTTCCCAATAATGGTATAGAAGCCAATATAAAGTAAATATTAAAATTACTTAATAAATTATTAATTAAATTCGTTGCCTGCTTTAAAATTTCACTTGTAGTTTGTAATTCAAAGGCCCCTGCATCAGCGCCATAAATGCAATCAGAAACATTTTGGATTGTAAAACGTTGTGCTAACTGTGTGGTAGTTTTTGATGACGATTTTAATAAAATATGATTCGATTTTTAGAAAAAAAAAATTATTTTTGCGTTCAAAGTAAAATTAGAATACCTCTTTGCAATCAAAAACATATTCTTTTCCTTCAATTTTAATTTTATTTCTAATAAAATCAGCCATATTTTGGCACACTTTCATCATTACTGGATAGGATGCTTTTATCTAAAAGTATATTAAATTTAATAAATATAATATTTTATGCTTTTTACATAAGATAAACATTGAACTTTCTTGCTAATTTGTACCTATATGCAAGAGGCATGAATAAAAAATACCATGCATTCATGGATCAATTTGTGAAAGCGACAAAACTAAACTTAGATTAAAATATGTAGCCTTACTCTATTTGTAGTTAAAGCTGGTGTTATTTCAGCTCTCTTGTCTTTCCATTCTTGTCCCTTAAGGAAAAATGGATTTAATCCGAAAATGGGCTCTGACTTCGCATCAAACTTTAACAAAAAAAAAAAAACATTTTTCAATTCGTTTGTATATTTTAATTAAAAAACTCATAAAAAATCATATATAAATACTTACAAGATGAGAAAAGTAATTATCTTGAAATTTTCGAAATTCTGAAACAAAAACCTGTTTAGCAATATCTGGTGATGTAATTATAAGTTCGGGTGTACGGGTTGTAAAACCTCCAATAAATTTTTCAGTTTCTTTAAACTTACTGTAATAATATAAAAATGTCAAAAATGTTTAATACTTTTGAATGAAATTTCAAATAAAAAAAGTTCTAATATTTTCGCTTTTAAATGAAATTATAATTGTATTACGTGAAAAAATAGAGCTAGCCGTCTCAAATCTATGATACCCGTACGAATTTGTTATCCTATGCGCGAGTCAGCTATGGCAGACTATGGGACAGAATATAACTTTAAGTTACCATATTACCATATTAATTTATGCAAAATTTCAGTACTGAGTTTTCAATATTTTCTAAGATATGGCCAAACTACTACTGAAGTTGTATGGCTGCTAGCACAACGAGTCAAGAAATTTGAATGATTTTTATCACACATAACAGCCCTTATCATACACTTGATTCCACGGGATTTCTATATTATAATTCCAATAATTTCTGAAATGATGCCAAAAAATTTTTGGACTTGTATGACAGTTACCAGAAAGCCAAATAATTTCAACGATTTTTATTAAACACATTGGCCCTACTAATATTTACTTGTACGAAATTTCAATACCACAACTTTTATAGTTTCTAAAATATAGTCAAATAAATTACCCGAACGAGTACCCCGGTTAAGTTTAAATAAGGTTCTGGCACTTACTACAATAAATCATTTGTAAAAATTTGGTGAACTTAACTCTGGTGGTTTTTAAGATATCGCTGGGACGGACGGACGGACATTGAAAACTAAATTGACTCAGAATTCGACGCTGATCAAAAACATACACTTGAGTCTATATCTCAGACCATTATTTCTTAGAGTTACAAACGGTAAGGCCAATTTAGTACAGCCTTCGAACATACGTTCGTACGGGTATAATAAACGAATTTAGTTTCTCATATAAGATTCAACCATGAGCTCTGAATTAAGACAAAAAAGTTGTTTTCTTATTTCAATTATTCCATAGGAATATAATCTAATCGATAAAAGTAGAAGTAAACAATCTTATCTCAATTTAAATTTCAAAATATGACTTGATAATAGAATGAAGATCAGGCGAACTAAAATTTATGGTATATACTGAGTACAATCTTACAATATTTGTTTAATTTCAAAATTATATTTAAATTAAGTTAAAAATTACTAACAATTCACATAATCAAAATATTGTTTTTGAAATTAAAATATTTTCTGTCTTTTCTTTTTTCTATCATTCTATTTATTGATAAAGTTCTAAAAATTGCTATTCACTAGTGGCTCTTAGCATAAGAACACGCTTATCTAATAATCGGAATTATAGCAATTATTAAAATAAATTATTTAATTAATTTTTAATTTAACAACAAATAATAATTAATTTGAATTTAAGACCAATTAATATTTTGCTTAAAGATTATTTTCAAGTTGGCTCAACTATAATTATTGTCCATTAAGCAAAAATTTGTAAGTTAATATTTTCTTTCAAACCAATATTTTTTAGTTCTCTGTTAGAACGACGTTAAACACGAAATATCTATTAAAATATGGTTTTTCAATTAAATTTAATATTTTTAATAACATATCAAATATATTATTATACAGGATTTGACAAATTATGCATTAACAAGAAAATGTAAGCTTCCCTCAAAGTTAACAACAGCCTAAGATTTGATTTTTTTCTGTGGATACATCGTACTTTAATTACATTTAATTCGTATAGTATTTTGCAACATTCATATTCTTGTTTTCTTCAACATACTCTTACGTAATCTTAGCATCACAGATAATATTTTATATACATTAATAACAATGAAGCAAGTCAACATTAATTTAATTACAGCTTTTCTATTTTCCCATCTTAAAACTTATCATTATTATAGTTTGTGACTATACAATGTATAGTTTGTATGACGAGAATATCAAAATTATATACATTATGAGAAAGACAAGAACTATTAAGAGATTTAGAAATTTTTTCAATAACAATTGCATAGCTTACAGCTTTCTCGTCAGAAATTGCGTTCTTTTTAATATTTTTCTCACTAATACTTCATTCCCTTCGCAAGCTTACGCCGAGTCAAACAGTCGTCTTATTTCTGCTATTAAAAATTTTTAGTATCCTTAAGGATACCGAAGTCACAATTTGTGATTGAATTTTAAAGGAAAAAATTAGGTTTTACTAAAAAAAAAGCAATATTATAAATGAAAATATTAAAAATTTCAATTATATTGAATGTACATTGCAAAAAACAACTTTGAAATTTTGAAATTCGTATTACATAATTATTTCTTCATTTTCTCAATTGGATTTTTCATTTTTTTATTATATTTCCCACATTTTAACTATATCTTTTACTATTTCCTCCAAAATCCTATCAATAATCGAAAAACTATACAATTCCATCTTTGGTCATTTAAAAACCTTTTGAATAACTAACAAATCAACAATTTGTTTGCCCACTAATCAACAATTCAATTTCCAAATGGGTCTGACAACGGTTCAACTTACGAAATTTTAAAATTTCTGGAAAATCACTTTTCTCTAATAGCACCTTCAAAATTTTATAAAAGGATTTCAATATAACAATTGAATCTTTCTAAAGATACTGGCATATAACATTTACCAATTTAAATTCACGATTAATTATATAAATATGTGCATATATATATATATACGCAGATATATATATACATATATATCTGCGAGAACTAAAAATCTCTATTTAATAATATTGTGCATTTACTCGTAATGATCCTGATAGTCATAAATAATATTCCGTTTTTGTGTAATAGCACTGGGTTGGGTTCCAAAAAATAATTTCGGTTTGGGACCTTTAACGCCACGTTTTTTCCAATAATTGAAATTCCATGTAAAATAAACATACAATAACATTAAAACTAATGTTAAAAGTATTAAGGTAATAAATATCGGGAACATTTTTAAGCACAAAAATAACCAATATTATCGTTATATTTCCCAAAAATTCAAATAGTTCTTAACAACGCGAACGTTAAATCTAGACTGCTTTAGAACAAAACATTTTAAATATTTTTCATATTCGTTAATTAAAATTTAAAAGTTGGCAAAACCAACTCTAGGGTACCTTCTTTTTGAAAATGTGTAAGTTTAATAATTTTCACTACGATTGAACGCCGCCAGATATTGTTATTTAATAGTTATTTTTTTTAATTTTTTACAATGAAAAGTTGATTGAAACAATTAGGTAATAAGCCTAATATCGTGATCTGTTTAAATATATGTACGAGTATATCACAAAACGTTATGTCTCATACAACGCGGGATTTTTAAAATGTAGTTTCCAAAATTGTTCAAAACTGTTTTTAAAATTTTTCTACTACATTCTAAAAGTCAAGGGTGTTTATTCACCCAAAATTAATGTAACAATTGCAACATATATACGTATGCATAAATATTAAATAGCAGCTTATGTAGGTATTTATAAATTGGAAAATAAAATTGAATTTCCATAATATTTCAAAAATTTAATCTTATAAAATAGTTAACACAATTGTAGATTGAAGTTTGTTTTTTAAAAAAGACCAAAATTTAATAGCGCGGACAGATAAAGAAGCAAATTGCTGAAGCATACTGTAGAGAGCACATATAACGTTACTATTAAACTGTATTGAAGAATACAGTTATAAGGTATACGAGATAAAATGTGGCTCAAATGTATAAATACCTATTTCACTATAAGTATTTTAATATTTTATATAAAAAGATCATCATTAAATTGTGAAAACAAAATTTCATCAAAACAAATACAAAATTTTATAAAAATGTTCTTCCCAAATTATTATTCATTAAAAAATTACATTTGTAGTTGTACACTGCGTATTATTTATTATTATATTTTCAAATTGCTTTCAATTATTCTTATTCATAAAGTTAATATGAAAAGATTACACCTTCTATGTACTTGCACGCTTAGAAATAATGTGAAAGCTTTATTTTAGTAATGTCATGCCATTAATTTACTTGCATAGTACACAAAGCAATAAGACTATAAATCTGGACATTGTGTTTTATACTTTCATTGCTCATTAAAATTATTAAATCTGCTTTATCTATTCTCTCTTTGGAAAAAAAAATTCCCAGACACCCAGTCAAAACGCAAAAAAAAAGTATTTCCCAAAAAGGTGGTATGAAAATTAAGTAAGGTATTTGGCAATACCCGATCCTTTGCAAGATCGGGTATATTCGAAATTCTTCAATAATAATAAAATTGTAATTAAGTATGGGAAAATACTCATTTACTTTTTTAAATAGATGACAATTTTGGGAGATTTTATTTCAAAATCATTCATTTGTGTGAAATTTACTGTGACAAATCTTAAATGACAATTTATTAATATAACAAAATTATTAGAATAATTATATAACAATTTCTAAAAATGAACAGATAATTAATAAAATAAATATTAAAAATCTGTTAAAAAACTATTATTTAAATTATTAAAAAATTATTATTAAAAAATTTCATTTTAATTTCTATAATTTCTGTAAAATATTTTAAACAAAACATTCGTGTTAACACAAAATATTTTAATAATAAATGAATAAAAATCAATTTCAATTTTTCAATTCCTTAAAAGTGCACCAAATACCACCATCCAAACACAAAATGAAACTTTTTGGATCAAGTAAATTGTCTTTTCTTGTCTTATCATCAACATCAATATCGAAATTTCTAACCAATTCACATAATGCAATTTTGATCTGTGTTAAAGCAAATCTTTGACCTATATATAAAATGCATATTTAGTTTAAAAACCAATTGTATAATATTTATAAAATTACCTAAACATGTTCTCGGACCATCACCAAAAGGCATAAAAGCACCTATATCTCGATATTTTTTCTCTCCACCAAGTTCAGGACTAAATCTTTCAGGATTATATTCATTAGGATTAAAATAATATTCTTCATCATTATGATAGCAATATAATGGAAGTGTGACTCCCATTCCTTTTTTAACATTTAAAACAGTTCCATCCGAATTAACTAATTCAGTATCTTCTGTACAAACTTTCTGAAGAAAACCACCAGGCATAAAAAGTCTTAATGTTTCTTAAAAAAAAAAAAAAACAATAATTTTTTAATTTTAAATTTCTTGCTCTTCATCGCAGTTATATTTGCTCTTTTCATTTTACCATTAACACACATATCTAAATAAGTTAGATCCATGATTTTTTCAAAGCTTATAGTTCCATCTTCGTCACAATGTTTTTCAATTTCTTGCCTCAATTTATGTTGCACAACTTTATTCCGTCCCATCTAAAATAAAAATTAATTTATTTATTTGTTTGTGTAATAAAAGTTTAAGGTTATTTCAATAAATTTCATTCAATTTGAACACGAAAAAAGAAAATGAATTTAATCAAAAGGTTATTGGTTTGATTGAAGCACTTAAAATATTATGTACTGTGGTCAATTTAAAAGCAATTCAATAATTTAATAATAATTGAATTAGTGTTTTAAGGTTCAAGTTATAATTTCGGAGAAAAGTTAAAATTCTTTTCTGAAAGCGAAAAATTCAAGGCAATAGCTACTATGGTTCACTAATAGTAATAATAAGATACATCATTCGAAAATATTAATAAAACAAAACTCTTTAAAATTACATAATTCAAATGAATCGCAATTAATATAAAAAAGACACTAACACAAAGTAACGAATGAGATAAGACTGTTGATGAAGTCTCAAATCCATCAAGGAAAAATGTAACGGAATGCGCTTGTAGCTCAATATCACTTAATCCTTTTCTATCTTTCAATTGCATAATATAATTCAAAAAATCTATTCTATCTGTTTGATTTCTTTTTCGAAGTTCAACAGCATCTCGCATCAATGTTGTAAAAAACTTTTTTACTTCCGGTTTAATAAATGAAACTTTCCATATATTTTTTAATAGTGGAACAAGTTCTATAATAAACATAATTCCAAGACTTTCAAAAAGTCCATTAATTAAATTCTTCGCTTGTTTTAATAGTTCACTATCATTTTTTAAATCAAATGCCCCGGCTTCAATCCCATAAATACAATCTGATACATTTTGTATTGTAAAACGTTGAGTTAACTAGAATTTTAAAAAAAAATTAATTGTTTTTAAATCAAAAATTTATTAAACTTTAAATTTACTCAAATTACCTTCTTGCAGTCAAAAACATAACCTTTTCCTTCAATTTTGTTTTTATTTTTAATAAAATCAACCATTTGTGAACATACTTTTTGCATCACTGGATAAGAAGCCTTAATCTTTATATTACAAAATATACAAAATATTGCACTTTTAGATCCAAATTTTTATTGAATATTTAATTGAATTTCAAAATAATTCTTACTCGACTTATTGTTAACCCAGGAGTTATTTCAGCTCTTTTATCTTTCCATTCTTGTCCTTTAAGTAAAAATGGATTTAGACCAAATAATGGTTCTACTTTGCTATCAAACTAAAATGTTATAAACAATCAAATTTAAATTTCAGTCATTTGCTTGTATAAAATACTTTACAGTATCGGAAAAAAAATTATCTTGAAATTGTCGAAATTTTGTAGTATAAATTTCTTTGGCTAAATCTGGTGCCAGAATTAATAATCCAGGTGTTCTATTAGTAAAAATTCCAATGAATTTATTGTTTGCCTTGTATTTGCTGCAAAAGTAAAAAATGTTATCTAATTAAATGTTAAATTTTTTGAAAGAAATTTTTAATAATTTTATAAGTTTCTTATTTTTTCAGAGGTTTTACTTTCAGCACTAACAGAATTTTTTACTCGAAATCTATTAAGACT
Source organism: Condylostylus longicornis (assembly GCF_029603195.1). NCBI lineage: Eukaryota > Metazoa > Arthropoda > Insecta > Diptera > Dolichopodidae > Condylostylus > Condylostylus longicornis. The sequence goes on from NW_026577983.1 coordinate 234,687, forward strand.
TCTTATATCAGGGTTCATATAAGTATTTATTTTCAGTTAAAAAAGATGTTCATAGTGCCTTGATAATTATATAACTTATTCCTTGTCACTAAATTAATATCTAAGAAGTCTAAACTAATAGTAGTATATATATATATATATATTTTTCTCTACACCCACACTCTGTAGGTCGCTTCACTTGACGTGATAAGTTGTTACTTTAGAAGTAATTTTCTGAATAAAATCAAATCACCTCAAATGATGCGACTAACAGAATATGGATGATAATTTTGAATTCTAACTTTTGACATTAACGTTCTATGGATAACAGAAGAGCTTTTGGATTTTAAATAATTTTTCTAATCAAAATTGTAATAGAATACATATACAAATTATGTGTCTATTCGAAAATTTCGAACAGAAAACAAAAATAAATTAATTTAACAAATTATAGCAATAAACTCATATATACGTTATACTTTCCATAAAAAAGCCCTTTATTGTAATAAAAAATTAAATAAAAAATTTAACTTGATGATAACAAGCTTTTGATAAGGTATAAAATATTATTTTTATCTTTTTTTTTTTTAAAATGTCAAAACACACTTCTTTATTTTTATCGGCTTTAAAATTAATAAAAATTTCAATTATTATCACTACTTTTCATTCGAATCATAGAAAATGCAGAGAAAGCTTCACTATAATATTGTAAATCATGTTTTCAATTAGTCGGCGTAAATTCTAAGTATTCTTTACTTCATCAAAATTTGCATTTCTACATACATACATACATATGAATATGCATAATAAATACAAATGTCCCAATCAAACTAAGAATAATAAGGGCAATTTTCTTTCTATATAAAAATTTTGAATAAAATTAAACGTGAGTTATTTAATAAAAGAAAATATATTTAATTATGTAAAAATTAAATTCACTTAAGATTATTTATTTCAAATTGTGCAATAAATCGAATATCAATTTAATTTTGAAAAAAAATTCTTTTATTATGCAACAAAACCTTTTTTACATCCCACGGCTTAAATGCACCCACATATCTTTGAATTATTTATTCCACATATTTGTAAACACTTTTAATATTTTAGATCGCATTTTAAATTATATACATACATACATACATATGTATATATTTTATATTCTTTAATATTTATCTTTATCCAATAATAATATGTACATATGTTTTTATATACATACATATATAAATACAAATAACAATATTTACTTATAATGTTCCAAATAATCATAGATTGCATTCCGTTTTCCTGTTATTAAACTTGGTTGGGTTCCATAAAATAGTTTTGGTTTAGGACCTTTAATTCCTCTCTTTTTCCAATAATTATTATTCCATGTAAGGTAAATGTATCCCAAAATTGCAATAACTGCTAAAAGAACTAATGAAGTACAAAGTATTGCCATATCTTATATAAAAATATTGTTAAATATTATTTGTGTTTTTCAATGGATCGATTAGTTCACTCAAGAACTGCAAAGGTTTTACTAAATAATTTTTTTTTATAAAAGTTTATTGAGACCTGGAAAGTAAAAAAATTTTTTGTAATAGGCGTTGTATTTTTGTTTTTATTATTATTGTTATTATTAATTTCGGTTTACATTTTATAAACCTTCAATATGAGTAGTATTTTATGTAAGAAATAAGTAAACAATGTTAGTATAATATTAAACTGACGCTCTTTTGAGATCGACGAACAAAATAAAATATTCTGAATGCATAACAATACATAAATATAATGAGGTAACACAAGTATTAGTTATTTGACGATAAGAGAAATAATTAATGCGATAGTAGCTCTATATTATAAAACGTTGATACTAGCAGTATCTGGTTGATATTGTAGAGGTGTACACAGGTTTTTTAATTTTTCTTTATATTGATTAATTGCTTAAGTTTTTTGCACAACTGATTATTTTAACGTAGATTCTTCAATTTTCGTATTTGACAACATTATGAAATACGAAAGGTGTAAATTTTTTCTTTATATATGTACATACATATATATAAAGAATTTCTTCATTTATCAATTTAAAGAGAGAAAACATATTCTTTTATTTTGTGAATTTATAAAAATTATTATTTACGTTAAAGAAGAGTCGAAACTAACACCAATAAAACTTTCTGCATACATGAGTATAGCGGCAGCTTACTTCTTCCTTTAATAGTAATATATGTATATATACAATATCAACAACGTTAATGCTATAAATAAAGTTTCAGATTTTACACCTGTCCTGTACTCTTTTATACTCTCTTTTTACTTTTCAAACAATATTAACACAATCAACTCTGGTGAAAAAACTTTTTAAATAAAGAGAACACTAACTAATAGTCCATATGTGCATACTTATGTTAATGTTACCCTTTAATTTACATGGCTTTAAATAACAAGAAAGCATATTAACAAAAATCATGTACTTATATATATCCATGTCGATGATTTTAGATGTTTACAATAACAATTTTAATGCTCTCTGAAGATTTCTTAGAATTGGAAAGAGGAGATAATGACCTTTTGTCTCATGTCTGTTGTTAAAAAAGTAAATAAATTGATATCTCTATATAAATATATAAATATGGGAATATACAAATTTTAAGTGAAAATTTAACGAGAATTATTATGTAAGTTTTGTTATTCATATTAATATTTATGAAGCAAATGTTTTTAAACAACTAACTCTACTTATCATCATCAAGAAAGAAGGTGATATCAAGAAGCAGGGAAACATGGTAGAAAATGTTTTTAATTTCTTTTACTGAGAACCATTCAAAGTAATTAAAGTCAAATTCTCTTGCAAATCTATGCGTTCTCAACAAGATATTGATTGACCACGACTATCATACGAATTTACCGAAATTTGGATTAAATGTAATTTCTATTTAATTCCTATAAGGTTTTATTTGATTTTCTACAAAATCAAGGTGAATAAAGAGGCTACCAAAACCTATACAAACTTACAAATAAAAATAAATCGCAGCGGTAATTATGGAATACTTGTGTAGCAAAAATTTCATGAAAAATTCATATACGTTTCATACCAGCCTGATTGAATATTTGCAGATAATAGAACGTACATATGTATGTATAGTTTTGATTATTTTAATTATCTTATTATAAAAATTAGTAAAGGGTCCGAAATTTATTGTTTAAAGAATGATTCTATTCATAATTGCTATTTCATTGTTTTATTTATTATACCCGTACATACGTATGTTCGAAGGGTATACTAAATTTGCCTTACCATATTATTTCTTAGCGTTTGTAACGCTAACAAATAACGGGGTTAGATATAGACTCAAGTGTATGTTTTTGATCAGCGTCGAATTCTGAGTTGATTAAGCTTTGTCTGTCCGTCCGTCCGTCCGCCCATTCCAACAATAACTCAAAAGCTAATTGAGCTAAGTTAACCATATTTTCACAAATGATTTATTATAGTAAATACCAGGAACCCTATATAAATTAGATATAACCGGGATGTTGGTTCGGGTAGCTGCCATACAACAACAAAATTTATTTTGACTATATCTTAGAAACTATAAAAGCTGTGGTATTGAAATTTTGCACAAATAAGTATATTAGCCGGACCAATGTGTATGATAAAAGTTGTTGAACTTGGCTCCTTCTGGTACCTGCCATACAACTTCAAACGTTATTTGACTATATCTCAGAAGCTATAAAAGCTATGGTATTGAAATTTCACACAAACGAATATATTAGTACGGCTGATGTGTCTGATAAAAGTCGTTGAAATTACTTGACTCCTTCTGGTACTTGCCATACAACTTCAAAAATTATTTGGCTATATCTTAGAAACTATAAAAGCTGTGGTATTGAAATTTCGCAAGATAGAATATATTGGTAGGGCCGATGTGCTTGATAAAATTCGTTAAAATTTCTTGGCTCTTTCTGGTAGCTGCCATACAACTTCAATAGTAGTTTGGCACACACGGTGTTTTGAAAAGTACAAAATTTGAATTTTGCATAAATTAATATTGTAATACAGCAACTTAAAGTCATAGCCTGTCCTATAGTCAGTTATGGTATATTTATTCGCACATAGGATAACAAATTCGTATGGTTATCACAGAGTTGACAAGGTCAACTCTATTTTTTCTCATTTTGAGTTAAACTTTACTCAATACAGCCGAAATCGTTTTTAATTTTTATGTGACGTAAGATTCAAAGAATGTTTTAAACGTATATTTGCTAAGAAATATTCACATCGTATTGAAAGTCACTTTTAAAGCGTAATCTTCTTGCATTCTGTGTGTTTTTGTTCAGGAACTTAGTAGAAAGTTAAACTCGAGGAGGTGTACAGAGGCACTCTTAATAATGATTTGAAAAAAGCACTGTGTAATCGCGTTCAAACGCAAAATTTTTATAATTTAAGCAATATAAGTAAGTACTAAATTTCTTGAAATGTTTAGGAATATTCTGTATTCTTGAGTCCTAATTCACCTAATTTGTTATACTAAAGTAGAGTAAAAACTATCTAAATGGTTACTTAGGGAAGAAAATAATTTCTACTAAAATATATTGTTTAGATAAAGCAAATTTAAATTTATTGCCGACGAATAGATGTGCTTATAAACTAAACGTTACATTGATCAAGTAATCAAATATAGTAACTGAAGAATAATATCAATTACGTTTTTATTTTTGGTAAACAATTTATTCAAAAAAAAAAAATATAAACAATTATAAACTTTTAAGCTTTCTCATCAAAAAAGCTTTTTCTATGATTTCATTTTCAAAAGCCAATTACATTGTTACATGCATACCTACAAACATATGATATCATACGTACAATGTATTTATTATAGAGCTTGTATATAATTGGACATTCGTCACATCAGTAAGAAACCATTTAATCGAATTATGTAAGTTTTACGCTCGAAACTGTGCCTATTAATAGTAAAAAAGATATAAACATGATGTTTACAAAAAATTAACTTTCAATATTTTGGTTCTATTATAACGATTAAAAATAGGAAAATGTATTCCTGTCATCCAATTATTTACCGGGAGAGAAGAAAGTAAGTGAATAATTAAAAGTAAGTCAATAATAAAGTCATTAAATTTGTGTATTAATGTAATTTTCAAGAACAAAAACTGTTTTTCGAGTTTGTGCACAAATGTCTCATTCTTCCTATAGAAGAATATAAAATTTTAGCCAGCTTTGCTTAAGGCTTTGGTAAGTTCAGCCGATTTTTTTTTATTTTTACATTATAATACCTATTGCTGTTATCATATACCGAAAAATAACGAAATTTAGTTGAAAGTGAGTAATTTTATTGTAGAAACCCTCTAAAAAGAACAGCATACATCAGTTTTTGTTGAACTTAATTTAATAAAATGATTATTTTGAATAGTGCTTTTATCTGATATAATGAAAAGCACAGATAATTTCAATAGTGACCATATTACAATAGATATCTCGACTATTAGTCAAAAAACTAATAATTTTACTTGAACATATTGTAAGCATTATTTGTAATTGTAGCATTAATTCTAATTACAATCAGATTTGGACTTTTATTGTACTTTCTCTCGTGCTTGGCTAAGAAACTGGAAATCTATTCTGGAAAACTATTGGAAATCTGGAAAACTATTCAACATATTCACAAACGTATCCTATGAAACACTGAGATAAAGAGTTATTGTAATTACTTTAGCTTCGGTTTTAGAAGTAGCTTTTTGTTATGTACATAAGTAAAATATTTACTAATATTTAACAAAAAATAAAAAATGATTTGTTCTTTTGCGATTTTGAATTTTTTTGTTTTATTTCCTTCTTTTAAAAAAATTATAGTAATTATTGAAATTTCTTCTATGAAAAAAATGTTAACTATAATTCTTTGTATATAAACAACCCCATATATTGAATATAGATCTATTTCACTAATTAAAATGTAAAGATATACTTTTGTATGGAATAATATTACACAGGAAAACTTACTTAAAAAGAAAAAAATATTAGATATAGGCCAATGAATTCATATTAATCTTCTTTTGCAGTATACAAAGTATAAATATTTTAATTATTTTCAGTAATGTACAAACAAATTGTAAAATAACAATTAATTTTTATTATAAAAATTTACTTCTTTTTTTTAATACAACAATTAACATTTATTTTTGCCCAAAAAAATATTTTTGATTTTAGTTTTTCAATTCAGTAAATTTACAATGAATACCACCATCCAAAAATAACAGAAAACTTTTTGGATCCAACAAATTATCTTTACGTGTTTTATCACTAATACTTATTTCAAAATTACGTACCAATTCACTAACACAAATTTTAATTTGTGCTAAAGCAAATTTTTGACCTAAAAAATATTAAAAAAATGTATTTTTAATAAAAATATTCTTTGTAATTGTAAAAGCATCTATACCTAAGCAAGCTCTTGGACCATCACCAAAAGGTAAAAATGCTCCCATTTCTTTATATTTTTTTTCACCACCATTCTCTGCACTAAATCTATCTGGATCAAAATTATTTGGATTTGGATATATGTCTTCATCATAATGATAAGCATAAATTGGCATTGTAACTGGGATTCCTTTTTTAACCAAAACTTTTCTTCCATTTGAATTTTCCAATTCAGTATCTTCAACGCACAATTTCATAGTCAAACCCACTGGTGGATACATTCGTAATGTTTCTAAAATATAGGAAGGTTATAGCTAAAAATTTAAAATGTGTTGTTATTAATGTGGCTCTTATAATATCAAAATTTGTAATTGTGTATTCTGCATCACTATGTCATATATTAAACAAATCATAGAATAAAAGCAGATATTCTTGCATGCAACATGTTACTCATATTTGTGAATTTAAATAGATACACTCCGAAGTAATAAAATTATAAAAGAAGATATTCTTTTGTCCTTATACATTTCTTAGAAATGAAAAAGATACGGTGAATATAAGACTTAGAAAAACAAATTTTCACTTATCAGTGAAATATCAAAACTTCAATTTCTCGAAATTGAAGATTCTGAAACTTTCTTTTTGTGAGTTTTTAAAGCCATTTTATAGTTCATATAGATAGAAATCGTCACATACAAATATTCCTATATATTCAACAATATGTTACCGTTAACACACTGATCCAAATATGGTAATTCTTGAAGTTTTTCAAAACTAATAGTACCGTCTTCAGATGAATTTTTTTCGATTTCCATTCTCAATTTATCTTGAACTTCTTTGTGGCGACCAATCTGAAAGAAAAATAGTAATTTTAAAAAATGATTTTAAAAAAAATTCATACATAAAAAATGAAATTTTTACTGTTAACATGACATGAGCTAAAACCATAGAACTTGTCTCAAATCCATCCAAAAAGAATGTTATCGAATGCGCTTGTAAGTTAACATCATCTAATCCTTTTTTCTCTTTTAATTGAATTAAATAATTTAAAAAATCTATTCTATCATTCTGTCCAGTTTTCTTTCGTAGTTCAACTGCATCACGCATTAAATTTATGAAGAAATCACGAGTTTCTTTTTTTATTAATGGTCTTGTCCACAATTTTTCTAATTTAAGCATCATAACTAATATTGCAACGAAACCAAAATCAAATATTCCTTGCATTAATAATTTTGCTTGCTTTAAAAGTTCACTGTTTTTATCCAATACTAAGGCATTAGCATCAATCCCATATATACAGTCCGATACATTTTGTATAGCAAATCTCTGGCTTAACTAAAATTATGTTCGAAACCTAATACAATAAAATTAATAATATGAATTTTAAATTAATTTACGTACATCTCGGCAATCAAATTCCACGTTTTTACCTTCAACTTTAATCGTATTTTTAATGTAGTCAACCAATTTTGAACATACATTTTGCATTACAGGATAGGATGCTTTTATCTACAAATAATTTAAAAAAAAAAATATTTTTTATAGAGTACTATAAAAAATATTGTAATTTTACTCTGTTAACAGTTAATGCCGGTGTAATTTCAGCCCTTTTCTCTTTCCAATCTTGTCCACCTAAAAAGAATGGATTTAAACCTAATAAGGGTTCTTGTTCCCTGACGTCCTAAAATGTGAAAAACATACGGAACATAAATGATTTAATTAAAAAGTTTTATACAAAGAATATTTTTCACTATCAAGGACAATGTTACACAATTGGTACATGTTTCCTTCAAGCAATACATTCTCACTTACTTTGGAACCATAATTATCATGGAAATTTTTAAATTTTTTGATATAAATTTCCTTCGTCATTTCTGGTGCTAAGATTATTATTTCAGCAGAGCCAAATCCAAAACCTCCTATGAATTTTTCAGTTTTTTTATATTTACTGTAAAAGAAATACGAAGATTAAATATGCATACGTACCATGTATATACACGGTGATTCAGAAAGCTATACAACAACATATACCATTGGTTAGAAGATCGAAAATGGCTAAAAGTTTTGTTCCGGACTGGGTGCCAGATCTTAAGGGTTTCCGAGTTCGATGGGTTTTAATGAATTTTTACGAAATTTTTTACTTTTACAAGTTTTTTGGATTATAATTTCCATTATGAAAAAGATGGGAACTTCAAACAAAGAGTTTTTGAAAGAGGCCTAGCAAATGGCTTAAAATAAACATGTTGCTTGATTCTGTATTTTATGTACCTTCGAAATACCAAGCTTTCGAACTTTAAGGAAAATCAAATTTTTGACTTATTTTATTTTTTCAGTTTTTTCTAACTGGATAATTTCGTAACAAAATTTTTAAAGCCTTGAAATTTTTTTTATAGAATTTTGCCCAACTATTTAAGCCTTAATTTAAGGGCTCAACCATTAAAAATTTTTTTGGTACAGAAGATATAGCACAAAAACCATTTCTAAGTGAAAATTTCAAAGGCCTTATTTTTCACTGTTTTTTATTTTTATTGATTTTAAGCACACTAATTATCAACTATTTTTGATGACAAGAGTCAGTCTTTTCGACTTTGACATTTTGGAAAAATATTTGGAAAAAAAGTCAGAATCTTAGCGTTTTTATTTAAATGTAACAAAAATTAAAACGAAATTTTATAGAAATTTTTAATTTGAAAAACAAAAATTGATTTTAAAAATTTTGAAATCTTTGAAAAAAAAAACAAAAAAAAATCTAGTAATCAAAAAATTTTTTTCGAAACTTTTCTTGGTAAAGAAAATTGATAAGTTTTTTATTTTTGCCAGTTTTTATAAGAAATGGTACCTATATGGTTTGAAATTTTTAAATGCATTTTTCTCACATTGGGTGCAATTTAAAAATTTGAAAAAAATATTTTCGAAATCTGGACACCATTTGGCATTTGAAGTTATGCTGGAGCGATTTTTTAAAGTCATGCCATACAAATTTTGACATTTATTTTAATTAAAAAAAATTTTTGTTTAATAGGAAAATTAAATTTTTTTTTTACAAAATGGAGTTTGTAAACTATATCGTATTGACATAAGTAAGCTAATAAATATGTAAATATTTTAATGGGACTAATAAAAAATAATGTGATAGTTCCAGTAAAACAATTAATTTAAAATATGCAATTGAATAGAAATAGATTTGAAAGAAGAAAAGTATAAATTTTTGCCGAACGAGGTGAATTTCTTAGGAGAATTTGATGTTTGTTTTGAGAAATTTGTAAATTTTTTGATAAAGGAATATTAAATTGAATTTAATTGTACTATATTTTCTGTACCATAAAAAAATTTTAATGCTTGAGCCCTTAAATTAAGTCTTAAACAGTTGGGCAAAATTCTATAAAAAACTCAAAAAATAAAACAAGTTAAAAATTTGATTTTCCCTAAAGTTCGAAAGCTTGGTATTCTGCAGGTAGATAAAATACAGAATCAAGCAAAAGGTTTATTTTAACTCCTTTACTAGGACTCTTTCAGAAACTCTTTGTTCGAAGTTTCTATCTTTTTCAGAATGGAAATTATAATCCAAAAAACTTGGATAAGTAAAAATTTCGTAAAAATTCATTAAAACCCCTCGAACTCGGAAACCCTTGAGATCTAGCACGCAGTTCGGAACAAAAGTTTTACCTAATTCTAACCAATGGATCGATCTTTTAACAAATGGTATATGTTGTTATATAGCTTTCTGCATATTTTTTCTACGTATGGGGCTAATCAAATTAATCAACCAATTAATAAGTTGTTAGCTCAAAATTTTATTATAAATGAGTGCAATCTATTGTTCTTGGTGATAATTGAGAAACTGACGAAATTAGAATCGTTCTAATCACATAGAGCTTATATGCTTCGTTGAGAAACATCTTGCTAACTCTAAAAGGCATTGTATAATAACGACAATGTTATCTCTGCAGTTTTAATAATAACAAATAGGTTTGCTTTGGAACTGAAGTCATTAACCATTTGAATTATTGAAATTAGAAATTCTACTTTGAAATTTACTGAACATAAAATGTCAAATATTATAGGTTATTCACGATTATATAATACAGAAAGTTTAAACCACCGGTCAATTTAATTCTTCTATATCTAATCGCGATGTACTTATTTTAAACTAAAAAATGGACTTTTTATGACAATACAATAAAATCTTAAGCTGCTATGAGTTTTTATTTTAGGATCTACGAACGTCATCCAAAATAACGTACGCCAAAAGTAAATAATATACATAGGAGTAAATAATAATCTGACCTTCTTATCAAATTAATATAAATTTTTAATTTGATAAAAAAAAATTTACTTTCCAAATTTATTACAAAAGTGGAAAATTCTTATCACTGAATATTTTTACCAAAATTGTGAAATAAATTAACAAAATAAAATTGAAAAACATTCAGACTAAATTTACGTCATTGATTGTAATATTCGGCTAAAGGTTTCCTGTCGGCTGGTCGGATATATTTTAAGATTTTGTAACACACTTCAGAACAAATTAAAAAAGAGGGAACCTACCCTCTATCCTTCCACCCATCTATGTGTTCGTCCATACGTCGGTTTATGCGACTTCTACCCAATTAAAGATCCACCCTTTTAAAAGTTGTGGCTTCTAAAATTAGTAAACATACTATTTTTGCCTCCTTATTGTGTCGAAACCATAAGCATTTTTGAATTTCACAAATGCAGAAGCATAGTTAGTTGATACACTTACTCCGGACTAAAATAAACCTTACAAGAAAAATTGTTCACAAGTAAGTTAAAATTTCGCAGAAAATTGTTTTTTTAAGAAAACAGCACACTTTTCGAAGTTAAATGCGCTGCATTACAAACCATTTTTTTGAATCGGACAAGTTCAAATTTTAGATATAAGTTTGTCGAATGTCTTTAATTCATTATATTATGTACATACGTCATTTAATTAACTACAATTTTAGAAGGAAATTTGTCTGTCAATGAAACTTTGTATTAATCTTTAATATGAATACCGTAAATCATCTTTAATATTTTATATTTTTTTTTAATATTTTTATTAAAAAATTTTAAAATACCGTAAAATGCGTTAAAAAAAAAATGTAATATTTGTAGGCTTTCAGCAAAAATTTTGCATGTGCACCTTTTTTCAAAATAATTGCTAACTTTTCCAAATTTTAAATGAAATTAATACGAATAATGATTCTTTGAAAGTTTTTCTAAATAAATATATTTATGATGTTTTTGACTTATGTTGAAACAGCGGGACAATTCATAAATTTTAAATTAGGCAACCACACTTCAAAGTACAAATGATTTTGAAAAAACGTGTATGCCATTAATTCTTTCAAAAGATGGCTTAAGGTAAACCAATGTATATTCCCAAAACTTTTAATTTAGAATTGGCACATAATTAAAATAATTCATTTCCATAAGTACAAACATAAACATAGAATTCAAGGGATTTCTAAGTAATCAAGGATAAAATAAAAATACCCAAAGAACAAACGTGTCGTAACCTTATTTTTTGTTTTTTGAATTTTAAGTACCTTTGTTATACAATTAATTTTCTCTAACATCTTAAATGTCTGAAAAAAAACTTCGAACTGATATACTGTCGCAAGGACTTTGTTGTAGTTTTCTTTTTGATTTTAAGTTTTTTGTTCATGTTTTCCATGAAACAAACCAGTTTCCCTTATGATACGTTTTAAACTTCAAAACTGAAAAAATATTAAAGCATTTAAAATGTAATAAATATTGAGAAAAATATTGAATGTTCCCACACCAAATCCGAAACAATTTTCAATAAGTAAGAATCAAAATAATTTTGTTTTATACGAAAAATTCTGGATACTCGGAAAACTATTTTTTCAATTTTAAAATTGAAATTCAGTTCCTAAATTTTTGAAATTATATTTTTATCCATGAATAAGGCAAATAAGGTAATGACAATAAGATAAAATGTTAACGAACTCCCGTATTCAAATATCTGTGTATTTCTATAAGGGAATAATCTTCTTTACTTACTTATAATGTTCTTGATAATCATAAATAACATTTCTTTTTTGTTTCAACATATTTGGTGTTGTACCAACAATTAATTTTGGTTCTGGCCCCACTAATCCACGTTTTTTCCAATAATTGAAATTCCATGTTAAATACAAATAAATTAGCAGAGCAATAATTGCTAAAAGTACAATTGTAGTGCAAATGCAAACCATATTTATTTATTTTTTTTTTTTGGTTTAGTAGAACAAACAAACATAAAATTGTTTTATTAATGTTCACTTTAATTGACTAGACACTTTAAGTTAATAGGAAAACTGTGACTAAATACTTGATTTCTTCTTTAAATCACACAAAAAAAAATCAATCGTCTGCAACGGCAAACAATTCAGAGAATACTAAAATTCTTATTAAAATAATATTTCCAATTCTTACTGTTCAATTCAATAAAATGAAGACAAAAATATGAGAGCTTAATAGGCGTAAGGCGAGTAAAACTCTTCAAATATTTCATAATAATAAATAACATCGCATATAATTTCGTCTATTAAAATCTTCTACATTTATATTATAAATAATATCCATAGATATGTATGAAATTAAAATTATATTTTAATATACATAAATGTATATAAGTTCGTGAACATTGTATTAATATATATACATATATATATATATTAACTAAAATACTTAGCACGCTCTAAAGCTATTCTATATAGGAAATTATTGTGTGTTCCAAAAATATTATTCAAAGCTTTTTTCATTAATAAATTTTAAAAAATTATGTCAATGTTTGTAATTAAAAACATAATCTAATACATTCATATATATTTATATATATGTATGCACGTAGATGGAAAAATGAAAAATATTTCATTACCCCCTTTAATATTTTCAAACTTTCATGCTGATAAAGTCAATAAAATAACAAAATATCGGCATTTTATGGTTCACCTGTAAAATACCGTAATATATGTATAAAATAAAATTATGTACTTATACAATATTACAGAAAATAATCTGGAATAAATATTAAACATTTAAACAGTGGCAGTGTTAAAAATTATACAAAGTATTTTATAGAATTTCAATTACATAATTATGTATCTTAAGTTTTTATTATTTTTTTAATTCACTGTATATACAATATATGTACATACTTACTCAAATTATTGACTCTGTAGTAATATGATACCTATTATTGTTTCAATGATGTCATAAATGCTTAAAATTTAAATTGTGGTCTTCAAAAATAGAGAAGTAATTGCGCGGTAAAATTATAATGAAATTCTTAAAGAGATTGTACAATTGTGTAAAAAATACAACTATAATAAGCTGTAATTCTTTTTTATAATTGTATTAATACTAATATACCTAATAATATAAAATAAATCTATAAGAGCACAAATGAATTATAAAAAAGTTTATTTTTAATTTATGAAAATATTGGAATAATAATTTATTAAAAAAGGCAAAACTTTTGTTGTCATACCAATCGAAATTTTATTCTTATTTACCTTCTCATATACACGTTATGAAATTTAACACAAAATTAATACACATGCATTTAAAAACCAAGTACTTGGCCTTTTTTTTATATACTTAAATACAACAGGCCATATAAAATAATGACAAAAGTGAAAAACCCTCAGGGTTCTGTTCTTGACTCTGTTTTATATAACATTTATGCTTAAGATATTCCTGTGAGCGAAAACACTGTGTTTGTCTGTTTTTGCTGATGGCTCAACCTTATTTTCTGCCAACGTCTATGGTAATAATACCATATTCTATCATCCGAATTGTTTAAATGTCATATCTAATTATTTTCAAAAGTGGAAAACTCTCATTAACCCAGATAAAACTAGTTGCATTTATTTTGCTTGTAAAAGGAAATCTTGTTTCGTTCTTACGGCAAACATAATGTTCCATAATACACCTCTACCATGGGTTAATTCAGTTAGATACTAAAATGAATACTTCATACTCGAAAATAGAAAATATTTCTTACAAAGAATTATATTGTATGGTTGTCCTGTTTTTCACGATATCGCCGCAACGCATATTAAAAAATTACAAATTGTATAAAATAAACTCTTAAAATTAATGCTGCATTTGCCATTTTATTACTCTACCGAAAAACTACATGAAAATAATAACATTGCCTTGGTTTCAAATATGATTTATTCAATTATTGAAAATTTCTTTAAAAAATGTCAATATTCCGATAACTTATTAATTAATAATTTTTATCATTACAACAATAAAATTTATTGTGGCAAAAAATAATGCAAAATTTAGCCTGTAATGTAGTTTAAGTTAGTACTAAATTTTAAATTAAAACGAAAATATTAGAAAATTTTATTCCTAGTTTTTCTTCACAAATAAATTTAGCTGTGGTATTAGAAAATGAAATAAACAAAAATAAATTAATTTTTTAGTTGTACAGATTTTGTTACATCTGTATCTCTGAAAATAAATTATAAAATCATTATATTGGAAAAATAAATAAAATCAAAAAAAATTAAAGTGAAATTTTTCATGAAATAGCCTCAATTTTTAGAGATTTTCACAAACGCAATATATTTTTAACTCCATAACATCAAAACAGTTGATATGATTTAACTGTACTGCTTATAATAATTTCGCTGCATGTCGTGAAAATTTAGAAATTTTTATGAACAAACTAGATTATTAAAATTAGTTTATGAACGAAAATAAACCGCAGTTTCTGCCATATATCTCAATCTACTTCGTTCATGAAGAGCCCTTTTATTTTAATTGAATTTTTATATTTTTTTAATTTTACCTAAAATTTCTTTAAAATTTTCCAAATTTTGAATAGAAAAGCTTAACTTCTTTTTATTAATATTCCGTTTATATTTATAATCGCTAGTATCCACATCTTCTTAATTCAATTTAAATGAAATCTAGAAAACAAATGAATTTTAAAAATTTATTTCAAATTTTCTATTCTATAGTAAAATAAAACAGATTTATATGTAAACTATACAAAAAATATCCAAAAGAATAAATATAAATTTTTAACTATTTTAAAACTACTTAAAATACTCATTATCTCAACTACATAATTTCTAAGGACAAATTAAAAAATACAAGGAAAAGTAATGAAAAGAAAAAAGTTTTTCTTTTTTTTGAACAATAAAGTCCTGTCATGACATTTCTATAAAACGAAAAAATTTTTTTCTTTCTCAGCAATTAACATAATTACACAAAAATTTTCTTTATTTCCTATACTGTCATTTTCATTTTGTTTTTTTTCTATTTTTCCTTTTTTCTTTTATTTCTAATTTTTAAATAAATTACTTGGTTGTTTATTTATTCATTCTCCTTATTTATTCATTTATTTATTAACACATTTTTATTATTCTTCTTAAAAACTTCAATGGAAAACGACCATCCTGCTGTTATTGAAAGAAAGAGAAGGAAAACATTAAAACACAAAACAATATTTTCATAATTTACATATACGTATAAATATAGAAAACAAAAGTAAAAAAAAATTTATATATTTCCCGGTTGATGATCATTCATAATGATTGTGAAAATTCTGAAAATCAGACTGAAAATTATGATAAGCTTCTGAATTCTCAAAATATACGGCTCACGAGAAAAATTACATAAAAATATTAAAAGAAAAAGAAACAAAAATGAAAATTACAAATTTTACACCTACAGTGTAATAAGAAATGAAATTACAATAGGGAGCAACAACATATAAAATTGATAAAAACAAAGTAGAAAAACAAATACGTGCTTAGGTACAAAAGAAAAAATGGAACAAATAATTTTATTACAGTGGTTTTACTATAGCAAATTATTTTAAATTCAAGAAAAATAAAACTTTTCGAATTTAAGGCAAAGTTTATTCTTCAATTTTAATTCAATAGAATATTCAAGGTAAGGTTGAAACTCCTTTTAAAGCATTTTCATATAAAAAATTATTCCCTATATCCAAAAATAATAAGGGCCAAATTCTCTGTAATCTACGAGAAATTTCAGGCTTTTACACAATTAAATATTTTATTTAATTTCGATTTATAAATAAAGCTAAGCCTATTTTTAAACAATTTTTACTGACTTCAAATCTGATGAATGCCAATTTTAAGTTCACAAGATCAATGGAAATTAAATTAAAACGAAATGTAAACTTATATTCGACAGAATCCATCAGATTCTCAATATGATTTGAAAGTCAAGCAGTTTTAAATTGTTCCTAAACTATGCTACTGTCTCACTTTAACCGTATGATGAATCGTCTAATTATAATGAATCTTTTCTTTCAAAATTCAAAGGAAAAAAAAAAAACGAAGTAAAACTTTATGCATAAATAAATGTCCTTTTTATTTTCTAAGTCATATACAAATACTAAACACAATGCAAAGGACAAAAATTAAAAGAATACAAAGAAAATATGCTTTTTTTTTTTTGTTAAAGGACAATAAAAATTTTTCTTCATCTTTTTATTTTTTATCATTTTTTTTTTTTTTTGTAGTTTAAGAATCACTTTTTTCTCTTCTATACTTATTGTTGTATGATGCTTTGCTTTAGATACATTCACTTGTTGTTTGTTTTTTTAACATTCTGTTATTTTTATTTAGTGATGCAAATTTCATTTCGAGAAAAATGTTCTCTTCCTTGTTTACTTAAAAGTCGTTTTTCCCTTCTCATTTATGTTTTTCTTATTATTAAAAATGTATATAAGAATAATAATAATTTTGTATGTATATATAAATAAAAAGAAACTAAATGAAGAAAATATTCTTGAAAAAAACAAGAAAAGCGTGAAGAAGGGAGAGAAATGCAAAAATAAATAGTAACGAATATTTTCAATTTTATTCAACGAAGAAGACCTCAATTTGACGACAAAAATTTTAAAACGGAAATTAAAGAAAAAATGAAAACAATAAGGAAAATCAGAAAAATGAAATCCTTAACAAACAATGAAATTTAGGTTTATAGGTCTGGACCAGCAAGGATTAAATTTCAATTTATACAAAAACACCAAAACAAAAATAACAAAAACAAAAATGATAATAAACTAACAATAAGACCAAAAAGGAAGAAAACCTTCAGAATTTTGTAATTTATTAAATGGGAAAAAAATTTTGTTATTATAACCATTTTATTTTTTTCTCTTATATACCCTTGCAAACTCCTTTTTTTTTTACTCTTGTTTTTATTGTTTCATTATTGTGCTAAATAAGAAAAGTAAAAATGTTTGTATGTATGTACATATGTCATATATACAGAATTTTTTTCAATCTGCTTTTCTTATGGTTTTTATCAAACGGTTAAATATCCTTCAATTTTTTTTTTTCTACAAAAAGAAAATAAAATTTCATTTTTTCTTTATAATTTCAAAAAATTCAACAACTCATATATCACAATATTATATACAATACAAAATTTATGTACTATGATTTGTAATTCAATGTCACTCGTACACACCATGCGAACTTTTATTCTTTTAATTGCATTTATAAGGAAATGAAACTATAACTATAGTATTGCATATTTTGAAGATAAGTCTAAATTGTAAAAGCAAAATAATTTAATAAGTATTTGTAATATTTGTTTTTTTTTTGTAAGATAACTTATAACATATTAAAATTCCAACAACTTATAGCACTGCAATTATACACTATGGGCTACTTCATATGACTTGGAAAAACTTTTTTTAATAATCTTCCATGTTTACCGGTTAGCCTTTCTAATATAGAGATGATATAGTTTTCAGTAGAGGTGACATAGTTTTCTGATGGTGAAATATTGATATTCAAATCTATGCGAAGTTGCCAATCATATTGGCTTTCAAACTCTTCTTTCCATAAATCTAGTAAAATAATAATATTATAATTTTGCTTCTTGAGGAATTTTAGTCAAAATAATTAGAACATCCCAAATCCCAAGATTTAAAAGTGCATATTATTCTAATCTAGATCAACAAATATGTTCTGTAATTGCATTCAGGTGTGATATGGCTCATAAAAATTTAAAAGTCTTGTTTTAGGACTTGAAGAGTAAAAATCTGAAGAGGGAAAAGAGAAGACAAAAAATTCAAAATTTTTATAATGACAAACGAACAAAGTGAATTGTATTAGCAATTTATTTTTCAATTTTATATTAGAAAATCCACTTTAATATTAAAATATTTTCAATTTTTTTATATGAATATAAATACTATATCCATCCATTGGAATAATTAGTCTTACAAATTTTAATGGCCATATTGCAAGGGTTTACAAAAGGCTTTCAATTTTTACTTCCGAATATTTTTTGTAAAAAAAAAAATATTTGACTTATTCCTAAATTAGGAAACAAAATGAAAAATCTTTAAGTTATCATGTAATACTAATTCACCAGAGTGCCAGCTAATTGTATGAAATTAATTAATTAGTCAATTTTAATAAAAAAGGGACAATGTCACTCGGGATACAGAATATTGAGCCGCAACCTAATAAAATTTAGAGTAAAAACAACACATAGAAGCAAAATTCATCTTATTTTTCAACTCATTCCTAAATTAGAAAACAAAGTGAAAAAAATCTTTAAGTTATTACGCACATTAACACTAACTCACCAGAGTGCCAGGAAATTGTATGTAATTACCTCAAAAATTGCAATTTTTTCTCCTTCAAAATTTTTCTTTCATGTTATCGAGAAATAAATTTTATTTATCGTTTTAAAAATATCAACAAAATATTTAATCATACAAATCAATCATACAAAATTTGAAAAAATATTGCATATATCTAGGCTCAAATTGTAAATTAATTGTTATTGATAACAATTATTCACGTTTCTTTATTAAACGAATATTATTAAAGAAACTCTTAATTATAATTCCTATTTAAAATTAAGTTTTTGTATAAAAAAATAATTAAAAAAATCATAACAAAAAAAAAGTTTCTGATCACAGAACTACAAATAAAAAGTTTGGAGACACAAACAAAAAATTGCAGAAAAAAATGTATTATCCTTTTTGCCGCCCCCAAACACAAAAAAACGAAGAAATAAATTTAAAATAAATTACTTTTCATTTCTCCTATACAATATTTATATACAATAGTATTTATGTTTTGGAAGAACATTAGCTGCGAATACTATTTAATATTCATTTAAAAGCTAAACAAATATAACCTTGACAAGGCAACTCTTTACAAAAAAAAAGAAATAACAACCATCTTATGTCTTATACGAGTATCCTTCTATATCCTTCTATATAACCATTTTTCTTTTATTAATTTTATTTATAAAACTCCTTCTGCTTTATATTAAATAAATAAATAAACAATAAAAAAATAAAAAACAAAATTAATTGTAAAAATTTCAAAGTAATATTCTGTGGCACAAAGAAATAAATTAAATTGAAAAAGATTTTATTAGGTTTAAAGTTTACACTATAAACTTATATATATATATATACATATATATATATATATATATATATGATATTTTATTTCTTAAAGTATTTCAAGTATTTTTAAGTTAAGAAATTTCTTTTACATTAACACTATATAGATCCTTTTAAATATAAAATATTTTTATATGAAATTTTAGATTTAGGTAATTTAAATAAATAAAACCTACCACCCACAGAAAGTCACGAAAATATCTTTATAAACCACAAAAATTTAAATAAAATATTTAATTTTAATATTATTAGAATTAAATATGTATACAAAGTAAATAAACAAAAACATATTTTCATATATCCAAATATATTTATATATATAATGCTTATATACAAATTTTGTAAGTGTATAAATTTGTATGCATTTTAAATTTTACAGAAATATTTTTGTAATAAACTTTAATTAAAGTAAAACTTTTAATTTACTTATAGGCAAGCAATTGAATGATAAATTCAAATAAAATTTTCTAATTTTATTAATTAATAAAAAAGTTTATTGAATATTTTATACTACTATGCATAAAATATATTTAATATAATAAAAATATCTTTAAAATTGAAATAAATTAAGAAAAAGTGTTCAAATATAATTTTGCTAAAAAAACATATACGAGTACTATAAAAAATATTTTAATTATTCATTGAAAAATTTAAATTTAAAAGATTATAAATATTTAAAAGAAGATTTAAAATATTCATTTAAGAAAATTCATTCTGAAAATAAAAATCGCAACCACTAGAGAAACCGAATGTCACTAAGGAAACAGAATAATGAACTGCAACCTTTAGAAAAATTAGAGTAAAAACAACACATAGAAGCAGAGTTCATCTTATTACATCTACAATAATGTAGGTATAGATCCATTTATGAGCTGTCAATTACCTTTTTACACTATTTACTGCTCAATAATTGTCCCAAAATATAAAAATCGAGCAAAATATAATACAAACGTTGTATAACTTACCAAATTGATATTTGTTCTTCTTGTATTGCTTCTACTTAATTATCAATTGGTTGTCAAGATTTAGAAGAGCTGGATGAAAGGTTGATTCAGCAACAAGTTACGAACCATATACATAGATTTTTAAAAAATTTGGCGAAATTTTAAGTTAAACGCTCTGACAAATAGGGAAATGTAGCATGGATTACCCATAAAAATATTTTAAAAGCGTAAAATGTGGCCTGTGGGTAAAAATGTAATATGTATATTGTTTGTATCGTATTTTCTTTAATATCTAATACAACATTATATGACGTTGGATAATGCCCCACTACGGCGCTTATTGTTAGAGATAATAGATATTAAGCTAAGTTGAAAGGTTTCATAAGAGAACTTTTATATTGTAATCGATGCCTCGATGTTAATAGAATAACATAAACCACCTTATTAAATGCTTTTAAATTTGCCAATAATACTTGATCACTAGATCTTTTAGCATATATCATATTAACATATCAAGGAACTTTGATGATATCATGTATGTCCGCTATTAAATATCGTTAAATCCATTAAATATCGTTAGTCCATTAAATATCGTTAGTCCATTAAATATCGTTAAAATTTAAGTTGACAATACAACATACATTGTAAGTTACTTTTTTCAAGTAACTCATCTCAGCCGAAACCAATTGGATTCAATTTCTTAAAGAATTTTATTTCATCAAATTCGGAATTTGAGTTTATCCAGATCACAAATACGATTTTGTCAAATGGCACCTATCAAGAAGAAAAAAATTGCTTATGCAATAAATTTTAGGGTTTCAATATGTACTGAACAAAGTATGTTGAAAATATGACGGATTGATATAATTATATGGATTGATACAAAAATTGGTATAATATACTTATTCGAAATTCTACTTTCGGAAAACTTAATTCTAAAACTATACTAAAATTTTCAATTCATTTAAATTATTTTGTAGCCTAACATCTTTGTAGGGAATTTTTTTGTATTTGTGTGCGGTATTATGACGCGATAAGAGTCAATGGAAGTTAGTAGCTTAACAACTACATGTGTATTAGTAAATTTATAATCTAAATTTTAACTCCAACTAAATTTTTATAAATAAAGCTCATCCGAACCGATTTCAACTCGTTAATTTTATATTCTCATTGGAGTATAGAAAGATTTCATGTAATAGAATTTAGCAATTTAATGCACAAAATAAGCAATGCCTTAGGTTATGTGATGACCGTATCACAAATATTATTTTTTAATTAAGGTATTGATCCTTTTTTTTTGTCTCTCCTAAATTTAAACAATTTTCACCTTTTATCCTTTTAAATTTTTTTTTTTGCGTTTGTTATATATTCGCTGTATATATGTATAGATCTCATTAAATTATAATGATAAAATATCAAACAATTAAATTTTTTAATTTATGTTTTTTTCTTCTCATATTACATTCATTCTTTTTCTTTTTAAATCATTTAATTATAAAATTTTTATTTGGACATATTTAATTGACCCGCACCACAATTAAATTTTGTCAAATGCAGACAATTTTTATTTATGTTTTAGTATTTTTTTGGTATACATATATAACACCGTCTATAAAAGAATTCTGTACATGTACACAAACTTGCGTTAAATATTTTTTTACATTTATTCCTTTCTTTTCCCTTATATGTACTAAACATAATGGTGTAGAGAAAAAAATATTTTTGTGGCAACAAATTAATTGCAGTATAATTTTTATTTACATTGCATTTAATTCTATTTAAATTTTAATCATATGAAGAATGATTATTGTGAATTGATTCTGCCAATCTACTATTCTTACTATTTTACCCTTTTATAAAATATATGTAAGCATATATGTATATATACAAACCATTTTCATTAATTTTTGTGGAAAAATTTTAATGAGAAAAAAATAGGGATAATTTTTCCTGGAAAACAATAAAATGTCCATTAGAAATTAATTTTTACTGTGGTTTTTAAAATAGCGCATATTTGAATGATTGTGAATTTTTATTTGTTAATTTTTTTTTTTAATAATATTCATCACATCATAAGTTAACATTTTAATCATTTAATATTATAAAATTACCTCTAACGATTAATTACATCTGTTTTATTACAATAATTTTTTTTTATTTATAAATTATAAAAAGTTCATGTATCAACTCTCTCTACATACATATTTACATACATAAATTAAATAAATAGTCATAATTATTATTCGTATAGATTACCTAACTACCTACCTATATAAAAGATAGTAAGGAACCATAAAAATTGTTTTAATTAAAATGTAATGAAATTTAATTAAATCCAAAAAGTATTTTTAATTGCAATCCGTCTGTAAAGAAACCAAAATAAAACAATAAAAAAAAGAATAGTGGAAATAAAAATTAAAAAATGAAAATTTAAATAACATTAACAATATGACAAAAATTTCTGTTTTGATCCTTATAACTATAAGGAACTTGGTGACAAAATACAATTTTCATGAAAATTTATTAAAAATTTTGTATATAACAATTCCCCTATGTCCATTTGAGAATTTAAATTAATTCTTACCTAATTTATTTAACTACATTTGTAGAACTACCAACCGTTCAAAATGACTTTCACAAGGATTCTTTTAAATGAAATATTTTTAATTTACTTAAAAACTTATTCAATATTAGAATTTACGATTACATTTTTTCAGATTTTAATATTTCGTGCATCTACAATAAAATATCAAACCAATATTATGTATAGGTATTATGCCAGATACGAGTATATCTATCAGGCCACCAAGATCAAAGAGTAAATCAATAATATTATTTTCATTCAAATGAAAATGCATGAAAATCAAAGGGGTGCTGGAAATTATTTTTGTATGAACTAAATTAACAAATATTTTTAACTCTGCTGATTTGAATATTCTACGGCTATTAGTTGAATTAGAGTGTGAAAGTTGAAATTTAGAAAAAAATGGGTTTTAAACCCACTAGAAATAGGCTTTTAAAAAATAAATTAATTTCAAATTTGAACGCATCAAACTTTTCCTGTTTTCCATTTAAAAATTTAAAAAAAAATCAAAACAATCCCAATGATTTTCTTTGGCTTTTAATTATAACAAAGTAAGAAAAATAATTTCATATAAAAATATTATATACTAGGAGCCTTTTTAAAACATGTTAAACAAAAATTTACAAAAATATTCAAATTGGAATTACATATGTATGTATGTATGTATGTATTTGGAATATAAAAAATTAAGCGTTGTTTTTGCAAATTTTTACCTCGGAATATTTCTGAAAATAATTTTAATTTGGTGACCTGATAGACATATATATGTGTATCAGGTCGCCAAGTTAAAGTTATTTTCATTGCTCTATATGTACATATATTATTTTCATATATGGCAATACATCAAACCAAGCCCATAGAGCAATAAATCGACAACAAATAACATTTTCAATTACAGAATACAATAAGAGTCGTAATCAATGGATTTGCCTTTATTTCATGAGGATCGCAGTAACACAATGTGGAGGAGATCAATTACAAAAAGATTAGTTTTTTGGAGTTATTGTCTACATATTTTGAAAACATTCAATTCTAAAGAACATCTTCAAACATATTAGATAAACATTTATTATTAGTCAAAAAATATGTACATAAATAAGATGACTACATGGTTTTATTTCTGATTTTCATAAATATTTCTTTCTTTTAAAAGTCCCGAAATTTGATTAAGTTTTAGCGAAAGATAAATTTTAAAACATTTTTCTTCTAATTTCATATTTAAACTTGGATATTAACGTCAATGAAATAAGTTTTTGAATTTAAACAAAACTTTTATGAAAATTTTTTAGAAAATTAAGAAAAACCTTCAGTACTCTGGATGAACAATTCCAATTTTCATAGCAACGTTTTAGTATGAATTAATTCAGAATTGCAAAACTGACGTTAAATTATTCAATATTATTAACAGAGGCTTCTTTCTATAAGGGAATCTTATCCCGTCTGAACTGTACATATGAATGTATACCTAAAATTTTCAATAACATTCATTGCAATATTCCAAACGAAACAATAAATTTACAAAGTGCAAATACTCAAAATTTTACATTTTATTACTTTTATGAGACAAAATAGGTATCTACGAGTATGTACAATAAAAAGGATGAATGAATAAATAAAAATACTCAACATTCAACTACATATTTCGATTATTTTCCATTTTATTGTGCCACATTTAGCTTCAGGGATAACCAT
Source organism: Condylostylus longicornis (assembly GCF_029603195.1). Lineage (NCBI taxonomy): Eukaryota > Metazoa > Arthropoda > Insecta > Diptera > Dolichopodidae > Condylostylus > Condylostylus longicornis. The sequence goes on from NW_026577983.1 coordinate 259,742, forward strand.
AATGTTGGGGATTAAAATCGTTTTGAAGTTTTTCATGATTTTATCCAAATTGCAATCAAAAAATAATGTTTTTCTCTTTTTTTTTGTTTTAGTTTTATTTTTATAACACAGCATCATATACCTATATAAAAATATATGTGTATACTCAATTACATATTTATTAGTAAGTAAATTACATACCTATATTTATACCGATTACAAAAAATTCATACCCCCAACTGAATAATATAATCTACAATAATTCAAAAACAATGAAAGTACATTTTATTACATTAAAATTTCAACAGGATATCAGAAAACAATATTATATATGTAAGTATGTATATGTGTATAATTATGTATAAGTTTATTATTTAAATACCATTGCAGTGTATAAAAATTTTATAGTAGAATTGTAGCGAATGACATATTAAATATTTATACACACACGAACTTTATATTACAGATTACAGATTATAAAATATTGAAATATGTATATATATATTTATAAAATTTCTTACAGTAATGTAAAAATACATACATACATAATATATAATTAAACTTTCACGTTTGATTGTATGAAATTCATCTCTGGAAAATTATTATTTTAATTTTTTTAAATCATCTCAACTTTTAATATTAATAATTTTATAGTCAACTGTTCATCCAATTTCGAACCCAGACATTATTATTATTATTCAATTTTTCTATTATATAATTTAATATTGTTTTATTATTGTTCACAATAGCATATACTCGTACAACTTATAGTTATTACTATTCGTGTATTCGAAATACTTCATCAACTATTCAAAACAAATTTGATAAATCAAAAAATAAAATATGTTGTGGATCAAATCTATGATTTGTAAAGTAGCATATCCCCTTTTTGAAAATTTTATTTTAAAAATTATATTTAATCTACAGCTGACCCTTATTTTGGTTGGAAATCTCGTAGAAAATTATTAAATTTTAACGTATAAAGTTTCAACTCCATCGGATAATTTAAGTCTGATACATAATATGTAAACAGCCATTAGACTTAACTAAATTCCAAAAAAATAAAAATATGTTATCAAATCAATATTCTTACTGTCATAAAATTTTGCGTAAATTTAGGTTGAAGTTACAATATATTCGAAAAATTTGTAATAACATAAATACTAATTTTGTATCGATAATAAACTAATTCAAGTGAAATAAAAAGTGAGTTTGAAAGCTTTGAGTAATAAATTCGCAAAGAAAAGTGGACACTATAAACATTTTTGTTTTAGTAAAATAAAATATTTATCGAGATTCACACCAGATGAGGCGTGAATGATTCAACAATCAGTAAAAACCAATTCTTCATAACTTTTATATTGAATAATCAATTTATTCAAACCCAACACGTTGTTTGTGGTTTATTTATGGTAGAATAATAACAAATTCTAACAAATAGTGCAGAAAAATTGTTAAACAAACGGACAAATAACATAGAACCAGTAAGCAACATTTTTTATAAAAATTTTTTTAAAATGAGCTAATAATCTTTTTGTAGATTCATTTTCAGTTTCATTTTTGAATAAATAATTTTTATATATGACTTAGTTATGTAAGGAATAATTCATTTTATTCAATTTAACATTTATTAATATTATTAAATTCAACTATTATTCAGGTGACTGAGCTCTGCAATATTATTAATAAGGACAATGAAACCAACAGTTGAAACATGTGGATTTGTTAACGTATAATAGTTAATTTTTACCACAACTTCTAATATTTTTGGTTTTTTGAAAATTGTTTTCATAATTACTTGAAAAATTCCATAGATTTTTCATATACAAAATTGTTAATATTATTTTACATAGAAAATTCAAAGTGGCACATTTACGGATTCTATATTCTACAATTTCTCACTCTTTTAAATTTAAAAATGAACTTTTCAATATTTAAATTCACTTATATTTTGAATTCATTTTTTGGTTTTGAATTAAAAAGTATAAAATGCATATAAGTAGTACTTAATAATGGCAGTGTATATATCAGTATATACATGTGCTATAGTTCACAATGATTTCTATATTTATTTAAGAAATCTTGCTTTACAATATTGTATAAACTTGAGCAAAAAAAAAATCAACATGTATTAAAAGTTTTACGCAATTTTGCAATGATTGTCACATAAAATAACACTAATATGAATTTTATGACACTACATACATATATATATATATATATGTATAAGAGATACTTATATTACACGTCATGATAACAAATTTGAGAAAGCAAAAAAAAAACATTTAGAACCAGAAAAAATCTTTAATGACAACATCACGCGCAATGGATCATAAAAACGACAGCTTTTTTATATCTGACAATATTTATAGGCTTATGTCCTTTTACCCCAAACGATCATATTATTTTCTCTTCAAGAAATAGAATAAATAATTTATATTTGCTTTATAATACCAAGAAATAAAAAAAAAAATAAGATATTACAAAGTCCAAAACTGATTATCCTTAAATATACTCTCACTCTCATTGTTTCAACATTAGTACATGTATAATTTTTGTGTAATAAAATAAAAATTATACTCAATGGAACAAGAACAAGGCATATATTTTATTTTGGTCAAATTAAAATCAAGAACATATAACATTCATTTATTAATACTATGGGCCATGGAAGAATTCTCGTAATTTTTAAGAATTTCTCTGTATTATGATTTTTAATTATTAAATAATTTTTTAAATAATTTTGACTACTTTAATTTAATTAAAATTTATTTGTTTATGCGAAAACAGTGCCGGTTAATTTTCACAATATTTTCTACCTTGTTCTTGTAATTGATCATGTACATGTGTAATTGATCATTTGAACACAAAACCTATTACTATTGTAAGGTGACATTAATCTTAAGATGATTGAAATTTTAAAATGGCACATTTTGAGACAGTTTGTCAATATTTTTTCCAAAAATTCCATTTTCATCTACACTTTAAAATCCCTTTAAGCTTATAATTCAGCTTAATTCATAGAAATGCATCATACACTTCGTTCAATCTGTATTCCGAAACAAAGACTAAATAATAATAAATTATTGAACTCTTAAATAAAAATCATCTTACCTCCTTACCCAATTAATTCTAAAATAAATTTCGTTTAAAATTTAAATAAAAAATTTGGCATATCAGCAATTTACTAATTTTAGCATAGCAAATTTGTTTATTTGCAAATTTCAAAATCAAAATTAATTAAAAAAGTTAAAGTTTAATAATATAATTTGCCAAGATATTCCGGATATTCCGGATATCCGTATATATAATTAATAAAAACTCTTTTTGTCTTAATTAAGCAAATCCAAAATGAATTTATTTTAATTGAATATTGGACCGTAATTAATTAATGTCAATTTTAATAAATATTATATACATAGTTTTATAAAAATTTTTAAAAAGGCAAATTAGAGAGAAAATTAATTTATTGAAATCATAATTATGTTGATTACGTAATTGGTCGTATTGCATTAATTCTTAAATTTTAATAAGAGCTCAACAAAAATAAAAAAATTCCATTTTAAACAAATACTTGACAGAATACTGATTCGTATATAACTTGACTGAGAATCGTATATAATGAAGAAATTTTGGCCTATATATAGGTTATAACCAAAGTAACTTAAAGTCTAATTGTGCTAATTAATTTGAATAATGAATAATATTGATAATATTGCTTTTTATCAACACGTGCTGACAATAAAATTAATGTTAATTTAATAGTATCTTAAATTTAAGTAATAATAAATATGAATTGACGACAAAATAAATTATCAGAGCAGAAATTCCAAACTATGACCCGCGAATCAAAAAGTCTACATTTTTTCTTAAAATCGGACGTATAAAACTCCAGAATTTAAAAATTCTCGATAAAAAGACGTTAAATCTGTCCACTCAAAAAGCTTTATGCTGCGCTGTACATTTAGTGTAAAAACATTAAAAAACACCTGCTTTGGACCATTGAAATGATGACTTAAATTCACTCAAATTTTATAAATTCCGAAACATTTTTCTTCCGTTCCAAATAAATCTTTATAAATATACCATATATATATATATATAGTTTCCCTCGTATATTAAAAATAATTTATTCAGTTGCGTCTTTTTTTCATCTTTATTTATTTTTATTCTCCATATTATAAATAAAACTTGTAGTATAATGTCAAAATTATTATTAATATTAGAGCAAATAATATTTATTTTATTTAATTTTTTTTCTCATATTTTTTAAGGACTTTTTTTGTTCCTCTCTAAAATTTTTATTTGAAGGACATAAAGGAATCTAAAAATTTAAGGTATATATGATATAGTTTTGTGTCAATCGTTATTGTGTATTAAAAAAAAAAAAAACATTTATATTATGCAATAATTATTGTAACTTTTTCAATAATAAAATGTACACATATACACATATACTAAAATTAAATACAATTTATAGAAATAAATATAGACATTAAAAATTTCAATATAGAAAAAATAAAATATACAAAGCTAATAAGTTATTTCAAGTAAAACTTTATACAACTCCAACTTTCTGATTTTTTACATATACCATATATATACATATATACCATATATACCATATATATACATGTGATGTATAACAGTATGTGTTCTGAATTTATATTCGGTCCGTTTTTATCGTAATATTATGATAATGTTGGCCTTTTTTTATGAGATGAAATGATTCTAATAAAATTGAAAATATCTTATTTTTTTTTTTTGAAAAATTTTTTACAATATAATATAGAAAATAATTGGTATATGAGAACATTTTATTGTGGTGCTATTCAAAATTATATAACAACAAATCAGAATGACAACAAAAATAACAACACTATAAATATAGAAACATATAAGTATTTATATACATAGAATTAATTTTAAAAGGATAATAGGGAAGAGATTCGTAATGTTTTTTTTTTCTTTCTATTTTTTATTAAAGTATGATTTGCACGATGATTTTATATGGACTTTTTTGTTTCATTTTTTTTTTTTTTTTTGGTAGATAAAATTTTATTGAATAACTTTTTCCTATTTTGTTATACATTATGTAGAATAATATAGAATAACTTTTTAACTTAATTTAACAGTAGCATAAATATTAGGCCCTACTTTGTTTATGTCAATAGGAAGATAAGATATAATTATTATTAAAATTGTTAACAGACAATATACGAGTATACGGAAAATAAAAATTGGTATAATTTTTTTCCAAAAAATTTAAATTCATAATTTATGTACATAATGTATATACATACATACATGTATAATAGATTTTAGAATATCTACTATTCACAAATTTTATCAAAAGCAGTTAATTAATTTGCCATATTAAATAGCAAAATTTTTGATTTCACAAAAAGACCTATATAAGAACTGTAAAACAAACTATTTATTAGTTTATTTTAAATAAAATAAATTTGATGAAGAGGAGGAAAGAGATTTTTTAAAGGGAAATTCATTGGTCAATTACGATCAGAAATGTCGGTGTTATAATGAGAGAATTTGGTTATTTTTTAAACAATATTAGTTTTACAATATTTCTTATTCAATTAAAAATTTTAAAAAATGTGGTACAGCCGCTCAATACATAGCCTTTATATTGTAGATGAGGAATTTTCAAGAAAATACATTTTTAAATTGGTAAATCTAATCTGAATTGAGTTAAGGTGCAATTTCGGTAAAAAAAAAAAAATCCTTTCAAATCTCAAAAATGGCCCCACTTCACGTTAACTCATCAGGCGGTTCGTACTTCTTCAGGCAAACCTTCGTATCAATAAGTATCAATACCAATATCAATAAGTGATTCTGTTATCAACCCCAAATCTCAGCAAGGACTTCATTTCAACTTTAGCCTCTGAAAACTTAAAAAATTATATATACATACATATATTTTTACATAATTTTATTTTCCTTCTCTGTTATAACCACTGTAATTGAAGTCTCGTGCAACAAAATAATTTTACATGTTCTGTTAAATTCTTTTATTATAGTCTTTAAGTGTACGGTAAAAAGGGAAACAAAAATCAATGTCAAAAATGTCTTAATCAAAAAAAAAGTACAAAAATTTTTCAATATAATTCCATTTCTTTCTCTATTTTAATTAACGAATTCCAAAAATATTCGTTCTTTATACCGTCGGTACTGGTTTTTATGAAAACGAATCTTAAATTTTAGTTTTATGTAAAAACAAAACACCAAAATTAACACAAAAAAAAACGAATACATAACACCAGAAAAAAAAGAATAAAAACAAATAAAAAATCCACAACAGCAGCTATTTTTCACTTTTCGATGGCGTCCTTCAACTTTGATTTTTTTTTCTACTTTTTTTTAACAATTTTTATATTTTTTATTGGAATTTTATTTATTTTACTACTTATCTATGTATGTATGTATTATTGAATTGTAGATACAATAGCCAATATTCTTATTTAGAAGCAAGGAATTCAAAACTAAAAGAAAAAAATATTAGAGAAAAAATATTCAATAAACAAAAGCAAAAAATATTTTCTTCGTTCCTCCATTTCACTTCACAAAAACCAATTTACAGTTATTAATTTCTTAACTGTTAATTTTTTTTTTCTTTCATTTTATTTTATTGATTTGAAACTTTTAATGGAATTTCATTTCAATTATTGTTTATTATACCGTTATTTTTTTACTTGCTCTTTTTTCCTTTATAAATATAGAGAGCATAAAAGTCAAATTAAACTGGTGAACTAAAGATTTTATGGAAAAAAAAACATAACGGTTCCAGGAATACCAATAAAACGCAACCATAAGCAAAAAACGCAAGGGAATAGAAAAAAATAATGTATAACATAATTATAATTTTCAATTTGAATTTTTTTATAATTAAACTATAAAAAATAAATTAAAAATCTAAATTTTTTATTTATAATGTACGACTAAAAATGAAATTAACATCGGGATGAGCCGATCTTCTTCTCGCTTGTTGTCCTCTAACATTACGTTTTCTAGTTTCGAAATCAGCATCACCTTGTCTTGTATACGAATAACCTCCTTGTCTAGGTGTATTATTTGCTTTTTGATAATTATAACCTTCAGTAGCTTTTGATCGAGAAGAACTATCAACTCTACTATCAATTGCTAATGTAGTTCCATCTTCATCAAATGTAGCAAATGTTGTTGTTTCAGCATCTGATCTACCACCTGTTGTATATGAATATCCGGAACCACTCGGTTTGTTTGTTGTATCAACTCTACTACCAATAGAATAAGAATATCCAGAAGCAGTATTTGAATTTTTTTCATAATTATAGCCACCGCTAGTTTTAGAATTTCCATTTGAATTATCAACTCTACTACCAACATTATAAGAATAACCAGAACCGCCACCTGCTTTATTAGTTGAACCACCATTATTTTTTTCATAATTATAACCGCTGCCACTACCACCGCCATTTGTTTTAGAATTTCCATTTGAGTTATCAACTCTACTTCCAACATTATATGAATAACCAGAACCACTGCCAGCATTATTAGCTGAACCACCATTATTTTTTTCATAATTATAACCATTACTAGCCCCACCATTACCGCCTCCTCCTGTATTTGAATTCTTTTCATAGTTGTAACCACCATTTGCTTTAGAATTTCCATTTGAATTATCAACTCTACCATCAACTGAATATGAATATCCAGAACCACTTGGTTTATTTGTCGAACCAGCATTATTTCTTTCATAATTATAGCCTCCTGTAGCACTACCTGTAGGTTTTCCTGTTGTTGCACTTGATGTTGTTCCAAAAATACTATTAATTGCAGATTGAGCATTATTAATTCCATCATCTAATCTATTTTGAATATTATCACGTCCTTTTTCATCATCAAAATCATCATCGTCATCAGCTTTTAGTGATGAAGAACCAGCATTACTAAATCTACTTCCTGTAACAACTGATGCTTTATTATCATTATCATCATCGTCATCATCATCACTAACAACTCTTGAAGCTGGAGCAAGAGTTGTTGTGGTTGATGATGATGCAGCACCTTGGCCAAATCTACGATTTAATTTTGAACTAGCTGTTCCATTTGAACTACCAAAACTTCCAGCTAAATTTCTAAAAGCATTTCCAAATGTTGTCAATTTATTAATTATGCCATTACCATATAAAGGTGTTGTTAAAATTATACGTAATTGTTTTGCAGTTTCATTACCTAAAATTATAATTTCATTTATTAAAAATTTTTTAAAATTTATATTTTAATTTAAAAATAAATGTAAATGTTTATGTTCATATTTAAGTGTTCATACAAGTGTGACAAAGAGTCCCAAAGTTTTGTTTCATATAAAAATGTTCGTAATTGATTGAAAACATTAATTAAAATATAAAATGTAAAAAAATTTGGTTCAATTCAGAAATTACAGAAAATTCGAATTACAATACAACAATTCATTGTTACAGTTATTTATAATATGTGTTATAACTTATAGGTTTGAGTGTTTACTTACAATTATTCGAATACTAATTATTCACTCAAACCAATCAAAAAAAAAAGCACTTAATTGAAAATTCCGCTTCACCTCATTTTAATTAGCTACAGCATTAAAAATATTTACCTCTGGTTAATTTAGCAATTAGAATCATTTGATTCTCTAATAGTCTAATTAATTAAACTCTAATAAATTAAACTAGTTGAAATATTATGATCGGAACTGGTTTATTGTAGTCTCTACAGAACTGATATTTAAATTTTAATTTCTCGTTTTATTTACAACATCTCATTGTATTTTTATAGAATTCTCAAAAAACATTAATTACGAATTTTCTTTTTTTTAAGACAGAAATAGTTCGCTTTTGTAATATTTATTTTAAAACACGGATTTAAACCATAAATATTAACAGGAAATTAAATCAGAAAAGCTGTTTGAAGTAATTGACAACCGAATTATAAAAAAACTATTTTCAAATTTAAAAACACTGCAATTAAATTGGAATTTTTTAATTTTATATTTTTGTACAGCCTTAAAATTTTATAGGTAATAAATCATCCGATCGTTTACTTATTAATGTCCGCATCTATTAACACAAATTGTTTAGAAAATTATTTAACAGACTTTTTTTTTTTTATTGACCCATATATTTTAAAAGTATAGACAAGTTTTTTTAATCTACAAAATTATATAATATTGTCCATTAATAAATTCAAATGTCTGTAAACAAATTAAACTGGTATGAAGAACATATTTCGATTTATTGTATATGTGTGTGTGTATACCCACATATTAAAAGTTTAATTTAGTTTTACTTTGATTTATTTACAAGACTCAATAGTAAATTTTATATCAAAACCGATGTCATGACAATATAAATAAAAAAAGTAAATGTCATTATCAAAATATGACAAGTCTATCAATTATTTTTATGTTATTGAATTCTTTTACGATACGTTTTATAATACTAGAAACAAATGTGATTCATAATCTATTCACAAAAATAAATATAAATGCAATATGTTTATTATTTCAGGCACACATTGACATTGTTACATCGTCCAATATCATACAATCATTTTTGACCAACTAAATCTATACCGTAACTAATATATCTATGTGTGTATGTATGTATGTACCTACATATTTTGTATACCAATTTCATTTTCAATGTTAACTAACAAATTAATTAAAATGCATATATTTTATAATAATATTGAAGATAAAACAAGATTATATCTGGACAAATTTTAATTTTTATTGGTTTTTTACTTCTTCTATATTTCTATATTCTTCATCGTATATATTTTATCTTCCTCAAAATTTACTATATATGCTTCCGCTTTTATTATTTATTTGGTTTTTTATATTGGTACTAAACCAGTTCATTAACCAGATCATTATTTTTATTTATATTATGTCTTTATATACACATAAGCTAAGCATTATAGATACTTTTGGTTTTTCCGAAAAAAAAAATAGATTTAATAAATAACAAATTTATTTTTATTAATTTAAATTTTAATGTAATCTGGCGAATATTATCACGGTTGACTGTTATGTTTTTGCGAATTGGACTAAAAATATGCCGAATGAAAATATTATAATGTCTAGTATATACGAATTTTTCAAAAGTATAAAAAATTCCGGTATATATACCAAAATGTTAGGCTACTGTAATTAAAAATTCATATGGACAAAATTAGAAAAGGTGTAAAATTGATTGAGAAATAAATGACATTTTATAAAATACCATTTAATATAAATATTTTGTATTAGGTATGTATGTGGAGCGGTAATGCAGATGCCTAATAATATTATAATCGTCTGTTCCGACAATTACAGAAACAGTCCTACAGTATTTCACCGATAATTAAAAAAATGCTTCTGGCACGAAACTTGCAGTATAAAAAACAAGTATGCAATCAAAATAATGTAGGATGGAAATATTGGCAAACACAAACTATATTTTTATGTCTCACCTGAACTTAGCTCATTTAGAAATAAAATGTTTAATGGTTAAAGAAGTTAATACACAAGTTGCATTTACATATTTGTTCGGCCAGATCGAAATTTCATTTTGAATCAAAATATTTTTTTGAAAATTAGTAAATAATTTTTCTGATTATTAAATAATCTGAGATTTAATGTAATCTGTCAGCATTAAAAATAGTCATTAACATTCAAGCTATATTTTGCAGTAGATTCCCATTTAAATTAGCTACACGGGTAGCTCAAAACAAGATTTCTTCCTTTGACTGAAATTTATTACTTTTTTATCGATTTATCTGTTTAACATAATTATTTTTTTTATAATATTTAAAATCATCTTAAAATTTTTTGGCTTATATTTTGATCAATTAATTGTATGAAGCGGTTCTTTAGTTACTATACACAAAAAAAATTAAATAAATCTTATGTAGAACAAAAAATTTTGAAAAACAAAACAAGTTAAACTAGATTCTATAATTTTCCCTATACATTTGGAAAAAGTTGTCACTATACCAAATTATTATTTTCAATATACGAAAATTAATTTGATACGAATTAATTTTTAGCGATTTTTAGCGACTATTTAATTAAGTAATTTGAAATTTTTAAAAAATTAAAGATTAATTTTAATCAATTAATAATCTAAGTAATGAAATTTTCATAAATTTATTTTGCACCAAAATATTTTAATTCTTATTGATTTAGATTAAAATTTAAATATTACTTTCAAACCAATTTGCCACTCATTTCGAATTTGCATTACAGTTATCACATATTATTCACAGTTTATTGATAAATTCATTAAATTCACTAAAATAGGTCTTTTATCTCACATAATTTTATTATATTTTAATTTTATACATTTAATTTAAATAAAATAGCACATACTAAAAATAGAAGAACTTCCTAAATTTCCAAATCTACCCAAAAGACCAGTTAATAATGATCCAGTAAGTTGTCCTGGGGCTTGGCATTCAGTTAATGCAAATGCTGCAAATAAGCAACCTAACGAAATTATGACTGTACTCAATTTCACCATTTTTGATTTCTTTATTATTTCTTTGCAGATTTCTTATTTCCGTTTTATTTATTTACTATATAATTCTTTATTTTTAATTTTAAAATATATCTAAAAAATATATAGATATTAGAAAATTTTCACAGCCAAAAACTTTATTCAGGTATTAACAGTTTAAGATGATAAAATTGAGTAATCAGAACTAAATGAATGTAAGAAGCTTTTATAGGGTTTTAATCAAAAAAATATATAAATTTAAAAGAAAAAACGAAAAATAAAAAACAATTATATAACAATGTTATATTTCTGATATAACATTAAAGAATTAAATATTAAATTAGAAACCACAAAATAATATACACATGTAGGTTCATTCATACATCATAGTGTACATACAATCACAAATCCAAGAAGAAAAAAAGAAAAATAAAATAACATTCGCACCAAATTTACTAGCTTAATTTTTAATTTCTTATAAAAGTAGTTTGCTTTGAGGTCAAGGTAGTCACTATTATGTTATTATCATCATAGGCATCGAAAATCATGAAATACGTACGTATTAAAACAAAAATAACAAATTAAACAAAAACAAAGTCTTAAAATCTAAAATTTTACTTTTAATACTAACCTAGTATTTCTATATACTACAATATATTATAATCTATACATACTATATTCATTGATTGATATTGATTGTCTTAAATAAAATCTTGTATTTCTACTTTTTCTCTCTATAACTTTACCATTATACAAGCCATGCAGATTTTTATTTTCAGAATAACTTCCTATTGTTGATTTAACATGCTTTGGTGTTCAATTTAATTGTACCTTTTATATACTATTTTTTACAAAAAAAAAAAGTATTGCCGTTTTTAATAAGAAATAGAATGTGAAAATTACGTTGGTTGCAAAGAAAAAGTGATCAAAAATCAAAGAACAAAAACTGTTATAAATTTTAGTCTATTTTTTGTATATTATTAAAAGAATTTAGGCTATTTCACTGCAATGAAATACGCAACCGTAATCTCACATAATTCTGGGAAGCTCAAGTTTAATATGACCTACTTGAAATGTAACATTTCGTCCAGAAAGATCGCTCCTGTTCTGTTTTCAACTTAAATGTAACGTAATGTTGTTCAATAATAAAATATAGAGATATCAACATATTCTGTAAAAGTGAAACATATCAGTCGAATATATCAAAACTATAAAAATTTTGTTTGATTTTTGGTCAAACATCGGCACTTACAAATAAGTTTAACACATAGGTATATATGCAAGCAGTATGATTTCGAACACCGATATATACCTATAACTTTAACAAATACATACGTATATGTATGCCGTTCTTTCAATTTTTTTTCCAAAACACCTTAAAACATAATAAAACTTACAGAAACCTATTTGTAATTTTGAATCAATCATACAATCGTGTTTAAGCATCCGATTTTGAATAAATGTGAAAAATTACTACAAACTACAAATATAGGCAGCACTATATTAAAGCTTTATGAATTATTAAAAATTGATTTTTTCATTCCGAAAATTTTTGGAATCAATCTTTTTGATTCTCTTTTCTCTTTTGTTATTTATTTCTTTTGTTATTTTTTCAAAAATGTTAATTAAAAGAGAAGACTTGTAATGTAACATAATTATGCCGGGTAATTCGATGTTGTTGACCGATTTACATCATGTTTGATGACAACTCAAATAAGCGGTAGATAACCAATAAATCCATTTAAGGCTTTTATTTATTTAAGTCAAAATATTATTTTTTGGTTGAAAACAACATTTTTACATAATTTCTAATTAATTTAAGGTCAATTTTAAAGTGTAATAAACTATTTATTATAGTATTTTTATCATGTTTATGACATAAAATAAACTTTTTTTTTTTAGTTTGAAGAAAAGCTTAAGTGCTCAATATTTGTTTTAAGTACAAGGTGGGATTCGAATCGTCTAATTGAAAATTTAACAAAAATAAAACAATAGCAAGGTTAAAAATAATTTAAATCATTTCAATTTCTTTTAAATAAAACCGTTATAATAAAATTAAAAAAATTAATTCGATAAAAAAATTTCCAAAATAAAAAATTAAATAAAGAAGAAAAAAACTTGTTTAGTCGTACATTATATAAAAAATACATTCAAATTGCAAAACATAAAGCGGATATTTTGAATAGGAAATGCTGAATGTTGCAACCGCCTCTGGAAGAAAAAAAAAATAATAATTATAAGTAATTAATGTGCTTGCAAAACAAATAAACTATCAAAATAAGTTAAGCATAAAATGTAAAATTCTTAAATTTTCATGTCAGAAAAAAATTAAGAATAAAATTGATTATATACGGAAATTGTTATACGTACGTGTATTTATCTATATCCAGTTATTTAAGTTATAAAAAAAACCAATTTGATTTTGTTATTTAATTAAATAAGTATTCAAAAATTCAACAATTAATGGATTCAAACCAATCCTGAAAAATACTTGTGTACCCATTACATCAGATTACCTGGAAAACAACGGAACATTTTAACAAGATTTTGTAAATCAATAGAAAAAATATCCGATGAAAAAGAAAATAAAATAAAGTTGATCCAAACCAATTAAACACTTTATTCTTAAAAAAAATTAAAATGCAGTATTAAAAACAATGTACTCCATTATTTAAATTACATACTTTATTCATATAAAAAAATATGTTGAATTATTGCATATATTTAGGATGGGCAAATCAAAAAAATTTAAAGAAACGTTAAGACAATGACTGAATTGGATGGTTAAGTTTTTGAGTTTGTGAGAAATAATTAAACATTTTCTATAGCATGGCATTTTCTGTTATCTCTCCGTTTTTATAGAAATTTGGAAGCGCTTACAGTTTTAAAATTATAAGATACCCGAAATGCAAATTTTACGAATTTCGAGATGCAATAACTTGAAAGATAGAAAAATTTGAGGTAAAAAAAAATTTCTTCCAACCGAATAACTCATTCATTAGTGCTAAAAATTTTTAACTCTAAAAGCTGCTAAAATTTCAGACTCCTGCAGCTACCCATCTAGATGGAAAAAGACTTCAAAAACTGAAAAAAGGGCTTCTTAGACAAATTTCAATGGTCATTTTATATTTTTAGTAATGTAAGGCAAAATTATATCTAAGAATACCTTAACTAGTTTCTTAATAAGCGAAATTAAGGTAAAATTTTAGAATAAGATTAATCCAAATAAAACTAATTCGACATGACTGTTTGATGTCCTGCAGGCCACATTGGACATTATTTCAATTCAAAATGAGATCTCTATCGTGGGTTTTTTAGATTAAGATTATATTAATTTTTAGATTTTATCGGGGCGAATAAAGCAACTAATTTAAATAATAATACATGTTTGTGTAATAAATATTTATAGGACCAATGCAAAAATCATATCTTACGAGTTCAATTTTAGGTCATAACCATTTATTAGATCGCTAATACAAAATAAATATCTTTAGGTATATAAGCATTCACAAAGAAAAGTGTTAATTATTTGTTGCACTAATTTTTCTTAATTAAATTACTAATAAAAATGAGTATACATGCATATTATATTGTAGCTTTTGAATTTTACGCTATTGAGAAAATAACAGACATGCAACAAATTTTGGGCAGAACGAAAACCTTTTAAAAAACAAAGCGAACATAAATTCTTTTCACTATGCATACTATGCGTATGTAATATGTTATACGTACAAATAATTCGTGTTACTTTATTTTAAACAAAAATTTTAATTTACCAACTCATTAATATAATGAGGAAGGCGTTTAAATTTTTAGATGATTCAACTTTCTCAAAACTAGAATAACATCACAAATCATTCATGCATGAACAATAACAATGTCTCAATAAACTTTTCGGTTCCTATTAAATGTCAATTTTAATCCTTATAAAGTTTCTATACATACATAAAACTGCATTGTAATTTGCGACATATTCATTCATAAAATATTTAGATATACTCGTAATATGTATGTTAGTAAGCACATTATTATTTTATCATTTATAGACATACTTCCTCACTTAAGTAAAATTTTTCGAATAAAATTTCCATATCTACTTTCAACAAATATTCCAGTGATGTATTATTGTATACAAATTTAAGCATACATATATACTACTTTCGTTGTTGATGTGCTTGTGGATTATATTGATGTATGTATATTAATATACATGCATACATATGTTACAAATGGTGTAGACTCTATTTTAATGATGCATAGGATAATTTAAGACTAAAGAAACTGTCATTATCATTAAATTTTTGTGAGTTTCCTTAAGTTTTCTTTTGGGATCAAAAAGTTTCCAACTGCAATAAATGTTATAATTATACATTTGCTTTTATTATACATTTAACCTTGACATTTACCATACATACTAATAAAATAAAGAATTAGCAGAAAATTATGTAGAGAGTTAATTAACTTCAAAAGAAAAATACTAAAACGATAGTTTCTCTTCAAAATGCAAAAAAATCAAATAATGGGATGTTTTTGAAAAAGTAGTTTTGCATTTCTAACTTAGAACTCAATTACCTTTAGCAGCAAAAAAACGACTGCAAAAACTTGACTGCAATGTTGCTACTTGTAATAAAGAAAGTTTTTGCAGTTGGTGAGGTACGGTCATCTAATCTGCATTAAAAATTTACATACTAGCATACATATATCAAATACATAAAATTTTAAATAAGAAAATAAAAAATTCTTCTAAATCTTCCAACATTTTATTTTTTTTTATTTGCAGTAGTAAAATTGCAGGTGCAGTTTAAAAAAATACTCCTCAACATAATGCTGCATTTTCGAAAATACGTGTATAGTACTTTAAATTTACTGTAAATTAATTACTAGAATAAAACTAAAATATCAAAAATACCAAATTTTTTCAACATATTTTTACTTCATTATTAGTTTTCATTTTAATCCAATTTAAATAAGAAGTAATTTTTAGAAAACCTTGCGGATGGCCTTTTGTACATTCACCAATTATTCCAAATGACGCAATACCTATTAATTTTTCAACTTTACCATAATTATTTAATAAAACTAATGGTCCCCCAGAATCACCACTACAAATTGAGTTACCATATGTTCCCTGTGCACAATATGTTCCATCAACATTTACGAAAAACTTTGAATCAAAAATATTTTTACATATTTCAATTGGACTTAATGTAATATAAGTATATTTTAATATTGATGAATCACTTCCGATATCTGAAATGAATTCTTAATTTATGTTTGTAAATAAATAAATATTAAATTAAATAAAAAATTTACCATCCGAAGTCATTCCCCAACCAGCCAAAAGTACTCTTTTACCAATTAAATTTTCTTTTGTTTCATTAAAACATGGTAAACGTATTGGTTGAATTGCTTCTAAAATTTTGATAGCATAATAAACTTTTAAGTATTTTGGTATTCATTTTATTAAATATACTAGTAAATTCAACTGGAACTGGTAGCATTATTAAAGCAATATCAATCCATAATTTGGGATAATTAGAATGAATGATAAAATTTGAATTAGTTACCTTTATTCGTTCTTGTGTTTCTTCATCTCGATTAAGAATTTCAATGGCACCGAGGATAACTTCAGCACTTTTTTCGCTTTTAAATCAAATAATATAAAATTACTTACATACATATATTATATAAATTATTTAAACCTTAAATTTTAATTATTAAATAAACTTACCCATATAAACAATGTGCTGCAGTTAAAACCCCTATAAAAATATTTAATTGAAATTTTAATGTCAATTTAAATATTAAAGGCTTCTATTAAAATTTACATGATTTAGAAATTAAAGCACCACCACAATAATTAATTTTGTAGTTGTCATCCGAATGAAAGAGTAATCCAACTTGATAAGGAAATTGATAAATTCTCGAATTAAAACCATTAATAATTTTTGAAAAAAATGGCATTAGACCAATATTTCTTCCAGTTTGAAAATTATAAAATGTTTGTTCAACAATATTATTTGAACAAATTGAAACAAATGATAAAATTAATATCAAAATTAACAAAAGAAACTTTTTTTCCATTATTTCGTTTTTAATTTTACAATTTTATAAAATATGAAAATGCAAATATTTGAAATATCAAACTAATTCTTCGAATTTCGTGTGCTTTCTCATGTACATGTATGTTTGAAAATTTTATCAATAAAAATTTATGAACTATTTGAATATGTCATAAAATAATTTTTATTACGCTTTTTAAAAAAAAACCATGAAATCGTGTTAAATATAAGTTTCGATTTTGTAGTTACTGCATAGTAATTTTTAAAATATGTTCCGTTTTGATACAAAAATCTATATTAAGGCAACTAAAATTCAAAATAGGGTTGGATCTAATCGTGTTTCTGCCAGTTTTGTATTTCAATTCTATAAAACAAGACTTTCTCAAGAAATGCAATATTTTTATTCAACATTTTTTTTTTATATTTTTTTAAATACTGCCTTCATTTATTGCACCACATTTAAATATCGCAAATTCCTAAACTATCGCAAATTCCTTACGAGACAAAAACTTCTTTCTGGGATTTTTAATGCGTTAATAAATTCTTCATATCTAGTACATTCCCTATTATTTTAGAAATAGCAAATCTTAATAGACTAGTAGTACTATTTGATTCTAAAACGAAATATAATATATATTAAAATTTTATTAATAATTTACGAAAAAAAAATAAACAAAAATAATGAACCATCTTTTGTTTGTCCCCAATCAGTTAATCTTGTTTTTATTATTATAAAAGTAACAAAAATTGAAACAATAATAATTAGAGAAATTTAAAGTAGTATCATACGAATTGATTAGTACTACATTACCATTTTTTTCGAATACGAAAATCGTTTCATATAAATCGAATTACATCGTAAGGCCCCTGGGGTATTTCTTCAATATCCAACATTTATACCATTTATTTTATACTATAAAATATAAAATACATATTATATAATATTATACTATTTTTACAATATTTCTAATTTATAATATTTTTGCAGTAGTTACAAAAAAACTTGAAAATTCTTTTGTTAGTTAAAGTTTTTGAATATGCTATTTTTGCAGATTTTACAGTGTAGATTTAGAGATTGTATTTTATATTAAGACACAAGATAGAACTGAATTATCGAAAATTCTCATAATACTATAATTAATTTCAGATTTTACAATATCGAATACTTATATTGGTTTATATTCAATTTAAATGCAAATGGTGTCTTGAAACCACCGAGAAAGATTAAAATATTTAGGTTCAGAATTTTGAAGTTGGAAACTATAATATTAATTTTTAATTTTAAGTCCGCTTAAAAATGAAGTACTTCCTCTACTACTAAAAAAGAATTTTAATGTCATGTGATTTCTTTAAAGGAAAATTAATTAAAATATAGATAAAACTCAAAACAATTTTTTATACCTTTTTATATATTTTTGTATATATAAATTTTTTTTTTTGCTATATTTTATTGTCAAATATTTATAAGATATAATATATAAATAATAATTTTTTTTTTCATTTATTTCAATTCGAACTAAAACTCATACAATAGTTATAATAATTCACATTTCAAATACAATTAACAATTCAAATTAAATTACTTATCATATGGTATAGTAGAGTAAATAAGAGATTTTTTTTTTATTTAATTTGAAATAGTGAAAAATAGCATTTTCATTTTTATCCTACGAATAGTCAGAAAACTACTTTTTACAAATTTTACTATTTATTTTATTAACATACAACTTTTTATTTTTTTTTTTATCAAATATAAAGAAACAATTAGATTGATTAGAAGAATTAGTAATAATTCTTGTAAATAATAAATTTTCTTAAATTTACGCGATTGTTTTCAATTCATTTTTAAACAAAAATAAAATACAGAATCATATCAAAATTTGTGCACATTTAAATTTTAAAAATATTTCGGAAGATATATGTACATGCATACATTTGATTTATTTATTATTTCTGTTCCAATAATTATCATATTATATTATGTACATTAGATAATATCGTTCAAAAATTCCGTGTCTTATACAAAAATAAATTGACTTAATTTAATAAATTAAATCGTACATACAACTTATGTACATACATATGTATGTATATTCAAAATTTTTATTTTTCCCGTCAATAGTTCAAATTTGAAACAAAAATTAAATTTTTTGAATTTAATTTAAATCAATATAACATATGCATACAAATTTTATATATTTAATGAGAGTATTTTTAAACATTTTTTTATTTAACATGCATAAAGATAAATTACGGGGGAATAATCGTAAACAATTATTAATTTATTTTTTCAAATTCACGTCAATTATTGATTTGTGGAATCTTATTGAATGCTTATATTAATATTTTAATAATAATTCAATTGGATTTTGTAAAGTAATTAATATCTTATGGAATACAAAATACTTCAAGTAATCCTATATTAAATTAAATTTACAACATTTTTCATTCGTTAATAAATAAATTTAAAGAGTAAAGCAAATTCAACATTATATTTTCATAATTAAAAAATTTTAAGTATTTTAAATCAAAAAAGGTACATAAAATTATTATCAATTATTTCAAAAAATTTTTATCTTCCGGAACTCCTGATTTTTATAGAATATAAAATTCAAATTTTTTTAACCAAGAAAATTTCCGCACTTCATTACTAGAAATATATTAAATAATTGTTTTATTAATGTGATTTTATCTAAAGCCATGCCATTATATAAGTTTCTTTATTTAGCGACATTAAAACCTTGCCAATAAAATGTTTTAATTATATAATTAGGTAGACAAATAATATCAAATTTTACATAAATTATTCTTTTAAAAGACAGTTTCACTGATATAAAAGAAAAAGAAAACATTTCAATACGTTTCAACTTTTATACAGTCCAATGGTAGCACAAAAATTTACAGGTAGCAGCTACATACATACATAGATCAAAATAATTTTATATTAAGCTCAATTGAAAAAAAAAATAAAATATTCGAAATACAATATACATACGAAACAAACTTATCCGATATTAAAAATATTAACATACATATACAAATATTGTATAAATGTATAAATATAATCGATCAAATTGAAAAAATGTTATACATTCTAGTTAATCAATTCTTTTTTAGGAAAAAGACAAAAAATATATAAATATATATATATATATTATATAAATATATATATATATATATATATATTATATAAATATATATATATATATATATATATACATATATGAGTATATATATACATACTATTATTAAATATCCAAAAAAAATTATGTATCTATCAAAAACTACATCAATTTTCATTTTCCAAGAGTTGGAAAGAATTTTACCCCGATGACACAGTAGTTTGTCAATTAAAGTTTGATTTCTGCGTTTTAGTAACTGCAAATATACGCTAAAATGATAATGTGTATGAAGCAAACGTTATCATTAAAATAAAATTTTTCCATAGTTCCAGTACGGAACTTAAAAAATTCTTATTTAGTACTTATTCATTAACACTTAAAATATTAAGATAAAAGCAATTTTAGAAATATTTTTTAAAGATATCATATAAATTCTATAACAATATTAGGCAAGAATAAATTTTTAATAATGTACTTTTACAATTTTAATGTATTTTCAAAGACAAGTATAAACGTGGTTCTTAGTATTATCAATTTTTATAACATACTTTGTTTTTTTCGCTCGAAAACCAAAAAAAAAAAAATTTAAGCAGCCACATTTATTTCAAAACTTTTTTAAAGTCGCACAGATTTAATATAATTATATAAATATTTCATTTTTTACAAATTGTTAATAAATAGCAAATATAAAAAATAATAATATACAAAAAAAACGAAATGAATAAGTTTCGAAGCCTTCACAAAACATGGACAAAAATTGAAGCCTGAAAAATGCAAATCGCATAATTTAAAATGGCTATGGCTTTGCCAAATTAAAAAAAAAAAGGTATTTGTACAGAATATTTACAATGGTATGATATGATTTTTTTTTATTTTAACATTTATAAAGTTGAATGAAAATTATAATATTTTTAAATGAAAAAGTATAAAAAAAATATTTTCTAAATTCATTCTAATTTCATTTGAACTTTCAAGTACATTTTGAACATTTATTGTTTTGCTTAGGTTTTCTTCAAAAAATCAAATTTATATTTATTTCTTTAATTCCATATTCAAATGTAATTATTAAAATTATTTAAGTCATTAATTGCACAAAAATTATTTCTAATCTATTTTGTCAACATTTTCTTTTTTTGTTAAATTTTTTCCTTTTTTTTATATAAAATCACAGATTTTTTACTGGTCATTAAATTAAAATTAAAAATTAAATCTACAATTAACTCTAACACTCTTTTTTGTTTTGATTTTTTAACGACAAAAATACAAACTTAAATAGTCGTATTCAGATTTTTTAACTTTTAATGTAAATTTGATACTGGTAATTTTATTAAGAAACAATATGTTTTTTTATTATTACATATATTACACAACTTTTTCTATCTTGCAAACCATAAAAATTTTAAAGTACTTAAAAGGTTCTTTAAAAAGTGAATATAGTTTAATAAGTTCAATAAAAAAATATAGTTATTAGATAATATATAATTAAAAAAATAAAAAAATTCTTCTCATAATTTTGTCAGATCTGTAAAAATATATATAAAAGCTAATAAATTTATTAACAACATACAAAACAAATAGGCAAGAATGCAAGATAATATAACTATTAACTATTATCCAGTACCATGTTTACCATTTTCAAATAAGCCCTTTTTGAAAAAAGGTGAAAACAGTGCAAGACTTGCTTTTGTAACACCATGTCCACCTTCGCCTTCATATATTGGAGATTGTGGTATTTTTGAGCAAACAGTTATTAAACGACGTAAATATAGTTCTAAATGACGACGACGTTGTTTTGCTACTGACTCACTATTTGAGGAAAAAAGTTCCCGACGTGGAAATGTTAACATACTAACCTATAAAAATATGAAATGTATTAGTGCCGCATACATTTTTGAAAATATAAAATTTATTACCTTTGCCCCGTATGTATTTTTCATCGCCAAATGCAATTCTCTAAATCGACTAAAACGTCGTAATATATTTAACTTTCCGTCAGGTAAAATAATTCGAACTTCATATTCATAGTGCGTTTGTTTTCCTGCACCTCTTATCACAAAACTGGGTATACTAATAAAATGATCTGGATCACCTATAAAAGGATAAAAAAATTAATTGTCCGTATTCTAAAGGAAAAATTAATTTCATCATTACCTCCATCTATAGATGGGCAAGATCTTGTTGTTGACGTTGTTAAAAATGTATTTTGACCATATGGTGTTAATACATTTGACGACATCATTATAGATGAACTACATTCGGTGTTGTCTGCATTGAATTCCGATTCGCTATCTGGAGAACAACATTCTGAGTGTTCACCACTCAACTGCAGTTCTTTCTCCATCGTAAAATAACGTCTTTGTAGTTCCTGTAATTGAGCAATTTGGTCATCCAATTCACATTTATTAACTTCCATTTCTAAATTTTTCATTATTAACGCTTTTTGCATAGCAATTTTTCGTCTTAAGCGATGCATTATGCAATATGGTCTTGACATATCATTTTGTCGAGCATGTTCGCATGATGAGCATGATGTCGTGTCTTCATCACTATTTCTTACAATAACATTATTACAGCTACCATTTGGTGTTGAAGTTTTAATGTTGACTCCACTACTATCAAGAGTTAACCCGTTACTGCAGCCACTTGGACCTCCCCCATTTGACATGTTCAACATGTTAGGTCCGTTAGGTCTTAAAGATTCTAAACATACTCCACTATCACTCATTAATGGATTTGTTATCATAGGCGGGGATCCGTTTGTACTTATTGTGGTTGTTGTATGTATTGCATTAGTATCGTTGCTAAAAGTATTATCAGTGCTAGGTGAACAGGTAGCTGTTGTTGTTGGTGGTTCAGATGATATTTGCGAACAATTTGATGTTGCTGTATGATATGTTTCGGAGGTATCTAAAGTTTGTGTAATAGTTCCAGGTTCACCTGCACAACCTTGTAGCGTTGGACTGTCTAAACTTGATTGTAAATTTAACTTCATACTACAAAATACATTCAAAAATGTTAATTTTTGCATCATGCCAAACAAATAAAAATTTCTTAACTTACGATTGCTTTTTCAATTTAACATGGTCGACATTATTCTTTTCAGGAACATTTTCTTTTAACTCACGTAATTGTTCTTCCAATTTCAAAATATCTTCGTCAAGTTTAGCAATTCTTTCTGTACTAACGTTTAAAATTTGCTCCTTTTCTTTTATCTGCTCATCTAATTTTTTTATTTCTTCATTCTAGAAACAATGGAAATATTTATCATTATAATTTTTCTAAATATTATATGACATAAACCACTTACATTCCTCTTGATAGTGTCTCTAATAAATTGCGCAGCTGACGGATATAATGATTCCGAAGCTTGGGTTAAAAGATCGTCAGAAAGTGGTGTGTTATCAGTTATTTTTATACCAATCTTTAAATAGTAATTATTAATAAATGTTAAAAAAGGAATGAAATTTTTTATATTAAAAATAATAAATTCTTTCAATAAATTGCGAACTACTTGAACCTACATGTAATTGAATACTATTGTGAGAAAATTAAGAAGTGAATAAAATTATAAAATTAAATTAAAATAAAAATTAAAAATGGTTTTCTAACCTCATCCAATTTTCCACAATCTTGCAATTCTTGTAATTCTTTAGCTACATACTCAGAGAAATCACGTTTCTTTGAGTCGAGCTGAGTTTGCAATGCTGAAATTTGTCTACATACAATATCAATCTAAATACAAAAAAAAAAGTAATAGCAGAAATAAAATTTAAAAACAATAACATAATACAATAAAACAAAATATAATGAAAAAATTAATTTTTGGGAATATTTTCATGCAAGCTGTTACAGCTTTTATGGTACCAAATATCGTTATACAAACTAAATGAAAATATATATTAGCTTACGAAACTGAAATTTCTTATTAAAAATCTTTAAAATATTTCTTACACCTTCACAAATAAAATTTTTTTTTTATTGTTAATTACAAAATTATATACAAATATGTATGTTCCTGTTACGCTTAACGGGCATCCTACTATAAAATTTTCCCGACGATCTGGAAGAAAACGCATTGAAGCAAAAAAATGCAAATAAAAAGTAAACACATACCTAAATAAAAAATATAATTTAATAATTTAAAAGAACTTGTTAAGAAAAGGAAGATCATCGGAAAGGAATTTGAAAATTATTCTTAAATAAATTGAAGTGTACTATCAATTTTTTAAATTAAAAGGAGTGACTATATTGAAATTATTTACAGCATTTACAATCTAAACTTATGCTATTGAAACACGCAAAATATTTTTTAAAAATTATAGTAAATAAGAATAAAATTAATGCAATTTCAGTTTCGTTCATACATATAAGCCCACTAGATAATGTTAGAGAGATTAGCAGTAAAAATTAATTTGAATTTTGATTATTTTACATCACATGTCATACTTGTGTTTTTTCATTATTTTTCTCCCATAAAAGCATATCTTTGCGCGCCAATAGTTCTTGTTCATGACAATTATAAATTTTCATGATATCGTTTTCTTCTTTTTTCAAACGATCCAATTCATTTGTCAATTTCCTTACTTTAGATTTGTATTGTTCATGCATTTGCACACGTTCCTAAAAATTTAAAAAAAATATTGAATTCACTTAATTAAAAATTTTTACTCGCAATAAAATAATTTTTAAAAAATAAATTTTACTCGTTTTGTTTAAAAAATTACTTACAATGTTTAATTGTTTTAAAGCATTTTCAATAGTCTCTAAAATTTTCCTATTTTCATCTTGCAATTCAGGGTCGTCATGGGAAGTCAATGGTGACGGATAGTATTGCTTATCTCTTTTGAAAGGCGATGTTGTACTTCCACTGAGTAATAGATCATCTTCACCATAAACACTGTTTGATAATAAATTTTCACGTGATGCAGTGATTAATGAAAGACGTGATATTTCCATTTGAGATCGATTTAAGTCTTTTCGTAATTTTGCCGCCTCAGCAGGATTATTAAAACGAAATATATTTGTTCTGCCTAATAATATAATATCACCTTGGCTTATAGATGTTGGCTCATCAATAATGTTTGCATTAAGCCAACATTGGGCCAGTGGACGGGGATTAAGTATTGCCTGACCTTCTTTTAACACAATACTACAATGTTGAGGTCTAATATCAATACCAGTTAAACAAATATCTTGTGGTTCTTCAGACTCTTCTGTTCCAATTAAAGTCTCTCCTTCCTAAAATATTTTTTAATTTTTTTAAGTTTTTTTTTCATCAAATCAAATATAAAAATCACCTTCAAACTATATAACGTTACACCAGTTGTCATATCATTATGTATTCCGATTAAATGCGGCATCTCAGAGTCTAATATAACTCCAACACCAGCTTTTCTAAGTCCTAAAGATTTCTGTTCCTGCAAAATTAATTGTGCTTCTTTCCATTTTTCAGTCCATTCTTCTGTTAAAACTTTTTCTTGAGCTTCTTTCTTCAGTAAATCTTCAAGCATCTTAGAACCAGGCTCTTTGGATAGCTAAAAAAATGTGTATTTTTTATTATTTTGTGACATTATCCTTACGTACAGCTGACAAATGTTAGACATTTTAAATATTAACTTAAATATTAACAAAAATTTAGAAATTTTTATTTTATATTTACCATTCCATTTGATAATATTAATTTCAATTTATTTATTTCTTCGCGTAATTCACGAATTAATTTGACGTTAGCATCTTCATTAATTGTTGGTTTATTAATTATATTTTTAGCTCTATTAGCATATCTTAAGGTACTTAAAGTTTCACTATAATTACAATCAGCAGGAGAAATAGCTGCTATCATTATGGTTTTACTGTTGCCACCTAAACTATCTTTGAGTAACCAAGTTAATACAGAATCTCTATAGGGTATGTACAAAACTCGTTTATTTTGTTCTGCACGATTTGTCTGCTCAGCTAAAGCTGATATAACACTACCTAAGGTTACTAAAGATTTATTAATGTGAGCGCCTTCTTTTAAACGTTGTCCAGTTGCACCAGTTGCATTTGCACGTTCACTAAAAATTACATATGGAAGATTAAGGCAAACTAATATTATATGAAAAAATATTTTGAATTCAATTTAATATATGTTAAATTTTTCTATTACTAAAAAGTTTGATAAAAAGATTCAAAGTTAAAAATTAAAAAAAAATAAAACAATACCTGCCAGCTAAATCAACTAAATGTATTTTTGAAACGGTTTCACTAGGCATGTCATTCATAAAAACTGCTTGAACAAATGTAATAGTAAATATTGCATGACTACGACTACTTGTATCATTCATATTTGTGCTGGCTGTCGTTCTTTGATAATTTCCACGTGTTAAACAACCCTAAAAAAACAAAGAGAGAATTTTGTTGTAAATTAAAACGTAAATTATCTCCATTTAATAACTTAAGCTTACTTGTATTTCTTCAAAATCAGATACAATATGTTGTGATAAATTTTCGACATAGGGGCCTAGATCACGATGTTCTCGAACACGTAAACCGTGTCCAGTAGTGGCTGGTCCCAAAAGATCCTTAACACGTTCATTATATATTTCTAAATAGCTTGCATGCGTTTTGTAACCAGTACCAGATTCTTGACCAATTCGCATTCTTGCAAATAATTCTTGACATATACGTGGTATAAGGCCAGGATTATTTTCGGTGCCCATCATAGTGAATGTTTTACCACTTCCTGTTTGTCCATAAGCAAAAACACAAGCGTTATAACCTTAAAAATATTCAAAAAAAAAATATGTAATTTAAAAAAAATTCGATTAGAAATAAATTTTTAACAAAAAGTGAAACCATAAAAAAATTATTTTTTTAAAGAATTCTATAATGTAGTACAATTTTATCAAATGCTTCGAAAACCTTTTTGTTGATTAATTTTTGTGTTCCAAAACATAGGCAACCTGACTTAATTACATTTTTTTCTACAAACACATGCACATAATTTTAACCCTCTTATAATTTATTTTTTCAATTCTTCACAATTTTATTCTGAAGACCTAATAACTTCATAGTGCACATGAACAAAATATTTAATACAAATTCCATTCGAACCAGGTAATTGCTTTCATATATGTAATAAGTGTGTGTTCAAATAAATCATTTTCCGCCGAAGAGAAATTTGAAAAAATAAGAACAATAACCTTTTATTCTAAAAGCACAATTAAAGTGGAGGAATTCAAAAAGAAGGTTAATCTTTTGTATACGTTTATGATTTAAATAAAATTATTGACACAAAATCCTAAAAAATACAAAAAGCAAGTCAAGCACATGTTTTTTTGTCTTTTTAATTTAAAGCTTACATATTTATGGTTTTTAAGGTAACAATAAGATACTAAATATACAATCGGCTTGTATACATTTTTACGAAATATATTAAGCACAAAAATTCATCAATCAACAGGTAAGTATCTCAGCCAATTCATACTACTAATTGATAAAAGTAAAAAATAAAAGCAGAAAGTGAAGTGTCTCTCACATAGTCCGAACTTTAATAAATTATTGAGTGTTGTTAAATTTATTTCACAAATTCAATACATATATAAGTACATAATTGATCTATAATGCATATACGTAAGTATATGTATATGAAAATGAAGAAACAAAATAACTTAATTACCGGAACCTGTACTAAATGATTACAACTAATAATAGGGTATTAAGTAGTAGGTGTAAAAGAATTTTTATTAAAAAAATACTTTTATTAGATATTTTGCGTAAAATTTTAAAATTGTAATACAAACTGACAAAAAATATTTCAAAATTTACAATTGGACTCGCTTACAAAAAGATTTATTGCACATATTACATAATTTTAAACAAATTTAATTTCACATACTAAATTCAACTCTATAGATACTACATATTCTGGCAAATGCAATAATAATGAATTATATTATTCCATATAGCGTAAATAAATATATAAATTAATGTAATACATATAAGACTGCGTGCAATGCTTAATATGAAAGTAAAATTGTAAAATTTATGCCGGCAACATAAAATTGTAATAATGTACAATAATATGAGTAATACACAAAAGTACATAATGTACAAGAAAATAAAAAATAAGTGAAATATCGTATTTAAATTAATCTTTACTGCAAGTAAAAATGCTTAATAACAAGATATATG
This sequence comes from Condylostylus longicornis, assembly GCF_029603195.1. Taxonomy (NCBI): domain Eukaryota; kingdom Metazoa; phylum Arthropoda; class Insecta; order Diptera; family Dolichopodidae; genus Condylostylus; species Condylostylus longicornis. Next base: position 288,596 of record NW_026577983.1, read on the forward strand.
AAATATTTTCTATAGGATACAATGCAATATTATAAAAGCTCTTATAGTAATAGAAGTAAATTTTGAGTATTTGAAAATTAATATTACATATTTCTACATACATATACGTATGCAATATTTTATAAAGAAGAAACTTTAAAACTCTGAAGAGTTACAGAATATTTGAACAAGTTATTTTAGATTTTATTTAATTTTGTGTACTTTTCATATTGGTTAAATAAAAATGACTGGTCCGTTTATTTGGAAAATTGTCTAAGCTATTTCACATTTAAATTGCGATATTGCACGAACTTTCTTGAAGAGGTTTTTAAAATTTATAACTTTTGAACATCTATTTAAATTAATTTGTTAGATTTTAAATTAAAAGACAACACTACAGTTTACGAGAAACTATCAACACTCTATACAATCTTTTATCAGTTTATATTATAATTTTAACTGATTTTTGCTGATTTACTTTAGACTTGCTGATTTTTTATTTATTCTTCAATTAAAATTCAGTTAAGGTCATTACTCTCAAACATTCAGAACGGCTTGTATTAGTTTACAATAAAACTGGACAGCTAGAAAGCTCTTCTACATTATAGAATAGTGCAATTAACGGAAGCTCCTATTGCTTTTGATTCTTTAATTCATTTACCTAAATCTATGTACATTTGAAATCAATTTCTTATATAACAAGGAAATAATCTCATTAAATTTACCTTATTAAATTATCAAACTAAAATGTCAATATATTTTTGTATTGCAGATCTTGAAAATTATTTACTTATTATATTTTGAAATATTTTACAATTTTCCACCATACTATAAAAATATTAGCTGCAAATTAATATTCTTGTTGTCACTTCTCTCTTTCCAGATTTCCTTTTGTTTTTAGATATGCAATCTACTTTCTTAGTGTAGAGGGAAAAGTTCGCCTTAAATTGTATAATTTTTCCAAATATTGTGTACCTTTTCTTACTAATAGATATACACAATTAAGTACTATGTATACATATACCATGTAGGGCTAAAGAAAAAAAATGTTCTTCCACATTTTTCGAATAAAAATAAAAAAGCAAAGTATATACTGTCAGTTGTTTCAAGAATATTTTTTCATTCCAATATTTCAAAATTTTTTCCAAAATTGTTCTAGTCAGGAAATGAAATCAAAGGGAAAATAAAAATTTATAGTACATACATACATACATAGACACAAAAAAATTTTATACAAAAATTGAAGAAAATTAAGATTTTCACTTTAAATTAAATGAAACTCAAATTCACCTTTTTTTTAAAGGTGAATTTGAAAATATTATTGAAAATATTCTTTTCTATTTATTTTTCTGGTAGGTATAATTTTCCCATAAAATTTTTCCAAACTTAAAAGAAGCAATTACAAAATTTCATAGGCATTTATGTAACAATCTATATATATATATATATGTATATACATATATGTACATGGATATTTACAAAAGCCTATAAGTAAATACATCCATACATATGTATCTATGTACATACCCATATGTATTGATAATATTCAAAATGTAGTTAATAACATGAGAAAAAGTAAGTCAAGAAAAGCGGAAAATAAAACCAGACTAAAATTAAATAAAATAAGAAAACAAGACAAAATAAAAATACTTAACCTATCTGGACAGTGAATGCCCTATTTATATTTTTCTAATTTAATATAAAAGGGCAAAAAGAGATTTTTTGTCGGTCACACTAAGTGGTTTGATTCGTTAAACATGAAAAAATAAAAAAAAAAAACAAAGATTACAAAAAACCACAAAACTACAAACATAATTTCTGTAACGGAAATTTAACCATTTTACAAAATTGTTCTATTTATACATTTTCATTCAGGAAAACAACATGGGAGAGAAAAACTTGGAAAATTAAAAGCATTAAAAAGAAAACGATCACAGAAAAGTCAAATAGCATGACATATTTGTGTAACATTAAAGTGCCTAAGGAAATTATATTTTTTTTTTAATTGTAGTACATACATAAACTTAAGTAAGTAAAGTTCTTTAACCTAATAGTATCGAGTGTCGACCATTCTATTTTTAAATGACACAATTTAATTGACGTATTTGAGAAACAATTTTAAAATATAAATTATTATTCTTATAATAAACCTAAACCACTCAAATTATTAAATTTTTAATATTAAATGTAGTCTCATAGTAAATTACATGTAGTTTGTTATTAAGTGCTAATAACCTAAAAAATTTAATTATCAAGTGAAAAATTTTAAATTAGAACATCGTTGAAAAAAAAGTGTTATCAACTACATGCAACGTAAATATATATGTATGAATGCATATATAAGTATATACACATACACATATTTTAACATAATTTAAACATTGCATTATGTCGTTGCAGCTTTTAATAGTATTGCTATAAGTACTTCGAAATATTACAAAAGCAAAAACATGAGAAAAAATGATAGAAAAAGGCACAATGTAAATTAAACAATAGGAATGAAAAATATGTGAATTTATTTAAAAATGCAAAATAATCATATACGTATGTATGTATGTGTGGATATATGCCCCATATATGAATGTACTTATAGCTTATCTAAGTTTAATTATATTTTAATTAAATGTTTCGGAAGTATTTTGCTGTAATGACTGTTAAAATTAAATTGAAAAAATTAATAAAAATTTTCAATTAATATTACATAACATGGTAATTTGTTGTGCTTTTGTAAAGTATGATGCATTTGCATACACATATACTTAGTCGCCAAATTAAAATATTTTATATAAAAATGGAATTCATGTTTTATCTAATGACAAAAATGAATAAAAGAAAATTACTTTCAATAAAAAGTATTAGTAATAAAAATTTTCAAATGATCATTCGAAAAATAATCGCCTAATAATTAGAAATTAAGTTATGAGTGAAATAAAGAAAATGCAGTTCGTGAAACCCAATATTTGTAATATGCAATATTTTCAATTATCAAATCTGAAAGTTATGGTTAAAATAGCTAATCTAAATATCTAATAATTAATCTAAATAGATCTAATAATTTTGCAATAATAATTAAGAGTGAAGAAAATTAAGTACCTAATAATCTTACATATGTGTAAGAGGAATCTCTTACATAGGTGTAAGAGGAAAAAATGAGAAGGTTACTATTTCAACTACTCGCCTCTATTAGAGTTTGATAAATCTTGAAAAAAATTGAGATTCTACAATATTTCAAGGGTACTAATTAGAGAGGAGAACAAAGTGGAGAGAAATTTTGTCACAAAATAAAGTGTAAAAATTTAAACCTCTTGTAGAGCCTCCGTGCAAGAATCCGAATATTAAAAAAACAACTGGTTTAAGATAACAATTAATCTGAAGAGCCGATTTAATGCTCTAGCATTTCCTTACTTTTACAATTATTAAGTATGAAATAATTACCTGATTTACTTATGGTTAAGTATACTAAATAAACTTAATAAATTTATGTTTATTTCGTTGAATATTAATTAAGGGCAGACATGCACTAACAATGTACAGATGAATATGTGCAAACAAATGTTTCGTTTAATTGCTAATTAAAATTCAAATCAATTATCATTAAAAGAAAAAAAGTTATGGTAACCCTATGTTAAAAATAAATTAACAACTAACTCGTAATTTATAATAGTACATAAATACACGCAAATTACATCCGTGATAATGAAATAATAAAAATTAAATTACAAAAAATAAAATGTCAAAGTTTACAATATAATGAATGAAATTTTCATTTTAATTCAAATAACCTTAATTCGCATTATCTGGAAGTTTTTATAATATCTTTGTTTAAGGTAATCTAATGTTTAAGGTAAAATTTAAACCTTAATAGCCCTTAAAATAAAGTTTTTCGAAATATTTATAATCAATTAGCATTTTAAGTCTCATCAACCCAAAAGATATAAGGAAATTTTAGTAGTAAGAATTAACGATATGAAATACATTCCAGAAGTTCTATGAAAATTTTATAAATCCAACTAACATAATAATTACTACCTAGAGATAAGTAAGATACTTATATAATTAATTCTTCTATCCTAATGAAATAATAATTTATGAACCCAATCTTCTCTTTTTTAAATTTTGAATTTCTATGAACTCAATGAACATGAGTGAAGAAGAATTTTTTAAATTAAATATAAAAAATTTTAATTCAGAAAAATATTTTAATCTTTTAACTTTTATTCATTTCTCTCCAATGGTACACATAAAGCCTATTAAACAACTCGATCTCTAAACCTCAAGTGGGAGACAAACGATATGCTACCAGTGCTGGACATTCATAACATCGTAAATTTGACTTTTGTCCAACGATGGTCTCAAAAGTAAACATTTTTAATCAGGAATTAATTTTATGAAATATTTACAAGCCAATGGATGAAAATATCTAATTTGAATACCCCGTGTAATAGAAAATCTAAAATAGAATGCGACATTTTAAAAATACATAAATTTGACCAAGGATATAAAGTATCTTGGCATCACTCTGGACCAACGTTTAACATTTAAAAATCATACAAACGAAATTTTAAAAAAAGTCAACAATTTTATTAGAAGCTTGTATCCATTACTCAACAGAAAATCTGTGTTAAATATATCAAAAAAACTCTTACTGTATAAAACAATTATTTTGCCTGTGATATTATTCGGCAGCAGCTGTTGGAGTGATTGTGCCGCAAGCCATTTGAAGAAATTGCAAATTCAACAAAATAAATGTTTAAAGTTAATTTTAAATAAACCGATCTATTACAATACTCAAAGACTTCATGAAATCTGTCAAATTAACAAAATTGAAGATAAAATTATCAATAGTTTAGAAGCTTTTATCAACTCATGTGAACTATCAACCAATCCACTAATTCGAGCACTTCTGGAGTAGTGCTCTAAATTAATTAAATATGCATAGTAATCATTTATTTAAAGTCAACTAGTCAATTTTTATTTTTTTATTTTTGAATTGCAAAGAGGTTATTATTATTATTATTACAACATAAATTTGACCATAAGCAGGTACTGTTTTTTTTTAGTGAAAGAAAAAAGAAAAAGAATATTTAAGCTAATTAATATTTAGACTAAAAATATTTTATTGGCACTTCTTAGCTACACATGAGTAAATATTGTTCATTGGCTATTTAAAATTTTAAAAGAATTAATTCGTTTAATGTACTTAAGTACGTTAAATATTATCGATTCTAGTAATTAGTAGTCATTAACCTACTAAAATCTATGTTTTTCTCTTATGCGTGAATATAAAATATATTAAGGTGAAATATTGATTAAAATTCGTTAATTAAATTAAATTTACACAAGTAAAGAGAATTTATGCTACTTTTGTAATGATAAAATTTTACAACCTTCAAAACTTTTTCAATTTTTAATAAAAAAAAGTCTTTATTAGTAAATTCACCAAAATCATCCTTTCACTATTTAATAAAACTCTTAAGATTTTCAAATATTTAAGTGTTTCTTATATTCTAACTTTTTTCATTTCGAACTTATTTCTTATTATACTCTGAATAATTTTAGAATCTAATAAAAAATATTAAAATTATTTGGAGGAAAAACACTTAAATATTTTATTGTTATGTAAATTTATGATAAATATTTAAGAAATGTGCTTAAATTTGATACATGCTTAAATACATATATACAGTGCCTCCGAGACTCAGATTTATTCGATAGACGTACTTGGCGACTTTTACATTTTGAGCTATCTTTTTTGGGTTATAAGGCCTCAAAATTGCAATTTCAGAAAATCGTTTAATTCTTAAATTTTTATTGATAACTCGGGAAATATGACAAGTTATTTACTCATAATTGCAACTACTGTAACTTAACGTTTTTTTACAAGGAAGAGGAGACTTGCATTCTGATATTAATCTTGATATTGCATAATGTTTCTAAAATCTCAAAAAAAAAAACTTTAACCTTATTTCTCAAATTTGGCTTTTTTTTCCAAAATTAAAGATATTTGCCTCACCTTTATTTTACTAGTAAATATTTCCAAAAATTTCAGGAATATCGGGAGAAAATGTAAGATCGAATTAAAAAAAAAAAACTAGAAAAATAAGCTTTTTCATAACAAGTTAATCATACTGCAAGTTATGCTGACCATATTGCGCGTATTTTATTATTATACCAGAAAGACACTCTTCGGACACTCTTTATAATTAGATTAAGCATATTTTGTTGGCATCAAAGTTATACAATGGACATTTATTGCTTTTCCTTAAAAATTAAATAAATTTTCCTTATTTTATGACAATTTTAAACACAAATACTTAAGATATCTTTAAAAATCACAAATTTTCCGTAATTCAATTTAAGGGCAGTAATTCAAAAAAAGAATTTAAATTTTGTATTTTTAATTTGTCAGCAAAACACTTTTTTTCTCCTAATTCACAAAAAAGCTAAAAAGCAATTCCTTTAATCCTATAAAATTCTACTCAATTCTTTAACACTCACCAACTTTAAATTAATATCAATTTATATTCAAAAAAAAAAAGAAACAACAAAAACTAAAAATATAAATAAAAAAAAAAACCATTTTAATTATCTAATCCTTGGCGTTGGCGGCAACCTTTTTGTTTTTGTTTTTTACTTCAAAGCTTTATTCAACAACAAAATCAGAAAGAAACAGAAACAATAATAAACCAATAAAATAATTGCTTTCTCTTCATATACAAACTAAAACTTTAAAACTTTTTTCATTCTTTTTTTTAATATTCACGATAATCAAGTATAATCTGTGAATAAATATTTAATATTATGGGTATGTATGTATGCCTTATACATAATATACATTATATACATTAACATTATGTATAATATGTATGAATGTATGTGTAAAAATTTAAATATACTTTTGATTTAAAAGCGCTTTTCTCTTACATATTTTTTTCGTCTCATAAATGACGTCATTATTCGTTAAGGTAGAGTAGGCATGTTCCTGTATTTTTTGTTATAGCTTTTTATACTCGTATACATTTATTTTTTAGTAAAAAAAAATTATAATAACAAAATCAAAAATAATATTTATTATACATACATACATACATACATACATATATATATATATATATATATATATATATATATATATATATATATATTATTATCCTTGAAAAAAAAAAGTTTTCTTTTTTTTGTATACTTAGTGAGGAAATAACCAAAGGATTTTATTTTTCTCAACCTGTTCAAAATGATTATTTGAAATAAATTACTGTACATATTATTATCCTTTTATAAATATGTATATATGATTATTCTAAGAAAAATAAGAATATTTAATTCAAGAAAAAATTAATGATGGAAAATTTTAGAGTTGAAATATTTTTTTTCCAAATCATCTCCTTTCAATCTGCATTTAATCAGAAAGTTCAGAAAATTAAAATAATTAAAATTAAATTTCAAATCGTTAAACTTCATTTCTCGCAAATGAAATCATTAATTTCAACGACTCCTGATCTCTGGTTAACAGATTAATTTTCTTAATATTATTTCTCATCATATTTTTTAATTATTGAAATTTATTAAAAATTGAGAAACGCCATATTTAAAATAGATTATATTTCAAATTAAAATTATTAAGTTACTAATTCAAAATAATTAAATTTTGGAAAACGATTTCTCTCTAGCAATGATTTAAGTCCCGGAATTAGTACAAAAAATTACAAACAGTGGAACAACAATAAAACAATTTCATTAGAAGAAAATTTTTAAAGAAATATTTGATTAAACGACGTAAAAAATTTTTAATGGAATTTTTTTTTAATTAGGAAGAAGTAAGATAGTAATTAGGAAGAAAGTAAGATTAGAAATTTCGTTTCCAAAATTAATAAGTATGAATCACTATGAAGAATATTGAATTTAGTTTTTGTTTTTCTTTTTCATGTTTTTATGTATACAAAGCCGCAATAAATGATGTCATTTGTTTTCATAAAAAAAATTTTTGGGAAAATTTTTTTTATAAAGAACTTTAGAGTCAAAATAATGAATAAAAGCTGTTAACTATATAGTGAACAAATTATGAATAAGGTGGCGTTAATAATGTACAACCAAAAACAATGGAAACAATTGAGACACACATATCAGTAACTTTCTTTCAGAATGTTTAGAAATGAAAACTTTAAGAAATATTAGTAACTAACAATTAAATTTCAAGAAATTAAGTGAATTTAGAGTGAAATCAGTGAATTTTAACTAGAAAATGATCAATTAAATTTAAATGTTACACTATCATATAGAGTTCTTAATTCCCATAACAAAAGATTTGTAATCAATAAATTAGGTAACAATTAGGTAACAAATAACATAATTATTTCAATTTTAATGAATTATCGCAGAATACCAGTGATTATTCCGAACCTAAATTTTTAATGTAAAGTTAGTGATTATTTTAATCTTTACCTCTAAATCAAACCAAACCACTCAAAATATGCTATTGGATAACCCACAAGTCATAGATTACTAAATACTTTTCAAATATCTTCAATATAAATCCTTATTGTTATACATATCATGTTAATAATCCCAACATAATCATAAATTTTTCTTTCATAAAATTAACTTCAATCTGGCAATAATTTTACAAACTCATTTTTATTCCCCTATACGAAATTATAATTTGAATAAATTTTTTTCAAAAATATAAAAATTTATAAAAAAAAAAAATCTAACATTTAATGTACTTTTCTTTTATGTTAACCTAAAAAGAGTTTAAATATCCTGTCTACAACATACATATTTCATCTGCAGAATATTTGAAATATTCACATAATGAAAAATTTATATATATTTATATATATATGTATATACATATGTAGGTATATGAATTCTAAATATTTTACTTATTTATAAGAAAACATAAAACAAAAGTTTTAAGTATATTTAAAAAGCCAATTTAAAATCATGTGGTTAAGGATGTAAGGATCATTATTAAACGAAAATTATTAACCCACTTCTAGACGAGGATTGTTAAAAAAGTGAAATAAATACTTTGATGCCTATATTCTTTTTCTAAAACTCGATTTATGTAATTAATAGATTTGGAAACCGGTAAACAATAAGATGTGTAAAAACTTAGTTAACAACACTACCAACTGTGAGAAAAAGATGCAATATTACGTCACCTAAAAAAATAAAGTTTTTCAAAAATGAAAATTTTAAATTTTAAATTTTCCGAACTTTAAAGCCAAAAATCTGAACAGATTATGAATGTTAATATTCATAAGATAGCCCCTTATCGAGATTTCCAAATCATATTTAATAATACGCCCATCTAACAGAGACACAGCGAGTTGTATTCAATATATATTCAACATAGTTATATTCAAAACTGAAAAAGTCAATCGAGACTGTTTTTAAATCTCTGTAACTCGAAATCTGTTATGATGTGAACATTGTAAGCATTTTTGTTTACTCATGTCAAGTTTTGTCTACTCATGAGGGTCTATGCAATGGTATATAGTAGTGCACTTGGATATGAGACACCCTCCATATATGCGTACCTAAAAATTGATTAAAATTTAAAATATTCTTCTCAAATTTCCTCTGAACTTTGTTCCTCTAGTATTGCAAAAGGATTAAGACATTTTTGCATAAATTTATTTGAAATTTATAAGCATACACAAGCTTACATTCATGCGAGTGGCTAATACAATTTGAAAATGGGCCTTTATTATGCCATAAAAGAGTTAAATTTGTTTTCATTTTAAATCATAAATATCTTCGTAAGATAAAATTCGATATTATTATGTAACAACGAACTATGAATACTCGTACATGTTTACAACAAGCATGTTGATTAGCACGAATACACCAGCTAAGTGGGACTAACAGAACCGAGCCTACATTTATCACTATAATAAGCAATTTACGAAAAAACAACTTGTTTTTCCATTAATTAATAATGTAGACATGAAAGGGTTAGTTTTTTAAAAAAAAAATTTTATCTAGGTTGGAAATTAAAACTTTTTATTACTTTTTTAAAATTTTTAAATTAAAACTTTGTATAACAATGTTGAAAAAGTTTCTTATTCTTTTATGTTAGTCAAGTAATTAAAAAAGATAATATTTGTACATAAAAAAATAATAAAAAAATTTTCACTTTAATTTTCTCTATTGTATATTTTAAGTTTTTGAAAAACCATTTTTGGACTTGGTTTCAAATTAATTGCAATAAAATTTGTAAACCAAAATGGAAAATCTTATTAATGCAAAAAGAAATTTGCAAATTGTAATTTAAATACCAACGTGTTAGCAAATAAAAAATAACAGAAAGTAACAAATATAAAAAAGCAATTAGTCCACTCTAAACCACTCGATTTAAATTTCTAACCAATTTAATGTTACCACCATATTTAAAACTTAAATTACATGAAATTCTACACTATTCCAATAATCGTTTATGATTTTTTTATTGATTATTTTTTATTTAAAATTTTATTACGTGTTTATTTGTGTTTCTCTTTTTTTAAGTACGTACAACTATTTATAGTAACATGAATAAAAACGCGTGTATATAAAATACTATAAGTGTACATACACACATGTGAATACGTAAAAGTATATAAGTTATATACTCAATTTATATACAATTTTACCTTGTACTTTAACTTGACTCAAATATTGTAATAGCAAAAAAAAAACCAAAATAAAAAACAAAAAAATAAAAATGTGGTTACTTTGAATTTTGCATCAATTTACCGAATCAATGTTTATATTTGCAAGTATGTATATGCATACAATAAACATACATATATACATACAAACGTGTTAAATACAATTGAAACATTGATACAATTTCATTTTATAATTTATGATTTGCAAAACAAAAAATAGAGAAAACAAAAAGTTCAAGAATCCCACAAAGCAACGCAAATCAAAATATCATCAAAACGAAAACAACAAAAATAAAAACAACCATTTTGTTACCAACATTTAAGTTTTAGTTTTAATTTTTTCTTTTGTGGTAGTTATTTAATATTATGTATATTAATAATGACATTTACCTTGAAATGCACAATCAACAACATCTGTTCCAAGGTCCTTATATACTTGTTCCTGTGGTGTAAAATGACTATCCTTCTCATTAAATGACCAATATGAATAATCAAATGTGAAATCATGAAAATTTTCACGACCTGAATCACGTATTGATTGTAATTTTGGTTTATATAAACGAGTTTTTTTATTGTCCATTTCAACAATTTCCATCGCTTCCATATCGATTTCCCTAAAAATATGCAAAAAAAAAACAATTAATACTTAGAAAAATATGTATTATAAAAATATTTACATGTTGGGGGAAATTTTCTCATTTTGAATTAGAAATTACCAACATCACATATTCTGACATTTGCATATTATGCATTTAACATTTGGCAATTTATTTTTATCTTAAAACTAAACAAACTTAATTAGATAATTATTCATGCAAAATATACATACTAAAAATCAGTCAAAAACATAACTGAAAATACATTTGTAGGCAAAAATTTTCAAAAGAGCCAGTCACAATATAAACATGTAACACTCTAACATGAGGTTTTTTGTTTTTTGCTTTCTTCTACTGATATTTTAAATAGGTTTTCAAAAACATGAACCCAAACCTTTTGTCAATATTTTTCCATAATATGCATCCTAGAATATCATATTTTGTAAATTTATTTAGGTCCTATTTTGCATTTTCAGCAATATATTTGGTAATCATCTGAAGAACTGTATATACAGTACAAGATATACAATATCATAGACTATGTACTGTTCTTCTCTAATTCTTTATATAATTGTAAATAATTAAATACTAAATCTAACTAGTACTAGAAGTCGAAAAATTATTTTCATTCAACAATTCGCAATTACACAAAAATCTATTAAAAGAACGAATTAAGATGAAATTTCCAATATATTAAATACATTTTGTATTAAATATATTAAATACTTAAGGCAAATGTTTGTATAATGCAATTAATTTTTAGAGCATACTTATAGGGATTGTCATAAATGTAAATTTCACTTAAATATTTTTAATACCTACCGGAAATTTTAATTTTATATGAACATACATAGAATGCCTACGTATAAATTGTTTTTAAAATTAGTCATTAATATTAAGATTCAAATTGTCTAGAAATTCCTGTGTACTTAAGTAGCTATTTAAAAAATGCTATTTCTGTATGAATACTGTACACTTCTTGTTCTAGAATAAAATAATTATTTTAATAAAAATTTTATTGATTTTACATTTTTTTTTTTTGCTTCTATCATTCATACTTAACAGATATGATGAACTTTAAATCAATTAGTTCAACAATATGAACAATTGAATTTACATTGCTCTCATATTGTTTTAAATATACATGAAATAATAAAACAAGCGGAATAACCTGTAATCATTATTATGCATGTATGTACATTTATTATTTCTATTGTACTCAGAACCTCTTAAAAGGACTGTGTCTGCACATAGAATAATAATAAAATATAATATGCAATATTTAAGTATTTATATAAGTAGTTTAATAGCAATTTTATCACAAGCACATAAAAAGCAACATTGAAAAATAAAATTTTTATTCCATTTATGACAATAAAATATGATTTTTTCTTCTCTTTTTTTCTGTTATTCATTCCTGTCGAAAAATGTTTTATTTCCTGTATAATGTTTTGTAACTTTTTAAATAACTATACATTTCCTAAATGCTTACATACAGCTAAGTACATAGAATTATAATTGCGCAAATACATTTTGTACCTATAATTATTATAAGTTTATAAGGATAGTTTAAGGTTCGTTATTACATTATGCTTACAATGATAATGAATTGAAAAAATGTGTAGGTACAGAAGATTTCATGAAATGCAAAATAATAATGATCTCAGGTGAATTATTAGAATTTTTTATTTCTAAAAGAAACAGTAAGTGAAACAGTAATGAAACAAAGTTTATTCAAAGTAATGGTTTGTGAAGTAGCAATTTTCCATTAAAGAATGAAAATATAAAAAATTATTGCATATATTTAGGATGAACAAAAGAAAAAATTTAAAGAAATATTAAAATAATGGTTAAATTTAATGGTTAAATAATGTAAGTTTTTCTTAACTTACTCTAATAATGACATCTTGATGGCATGACATTTACAGTTACAGTTAATTGATTGTTTACATATTCAAAAAGCTTGCTGTTTTTCAAATGTAAGGGAAGATAATTTGGTAGGGGGTGAAAGAGAAAAAATTTTCTTCAAACAATCTTCCTCTATGATATGCCATGGTAGAAAAAGCACTTCGCTATCTTTCTGTATTTGCAGAATTTAAAAAATATTTGGGGTTTTGATACATTATATAGTCAAAAAATATGGAAATACGGCATTTTTAAGGATTTTGAGAGACTATAACTTTTAGAGGGGGAAGATAAACAAAAATTTTACTTCTACAAAGATAAATTTCTAGTAAAGGTCTATTTATTCAGGTACTCAATTTCAGTTTTCTATCTGAATAAGTGTAAGAGTCTTGTAATCAGACACACGGACGAGCAGACAAAATGAAACTTATAAGCATTTTGTTCCAATCTTTTTTGGAAAAGTACTGAAAACAAGATTATTACTGAATTATTGAATGAAAAATAAGTAATTAATTCAAAACATTTTAAAACAATTGCAAATACTTAATTAATAAGTAGCAACTAACACTTAAAATGTTTACAATTATTAACTGACTAATTAGGACCGCCTGTATTATTTATTTAAGAGCAGCAAATACCTCATTACATTCTTACGCTATTTTCAGTTTAATCAGTTAAAGTTTTTAAGCTTTAGTTTAATACCAACTAGTATAAAACTTCTCTCTTAAAATTGTTAATGTTAAAATTTTACTCTTTACTTAAATAATTTTAATTGGAAACCATAGCACATATATCGTACATATATTTTTATTGTAAAATTAATTTGTCATGTCAGGATTAAACTTAGCAAATAGACTAAATAGTAAAAAAAAGAAAAAAAACCAGAGCCTACATACTTAATTTCAAAATAAATTTCTTTTTTACCGCTTTTCTTAAACGTTTAACTTTTATAATACTTACCGTTAAATAGTATAAGTATTACAAAATGCTTAATACTTTTTAAGTAAATCTTATAATTATTCTAATATGTTAACCTGCAACTAAGTACAATATAAAACTTATGAACTATATATTTAAGTACCATGTTGTTTCTATATCATATTTTTGACATTTTCAATTTAAATATAACAAAATGTATGGTTAGATATATGTTATACATAATATGTATATACTGATATGAGTACTCATTTGAATACAAAATAATATAAGAGAAGATAATTACTATTATACTTAGATTACAACTACAGTATAAACTATAATATTGCAAGCAGTTCTATTGTAATTGAATGGCATATTCCCGTAGCTGATATACTCACATAAAAGAAATGAAAAAATTCATTGTTTTTTTTATTAGAATATTGTAAGAAGATTATAATTTTTATATTCCTTTTTAACCATAGATATCTTTTGTCTTCAAATATTACGAAACTTAAAGAGTAGAAAACGTTTTATAAACGTATACAAACATATTGGTTTAACTTAAGTATAACAACTGGATATATAGAAGAAAAAAAAAACACTTAAATACTTTAATTCTGCTTTTTTGCTTTGTATATTTAATTATAGAACACTTATAGTATAGTTACCTTTTAAGACGAAGGTTAAAAATTATAACTCTTAAAATATGAAAATCATTGACATTGACAAAGTTTAAGTTCTAAGATCAAGAATACTTACTGAAGTATATAAAATTGTTATTTCAATTATAAATAACGGGAGAAATATTAAAAGGTTGACCTACGAAAAGTTGACCTATAGCATGTTGATGGACACTTCATTTAAATAATGTATTTTTGTATAAAGCATAATAAATAAGTATTTGTATAAATCCTGAACTTTCGCTATAAAGGCAAAAATTAAGAGAGTTAGAATTAAAATAAGCTTGTTCAAAGCTAAATCAGGTTAAGAAGGTTTATGACAGAAACATTGGACTTTGAAAGGAAATTATAAAAAAAATCTTAATTCGTATTATTCTCCATAATTTTTATACTCGTATTACTTACAAATATTTTTCACACAAAAAAGGCATGTATACTCGGAAACCTGTACAGATCACATTTTATCTTTTTAACCCCTAAAGGAAATATTTTCAGTTTATGAACACAATATTATATAAATATAAGATCTAATTCCATTGAATAATTTAAAAAATTACCGATAAACCCCATCTAAAATCAACTGAAAAGGTTCGACAATAATTTTATTAAATTTTCAATATTTTAATTTTAAAACTTGAATTCTTGAACTTAAACATACAAATAGTAAATACTAGCTGCTTAGAAATTGAAAGTTTTTCTATTTCTAAGAAATAAATTATGTAAGACTTGTCAAATGGAATAATAATTTTCGAAAACAGTTCATTTTTGTCTATGTTTTATGAAGGTCATGTTTCAGTAAGTACACAAAACATGGTATTCATGTAACTTTGTTTACACTGCCAAACACATCAGGGATAAGACTTTCATAAACAGTACGAAACAATCGGAGCTTAGACGCTTCAAACTATACCACCAAAAATAGTAAAAACTTTTTCCAAAATGTTCTAACCCACAATACACTTACAATTTTATTTAAAGAAATTTTGTTGAAATAAAATTTTGTTTATTTACTTTATTCGGCAAAACATTTCGCAAACCAAATAAACAGCACTTATATTGTTTAATAACGCTATTTATTTACTACTTCCTTCAATATATAAGTAAATATATATACATGCTTTAAATATTTTTATATATGTAGGTAAGAGCAGTACAAAAACATAAAAAATCGCAGAATGTAATTGAATATTAACTAACATTGTTACTACAACTATGCAACTATTATTTATCAACACTTTTTTTTTTTGGTGAATGAATTGTTAAGCAACCATGACAACAAGATACAACAACACAAATCAAAGCTATTCATATAACTCAGGTATATTTTCAACATGTAGTTATATGTATTTTAAATATACGTAATGAATAAATTAAAAAAAACGAGACTAGGTAAATAGTTGATCGTGTCAACTAAAAGAACTACTACAACAATTCATTCTCTTTCGAGTATTTTTTTAATAAGAGCTTTGTTACTAAAGGAATTGATGTTAAATTTGAGTACTATATGCTGTTTAAATTCTTTCTATATGCTTATAGGACAAAAGTATATTGAAAATTATATGGTAGCTATGATATAAGAATCAACACAATTTCGACTCAAACTTATGTTATACATATTTTAAAATTATCACCTTATAAGTAGTGGTTTGTGCAAAATTCAAGCATTTTTGTTGTTAGTTATAGTTAAAAGTTATTTTAATTGGAATATAGTTAAAAAAATAGTTAAAACACTATGCCAATTGGATCTAAATTAAATTGCATTCTGACAGTTTTTGCTTTGAACCATTTATATGGAAGATTGTCGATTATTGCTGTATTTAAGGGGTCAGCCATCATTGTTTTTATATATTTGTGTACCTATCATTCATTTTTGGAGTCATAATGAAAAAATTAACTATAAAAAATAGTTGCCATTGTAGATTGTAAATTGTCATAATTAAAATAATAGTTCGTCATTGACAACTGTTTATCATTCACTCATTTTTTCTTTGTTGAAAGGTAGTTTTTGTCTTTCATTCATTTATTTGTGACAGTGATGACAATTGAGTTGATGTATTTGTACGTTTAACCACTATGTCTCAGCGTTACACACGGAATAATAAATTTATAATACGTAACGAATATAAATTCGTATAGGTACAAAAAAAAAAAAGAAGAAGAAATTTTATATTTTTATATTTAATTATAATTTATAGTTATAAAAGTAAACACTTAAATGTATAAAAGTTGAATGTTCGGTCTTAAGTTATGCCAACTATTTCGTCTTATTTTAACGCATAATGAACAAAAAAAATATAAATTTTATCCAAAAATTACAAAATTAAAAAATTATTTAAAAAATAAAAGTTTAAATGAATTTATTTTTAAGGTTAAGTCAAAGAAGTGTTTACGTACAGTTTTTATATAACTAACTGATATAATATAAATAAAGTTGGGTCAAACCAATGGTTTGTATTGTAGCACTTTTCCCTTCAACAAGTGAAAATTCTGCTTTTAAATACAGTCTACGAGTATGGATACCTATCACACTATTAAAATTATTTTCATTCATATACAAAACTATTTCTAGGATTGCATATATTTAGGATGTATGCAGTCTTTGAAATAAAGCAAAAATTAATATAAAGAGGGGTTAACATAATGCTCCATTTTAAGGGTTATTTGTGTGAGTTAAGAAAAATAATTATATTTTTTAATGTAATGAAAATTACCGTTAACTTTTTGCGTTTATAGAAATTTGAAAAAGCTTGCGGTTTCGGAAATATAAGGTGTCAAAAATTCAAATTTTACAAATTTCAAGAGGCGATAACTTGAGAGGGGGTGGAGATGGAAAAAAATTTTCTTCTAACAAAATAAACTATTAATGTCTAAAAGTTAATGTCTAAAAGGTCCTAAAATTTCAAGCTTCTACAGGCTGGGGTCTAGAAGAAAAACGAAATCAAAAATTTGCAAAAAAAGGACTTTAGATAACGGTAAATTTGAACGGCCATTTTGTTTTTCTAAAGTTCAGCTATAGTATACCGTGCTAGAGGAAGCAAGCCACTGTCTTTCTGCGTTTGCAAAATTTCAAAAATGCTTATGGTTTCATTGCAACAAATAATTAAAAAAGGCCATTTTTAGGGTTTTGGGGGGGTATAACTTTTAGAGGGGGGGAGATAGGTAAAAATTTTGTTCTACGGAAATAAGTTTCTAGTAAAGATCTATGTACGTACAAAATTTCAGCTTTCTATCTTCAAGGGTGTAGAAGTTTTGTAAACAGACACACGGACAGACGGACGGACAGAGTGAAACTAATAAGCACTTTTTTTCAAAAATTTTTTGGAAAAGTGCTAAAAATAGTATTCAAGTTTAACTTTGTATTTGCAAAGAATAGTGACAAGAAATACAAAAACCTTCGCTGTTAAATACGAAGTTTTTGAAATTTTTACTTTTCCAAATTCCTTAAAAAGTTAGTTACTTAAATGCAGTTTAATTTTACTAAACAAGCCATTAAAAATAAAGAAATTCATTAGAATCATTCTTGATTTTCCTCTGCAAATAAAAACCAATCGATAGGACATTCTACACTTTCAAACACCTTAATAAAAATTTTTAAATTTAAAATTAATTACCTTTATTTTTTCAATATTCAATGCTCAGCATTATTTATAAACCTTTTCGGATCATAAAACCGCCTACATGACAAAACAAAAACTCATACAAAAAATTATAAAAAGGCAATTAAAACCATACTTAGAGTTTTAATTTATCATTTTCATGAAGGCCAAAAATTGCAAATTTAATTAAACAATTTAAAGCAAAATTTGTTAACCTTCAACTACGTTTAAATAAAAACTAAAATATTAACTAAAAATTATCAATATGAATATTCATTAATATAGAGTGACCACTTGCTCTCTTTTTGGATATTAAATATCCCTTTGGTCTCCATTTTGAAGATTTTTCTTTAAGCTCCGGCTATTTTTTACTTTGTGTCAAGTTTTTTATACAAAACAGTATAAATAAACATCACGTCAACGATACATATGAAGGGCTCATAATTTAAACAATGTAAGTCAGCTTTAAATAAAAATGAGGAAAAATAGAGTTGACCGTGTCAACTCTGTGATACCCGTACGAATCATAGCTGGCTACGGGACAGACAATGACTTTAAGTTACCATATTACCATATTAATTTATGCAAAATTGCAGTATTGTGTTTTCAATATTTTCTAAGATAAGGCCAAAGTACTATTGAAGTTGTATGGCAGCTACCAAAAAAAGCCAAGCAGTTTCAACGAATTTTATCAAGAACATTGGCCCTACTGTTCAATATCACAGCTTTTATAATTTCTGAGATATAGCCAAATAGCTTTTGAAGTTGTATGGCAGCGACCCGAACCAGTAGCCCGATTATATCCAATTTCAATTCTCTAAGTTCAATTCAAGGGTTCTGGCTATAATAAATCATTTGTGAAAATTTGGCAAACGTAGCTCAATTAGTTTTTGAGTTATCGTTGGGACGGTTGATACACTTAAGACCATTATTTCTTAGTTTTACAAACAATAAGGCAAATTTAATATCCCTTCGAACATACGTTCGTACGGGTATATAAATTGTTATAATAATGCTTTATTCTTAAGCTGGCCTTGTGCTAGCAAAAGTGTTAAGTTCGTACCAACTTTTTTTCATTTTTTTCATTTATTAATTAATATTTATGGGCACCCTAATTATACATACAATATTTAAATGTACATATATTGTTTAATTTGCTCTCTATTAATAATAAAAAAATTCCTAAATTTTGCAAGGTTAATAACATTAATCATTTTTAAAATTCACAATTAAATTGAACAAAATTTTTATATGTATGTACATTAAAAATAACAAAATAAATATTCATTTATATACAAGATTTAATAATTTTTTTTTTGAATGCTGCTGAGAATGACAAATAAAATTTAAAAGAGCTCAATAAAAGCCGAAAATACAAAAATAGCCAAATTCAATTATTCTAGTACATTACTTCTACATCTGTACGTAAAGCCATAAACACATAACGTATATATATATGCATATGCAAGTACTTGTAAATAATAAATAAATAATATTTTGCCTTATTAAGTATATTTCTATTAAGTAAAACATGAGTCACACACCGGTTTTAACTATAAATAGATTAAAAAATATGACGTTTAGCTGCGGGAAGCGGGAATTTAAGGCAGTCATCTAGATCTACATAAACGTAATTCGCTTTCATAATAATTTTTTTTTGTTTTCCTTATAGCTATTCTTAGACTCTAAATTAAAATAATTAAAAAAAAATTTTGTAAACTTTGTTTCATAATGAGTTTTTATCTCTTGCTTCGGTGACTTTAAATACAAAAAGCGTGTATGTACATACTACCATTATACAATAACAAAGACTCACGAAAATTCGTTAAAAACTTACGGCAACAAAAGCTAAGAAAAAAAAACGAACATAAAATAAATTTTTTTTTTAATTTCATTGTACTCAGATTAAAAGATGACATCATTTTTTCATTTGTTTTTGAAATCAGTTTTAAATTTCATTTACCTACGAACGAACCGAATTTCATGTATTAACCATAAAATCTGTATTAAAATTATTGTACTGTAGAGTGCGCAGAATCAATTACAGTCTTAACGTTAATATTTTTCTAAATAATTTTTTTCATAAAAGAAAATAAAAATTAAAAATCATTTACACTCAATTTATAAGCTTTTTGGTAAGATAAGAAAAAAATGGTCGGTCTCTTACCACAAAACCACTATGTTGTTTGCCAATCTTTATAGATCCGATATGTTTCTGAGAGTTCTTTGAGTGAATATTGTTTGATTTTTTATCATAATTTCGATTTATTTTGTAGTTATTAGGAAATTTCAATTCACAGAAATCCACTAAAAATTCAACAACTCTGGAATTTTTAAAATTTTATTTATGTTTGTAATTAAGTACCTGCAATAACTTTACATGCTATATGTGACTATGTGAATATATTTTGTAATACATACAATGATGACAACATACAAAAGTGAGCTTGAATTGGAAAATCTTTGAGAAAAATTGAAAAAGCAAAAGATTTGCTACAAAATTCACTTTTGTTTTACACAGACAAGAAACATCGATAAAACAACTGATTACTTTTTTATTAAAATGTTACGCTTTTCAATCAAAATTTATACATATGAATTTTTTAAATTATTACAAAATCAAATACCTAATATGTTATTAGGCAAGGTGAATTATTTATTGCTACCAACAATAGTGCAAAATACATCAAAAATATTTTAAAACTAAAAATACACAGAAAAATATATTTAATTATAGGTAAAATATTTTTTTAAATAAAATTATATAAATAATTTCAATATAGTTACATTACTGCATTATTAAAATAGCTAACATCCAATTTATTAACACAGGAATTCGTGAATTTTATATTCATTGTGAAATAGTGAATAAAAGCCATCTATTGTGATAAATATTCCTTAACTAGTACTTGGCTTTAATAGTTTTGAGCGATGGGAGAGTAATGTAGTACTTATAAGTAAATACAGTAATTTCTCGCATAAAGTCGGAATTTTTTATAAATAACCGGAAATTCGAGAATTATTTTTTTTTGACCAAAAAAATGTAAAGACCGCTTTAAATTTTCGAATGAACTTGTAAATTTTAAGTCCCGAAAACGACTTTAAGTCAGACACAAAATAATTAAGTACTTAAAAATAACTTTACAAATGACTGTAATGACCGGTAATTCATGGACATGGCTCTATTACTCTTCTCAAAGTAAAAGTAGGCATTAAATAGTGAATTTTACTAAGAATAAAAAAATACTTAATTTGAAACGGTAAACAGTTGAACTATTTATTTGGGTTACAATGATCAAGTTCAAATTTAAGAAATGCTACAAAATCAAAGTCAGTTTTACAAATTCATTACTAAAGTAAAATTTTTATTAAATTATTTATAAATACGAGTATATTTACACAAGGCTCATTACTAAATTGGTATTTATTTATTATCGTACATTGCATATAGCTTAAGTCTGACAGCAAGAGTTTTTCAGGCATCTTGTTATAGAAAAGTAGTCTAAACAAAACTGCAATGTTCGAAATTATGCTCAATTAATATACACTTAATTTTAAGCTTTAAATATATGATTCCCGATCAAATATTCCCAAAAGTAATTCCAACGTACAGTACTACTCATGTATTTGTTTCCCTATTAGAAGCAAAATAATAAATTAACTAATTTATACGGGTACTCATGAATAAATCTAATAAAATCTATGTAAGTGTATCTACTTTTAAATAGATTCAATAAGTGTGTATGTATGTACTTTAAAAGTTATTTAATTTTATCAGCATTTCGGTGTTCTATGCAATACAAACAACGCTCTATCATTCTAATTAATACAATTTTTATACCCGTACGAACGTATGTTCGAAGGGTATACTAAATTTGCCTTACCGTTTGTAACGCTAAGAAATAACGGTCTTAGATATAGACTCAAGTGTATGTTTTTGATCAGCGTCAAATTCTGAGTTGATTTAGCTTTGTCTGTCCGTCCGTCCGTCCGTCCGTCCGTCCGTCCGTCCGTCCGTCCGTCCGTCCGTCCGTCCGTCCCAACGATAACTCAAAAACTAATTGAGCTAAGTTCACAAAATTTTCACAAATGATTTATTGTACTAAGTGCCAGAACCCTATTTAAATTGGACATGATCGGGGTACCGGTTCGGGTAGCTGCCATACAACTTCAAAATTTATTTGGCTATATCTCAGAAACTATAAAAGTTGTGGTATTGAAATTTAACACAAATGAATATATTAGTAGGGCCAATGTGTTTCATGAAAGTCGTTGAAATTACTTGGCTCCTTCTGGTACCTGCCATACAACTTCAAAAGTTATTTGGCTATATCTCAAAAACTATATAAGCTATGGTATTGAAATTTCACACAAACAAATACACTAGTAGGGCCAATGTGTATGATAAAAGTCGTTGAAATTACTTGGCTCCTTCTGGTACCTGCCATACAATTTCAAAAGTTATTTGGCTATATCTCAGAAACTATAAAAGCTATGGTATTGAAATTTCACACAAGCGAATATATTACTAGGGCCAATGTTTTTGATAAAATTTGTTAAAATTTCTTAGCTTTTTCTGGTAGCTGCCATACAACTTAAATAGTAGTTTGGCACACACAGTATTTTGAAAAACAGACAGTATTGAAATTTTGCATAAATTAATGTGTCCCTTAGTTAGTTATGGCATCTTTATTTGCACATAGGATAACAAATTCGTACGGGTATCACAGAGTTGACAAGGTCAACTCTATTTTTTTTCTCGTTTAATCTATTTTTACTACTTATTTAAATAACATTGAACTATTAATTGTATATTTTTTTATTGTACAAGTAAATGCCAATAATTAAATTTGTTTCAATCAAATACCAAATGAAAAGATTAGAATTGAAATTTAAAAATTTAATGACACAGTATTTAATTCACAATAGTAATTATGACTGAAAAAAGAGTAAGAAGAAATGAGAAACAATTATAAAGAATAAATTATGAAAAAATGATGAAGAATTAATTGACATAACGGCATTTGTTTTATATTTTGATATCGGAGTTTTGAATTCGATTTTAAGGTACGTGTGTACTTATATACAAAATTCAATTTTGCAAAATGAATAAAATAATTTAAAGTATGTTAATAATTTTAATAATAAAGTCAACTATAAAAATTGTGTAAAAATAACTAAAGTTTCTTCTATGTTACGTAAGTACTAAGTATATTTCGTGATAGATAAAGAGCGAGCATAGATAAAGCCTGAAAAGGGCAAGTTAAAACTTTGATAATTAAATAATATGAGAGATGATTACTCAAATTATGAGTACTTAGTGTAATTTTTAACGCATTACATATTCGTTTTTACCGTTATGCATAAGTGAATGTATATAATAAAGTATTATAATTTTTATACACATTTCTCAAGTGAAATTGTCATTCTATTAAAGCTAACAATTATGTAAATTAAAATTTTTAACAGAATCTTTTACAGATAGCCAAGAAGTTTTATTTATGGCGAAAAGGTTTTGCAGTTAGGGACGTTGTAGTTGCGGATTCAATATTTAAGACTACGTCAAATATTGAATAACAATAACTTAAATACTTAAACCTATGTGGAGTAGAAATTTTAAAAATTTGTTTTTTAAAATTAATAAATAAAAGTTGACTATTCAATGAAAAATTAAAGCAAAATCTTGATTTCCCAATTAATTTATACCAAATCTGAACTTTTTTATTTAATATTTAACCCTTTTCTACTAAAAAGTAATTGAGTGAAATAGATAAAAATTAAAAAATAATCTACTCCATTATATTAATTTGTTAATAATTGAAATTAATTTAAATTAAGTTAATTATATTTCTAAATTGGGGTGTTGATTGATACTTCATTCGCCAATTAACTCTAGCGAATTTCGCTAGTGTCACTCATAAAAACATAAAATTGTAAAATTAATCAAAAGATGCCACACGTATATAACTGTATATGTATCGCTACAATACATACACACCTTCTTTATATACAAGTAAATATACAACAAATTTTCTACTTCAACCGGTACTTTTTTATTAATATACCGCAAATTCTTTAACGTCAAAATTTTGTTTTCAGTCTGCAAACTGTCTGACGTATAAAACTTTTACGGACAGAAATGTAGTAAACATTTTACCCGTAATTGACTTTGAATTTTAATCATCCGTAAACGTTAAAACAAAAAAAAAATTTTTTTAGATTTAAAATAATTTTATACTTACATATTAAAAATTAACAAAAAAAATATGTTTTATATTGTTTTTAACGTAATGATAGTCACACAATACATCAAATTTATTTACTGAATTACTACGTCAGACTGTCTGCATGTAAAAAAAAAATCTACAATTTTGACGCTTAATTGACTTTTTATAAACGTTTAAGAATTTAAACTTTGACTGAAAGTAAAAACGCAGTAGAGTATTCGTAAACTCAGACAACTCAGATTTTGTAAAATTTGACGTTTAAGAATTTACCAATACACTTCTAGTGTATTTATGTCCTACATCTGTACGTCAAAATTTAATGTGCGGGAAATTTGTGCTTCTTTCGCATGTTAAGATTTAAATTATATGACTATGCGCTAACATTTTAAGTACATATATGAATATGTTTTTATTAAAAATATATTATAACAAACGAAAATGCTTGAATTCTTATCGTATTCCTGAAAAGATGCGCATTAGCTCACAAAGTATAATTTTTAGAAAAGTCAAAAACTCATTTAGATAGCATACAAAGAAATTTTAAATCAAAATTAATTTGGGTGATAAATTTTAAAACTAGTTTAACAATTTTTATAGGAGATTGAGATTGGAAAGTATTTGAAGTTTTTGTTCGGGTTGAGACCTTAGAAATCATATTTTTTGATTTAATACTATCTTCCAACTGGTGTTTTTTAAGTACAAGAGCATTGCTGTGAAGAAGTTCTACTTATTTTTGTTTAGCGGAACGAGATAAGTTAAGAGTGTTAAAAACTCTACTCCTGATCTTACTTCTATTTTCTCTTCTAATTATTTCTTGTTTTTTTTTTTCATTATTCGTAAATCTTTGCTCAGTTCACTTCGCACATATACATATACATCTAAAAACACTATAAAATAGAATTGTACGCTCTTAACGGAGAATTCTGCAGTATTCTGTTGAATACTCGTGTAGAACTCCAATCAACGTAAAAGACTAAACTATATGTATTAATCCTATTTGAAATTAAATTTCAAAAATAAAATCGTTAATAAAAAAAAAAAAGTACTTATTTAAGCATAATTTTGACGTTTTTCTCAGTTTACTTTAGGCTAAATAATCAAAAAGAATGAAAATAATCAAATAAAGAAAATAAAATTATCAGCAAACAAGAAGAAATAAAAAAAGTATAAGAAAACTTTTTAACATTTTACAAATCAAGAAGAAAAAGAGAAAAAAATAGGACAAAATTCAATTATAAATGCGATACGGCCAAAAAATGCTTAAACATGAAAAATATACTTGAACAAAATAAAAGGCTGCAAATTTGTACAAAAAGAAACAATGGTGGTTTGAATTTCAAACTAATCTTTCAATTTCGTTTCGAACACACGCAAATGTACGCAGATAAAAATCATCTTACGTCATCATTTCTTTATTATTATGTCATTACTTTTAAATTTTTTTTCTTATTTTGTTTGCCATACAAAAAAAAAACATCGAATTAAAAAAAAAATTGCTTATCTTAAAAAGTCGTGGGGATTCGTGAACTATTTTTTTATTTCTCATCTTTTATTTGGAAAAATTAACAACGTTTCTTTCATACTGTAAACTAATATTGAAAATATCCGAAAAAGTAGGTAATGATGAAAGGGGTTGATAAAAAGAGCATAAAGATCAATAGGTTACGAACCGTTAACCTTGACTACGATTACTATTTTCGAGCCTATTTTTAAACACATTTCCGCCACAATATTTGACGCAACTGACACCTAATATTCGATATAATTTACCTAAACAACAGCTTCAACTTACACTAACGACAATATAACGCAAAGCTATAAGACAGGGTGATCTTGGTAGCCAATGGATAGGTTGAAAAGGTAAAATTAATCTCTTATCGACTGTATTCTTAATTAATATTACAGTTTAGTATTAATAATTTAAAAAATCCTTATAGTAAAAGGGTAAATGCAACTCAGTCAATTTCACGCTAGCAATTGCACAAAGAAGTAAAAAAATCAAACACGCGAAAGTCACAAACTATTAAAAGTGAAGAGTTCACAAAAACACCAGACTTTACTTTAAGAGAGTATTAAAATGTTTAAAGTATAAGCTATGTGGACTTAATTTTTGCCAATAAGTGTAATATCTTATCTGAAATTTAGATATTTATACAAGACTTCTTCATTTTATAATTGAACAAAATCAAGATGTTTTTCTATGAATACTTACATTAGTGTTAACAGTTTTAACAATTTTAACCCATTCATGTTGTATTTTAATGCGTTTATTGACTTTTAAAAATAACACCGGACATAAATATTGAATAAACATGCTTACGTATATGCCCATAAAGAAATTCGAAAAAATAATATATTGATCTTAAAAAAATTTGATCGACCTACACAAAAATATATTTTAATATTTATATAAATATGGAAACACACGAATTATACGAATTAAGGTAATATTAGGTAAGTTAAGGTTAATTCCCTTTTTGTTAAATTTCTAAAACTTTCTATAATAATGATCTAAGCTAAATAAAAAGAACTTGTGATAACAATAAAATTTTGTCCATATTCATAAAATTTACAGAACTTTACTGATTATTAATAAATCTTAAAGCATATAAAATTTAAGATTTTCCAGTTTCCTCAAATTACAAATTTATCGTGTAGGGAAATTAGTAAAAATTAATTTGGTTAAGACATGTTGGTTAAAACTTCCAATATAAGCAATATATATTTCTTGATTGTAATTGTTTAACAGACTGCAATTCGCATGCTAAGTAAGAGTAGAGTTAAATTATTCATCAACAAGAAATCAAATAAGCATAATTAATTATTTCATTTAAATACGTGTTTGTTAATATCTCAAAGCTATACAAAAAAATGTACAGGAATCAGTCAGGACAAGTATAAACTACATTAGGTAATTTATACTTGTTATTAAGGTGTCACTCAATTAATAAAATCATAAATTTAAATTATTTGTGATTGATTAAAACTTTCGTTTTGTAAAAATTTTTTGTTTTCTGTAAATCCAATTTTAATAATCAGTGAAATTAGATGCCTTGAAATTTCTTAAAATTCCATATTGTTCTAAAGTATTAATTATTTACACTTGAAATAAATTTTAAGAAATCCAAGTACGTAATGATAGATTTTAACTAAGTAATTATGTACATACATATGTGCGTTTATATTTTCAGCAAAGCATTACGAAAGAAGTAACGAAACTAAGAAGGAACTAATTTTATTAATTGTAACAATTACAGAAATTTTTGCACTACTATTTTATATACACAAATAACTATTAATTTTAATGTAATTTTATTAAATTTGAAATAAATCATTTTTATAATATTTATAGGTATGTAGATTTGTAGCTTATAATCCTTTTAGTATATACCCAAAACAGAATGTTTTATTTGAAGCGATTGCATTATTTTTGTTTTCCCTTCCGCTATAAATAATCGAATATTAAATGTACATTACACTTTTTTATTAACCTTGAACAAAAATTTTAACACAAGTTTTTTTTAGCATTTTTATACCAAAAGTGTTTTTATAACAACCTGCGTCAATGTGATTGTAAATATTTAACTGTATTCTTATAATTACTATAAACAAAATAAAATATTTACATATAAGTACTCGTATAATTTGTATGGAAAATAGTTTTATTAATAAAATCGATGCCACACTAGTAAATTAAAAATTTGATGTGATCGGCACATAACCGACTTATAGACGAAAATGTTGCACAAGATTATGAAAATGTCCTTTGAACAGTTCGATCGAGTTTTAATAACGCTGGCAAGCTTTTAGTTAACGTAACTGGAAAAATGTGAATTTGGCTCTTAGTAGAGTTTCACTTTGCGATATTCGAATTCCCTGAAAAGTTCATTAGTTATAGTTCTGGTTGAAAGCCGAACTCAAATATTAAATTTCAAGAAACTCCGTAAAATAGTTTTTTAGATATTCCCAATGCCTACATATCGCAAAAGTTGATCAATCAGTAACATAGCCAAAACAAATAAGTATATATGTATACAGCTACAAATTTCAAAATCAAAATCGATTTAAGCAAACTTCAAACCGACAGACTGACGTTTTTCTAAAAATAGTTTATTTACGATTCTGTACCATACCGAAAATGTGAAATTTGGTGCCATCACATAACCTCTCTTATTGTATGCAATGTGGTTGGTAGCATAAACGAATAATAGTGCTTAAATTTTGTAAAAATTATTTATTATTAATTATTCAATTACTTATTCTTTCAAAAAATTGTAAAATTTTGGCTTTGATTTCCAGGCAGATATGTGATAAGTCGAAAATTCGTGTTTTGTTTAAGTTAAGTTCAAAAATTTAATTTTACATTTGTTTAAAAAATTGTTATAATGATCAATCACTTCATATGCTATTAGCAATTACTTTGGAAATTAAACAAGGCTATCAAATTTTGAGAGATTATATACTTAAATAAAGTCACAAATGAAGTCGGATGTGTTTAATTTCACTTAGGAAAAAAAATTCCAAAGTGTCATCTTAACAAAATCATTTTTTTTTTCTACTAGGTGAAAAAATTTCGAAAGACGATGAAGGACGGCGCTATCTGCCTTTTTCTTCCGACAATGGGGGAGCGTGACTCCTACCCTAATAAATCACCTAAACTCTGAACGGATAAAACTGGTCCCACAGACCAACTATTACATTCACTAATTTCATCCACAACCAAAGAAATTCCTAAGTCCCTGTGGATATCACTGTTGCATATAATATATACCGCATGACGCATTTGCCATTTAATGATTTGGCTATAAATTAATATCTTATTATCAATTGCCAAATTGGACTTACGACCTAGGAGCCAATAATTTTCTCTATATTTATTTTCTATAATAATTTTATACAATAAAACTTAAAATTTAAATTTGCTTAAGATTACAATTGTAATATCTCTGTACAGCTTCGTGATTTTCAAAATAACTAAAAATATACCAGTAACTAAGGCAACTCGAACGTTGGTCACAACAACAATGCTTGTAGTCACAACAATGCTTGAAGTCACAAAATTATAAAGGTTCCTCAGACTTTTCTTACTTGGAATAAGTACACAATTATTCCTATATGAGTAAATCAAATTATTATCTTATTTACATAAGCATTTAATCATAATTTGGTTTTTGATTTGGTAGACATTTAAAACTTCTCAAATTGAGTATATATGTATATATTTTTATAATAATTAAGATTTTAGTAGAGATTCATATAATAAGTATGCTTTGTAAGTATGTATTTAAATAACAGTTCAACTATTAAAACATAAGTAACGAATTTAATTTCTAAAAATGATAATAAAGTAAAATTAGTGTAAATATTCGCACACAATATGATCATACATATACTTACTACATTCTTATTTATCACTAAACACTTCTACAGACATAGTTAGTTATTTAAGTAATTATTTTCTTTAGATTACAAAGCATAAGTATGTTTGCCAAAGTCCGTAGCATAAATCTTATCTAAATTTTGTAAGAACAGAATAATGGTAATTTAAGTAGTAAGCAAAAAATTATTTTCTTTATTGAAGAAGGGGCTAAAAATCATATCAAGTTCAGATGTTTAATATCATTAATCTTAATTAAGTTAATCAAGAAATTTTGATTTTATAACTTTGAATTAATTGACTGATGAAAAATGTTTGTGCTACTCAATGCATCTAAGAAAATATTGATTAAGTAGGTACCTAATTTCTAAATAAGTATGTGTGCATAGTAAGCGCTTATCTTATTATAAATTTTATTCATAGATAACATATTCTTATTAACGTTGTTCCTCTTATCTAACTGTTTTAAACAAGATTATATAGATTATTTAACTATACAATAGGGTCTTTATTTTCGTTTCTTTTATTATCATTAATTTATGGCCAGATATTTATTTATAATCATAATTTCTTTTTGGCACACAAAAATTTTGTATGTCAAACAAATTAAATCAATAAACTAAAGAAAGAATAAATCATATGAAATCGATAAGTTAACCATTATTCTTTGAACATAATGTACGTATATGTATGTGATAAAAATGTATAAAAATTTGTTTTTCATTTCTTCGGTAGCACAGCTGTACAATAAATTCTTCACCTCGTAAATATTTTTATAGCAATCCTTATATTAACATACATTAGTCGAGTGATTTTGTGTGAAACAAAAATACGCTTTATCAACAGAATTTTTGATTTTCTTAAACAAACTAAAATAAAATTTTTTATTCCGGAAAAAAGTTATTTAAAGAACGACTATCCTCAAAGGAATCTTTAAAAAATTATATGTATATTTGCATTCAGAGAATAAGAATAAAAGTTATCATTAATTTTAAAAGAAGGTAATTTTAAAAGAAGTAAATAAAAAACTAAAATAAAAATCGGGTACATGTACAAAATAAATAAAATACTCAGTACAAAATAAGTACCTGTATGTAGGTATATAACTAAATGCTTATTTATAGGTTTTTATTTATTAAAATTAAAAGTCCTAAAAGGATTCCCTTATACCTACTTATAGGTACTTAGTCCTACGTACATGAAAATATTTATGCTAAAATTTAATTCTTAAAATGATTTTTCTTTTATTGCTTTATTCTTATTGCAGTGAATATTAAGCTGAGAGGTATGTTGCAAAAAAAAAAAAAACAATAAATAAAAAACAAGGAAAAACGTTTCAGACGGTCTAAACCGTGATTCCCAAAGTGGTCTATATAGACCCCCAGGGGTCCATGAAGACCTGCTAGGGTCTTATGACTTATTTAATTAAATTCATATGATAAAAATATGAATTTAATTAAATAAGTATTAAGAGGGTATATCAAAAATTCAAAAACACGACAAGGGGTCTACGAGGAGAAAAAGTTTGGGAGTCTCTAGTCTAAATCGACGTAATTATAGCCTGCAATCTGAAAATCTGAGTATAAAAATTTGCTTTTATACTTAGATTAGAGTTAGCTTTCATGTATGACAGTTATTTGAAAGTGTCAAACCTTTTTCCATAAAAACTTCAACTACTTAACATCAATTTTTAAAGTTATATAGCAGCTATCCAAATCAGTGCAAACGTTCTATTAAAATTTTCGTAATATACTTATGCAAAATGTTAATGGACACACGTTTACGATATATAAGTAAATACATTTATTCGTTTTTGAAATATTAAAATAATCTCTTTGATTTGTTTGGTAGATACCCGAACCCGTTGCCCAAATTAGTCAAATTAAAATAAGGGCCATCCTTTGCAGATAAAAAAAAAACTAAGTTGTAGAAGTTTGGTGGTGTTTGCTTTATTTCTTTTGGAATTACCTCGCGATCGGACGGATGTACAGATATTGTCTATACCAACCGTCTATACAAAAGTCCTTCAATTTTTTACAAAATCCGTACAAAAATTAATAAATACAACCTTTACAAAGGTGTAGGGTATAAAAACGGCCAAGAAAAAAATTGTGGTATTAATTTGATTTAAAAATGTAAATTTCGACCAAATAAATTTTAATGATCAAAAAACAATTGAAATGTTCAAACATAGTTTTAATCTAGCTTTGTACTAGATTGCAGTGTATATGAACTGCTTAATATGTAAATATTTTTAAAAGCAGTGCTTTTAAAAATTGAGAACAGCCATAGCTGCTATTTAGAAAACTACAACTTCAAGTAAGACATTTTAGAAATTGCATTTTTCACGCATTTTTTGCGCACTGGCCATTATTTCTTTCATCTTTTAACATCATATTTAATTTTATAAAACATAAGAAATATTTTTTGAAAATCAAATAAAATAATGGCAAGCTTTTGCAGGAGCCAATCAAATTCAGTTCATGCAGAGACTACAGAAATCGACGCTTCCAATAATTGAATTTTAATAACTTATGCCCATAATGTCCAACTCATTCATAACGTTCTTAAAGTTGTTACCCCCTTAAACAACTCCTTTTATTTATAAAACACTACCCAATATTTACACAACTAAATGTTCAAAAGTTTTTCATTTTAGAAAATTTCAATTATTTTTCTTCCTCTTAAGTAAATTTTTAGACACTTAAAGAAAAACCACAAGTATCCTTTGTAATTTATAAAATTAGAGTAGACACGTCTCTGTTACGAAAAAGTTGCATTAAAAAATTCACATGCCTAAATAACATTCAAAAATAAGACCAAGTAAGTACAAGAATATAATAAAAAAATTCACAAAATAAGATTAACATACAAATTTCATTTCAAGCTTTGAATAATTCTCTGAAATAACTTAAGAAATTCTAATAACCTTCATGAAAATCTTTATTCGATTTTAAAATTTGAAACGCAAAAATACAAATCATTTTTATTACATTTATAAAATTTATTTTTAAACGAAACGAAAAATTTTTTAAATTTTTTAAACAGAAATTATCAACAACAATTAATATTAGACGCGTACAAAAGAAAATTTCGCAAATGTAGGTACGTACTTAAAGTACCTTTACACAATCAAACAAGCAACATAACTATCATTTTATACAAGTTGTATACGAACAATAAGTTTTGTCACAAAACGGACCATTAATTTCCTGTTTAAAGTTAGATAATGTAAAGGTAGACTATAAATTTTGCTGAGAATCAAAATGCATACATAAGTATGTATGCACTTATGTAAGAACCTACTTAGCCGAATAAATTAAAATTGAGTGTCTACTTAAATATTTTGCTTTATTTCTTCTTTTAAATTATAAATAAGGAAAAAATTTAAGAAGGTCGAATGTGTATACTTATACCATAAAAAACCAATTGATTTTGTTGCAATAAAATTCAATGCCAATTTTATTTTGTTACAAAAATGTTTGCATTTCCTTCTTAACAATGCACTACCACCCACAATATTTGCTTGTATTTATTTCACTTTAGTATTAAAGCCTTGACTTTGAACTTGTATATGTACTTACGTATAGAAACAAATGTATGTACATATATTAGTTATTGTTTTCACTTAATTAAAGTACTAAAAGAATAACATAAAACTAATTTCTTTCTATTTATAAACAAAAGTTATGCAAATTAAAAGAAAAATATAAAATATGTATTTTATTAACTTACATACCTAAAAATAAAAAATCGAGCTACAAAAGTCGTACCTACCTAGACCTATTTCGCTAAGTGGGATAATCACATTTTAAATGGTTAGTTTTGTAATGTTATGAGCCGGTTACTTCACAAGCAGATAGATCTTACTTTACACAAATCAAATTTATATTGCATCGGAACTCTCATATAAAAATGAAAACTCTTTGAAGCTAATACACGAGATAAAAATAAGTAGTATAATCTATAAGTAATATGTATGTAGATTTTGAATATAATTTTAAGATGTGTTGATAAGGTCGTAAACATTTAATTTTAAATTAAATTAGATTTTAATTGCAAATTTCCTTGATTCGTCTTATTAAATTTTTGAACAACATTTTTATTCAAAATTTCGTGTGTACTTACTTACGTATGCATAGTTAGAAAGTAAAACGGAAATTTTCTTCCACATTACTCAAGAAAATTGTTGCTCCTATTCTTGTTAATTTAAACAATTTTAAATTATTAGCTAGGAACCTATAGGTAAGCAGGTAACTTACTATTTTTTCGTAGTGGTATTTTCACTTACAATCAATCTAGAAGCTATTTTTTTCATTGACTTAAAATGAAAAAATGTTGCATTATCCACCTAATATACGAGTACATACTTTATACCAACTCACATTATGTGGCACTGGTAGACTGTTTGTGTCTTTTTACTTGACTTTGTATTTAATTGTACTTAAAATTTGAAATAATGTAACGACCCAAATCTATAATAAACAAGAATATTGCTCCAACATCTAAAAACCCAGGAACACACAATTATTTTTTCGAACTCCGAAGAAAACCTCTAAGCATTTCGATAGGGAGATAGGTGGTTGCGTATTCCTGTAACATTAATTTGGAAATTGTATCATGTTTATGTGCTTATGTACAATTGCATTTTTGTAACCTATTAATAAAAATAATTCCTTTATTGGATAAATTCATTATTTTTTTTTAAGGCCCAACCTAGTATTTGCAATAAATCCTACTCATTTGATAGTTTGATAGCAATAATGATGTAACCATCAAAATTTCAAATTTAACGTTTTTTTTATGTACACTGCTGTGACATACAATTAACGCGCCTTTTTATAATATCGTTTATTCAAACAATTTATCAATATGTATGTATGTACCTACCTACATACGAATGCATGTTAATCAATAGAGTTAGTATTAAATGACAGCTAACTTATTTTCAATTTGCGTTTTAAATTGCAATTTGCAACAATGCAAATTAAAATTGAGTACTACCGAATTATGTAGCCAAATATTCATTTTTTAAAATTGTAAATAATTAGAGAAAGTACAATTTGAATAGCAACATTTAATAGTATTAATCACAGAAACGGTTTCATTTGTAGTAGGTGGAAGGTTATACCTACCTACATACCCATGTACTGTAATTTGTAAATATTACTTTGTAGCATCCAATAAATGAAAAAACATGAAAATTTAATTCAAAAATTTGTTATGATCTTTCCTTGAAGTTTTTCATAAAAGAAAATTATAACAAAGAATAAATAAACAAATATTTAAAAACGCATTTATTTAATAATGAATTTTTTTTAGTACGCAAATCTTTTCACTTTTACTTAGTTAATTCTTCATATCCAAAAATAATATTAAAAATAACCCAATTTTATTCATCTATCTTCTATATACGAAAAGAAAATACGAAGGTAGGACCTACCTAATTTACGTGTATGTAGTATATTGTATACATAGTTATATATATAATGTATTTATGTACATGCTCATAGTATATTATAAAAATGTATCCAATTTAATCTTTAAGATTCTTTAATTTTTATAATAAGATATTTTAAAATTTCAATAGAATATAAATTTGATAATGATGAGCTTTCTAAAAATTTGAACAAAGAAAAATTCTCTTACACAATTACTTATTCTATAAAATTTACCTTTGATTGAATGGACGAACTCTTACGGCAACCTTCAACGAAGACATCTTTATTGTTATTGTATACAATAATTCCTTAATAAAATTTTCCTTTTATTATTTTTATATTATTTACTATTTTTTAATATTTTATTATTGATTAAATATGAATCGATTTCAATAAATTTCTCCGAAAATTTCATAGCCAGAAATTTTAGAAAACTTAAGGCACTACCAACAACAATTATTATTATGAGAATAATAACAACGACATTCAACTAAACACTTTTCTAATGGTACATAAAATGACTTCATCATAAAATTTATCATAGGTACAATTTTTTATTTTACACTTTTCCTCCTTTTTTTAATAAATTACCAAAAATTTCTGGAATTTTATTTTAAATGCATAAAATTGGCAAATAAATCTTAATATTATTGTTTTATTGATTTTTAGTAATAGAAGACAAAAATATAAGAAATTTAAAAAAAATTACAAAATATTATTGAACTTTTCAAAATTTTTTATTTTTTTTTTTTGTTGTTTTTCTATGGTTAAATAATTCTTATTTTTGTTTTTTGCGAACGACTGAAAAAAGCTTTGTTTGCACGTAAACTAAATTCAGTTCAACTTGAACAAATAAACCACAATTTTTTTGGCTTTGTTTTGATGTCATTTTTGACACTTCAAAGTTAGAAAAAAGGAGATGGGATTCAAAATGACAAATAGAAATTTAGCTTGAATAAGGTTAAAATGTATAATTCACAATAGTTAAAAAGCTAAGAAAAATGCGTTTACATATACGAGTAATTTTAATAATGAAATCTGTGGCAAAGTTTGATGACTGTTTACGTATCAGACTGAAATTATCAAACGGAGCTTAAACTTTACGTCAAAATATAATAATTTTGCTACGAAATTTAGAACTAAAATAAGAATCAACTGATTTCAGTTTGAAACTATGATTATGTGACGCCATTTTATTTTTAAAAAAATTGACAGTAAGTACCAAAGCAATATCTATTGTTTTGTCTATATCCAAATTGACGCGTGGTTTAAATTCAAAGTTATTTTGTTTTTAATGTAGTTTAGATTATTGAAGAGAAACCTGTGTGAGGCAATTTGAAAAAAGTTTAATTTAAATATGAGAAGATCTTTTAAATAATTAAATGCAAAATTTGCGAAGGACTATTTTATTGACATAAGATATACTTATAAATATTAGTTGCTCTAATATGTAATTTTTTTCATTGTTGCAAAAGTAAATAGATTTTACAATAGCAAATTTGACACATCAAATTTGAAAAATTATCAAATGACACAATAAATACCTACGAGTTCTCATATGACAAAATTTTTTATCTTTTCATGATGCGACAGCTCTGAATCTGATCAGATTTAGTGCATAAAGAAACCAAAGCGGTGAACGGCAAAATTAACTCTTTATTATTTTGCTTATAATGTTTCATACACATGGAAACAGATGATACAAAAAAAAACCGCTAACCCCAAAATACAATTTTAAGCCTCTTTACTGCCGTCGTTTAAATTCGTGGTAGTATTTTCGCTTAATTCTGGGCAATGCCATTTGTGTATTCGTATCATAAATGAATTTTGACATTTCGCTGCGAAAATACCGCCTTTTTTGTAATGTTTTCACCTTCAGTTGTTTGGTTTTTCAATTTTGAGCGCAAAATTATTTTTTGTTCAACCATTCTATGCTTAATATATCACGAGCACACTAATCATAGTTTTTTGAAGTTCAAAATAAAAATTTTTAAAGGCGGAAGCCCTGAAAAATCTGTACTGTCAAAACTGTTGTTATTTTTATTTGAATTTTATTAAAATTTTGTAAAATATGGTAGATAAACGCCGACGGTACGAAAAAATAGACTTTCTTGGTGAAGGACAGTTTGCTACTGTTTATAAAGCTCGAGATGTTACCACTAATAAAATTGTGGCTGTTAAGAAAATAAAAATTGGAAGTAGGGAAGAGGCTCAAGATGGAATTAACAGGACGGCATTGAGAGAAATAAAATTGCTACACGAATTAGAACACGAAAACATTATTGGTCTACTTGATGTGTTTGGACATAAGTCGAATGTTTCGCTGGTATTCGATTTCATGGACACAGATTTAGAAATTATTATAAAGGATTCCAATATTATTTTAACTCAATCTAACATCAAGGCATACATGATTATGACCTTACAAGGTTTAGAATATTTGCATCAAAATTGGATTTTGCACAGAGATTTAAAGCCAAATAATTTATTAATAAACTCGGATGGAATTTTGAAAATTGGAGATTTTGGTTTAGCAAAGTTTTTCGGTTCACCTAATCGAATTTACACACATCAAGTTGTTACCAGGTGGTACAGATCCCCCGAACTGTTATTTGGTGCTAGGCAATATGGAATTGGTGTAGACATGTGGGCAGTTGGATGTATATTAGCAGAATTGTTATTAAGAGTTCCTTTACTACCAGGCGATAGTGATTTGGATCAATTAACGAAAATATTTCAAACTTTAGGGACTCCAACAGAAGAAAGTTGGCCTGGTTTGAAACTATTGCCAGATTTTATGCAATTTAAACAATTTGTAGGAACCCCGATTCAGCACATTTTTACAGCTGCGCCAGATGATCTCTTAGATCTTATAGGAAAATTATTAGAAATATGTCCTTTGAAAAGAATTAGCTGTACAGAAGCATTGAATATGCCTTATTTTTACAATAAACCTACACCATCAGCAGGACATAGGTTACCCATGCCGGTTGCTAACAAAAAGAAAAATGAAAATTCAACAAATTTGAAAAGAAAAATTGAAGCTGTAGAAAGTGGTACTTTGCCAAAAAAATTATTGTTTTAAAAAATAATTTTTCAAAACTTGTATTATTTAAATTTTTTTAAAGTACACTTGAAAAATATTCTATGAAATTGATAATTTAAATCCGATGTAAATTTTTGAATTAAATATTTGTTCGGTTTTTAATATGTTAAACTATTATTTTAATTTCTATTTTAACAATACCCGAAATTCGAGTATTGTCAAAAAGAAGTTTCTACCCCATCATTTAATAAGTTCGGAATCGATAAGGCGCGCGTTTAAATTCATTTCATTTTAATATTAAAGCCAGGTGATAGTAAAACCCTATATTGTACAAATTGTGTTTTACTGACAAATTATAAATTTGTTTCTAAAAAATTTTTTTTTCCTGAATTACATTCATATTTCAAAATGGCAGAATTTTCTTGGAATTTAATAAAGTATTATGGTTGGATGAATGTATATATAGAGAGCATTGCAAATATGAAAATAAAGAATAAAGTGGATGCAAAACTTAAAAGAAACACTGTACATGTTCATATTTGCTTAAAATTTATTGTTTATGCTTATCATGTTTTGATGTTCAGTTCCAGAAATGTATTTAAAACTTTTTTCATAACCTAAAAATGTTGCCGCATTAAAAGGTATTGCTCTAACAACTAATATCCAACTTCCACGGAAAAGACTCCTCATACCGTAGGTCTAAAAGAAAAAAATATGACCATGAATAAAAGTATAAAGAAAAGAAATATACGTATATGTGTATGTCCTTATATGGAATGAACCAATATTTTACCTTCACATTTGTTTTTATACAATCTAAAATGCCTTGGTAAACCGTGCTATCTCTTGCTTGCATTAAAGTTTTAACTACATCAAATGGAATCACGCACACCCATGATAATATACCAGCCCAAGCCCCAGCCAATGTTGTGACAATAAAATCCGTTCTATCATCATGTTCAATTTCATATTTCTTGTAAATTCTATTTGCTTCACGTTTCCTCTTTATAAAAACTGTGTCTTCAAAAAATTTTGTTGTTTTTTGATAAATCAACATATAAATTCCGTACGGAAAAACATCCCTAGAATATAGTACAATATCATACTATGTATATACTTTTAAGTAACTAAAATAATTAAATGTTTTACTTAATATGCAAAACTGGAAAATTACTAACGTAATTAAATTCATTACTACATTCATAAATACATACATACACTACTAATGTAATTTTCTATAATATTATGTGCGGAATATAAATTTATGTACCTGCACATCATTGGCAAAAGTCCTCTATATAAACCAGGAATTCCATCTGATTTTAAAATTTTCATAAAAAGTTTAAAGGGTGTTTTTCTTTGCCCAACTAAATAATTATTACTGTAATCTAAAATTTAAAAAATTAATAAAAATTTTAAGATTTATGTACATACAACTATGTATACGTATTAAAGTTGAAAAAAATACAATTTAAGAAACTTACATGATTGAGTTTGAATTCGAATTTTAATAAGTTCAATGGGGCATGCAACAAAGCATGATGCAAAACCAGCTAAAGATCCAGCAAGAAAGATATGTTCGTATTCTAATTGCTCTTTTTGAAAATCACTATGACAAGTTTTTTGTAGTTGCCTTAAATGATTACCATATACTCCAAATAAAACTGAATTAACGGCACCTGTTGTTACTAGTGGGAAAAGCATACCTCTGTAAAAGCCATTAAACTACAAAATTTCCATTGGATATTTTTATTAAATACAAAGTTCTATAAAAGAACTTTTATTTTGTATTATTTTATATTCTATTTTTTTTTTTTTTGTAAATATGAAAATAATTAATGTAAGTACATAAAATAATGAAAGTGAAAATATTTTATTTTTAAAACCTACCCCTTTATTCCGTTTAAATATGTTGGACACAGCATTTGTTACACGTGAATTAGATGCTTGTTGCCATGTTTTTATTGTATCTAAAGGATGACTTACTAATACACCAAGCGCACCTGTTTAAAAATGATGAATTAAAAGAGAAGTGTTTTATTCATAAAATGAGTAGTATTAATTTTTTTCTTTTCGTATTCGTACAACTGAATTAATTTTTGAATAATTAATTATGATGTGCATCAGAATTTTACAGAATATGCATACAAATTTGAATAATATATATGTATGTATATGTGTATTCAGGTTCTACCATATTCCTTTGTTAGGCTAAAATTGTCTACATATTAATAATTTGAATGAATGGATTTATTAGGTCAATGCCCTGAACAAATTAAAATTTCATGTAAGTATTTTCCAAATAAATAAAAATATTTTCGCGATTTTCTTTCAAAAAATAAAATATTTTTTCTGTCAATAATTAAATATATATATTTTTACATACAAACATTTATATAGTATTTATTTTGAAATTTTTGCTTCATATTTTTAAATAATTTAATTTAAATTTATAAAAATAATTGCATTTACACATACATACATACATATATATCTAAAAACTAAATCTTGGTGGCGGCTAGTAAATACAATTAATTAGTAAAGTAACACCTAATTTTCAATAAAAGTTGCTAAAACAAATAAAAAGGCAAACTGAAAAATAAAATTCTTAAATAAGAAGAATAAAATATGGAATAGTTGTTGACTTATGAAAGAGATTTTCATAAAAGCAACACTGCAAAACAATAATTGCAAAACGCAATACTGTACACAAAACATTACGTGATAAATATGCAACATATGATTTACTTTGCTATAAAAACAAAACCGTTACATAATATGATTTAATTTCACTATTCCTAACAATTTTTACTGTATTTTTAGCAATCTATGAAGAAACTAGATTAGTAGCATTTATGAACACAATAATATATCGTACTTTTCGCTATTGTATGTAAAATGCGGTATCATCATACTGCGTTTAAGAAAAGGCCTAATATTTCTCTTTGAAATCCATCTCAAATTTTTTCTATTGAACGTTTTTCAACTACAGTCATTCCTACCGTTATATGACTATATAACAACTTTAGTTTTGAAAGTCAATAATAATTTCAAAGAAATATGTAGGCATACTTATGTAGATACCCATTAATTATTTACGATATTATTTAACCAATTTTTAATTAAATAAAATATAGAGTAATGAAACCAAAATAAAATATATTAAGTAAGTAAATAGCGCCACTTTCGGCATTATATTTATTTTTGTTTTGTTATGTAGTATTTTTCAATTTTCTTTTAAAAAGACCACGTGTTTATTTACAAAATTCTTTTCGGAAAAAATAAACTAAGCATTTCTTGCCATGTTTTATATAAAATATCAACAACAAAATTAAATTTAGATTGTATGTATGTATATCTATTTTAGTAGTTATGCACATTCATATATGTACAAAATTTTTATTTACGTATTATGTATACATAAGTATATGTATGTACATAATAAATATAAATATCAAAAATATAAATAAGTATGTATGTATAGAAAATGCAATCACATGTGCATTAAAAAAACGACTGACTGACTGATCTTGAAAAATATTTTGCAATTAAAGTTTAATTAAATATTTTATTTTTATCAAATTTTTCAACAATTTTTTTTTTATATACAATTTTTCTTAGAACATCAAATGGAAAATGTATGTATGCATGTATGTAGTAACTATTAGACTATAATATTTTAGAATTTTAAATATTACGTCATTGAATTTTTTGATTTTGCGGAAATTTTACGTAAATTTTACCACTCAAAAATATTTACGAATTTTTTTTTTTTGCTCATAATGCTTAAATATTTTTATTATATTGTAACAAGTATATAAGCAAATTTAAAAGAAACTGTGTTATATTAGTCGAAATAGTATAAGTGAAAATTTTTAAAAGTTCATTATCGATTCGAAAGTATTTTAGTAATATCTACATTATATTAGTGTATTTATAGGAAAATATACTTACCACCAACACTTCCAGCTATAAAATCTACGTACAGAACGTTTGGAACCATTGCAAAATATTATTGTTTCAGAATATTAAGTATCACTTTTTGAAATTTCTACATATAACTAAATTCTTACAATCAATTAATTTAAAATTTTAGCTGTTTTTTTTTTTTTTTTTTTCTAATACTTTGACAATGATATTATATGTTTTTCACATTGATGATAGAACAAGGCCTTTTTATGTAGACCTTATAGTATTTTTAGACAAAAACCGTATATAAAATTTTTTTAGAATTAAATTTATAAGTATTATGAAAAAAAAAGTACTATAAAATTAAAATTGGAAAAAAAAAATATTGTCTACCGAATTAAAATTAAATAAAATTTCAAAATTTTATTCGAAAAATTAATTTTATTGCACGACATCATCCTATCGACTGACTGACTCATTTTATATAAATTCTCTTGGAAAATTTTTGTTTTCAAAAAAATAAACAAATGCAGCAAAATATATAAAAGCTTTTTCTCACCTGTTTCGTAAAAATAATAATAATATACCTATACTTATATAGATAGAAAAAATAGCAGACATAAATGTAGTTAAAAATGCAACAATTAAGCTTTAGAATAAAATGATATGAAATTATTTTTAAGTATTATACACATAGGTACATGTATTAATTATATGAAACACAATATTTTTTAAAGAAATGTTCAGTTT
Source organism: Condylostylus longicornis (assembly GCF_029603195.1). Lineage (NCBI taxonomy): Eukaryota > Metazoa > Arthropoda > Insecta > Diptera > Dolichopodidae > Condylostylus > Condylostylus longicornis. The sequence continues at coordinate 331,675 of NW_026577983.1, forward strand.
AACAGCAAATTTTTGAATATTTGCAGTTACTTATGGTGTTGAATTAATAGTGCACCAAAACAGGGCTATTAAAAACCAAAATTTATAATTGTGTGAATATTAAAAAATATTCAATTAATGAACCTTTTTAATAAAAACACAATTGGTTAAAATATTCTTCTTTTTTGTCTAAGCACAGAAATAATAAATATTGAGAAATTTGAACCGCAATTCTATCTAATTTCTATATTGCATCAAATATATAAATTAAAAATTTAAAAATTTCTTCATTGAAACTTAAAAATCATATTTTTCAAAAAATTAGAATGAAATTGTGTACAAAAGCTTTTCTATAAAGGAAGAAAAATAATTGTGAAAAAAAAATTTCTTAATTTTGTTGTTTCATTTCAAAAATTTTCAAAATTTAAGGAATTTCGAAGAGCATATGAGTTAATTTCTGAACTTTTAACCGCCTTATTTTTAAAATTATTTATTTTTTGTATATGGCATGCATATAATAAATATTGTATACTATCATATTATATTCTTATATCTACATAATAGTTTAAATATGTATGTATATATATATTTATATTTATATATACGTTTATTATTTTTATTATTCTTAATTTGAAATTCTTATCTTTCTTTTTATATAGCGTATTTTTCATAATTTAATTAAAATATATGATTGCAAGATATGTGAAAATAAAACATGTAATTAATATGAACATTAAAAATTATATTATGTATACATTCATAAATAGATATATACATATATCATATGAATATAATATATATATAGTATAATTATGTTAAAAGTTAAATTTATAAATAAATTTTTATTATAATCTTTAAATTTTTGAAATAAAATAAGTTTTTCTTTACACTTTGTTATTTTTTTTTTAATTATTTTAAAATACAATGTTAAGAATATTAAATATTTTTAGAATTGGTATTTAAAATATGGATGCTTAAATGAGGGGCTCAGATGCAGAGTGGCGTAAGCCACAATGTCGGTTATGCCACTTTGCTTTTGTAAAATACTTTGAAAAAGCAAAAGTACTTTTGTGAAAAATAAATAGGAAAAAAGCTATTGCGAAACTGGAAACTAATATTACTGATTTTAGAAGATATACATAACCGATTGCAGCAAAAAAAAAAAATTTTTTATATGTGGCTTACGCCACTCTGCTTCTGAGACCCTCAAATAATAACAGAATCAAATCTATAATTTAGTATAACAATACAATACATTATCTAAATAGATGACCTAATCTTCTACATATTTTGTAATTGCAAATATAATGGATTTATGCCAGTCGAAGCCTTAATTAATCTAGATACTACAGTGGTCTAGATCTAATGTAGCATACAATTTTAGTTTAAGTTAAAATGAAGAGAAAAATTTAATTAAAACTTTGCGAAATTTTCTTAAAATCCCTCTCTCCTAGAAACCGTTGAGCTTGAAATTTACTCCTAAACAAAAATTTTTTCCATTTTCGATTCTCTAAACTAAACAAAATATTGTAAAATTTGCATGCATTTTATTGAAAACCAAAAGCAACTGGCTTACTTGAAAAAAAAAAAACATTAGCCGAAATATATGATACTAGCACAACTTTTTTCTCATCGGACAAGTAAAAATTAGTAAATAATGAATTTAAGTACTTAATATTACTATTTTTAGGTCCCTTCGATAAATAAAACCGATTTTATATTATCGGGTCAGTTATCAATAATAAACTAAGATACCAAAAGAACTCACTTACTCAAACTATAAGTATTTTTCTCGTCAATACTAATGCGAAATTTAAAATACTATATATTGTCAAAACATATTTTTAAATAGAATAACAATTTGTAGTTAGACCCAGACTTTTGTTTAAAAGAACAAAATGCTATTAAACAAAATTATGGCGAAAACAGAAAATTTTTATATTATAACAAATTCCAAATTATACTCGTATATGTACACAACAATTCTCATTATAAAATTTTATGAAACTTAAAAAAAAAAAATTTAAGCATCTTAATATACCCTTATCTACTAGATGCATCACTTGGCTTAATGGAATATTATTCAAAATTATGTATGGAAGTTTCACTCTGAAAACTACAAAATTTTTGAATAATAGGAAATTTTTATCCAGATAAGCAACGGTTATCCAGATAAGCACTTAAATACACGCATGATACGATTTTTGAAATTACTTCTTTTATAGTAAAGATTTATCGAACAAAGTTACATTTTGAAGATTTTGTAGTTTCGATTTATCGTACATGCTTTATATTAAAATTTAAGTTAGAAGTGAATTTTCGAAAATCCTCGTATCCTATCACTTGAACTCCAGCGCGTCACTTATTAATAGAATATTGGAATGTCAGCCATATAGTGAAATGAAGAAACAGTAATAACATTGCAATTGTTTCTTATTTTTTTAATTTATTGTTTTGTTTCTCATTTTCATTTTAAATTAGAAATTGTTCATATTTAATATTGCATTTAATTTCCCACAGAGAATAACAAAAACAAATTAAAATTGGAATGAATTTAATTAAAAGTGAACAGAGTGAACAACGTTTAAGTGGACTGCTCTTTTAAATGATATTTTCGTTTAAGTGGCTTTGATTAAAAATCACACATTCAAATTATTTTTAACGCTTAAATGAAATTCGCTTGTTTTTCTCTTATCTACACCATTTGTTTCCAAATAATTTAAAGAAATCAATTACAGCGTAAATGAAAATGAAAGGCTTCTTTAATTTGCTTTGTAACCTGAAATTTAAAAAAAAAAATTAATAATATGAAACGTAAAAATTAAATTAAACTTCCAAAATTAAATTTTTTTCATTTTTTTATTTAATTTTTTTTTTTATAATTTTTCATCTTTGCTTTTGAATATATTGTAAATCTACAACAACATATACAAGTTTTTTTTTATTTATTTTTTTTTTTTTGTTTTTGTATTATTTTCTATTTTAAATTTTCTTTTCTTTTTGAAATTATTTTTAGTATATAATTTTATTATTACTGTTTTGCATTTTCATTTTTTTTTTGTTTTTATAATTATCCTTCTTCATATATAATAATTTGTTAAATTTAAAGTACAATAATATTTTATTTTTTATATTTTTTTTTCTCATTTTTTTCTTGTTTTATAATTATTTTATTATTTTTTTTTTTATTATTTAATTTATTTTAATGTTCTCGAAACAATATTTTTGTCTTCTTCATTTTTTTTTTGTTTTTTATCAAATGCTCTTATGCATTTTTTTTATTTCTAATTTGTGTCTTTCTTTCTTATTTTATTTTATTAATTATTTTATGTAAACACCATTTTTTAATTATATTTTTTTTATATATAATTTTTTTTTTTGTAATGAAGCATAAGAGATAAATACTCCTAAAACATTTTGTTTTTTTTTTTTATTTATTTAATTTATATATAAATAATTATTAATTTTTTACTTTTTTTTTTTGTTTTTTAATTTTTAATTATTATAAACCTATTTTTTAAATAATAATTTCATTTTTATTTTACATTTTTTTAAAGTCTATATATATATATATATTTATATATATATATAATATATTTATATATTGATACTTATATAAAATATTTAAGTAAAATACATTTTTTTTATTTTAAATACACGTATCTTACTATAAATACAATATTAATGAATTTTTTTTATAATGCTAAAGGTTTTTTTTTTTATTTTTTTTATTTTTTATGTTTTTAGGAAGTGAAGCGAATTTGAAAAAAAATTATAAAATTATACCTTTTACAAATATTTGTTTTCATTTACTATCAAGTGAAATAAAATATAAATCTTTTTTTTAATTTTCATATTTAAAAAAAAAAATATTTATTTTACAATAAAAGTACCACTCTTAACAATAATATACATACATGCATAGTAATAAAGGAAATAAATTGTACGATTTAAAAATAAATAGTAAAAAAATACGGAGTACCTAGTAAATAAGTAGTAAAAAATAGTATTAAAAATAAAAGTAGTAAAAATAGTACAAAAAAATTTGTAAATAAAATAGTACAAAGTAAAAACAATAAAATATTTATTTTCCATTTATAAATTTAATATAAAATATTTTTATATAAAATTTAGAAATATATGTGTATATAAAATAAATACAAGTATGCCTAGTTAAAACATGTACATTTAGGTTTTTTTTTCTACATTTATTTCCTTTTAAAATTTTGTATAATATTTTAAAAATTTAATATAAAATTAGAAAGATTTTGAAGTAATTGAAATAATTTATAATTAAACCAAAAAAATTTTGAAATTTTGAATTTTAAAAGTAAGAATCAAATTTTAGAAAGCTATTTATCACGATTTGTTTACTTATTTATTTTATTATTATGTTTTTTTTTTATCAAAAATAAGAAACAAAAACGATAATAATTAACAGTGGTGTAATATTTAATGAAACAAATAACAATAGCCCCTGTCATCATTGTCAGAAAAAAAAAAACTAGGAAAAGACAATAATTACGTTTCACTAAAGAAAAAAATGAGTGAATAACAAACAGCTGCACTATAATTAATTTATTTTTCAAAGATGACACCGAATATCTTTTCATATAAAATTAAAAATGTACAATAATAACTATTTTTAACAGTGCATTTTTTTTAATTATGATACCAAAAAATAAAAGATAAGTTTCATTAAAAAAGTGTGTGATAAAAACAATGATGACAGATGTCAATATTGAATTATATAATGAAGTTGTAATAAATTAGAAAAAAAAAATGCGATGAAATATTTTGTAATAAATTTTTTATAAAATTTTTATATTTATTTATCTGTACTTTTTTTTTTTGTAAAATCAATTCGAAACTTTTAATATATTTTTTATTTTATTTACTTATTTTTGTTTGACAGTCTGATACATTGCGAATTTATTTATTTTGTTTTTTTTTTTTTTAAGAATTCTATCATCGCTAATAATAAAGTTTATTTTTTTTTTGTATAAAATACCCGATCATAAATTGTATTATTAAAAACTTTCTTTTCTTTAAGTTTTTTTCATATATGCTGTATTCCTTAAGAACAGCTTATTTATTCATAATATTAATTATTCATTATCCTTCATATAAGAATATAAGTAAATATATAAATTTATATGTATTATTTGTATTATTATATATATATGTATTATTATATACACATTTAAATATTTGATATTAATTTTTAGTTTTGGTTTTAAATTTCTTTTATCTTTTTTGAATTTTTATTTTAATTCAATTTTTGTCGTAATTGTTATATTTGTAAATTATTTAATTCAATATTAATTTTATGCTTTTCAATTATTGTAATATTTTTATAATTTTTCAAAAAGCTTATAGTAAAAAGGTTTTTTTTTTTGTTTTTTTTTTGTCTGTTTTGATATTATTTTGGGTTGCATCAATTTTTATTTATTTATTTATTTATAGATTTAAGGTATCTCTGATTTTTTTATAATGCTTTGTTTTTTTTAATCTTTCTAATTTCACTTAATTTTATTAAATTTTGCGAACGGCGTTATAAATTCTGTAAATATTAGTTTACATACTTTTTTTTTTAACATTATAGTTTAATTTAAATAGTTTACTGTTTAAAATTTCAGCATTTTTCGATTATTTTTCTTTCCTAAACTATTTATGTATAGTAATTTTGTAGTAGCCTTGAAAGTAATAATTTTATAAGTCCAATATATGTGTAATAACAATGAATATGGATAATTTTAAAATAAAGTAGTTTTCCAATGTTATATTTAAAATCAAAAAACGTATAAACTTATTTTTTTGTTATAAATTGTAACTAAAAATTTATGTTTATTTAACATGATTATTTAAAAAAAAAACCAGTAAATTTTGTGTTGGTAATTGAGCAAATTTTATACAAAGTCCCATGAAAACAAGCTATTTTGTCAATCGATAAACTAATAATAATATGTAAATGAAAACCAATTAAAATTTTTTTTGTTTTCTTTGTTAAATGAAATATTTAATTGTAATGATTTTTTAAAGTTAATTGTAATTTATCTTAAAAAAGGTAAGCAAATTTACTTATTTTATTTTTAACAGCAATTATAAATTTGAGAATTTTCGATAATTCAGTTCTTAATCTTTTTCTAACTTAAATAAAGCAAGTTTGATAAATCCAAATGCAAAATCTCCAGATATAGCATGTTCAAAAATAGCAATTGTGCTTAAAGTAACTAAGTAAGGTTTTTTTTTAACTACTGCAAAAATATTAAAAATTTAAAGAAGAGCATAATAGAAAAATGTTAGATATTAAAGAATTATTCGAATATGTCACAAATCTGTAAAAATAAAATATTAACTTTCTACAGATACGTGTAAAAAGACTTTTAAGATTTGTACGTGTAAAAAGACTTTTAAGATTTAATTTAGAACTTTCGAAGAATGTCTGAATTATCGAAAATCCCTGTATCAATTATAAGTTTATAATTCGTACTAATAAAATTCAAAAATTACATTTTTTAATATTATTTTCGGCGAAAATATTACTTTTGATCATTTCAAATAATTATAATTATAATTTTAATTGTCCTATAGTTAATAATTTTTCCTTATCCCTTTATATATATTTTATAATTCAATTTTTTGCTATTTCACCTTTATAATTTAATTATGTAATTAATGATTACAACAAAAAAAAAAATTATACAAACTAAAATTTTTGCTTCAAACTTCAGTATCCATAAAATTTTAATATGAATACATATTCATATTCAGATCATAATAAATAAAATTAAAGAAAAATATAAAATACCATCTTTATTTGTTAAATAATATTGAGTGAATAAAAAATAATTCAACATAAAAATATTATAACTTTGTAATTTCCTTCCTAAATCTAACTACAATTTTTTTAATTACAATAATCTTTTATTATTTTTTTTTTATTTTGGACTTGATTAAATTATAATATTTTTATTGTAGCAATTTTTATTACAAAATATTTTATTTTTAGAAATTTATTTTTCACATAAACTTTCATATATTTTTATTAAATATTTACAGAAATTTAATTTATAACTTAAAAATACATATTAATTATATAATTTATTTAATAATTAAATAATTTTTTTTTCATTTTGTGTATTATATTGTTTATTTGTATCTTTAACTTTAAATACAATTAAGGAAATATTCTTTAATAGCATATAATATAATTTTATTTCATATTTACATAAAAAAAATAAAATGTCGGTGCTTTTTTATGTGCAAACTACTATATAAATACATCACAATAATTAATAATAATTAATAAGATAATTATATAAACATAGACTTATATATTGTTGGTACACATAATTTTGTAAATAATTATAAATTAAATAAAGAAAAAAGTATTTAAGATAATAATTAAGATTTTATTATTAATTGAAAATGATAAATTTTTATTTTTAAAATGTGAAAACTTTTTTAATAGACAAACACCCCTAGAAGCTCAATATCATTTGATCGATATATTACAGAAAAATAATTTTCAATAATTAAAATTATACAAAGACCTTTAAATTTTAAATTATGTAACTTAAAAGACTCAGATAATCCATCAATTACATTGTTCTAACTGCTCAAACTTAAGTAGGTACTTAAAATATTAAAATAGATTTTTATAAAATAAGAAAATATAGAACTATCAAATTTATGGATCGTATTATATTATTGAATTGCTAAATTTTTATTAAACCACTTGCAAAGATCTCGATAGGGTTATAGATGATACTTTAATAAAACATCTGTTGCGTTGCCTTCTTTCGGTAATTGATAGAGAGCCTTGAAGAATTTAAATATTAAAACTAAAATGAAAATAATATATACGAAATAATTTAAATTAAAAATAAAAGTAACAAAACAAATTTATTTAATCAGATTTTTTATTTTTAAATTAAACAATTATAATAATAATGATAAAATTAAATAATATTAATAAAGTAAGTAGAATATAGTCTTACAACATTTTTTGACTTTTTTTTTTTTAATTTAATTTTATTTGTTTTTTTGTTTTTTAATATTTGTTTTTTTAATTTATTTATTTGTTTTTAATCATATTTAATTTTAATTTTATTTTTTATTTGCAATCAATTTGAAGATCCTAAATACAATTACAATAATATTAATATTTAAAAAAAAATAAAAAATAAATCAAAACAATAGGAAACTTATAAAAAGAAAACATTTTTTATACATATCCAATATACATATATGTTTACATATATCTCAATATATATATATACATAGGTTTACAATAAATGTATGTATAAATATATATTATATATAAACTTATATATATACATATTTATATATATATATATATATATATATAATGTATATATATATATATATATATATAATATATATATATATATATATATATATATATATATATATAAGTATATTTATAAATTGTGTATTGAGATTAGAAAGGAAATGAAAACAAAAGTAGGAAATAAAAAAAAAAAAGAAAATTGTAGATCTAAAAAATATATCTAGCGTATTATATTTTTTTTTTTTTGAATAATTGTGTGTAATGTTGGCGCATTTAATATTCAAAAGATTCAAATCAAAAATAATTCAATTTTATATTGTTAAAATCAAGGATTTAAAGTATTTTATTCATTCACCTTGTACTGATAATAAAAATATATGTATAAGCAAGCATTTAAAATAAACAAATCCATTTAATATAAATATTAAAAAAAAAAAATTTCAAAAGTCTTTTGTACAATAAAGCATCTAGTGCCAGCACTTAAATGCTCTTCAATGATAATATTTTTCATGTAATATGTACATGGATGAACAAATTATAAAATATTAAAATATTTAAAACATTTCGAAAAATCTTTATTGTAATTATTTGCATATATGTATTCAAAAGAGAAAAACGTATCCTTTAGATTAATTAAAGTAAAGTTCTAATGAACTAAGAAAAACAAATATTTGATCTAAACTTTATAATACACAAAAACAAATTAAAAAATTAAATATTCATTTTGTTAGATGAATTTAATAATTTATTATTATCTTACAAAAATAAAATTTATTTTGTTTTCTAAATAATTTAGAGACAACAAAAAAGAAAAAATTTTTGATATTGAATTCAAATTTTTTAAATATATTAACAAATGTTTTCAAGATTTCTGCATATATTTTAAAATAAATTTAATATTTTGAATAGAAAAATAATAAATTAATTAGAACTTTTCTATATATTTATGCATTGAATGTTATTTTTAATATTAACATGTGAAGCATTCTATGTGATAGTCTATTATACAAAAGCTTTAACAGGATTTAAAAAAAGGAAAATAAAAGAAATACATTTTAAAAATTAAAGTTTTTATTTTTTTTTTAAATTTTTTTTTTTTGAATTTTACTTAAATTTACGAAAATTTTAACGAAATTCTAAGCATTTTCAACATATTTTTATTATTTTTTTGTTAATTTTTATTATTCTTAACTTTAATTTTGTTTTTTTTTTTGTATTTTAGTTGAATTTAATTACTTTTTCATACATTAAATACAGAATTGGTTTTCGTTATTTTTTTTTCATTTTCTTTCTGAAATATTTTCTGCGTTTTTATATTATTTTTTTTTTGTATCTAATTTTATTTGTTTATTTTTTTATATTTTTCATAGGATTAGTTTTTTTTTTCTTTAAACTGAAATAATTTTACATCACTAAATATATAATTATTTATTTATTTTTTTTTTGTTAAATTTAACAAGTCAATTGGTATTCTTCTGTTTAAGTATATGTATAAATAATTTCCATATTATACTTATGCTCTTATAAGAACAGCACATAATTTTCATATTTGAATTTTTTTTTCGTAATTCCGATAGATATTTAATTGAAAAGCTGTCCGATGATTATTAATAAGAAAAAAATCATAATTGTAATTATTTTATACTGATATATCAGTTATAAATCTAAATGCTCAACACAATAATATAATTTTCCTAGAAGGTATATGTGGCGCTATGTCGGTTATTATAATTAATTTGGTATATTAGGAGAAAGTGGAATAGTGTATCCGTTTGTTGGATATAATCACAACATAATAATGAAGTTACCAATCATTATCATGTATGAATGTTGTTTCAGTTTGTTAAAATTTTAAAAATTATATTAGTATCTTAACTTCGGACTACTACACTCTATCTAAACCGAAAATAATGGAACTGTTTTAGATTTTTCAAACATCAAATTGAACAATTTCAAAGATCTAACGAATTTGCTACATCATACAAAGAATAATCTCTAGTACCATTAAAAATGGTCATGCAAGGATTTACAATAGAATTTTAGGTAAAATATTTTAACTCTTTTTTTTTTTTAAATTTTGCTTACCTAATTTAATAAAACTTCATGACAAATTCATTCAGAGATCAACAAAAATGAAAATTGTTTTGTGTTTTTTTTTGTTAAAATATATGTACAAAATCTCCAACCAAAAATATACCAATTAAATAAGGGAAAATTGGATCTACACAATGTTGTTCATTGAGGGTGGAACAGGTTTTGTAATACACATTTCAGGAACAAATGAATAAGTTCGAGGGAATATTTTACGAATTGAATATAACCAATTGGAGTTTACATAAAAAATATGAAAGTGATTCTTTTTTAAGCTAATACGAAATGTAAGCATATTGACAATTTTATATGTTATTGGTTGAACATTTTAATTTTTTACAATGATTCAATTATTTTTATCATTAATATTGATAATTATATGGTTAAAAAAGAAAAAAGTTAAAATAAATTTTATAAAAAAAGATTTGAAACAGTTATTATTTTTGAAATATTTTTGAAAAATGAATCATTAATATTATAAGCTTCAATAATACATACTTATATTAAATCATTTAACATAATTTTTGAGTTTTTGAAAAGTTACTTTATTATTAATATCAGTAGCTGCGCTTTGCGCGGAGACACAAAACATGACTATGATATATTTAAGAATATATCTTTTACTATTCCTTATGATTAATTGCGGCAAAATATTTTCATGTAAAACAAAAGAATTTTTGAAAGGGGCTTATTCCGGTTTTTATTGCTGTCTTTTTACAAGTTATAAAGTTCTTTATAAGAACTTTAAAAATGAAACAAGGTACTAAGTTAAATCTTTCAAATTATCAAGGCTCTATTAACATATTAGGTAGAAAATTAAAAAACGTACAAGCAAAAAGGTGACATTTTTCATTTGTGTATGTCTTCAGCTAAAATTTATTTGTTTGTACATTTACTACCACTAAAATTTTAATATAAAATTTGTTTTAAAAAATTCAATTAAAATAAACACAATATCTTTGATTAACGTTCCGAATTCTTTTCGATTAAAAGAAAAAGTTTAATTTTGTTCTCCAAACACATATATGAGCCTTGAAATTGAACTATATAATAAAATTTTTATATATTTATAATAAAATTTGGATGTAATTTAATTTTGATGTAACAATAAGTTATTTCAATTTTATACTTCAAAAGAAAAAAAATTACAAAACATTAAGCATGTCAAAGGCTAACCAGCCACAGGAACCGTTTAAATAATGTTAATTAAAGTTGACTATTATAATTTATACATAAATATACATATAAGATAATGTAAATCGGACAAATAAACGATAAAATTAATTTTTAAGAAATAATGAATGAAAATTAATTTTATGATTGTAACATTTTTCAATTAAATACAATTAAATTTATTTTCAATTTCTCAAAATATGCTTATATTTGCTTTTATTTAATTAATCTGTTTATAAAAAAAAGTATATCGTGTAATTGCAAGATTGCTATAAGAAAACCAAATTAAATTTGTTCTCTTATGATTTATGAATTATCGTAATTTATTTATTAATCATAGCAAAATTTGTAAAATAAGATATCGTTTTGAAATTGTACTTCATGTAAAGTTACTTATTTTAAATACAAACATATATGATTGAAGTTTCTGAAGTTCTTACTGATACAAAATATTTAAAAAAAAATTAAAAAATGAAATTGAAAATGCGATTAAATATAAAAGAAACTAGGGTTTCAAATAGTTGAGAAAAGTGGCCAGCACTAGAAAAGCAAACACAATTTTTAAATACAAATTTTAGCTTCAAATTTTAAATTTCGAAATGAGAATAGTAACTTTAACATGGAACAGCAAATTTACATACGATCCCGTATTGCAATTCAGTATTCTCTCATTGAAGTTTATTATTCCCATTTTGAAGTTTAATACTCTTGAAACTAAAATGGTGTAGAAAATAAATTTTTAATGAGCCAGAATTCCTTAAAGAATTTCTAAATTTGCTATAAAACAGGAATAAAAAAAAATAATATCGAAATTTTTGAAACCCCACATGAAACCGAAATTTTTTATTAATAAATTATTCGCTTTCATATCTTTCAAACATGATCTGTTCTAAAATCACTGCTCTAAAAACAAAATACACCTAATTTATAAAATATTTACACAAAGCATATTTTTATGAGACTTATAAACTTCACTTTGAGAGCGCTTCCTTTCAAAAATTAAACAATTTTACACAGAATTTTATTTTTATTTTTGTTTTAATTTATATAATAATATAATTTAATTATAACCTTATATTTTTCATTTAAATTTTTGTGTTTTTCTATTACTTGTTATTTTCTTTTTTTTTTTAATTCAAATAAAAAGTTTATTTTTTATTTTATTTTACTAGTTTTCAGCAGTTTTGACTTGATTAAAGTTTGTTTTTTTTTGTTCTTTTATTTTTTCTTTTTAAATATTAATATGAAAAATCTAAAAACCTTTAAATTAAATAAATCAAAATATTTAAAATATTCTCCAAATAGAACTTTATTTTGAATACATTTTCAGCAGAATTAAACAATTTTTTTAATAAAATATTTACAAGAAATTGAACATGAACAGGAATTAAAAAGAAATATGAATAATTGGTTAAAATAATAAATTTTTTAATTAATTTATTTACTAAAAAACAAATTACTACGCTCTAATTTAATCTCTTAGAGAAGAAAGGTGTCATTGGCATATGAAAGAATTTCGAAGTAATTTGAAAAATTTTTTCTTATCTAAGATTAAGAAAATCAAAAGGAAAATTGATTAAATCTATTGAATAAATAAAATAAACAAAAATTAAGTGTGTATTTTATACAAATAATGATTTTTTGCGAATTAAAATTAATTTTACTGATTGACAAAAAAATTTAATTCTGTTTCGGAATTTCGAAATAGAATAAGTTTAAATTTTACTATTTTTTTGTATTTATATTTTCTTTATGAAAATTCTTTACAGAAACGATGAAAATTATAGGAAAAAAGGAAATGTTAAGAAATTGAAAATGAGACGATTTTTAAAGTTATACGCGTAAAATTATAATGAAATGAAGTAAAGAAAGAAAAAGCTGAATTTAAATTATTCAGCTTTAGAAATATTTGGAAAAAATTTTAAACTTTTCATATTTTTTTGTTTTTGAAATTTTTAATTTAAAGATTCCATATAGCTAACACTATAAATAACATGTAAAATTTCTTTTTTAATATTAAATTTTGTAATACATTCTTTGTTTGAATTTTTAACGTGTTTTTTTAAATTACTTTAATTTTATTTTTCTTATTTTTTTTTTTTTGCTTGTATAATTTTCTTTTATATCCTTTTTCAGTTTTTTTTTTTAATTTATTTTTCTCATATTTTTTGTTTAAATTTCTAATTTGTTATTTTTTTTTTTTTTTGCTTTTGCAATATAATAATTATGTAATGACCGTTTTCTTTTTTTTTTCTTAATTTTTATTTTTATAATTTTTATAACTGAATATTTTAATGTTTTATAAATGTATATATATATATATGTATATATATAGTTATGTAGCTATATGTATAAACACAAAATAATATAAACTTGTATATTATATATATATATATATATAAATATATACGTTTATAAATGTATTAATGCATTTAAAGGATTTTTATTTATCATCTTTTTTTTTTGTTTTTTTATATTTTTGTTTCATAAACATAATTTTATATTATAATTATTAATCAGTACTACATCACTTAGTCGCTGAAATAGCAACACCAGCACCCGAAGATGAATTTGCATTAATCCCTTGTTGATTCGTTAAATTATTTTGTCCTCCTGTTGGATTATTAGGATTTAAATTAGAATTTCCACTAAGATTAGATGTTGAATGAATTTGTTGTTGTTGTTGGCCAACACCACTCAGATTTTGTAAAACATTTTGGTTTGTATTATTTTGTTGTTGTTGCTGCTGTTGTTGTTGATTAAATTGATTATTTTGAATTTGAGAATTTATTTGCCCACCACCAGATTGTAATGTTGAGCCAGTTATTGAATTATTAATATTAGATTGATTTGTATCATTTGTTAGTGTACGATTTTTATTACGCGATATTTCTAATTCATGCAATTTTTTCCATAATTCTTCACGATCACGTTCACGTTTTTTCTCTCTGCAATTAAAAAAAAAAAAATAAAAAAGGAGTAAAAAAAAAATAAAGAAGAAAAAAAATTAATGCATAAAAAATTTTTTTTTTAAATAAAATAAAATTAGTACGATTTTTTGTCCTTTTAATTTTAATTAATATTAAACTAAATTAAAAAAACAAAAGGATGAAATTTAATGAAAATTAAGCACAATATTCTACAAGAAAGCTAAACTATTTAGTTTGAAAAATAGAAAAAAAAATCTTTTCAAGTTAATAAGAATACAAAACGATGCAGGAAATTGACACAAACTTTAATAATTACACTAAGGATAAAGAAAACAAAATGTAAAAAGTGATTTTCAGGAATTTTTTTTTTATTATAATCTTTTCTTTGTTAAGAAAATATTTATGTTACATAATTAAATTATGTAAAATAAAATTATGCTATTTGTCTAGTTTAGGAGTGTTAAAAAAATCAGGGTATTTCAAAAAATGATACAAAAGAAAAACTCTACTTTTCTAATTGCGATTTTTTTTTATAAT
Source organism: Condylostylus longicornis (assembly GCF_029603195.1). Classification (NCBI taxonomy): domain Eukaryota; kingdom Metazoa; phylum Arthropoda; class Insecta; order Diptera; family Dolichopodidae; genus Condylostylus; species Condylostylus longicornis. Next base: position 346,702 of record NW_026577983.1, read on the forward strand.
AAACTAAAAACAAAATTGGAAACGAAAAGTGGGACTATCATTTTAATTTTTAATTTGCCAAATATTCATAAAAGTTTTGCATAGTAAGAAATTGGACTTAAAAATGCTTTGTGACTATTTGGTTTAATGGAAATAATATTTTTAAATCTATTTATCAAATTATAATATTTTCAAATTAATTTTGGAAAATGCTTGTTACTGCAAAATTACTAAATTAATATTATTGCTTTTATTGTTATTATACTTTTTGTTTGAGGATTTATTATGTAAATTGACCGGACAATGTCATTAGTTACATATTTATTTAAATTTGGCGATATTCATTTTTTTAGATTATGTATATTGTTTTTTAAATTAAATATTTGAGCAACCCTTTACTCTAAAAATGCTATTTTTAATATAGATTTTCATTCTTACATAATAAAATTATAAATACAAATTGTTTTTGGTATTGTAATTGATCTTGAAGAAAGATGTAACAGATGGAAAATATTTATGATATATTATTATGATTAAAAATACAAAAATTAAATGCAAAATGTAAAATGAATATATCTTGTATAAAATTTTGAAAGATGATATTATGGTAGTTTATTAATTAAAATGTTCGTTTATTTTAAAAACAATTAAAATATGAAAATTTTGAATTATAATGTTTATATATTATGTATAATGTTTTTCAAAAATTTTCAATTTCTGAAATTTTTTTTGTGTTTCTCAATTATATAAAAATATCGAATGGTAAAGACTAGACTTTCTTTAAAATTCATATTTTAATTCATTTTATAGCTTCTTAATATTGGTGGAAACTATTTTTCAAAAGGATTGTGACTTCCAATTATAATGATTATAAAATATAATTACTTATTATAGGTATAAAATTTTTTGTAATAAAATAAACCATTTTCATTCGAATACGACCAGTATTTTGTGAATATTTATGGAAATAAATAAAAAATTTCAAAATAACAATAATAATTAAAAGTAAGTATAGAACATATTAAATATAAATTACTAACTATATTCATTACATTACATTTAAATATTTACAATCAATATTTATAATGATACAGAATTTACAAAAAAGAAATTAAAATTATTTTAAATTTTCACATTAAATTAAAAGGAATTTGAGTGCAAATTATTACAAGAATGAACCAATTATATTATTAATAATGATTATCATAAACATAATTTTAATTACAAAATATTTATATGTATACAAATAATATACATTATATAATATATTCACAAAAATATAAAAACCTAGTGATATGGAGTAAATTATCAACTGGGTAACTTTTCAATATATACATAGATTAAATTTGTAAAATTAATAAGATTTGAAATAAAAAAAAAAAATAAATATTCAAAGGAATATCCTAATTCAAAAAATTCAATTATAGTTAACAACGTAATTAATGATTATATTTCATAAATATTCTAAATAACATAACTCATCATTTGAGGTGACACGATATTATTCAAAATTTCGTAAATTTCAGAATGAAATAAAGAGTCCTGTTGCACCAATAACTTTTAATCGTCACTTTTACTCTTTAATTTTTTAAAAAAGTACTTTTATTTATAATTATAGTTCATTAGTGTTTCCATTCTTGGTTCAACAGAAACTTTGATGCAAAGTTTTTGATTAATTGATTTAAAAGAAGTAAAAAGTGATTGGTGCAATAGGATCCAGTTGGAAATTTGAAATTCTAATTCAAATATTGAAAATATTAATATGTTTCAATAATATCTCATTATGCAGAACGGGTAATATTTAAAAAAATTAAATAAAAAATTTTATTTGTAGGTTAAATTTAAACATTATTTTGAAATTAAAGTAGATCTTTAAAGTTTAAAAAATAAAAGTTGTAATATTTTTGATCTTAAAATTTAAGAATATTATTGAAATAAAATTTAAGAATGAACGCGCGATTGTACTACTTTTAGGTTTAGATATATAAAAGATTTGTTCCCTTATTTGTTGAAAACATTTAAATATTCTTATTTCATTTTTAATTTTCACGTGTTTATGTATTAACCTAATCATTTCAAAAGTGGTAATCTACGATTTTTGGGTGGAGTGGAGTTAAAATGAGGAAAAAAAAAAGTTTTTACAAATCTACTAATAAAACACAAAAAATGCTTTATTTTATTTTTAAGCTTGGTATTCACACAATTTTTTTGTTTGTTTGTTTTTTTTTTAAATAATGAATGAGGTGTTTTTAATGAATGAGTCTTAAATTTTAATTGAAAAAAGAAAAAAAAATGATATCAAAATAATTAAAAACAAAAAAAGATTTTTTAATATAAATAACATACAGAAATGTTTGGATATATGGACGGAACGGATACTTTTAATGTCCAATACGCTAGCCTCTTTTTTACTTTTAGATTTTAATTTTTTAACTAAAATATCATAAAACTAATAAATATTTATCTAAATTTATATATATGTATATATATTATGCATAAATTACAAATGAAATTTTTTAATTAATTTCATTTCATTAAAATTTTGTATAATCTAAATTAAAAACAAAATTTACTTACTTTTGTCTTTCAGCTTTATAACTAGCTGTTAATTCATCAAATAATTTAGAATTCATTTCCATAAATGTTTTCAAAACATTATAAACAAGTGCAACTATTGTTTGATTCCAATGTTCTTTACTTATTCGGTAAAGCGCTGGGAACATTATTGGCATTATAACAGCATTATTTTCTTCAATGAGTGACATTGCATACTCATTATTCCATAAATATAAGGCTCGCTCAGCGACCTAAAAAAAAGTTATTTGATGCAAATATTCAAAATAATTTTTAATTATAATGTTATTTTAAATGAGCTAATAAACGATTTTATTTCCAAAATAATTCGAATTCCTTTTATAAAAACTTTTTCCTTCTTAAAAGTGATCAAACAAAAAAAAAAAAATAAATTACCTGAAAATGAGGACTTGATACACATTTTGCAATTTGTCTAAATAACGGCTCTTGAATTTTAACAAATTGCGGGGGATCAATAACATCTAATATTTCTTCAATTTCACCCAAAAACATAACTTCCTTTTGAGAACATGTTTTCGGCCAAAATTTTAGTAAACCTCTTACAACTGGTTCTGTAAGTGATGCATCTTTTTCAAGAAACTGTACAATGCAATATGCTAACTGAGCATGATATAATGATAAACATTTTACTTTGTGCAATGGTAGTAAGACTTTAACCAAAAATTGTTTATGTTCAGCTTTTAATGGTAATGCAAAACCGTTAATTATACTAAAAATACATTTTTGTTGTTTAAAAATTATGTTTAAATAACAAATATTTTATTGTACTATTCAAATTATCATCATTATACCTTCCAAGAATTTCTAAAAGCTCTCCAACACCATTAAAATGTTCTGTTTCATAAATGAAACGCAAAAATATATTATTGATTTGTTTTCGTATAAAAGCACGTAAACCTAGAAATTTTCCATAAATACGATGCAATACAGTTTTTAGAAAATCTCTTTCCCTTGGATCCTCCGAATCAAATAGCTCTAATAACTATAATTAAAAAAAAAAATTTAAAATATAATAAATTTAATAAAATTAACACAAACATGAAAAATATTTTATCTTACTTGTAAAACAAACTTTTGGTCAATAACACGTTTTCCAATAGTTGCCTGAAAATCTTGAGATTCCAAAAATCTCAGAAATACTTCATAAACTAATTGTAAATGTGGCCATGAGGCCTCTAACGTTGGATCATCTTCTTCTGGGTCAAAATCCGGATTTTCACTTGGCGGCAGTGTTCGAAACAAATTGCATGATATCTATATAAAAATATTAAATAAATATTAATATTCGAGCATTAAAGAAATATTCAAAAAAGGTTTAAATTTATATTTTATTATTTTGACAAAATAGAATCATATAAAATTCTACATTTTTTTCATGTTATTTTTTATTAATTAAAAATTACCCATTAATTTTTAAGTATTTTTAAGAGGAAAAAAATATTTTCCTATTGTCCACTTGAATACTGTATAAAATACTAAAAACTTTAAACAGTTTTAGTCGTGGACTATTTGTAATGTTTTTATTTATGAAGCGCTACATCTAAATTATTTTAATTATTTTGATTTAAAATTTACGATATTGGATACCATTACTTTAAATTAATACTATTACTTTTAATTTATTGGAGGGAATCATTGAACTAGAATTTGTAAACAGCTACACATTTTGGAAAGAATTGTAGGGGTGAAAATTTTTAGAGGTTTTATTAAAATTATTTTTTATGACAATTGCTGAAATAAACATTTGTTTTCCCAAAAAATTCAATAAATTTTAGAAAAAGGTTAATTTTTCTAATAAAATTTACAATAAATCCAATGTAAAATGCAAATTAAATAAAAAATCAATCATAATTTAAACAAACAACAACCAAAAAAAAACACAAATTTACCATTCTAATAATTTCTGGATACACAGGTTCCGTTAATACACCCCTTCCATGTGTTATATAAGTTGACAAATCATTTAAAGCAGCTCTTTTAATTTCTTTTCCTTTTAAATCCGATACCGGATCCATAAAATCGAATGACACACAACATTGTCGTAATTTTCGTATAAATAGTTCCTCTTGCTCTAAACTAGAACATTCAGCTACAAAAAATAAGAAAATTAATTAAAATATAAATATTTTAAACTCTTAAATAAAATTTAATATTTGATAAATACCTTTTAAGGGAGGTAATTGCTGTAATTCAACATCTTGAGAATTTCTATATCTGGAGGAACCTTGAGATTTTTTACTTTTCTTTTTAAGGGAGCGTTTTGCAAAGGGATCAATTCGATCAACAAATGTTCCCGAAGACATTTTCTTCTTTTTTTTATTATTTTTTGAGTTTTTCTTCCTCTTATTATTGTTAAATTTCCTGCTTTTAGCTTGCTACTTTTTTTATTTTTATCTAATATTGCAGTATTTCGTATTTTTAATAAAATTGTTTTAATATTTGTTAAACATATATTGATTTTCCATATATTTTAGTATGATGAGATAAAAAATAAGTTATTGTTGGTTTAAAAAATAATTATTTTTATAGCTTTTATTATCTTCTAGTGTTTTGATATATTCCTGAAATTCTTGTAGAAATATCTGAAATGACAAAAAGAAATAAAATTAATTCAGATATAATAATTTACATTTTCTAATTTAAAATTAGAAAAATAAAATACAATTATTAATAATTATTTTATGAGAGAAAAAACCATGTCAGAATATCGTATGTAGTAAAACAGAGTCTAAAGCAAATTGTAACTTATTATATAATAATAACTGCCCATTATTTTTTTAAGAACAGCATTAAGAGGAATAAGTTTTTTAAATTTTTTGTAGTCCACTTGAATACTAATAAAAATAAATTAAGAACAATTTTTATAAGTTTTAGTAATGGACATGTTGTTACTTTTAAGCAGTGCAATTGACACAAAATGTTCATTAAACTTATATGTACATGCATCTATAATAAAATCAAGTATGTTTTCTCACTGATTTTTTAAAGAAACGAAGAAGCATAATTAACAATATATCATGGGATATAAGTAGGTTAAATTTAAAATTTTAATTTTATAAGATTGTGTATGGAATAAGAATATGGAGTGTTTGAATTTATAAAATAATTTTATCTGGAAATAATAGTGAATGTGGTAGATCTCGAATTTCGGCAAAATATTAATTTTATGTTGATTTAAACAAATTTTTATTGCGACAAATTTTAGATATACTTGTTGCAAATTTGAACAAAGACCGTTTTTCATTATATCAAACAATATAATAAGTAGTTTTCGTAACTCTTTTCTTCGTCATCATTCTTTAAAATGCAAAAAAAAAAAAAACTAAAATAACAATAACGTCACGTCGCATTGAAACTCATAACTAACAACATTTGTACGCATTCATATATTGGGAAATGGCCATACAATACTTATAATCCAATTTAAAGTCGATGAAAATAGATCTATCCGATGTCCGTCCGTAATGGCAAAAGGAATTTATAATAATATGTCTCGTTATTGTTACTTATCTCGTAGAAAAATTTTTTAAGCCACTATTTTCATAAGATGTAGTTAATATTAGGTTATTATGAATCTTATACGATATAGAAATTATTATATGTTCAACATTCTTGAAACTACTCAATTTAAGCATAAATTAATTTAAACAATAATAAAGAATTTTTTTCTTTTCGAACAAAGATTTTGTTTAAATTTTATATCGAAAATATGGTAAATTTTTTCAAAATGTTTCAATATTTTTTTAAATTTTCGTTACCAATATATTTAGCAAATATCTCTGGATTTTATCCAAACATAATATCTTTTCGCCTTTTTATTAAAATATTAAAAATTTACGTCAGCAAATTCGTATTTGAATTGTTTCGCCAGAAAAAAATTTTTATAGAATAAAAATTTCTATCTTATTTAAGGCAAACTTAAATTTTTGTAAATTTATAAAAATTGAATAAAATTTTCAAAGGAAATATTTTGCAAATATGAAAAAGTAAAAGGAAACTGACAAAAAAAAATGACGCAATAATATTATTTTAAAATTAATAAAATAGATTTTATTGCTTTTGATATTATTACAATGTGTAAATAATTTTAAAAACTTTATAGCATTTTATAATAGGTTTAATGAAAATTCGATTTAATAATCATTAAATATTTAAATTAATTTATGATTTTTTTCACAAATATAACAAATAAAATTTTATGAACGAAATAATTTTCGCTAATTTTAGTTCTCCTTTAATTTGGAATTTATCCTAAAACATCTACAAATACATATTAATGAAATTTTTTTTGACTATTTCAATTTCTTCTTGTTTTCAATTATTCACCATTAGAAGTTTTAACGGGAAATTATTACAGAAGTACATATCTCGATTATTAAAGATTTCCTGAAATATTAATTTAATCTATGGGCTGATGACTGATAATTACACTAATTGAACACATGAGCTACAACATGGGCTACAACAAATATTTACACTAATTGAAAAATTGAAAAAAATTACACTAATTGTAAAAAATTTTAAAAATTAAATTTTAAGTCATACGAGTAATAATTAAATATTACAACTTTCATCGTTATTATATAATACAAAATACATATTTTTATTTTACTTTTTATTTGACCCACAAGTTGGGAGGCTAAGGGTTCTTTTTTTAATACAATTACATTTATGTAGTGTGTTATAGCAAAAATAAATAAATATCATCGGTTAAGAAGCAGAAAGCATTAAATCAGGAAACCGTGTTTTGAGTAAATTCAACTTGAAAATATCGTAAAATTGTAAAGCTAATCAATTAGTGCAATGGGATCGGTCTCTTTAATTTCTAAACTATATTCTGAATTTGCATGATTTTTTACCACAAAAAAAAATATATTTTTCTGATTTAATTCATCTGGATAATTCGAATTCTCAAAAGATGCACTTAGTCCTTTCTGCCTTTTAACCGACGATATTATATTTTTAGTAATATATTAAAAATTTATTAAGTAAGCTAGTTTGATTTTTTCAGTCAACGTGCGACATAATTTAAAATATGTACATAATTATTTTAAATATTCTAATCTTATCATAAGTTCGCAGCATTTCTTTTTATTTTTCTATTTATTCTATAAAATGATAAAATAGAAAGTGAAAGCAGTTTTATACTAATGATACGAAGAAAAATAAAAAAATATCAAATCCAGTTAGAACCAAGATCAAGGTCAAATAAAAGAAACAGCTGAGAATTTGTCGATCCAGAAATTTAAAGAGATCACAAATAAAGCTTTATATTTTCGAAATACATATTTTAAATTATCTTAAAAGCCAAACATTCATTATTAAAAATAAAAACATTATTGTGAGTGCTGCCAAATGGATTAGCACAAATATCTTCATTTCGAAAATTTAAATAAAAAAAATCTTCAAGCTTTGACTCTTCGAAATCTTCAAAAAGTGGGAAGCAAAAATATCAAAATTTCAATTCGAACTAAATCAGACATCAAAGAGACAAACTATTGAAACGAAGAATATCGAAAATTTTTTGGCATGAAAGTAGTGTTACCTATTACGTGCGTTATCTATTAAATTGACTCTTTGGTAATGGTTTTCGACTTTGGAAATATGGAAGAAAGTGTAAAAGATTTTAAATCTGTAATCCAATATTTTTCTATGTAAAATGTTGTTTCGCAGTTTCACCCAAAAATATGTAACCAAAAAAACCTTCATTTTAAAGATAAATCTTCGCTTTTGATAGCGCTGATTTTTGACAAAATTATTGTTAAATATAAAGAGAGGAAATCATGAAATATAATTAAAATGTTTTTATTTTTGAATTCTTGAAAATTTATTAATAGATTGAGAAACAAAAAAAAAAGAAATTCTTAAAAGAAATTAAACATTGTGTCAAAAAATATAAATAATTACCATCGTTAATTACAATGAGTTCGTTAGTTGTTAACCTAGCGAAAATCTTTGGTATTAATTAAAATGTATGATAATAGAGAATAAATTTTATACATACGTACATATGCACGTAAATACAATTGGTTTACGTATTTAATTTTCAAAGAAGTAGAAATATTTACAGTAATTAGAGCTTTTCAGAAAGTGTTTAAAATAATATAACACAAAAAAGATGTTGATGAACAGATTCTTGTGTATACAAAAATTTAATGCAAATTTCATATTGAAATTTTAGCGGTTAAAGCAATGAATTAAGAATTTTTTCAGTGTAGTCAGGAGCTCGAAAATTAAACTTTTATTATGGGTTGATTTTAAAGTTCTAATTACATCTAAGGGAAAAATTAACAGAACTTACTGAAAATTTAATATTTTGAGCTATGTGTGACAGAAGAATAAATGACAAATTTTTTACGAAAATCGTTTTCGCAGAAATCAATATTTACTACATATTGGAGTGTTTTTATTCATTTAGATAATACCGTGAACTCATTACATATACGATTATTATGTATACATAGGTACTTCAATGGTAAAAATTTTAGTATAAAACAAATCATATAACTTTTATAACTACCAACTTTGCCGACTTTTCCATTTTATACGCCTTTAAATTAAAAGACCTCTGATGATGGCTTATCGAATACAAATATTGAGGTGATAAAAAAGATTATCACGCAAGGATTTTGACATTTTCCATTACGTCACTATAGCTACCATATCAACTATGACGTCTGTTACTACCAGACTAAGGATTTAGATGTGATGATATAACTTCATAGGATATTTGTATGCGATACGATTATCAGAATATGGTTGATTATGTTTTTGAAATTAAAATACAAATAGATGCTGTCTAATGGTTAATTATGTTATAAACAAGTGTTAAAATAGAACAAATAAAATAAAAAGAAAAAAATTGGTGTCATAAATTTTACCTACCAATTTTTTTATTATTTCATAAGCTGGAGGGACTCTTTAAGCTTAATGCATCTAAAAAGTAAATGATGTGTACTTATATATGTATATATATATATACTATATATAATTTATATTCACATGGGATATAGTATATTATAAATTTTCTGTTTCTTTATTTATATTAATTATAATTCTCTCTCTTCTTTTATATTTTATCCAGTATATAAGTATGCGTATGTATATGTAGTTTTTTTTGTTATTTTTATATATTATATATAAATATGTATATAATAATTATTCAGCTATTTATAGTCTCGTACAATTTCTATTTATTTTTCTTTTATTTTATATTTTCTTTTTTTATATATATACATATATATTTGTGTAATGCTTGCTTGCTTATTGTTGTTAAATTTTCACAGTATCCAGTAGTATATTTGAATATAATTATCTTCAAATATTTTCCTTTCTTTGTATATTTAGATATTGTTATTTGGTTTATGTATATTTCTTCAATTTATGAATATATATTCGCTCATACATAATATATTTTTGTATTAATATATTTATATTTTGTAAATTTTATACTTTTTTTTTTCTGCGAAAACTTAAAAATTCGAAATAGAACAAAAATGTTATAAAAATTCTTTCCTAGTTATTAATAATAATGATGAATAATGATGTTCCTGTTATTGTAGTTGCTGTTTTATTTTAATAGTTGTATATAAGTAGTTGTATAATATTTAAATATGATGATAATGATGAGAAAAAACAAGAAAAACAAAAAAACGACGATTTTTATGAGAGAATTATACTATTTTTCTTTTTTGTTAATAGATGGCACTGGTTCGTTTTTCTTCTTCTAATATTCTATAAATTATTAATCTTTTCCTCCTCTATAATTGTGTGTTTGTATGTTATTATTGAATATTTTATTTTAATATTTAAAAATAATATTTTTAATTATACCAATATTATGTAGTAAAAAATAATAATTAATAAATTTTTATTCCTGTTTTTTGTTTTATTCTTCTTCTTCTTTCTTTCTTTTTTAATTATAAATTCTACTCTTATTTGGATTTATTGATGTTTCTAAATAATATTATGCATTCGATATACGGTATGTATGTTTATATGTATATATCTAAATCGATTGCACTCTTAAATCGAATAATTTTCTTCTTTTAATAATTTATTCGTAGTTTTATTTTTATTGTTGTAGGAGTAGTAGTAATAGTATTATTGTTATGTGTAGTCATCGATATCTAAAATGAAAAAACAAAAGAGGAAAATTAAAATTATTATTATCCAAATTTTAAATTTTAAAATTAAATTTAAGTTTAATTTTTATAATATTTTATTGTAAAATTGTAAGATTTAATATAATTTTAATAATTTTCTTTTAAAATATTTGAAAATAATTTCTTAAATTTCAATACTAATAAAAATTTTGTATTAAATTAATAATGGTCTTAAATATTTTATGTGTCTATATAATTTCATTTTATCAGTTCTAGAAACTTTAAAAATATACGACAAAAATTTTAAATTTTAATAAAAATTTGGTATATTTATTGTATATTGTTTTTATTTCATATTTTTTTTTATTAGTAAAATAACAAATATAAAATTGAATTTCTGCTCATGCTCACATCAATGCAGATTTTCAATTTAGATTTTTTATTCATCGATTTATAGAAGTAAGGTACCTTTTAATACAAAATTTTTGTATAATCTAATATAAAATGCATAAATAATTAAAAATAAAAATATTGTATAAATATTTTTTGTTAAAAATTTTTAATTCAGAATTAAATGTTTCATTGTATTCACTTCTTATTATTTATTTTTATATAGGAAATATGAATAGCAATATTTAGATGGGAATCCTTTTAACATTACACCAAAATTATTAAAATTAGACTCTTAAGTAATAGTAAAATTTGGTAAAACTTGTGCAGTTAAGATATAGTCACGAAATATTAAGAATCCAATTTTATTAATATTTGTAAAATAATTTAATTTTCGTTAATATTTGATCATGATTTTACTATTTTAGTTCGTTATAAATTTAAATTGTAGCCCTTAGAAGAAAACTCTTTCACAATTCAATGAATCCAAGATATAATTCCATTCTAAGCTACTGTTCTATATTTTCGGCAAAATCTAAGACTAATGGTAAATTCTTAAACGTCCAATTTTACAAAATCTGAGTTGTCTGAGTTTATGAATACTCTACTGCGTTTTTACTTTCAGTCAAAGTTTAAATTCTGAAACGTTTAAAAAAAGTCAATTAAGCGTCAAAATTGTAGATTTTTTTTTTACATGCAGACAGTCTGACGTAGTAATTCAGTAAATAAATTTGATGTATTGAGTGACTATCATTACGTTAAAAATAATATAAAAAATATTTTTTTTGTTAATTTTTAATATGTAAGTATAAAATTATTTTAAATCTAAAAAAAATTTTTTTGTTTTGACGTTTACGGATGATCAAAATTCAAGGTCAATTACGGGTAAAAAGTTTACTGCATTTCTGTCCGTAAAAGTTTTATACGTCAGACAGTTTGCAGACTGAAAACAAAATTTTGACGTTAAATAATTTGCGGTAAATTTACAAAATCTGATCTGACTCTTTATATACCAGACTGAAATTATATCAGATTTTACCTCAGAATTTAAAAATGTGCTCTGAAAATTATAGTCAAAATTAAAATCGGCTGTGATGAAAATAGAGTAATTTTTTTATGTGCCGTCAGACAAAGTTTGATGTTAACATACAGGGTTAACATATACAACTTTCATCAAACTCAGATTAAAATTGCAAATGTTGTCGTATGTGTAAACTGTAACTAAATGCACTTATACAATTAAAACTTTTCCTGTTTATGAATGTGCTCTAATATTATGTGCGTATGCCTAAAACATGTTAATTACTTTATATATAAACGAGAAAAAAATAGAGTTGACCTTGTCAACTCTGTGATACCCGTACGAATTTGTTATCCTATGTGCGAATAAAGATGCCATAACTGACTATGGGACAGACGATGACTTTAAGTTGCTGTATATTAATTTATGCAAAATTTCAGTACAATGTGTTTTTCAAAATATTGTGTGTGCTATACTGCTGTTGAAGTTGTATGGCAGCTACCAGAAAGAGCCAAGAAATTTTAACGAATTTTATCAAGCACATCGGCCCTAATAATATATTTACTTATGTGAAATTTCAATACCACAACTTTTATAGTTTCTGAGATATAGCCAAATAACTTTGGAAGTTGTATGACAGCTACCAGAAGGAGCCAAGCAATTTCAACGACTTTTATCAAACACATTGGCCCTACGAATATATTCGTTTGTGTGAAATTTCAATACCATAGCTTTTATAGTTTCTGAGATATAGCCAAATAACTTTTGAAGTTGTATGGCAGGTACCAGAAGGAGCCAAGCAATTTCAACGACTTTTACCAGACACATTGGCCCAACTAATATATTCACTTGTGTGAAATCTCAATATTACAGCTGTTATAGTTTCTGAGTTATAGTCAAATAACTTCTGAACTTGTATGGCAGGTACCAGAAGGAGCCAAGTAATTTCAACGACTTTTATGAGATACATTGGCCCTACTAATATATTCGTTTGTGTGAAATTTCACTACCACAGCTTTTATAGTTTCCGAGATATAGCCAAATAAATTTTGAAGTTGTATGGCAGCTACCCGAACCGGTACCCCGATCATGCCCAATTTAAATAGGGTTCTGGCACTTACTACAATGAATCATTTGTGAAAATTTGGTGAACTTAGCTCAATTAGTTTTTGAGTTATCGTTGGGACGGACGGACGGACGGACGGACGGACAGACAAAGCTAAATCAACTCAGAATTTGACGCTGATCAAAAACATACACTTGAGTCTATATCTAACTTCGTTATTTCTTAGCGTTACAAACGGTAAGGCAAATTTAGTATACCCTTCGAACATACGTTCGTACGGGTATAAAAACTGAATTCAATTCTAGAATCAATAAATTTTACCAATTTGAATTACAAGAATTTCTTATCGCAATGTATGTATAATGTATGTATGTAGTATAAAACTTAATAAATTTAAATTTATTAAATTTTTTGAAAATAAATAAATAATTTAACGTTACATAAAAATTTCTTTAAACTTAAGTTTTCATACTTTTACAAAAATTTTCATATTAAAATTTAAATTTTTCCAAAGTTATTTTAAGTTTAAAACTAAATATACGAGTACTTTCAAGACGTACATGTCATAAATTTTTGCTACAAAAATTTTGAGTTTCTGTTATCCTTTTTCTTATAAGGAAAAAAATTTGATTAATGAATCGTTATCATTTTTGATAAGAATGGATAACATTGAGTAAAAAAAAAACTATTCTTGACACTTTTATTAAATTTTTCTAAAATCAAAATTTGCTTCGGAATAATTTAAAATTTATGAAAACGAAAATATAAAGTTATGTTCAGTGCGATAATAATAATTGGTGAACTCAACAAATAATTATTTTTATTGAAAAATATAAAAAGAGAAAATGTGTGGGCAGCAATAAAGTGAGCGTTCCCATAGAAAAACGCACTAGTAACTGAAAAATGAATCTGAGAAATCGAGAAATTACTGATCTTATTCTGCTTTCGAAGAGGAGTTTTTTCTGTCTTTAAACTCGTTCTTTCTTTCATGCTATTTACTTTTCAAATAATTAGAATTTGATAAGCTCATATTACAAGATATTCTTGAACATTGTTAATTATTTACTTATAATTAATAAAAATATAATTATAAAGTAATTTCTAAATTGCATACTTAAATATTTAAATTTTATGAATGTAGATTGAACATAATTTTTATCATAATAAGTATTATGCATATTACTGGATTTATTATGTACAAGTTATTTGAGATTATTATATTAATTTAAAAAGGATAAAAAATACATCAATTTCGTGCATGTATGATTACATACACGCTTACATTTATTTTTAGTTTATTTTAACTTGAAATAAAAATTTCCGCAGTAATTATTTTAGCATTACTTATACTCTGATACTTTTCAATTTTTCTAAAAGAGCAAGTAAGGCAACCTACATATATCTATACATCTATGTAAATTTTTTATATTTTTTTTTGTTTTCTTCGTTATGTTAGTATTATGCAGAAAGCAGCATTATATATGAGCAATATGCTAATATCCTTAATATTTTTTTTAATAAAATAAGAGTTAGTATAGTATTGCGGTATATAGAAAACTTATCTGAAAATTTGATGTATTAAAAAATTTTGTTCTTCAAATTAAAAAAAAAAAAACCCTCTTTTACTAAACTCATCTCCACTTCAATTTCATTTATCATAAAGGGTGTAAAAATAATGGTCGATTTCCGGTTAATATATAGAAATTCACCTTTCATTTTAGAAATCAGTAATTTAGTGTGCAACATTGTTTAGGGCATCAAATATGAGTAAATTTTCGTTTGAAACTCCTTTGTGGTCAAATTTCAATCGTTTTGGAAAATAAGGATTTACACAAATTTTTCCGAAATTTCTACTTGTCTAAATTTTTCTTTAACGTTTGGTGGCTTAAATTCAAGCTTAAGGAACGGAAAAAAATTTAGTAAACTTGTAAATTTTTTTTTGAAATTTCAAAATATTTTATACAAAGTTTTATAATAAAATTTTTTATAGTTAAGAATAAAAAAATTAAAAAATATGAAAAAATTGTGTTTTTCTTAAATTAGAGAGCTTGGTATTTCAAAAGTGCATAAGAAATTTATGTTCAAATCCTTTACCAGCCGTTTGAAAAAATGTTTATTTGAAGATTCTGTCTCTTTTATCAAAAATTGCGGTAATTTTTTGCTTTTTTTCAATTTTAAATCGCTTTAGGGGCGAAAAAGCTAAAGCAGAAAAATTTTTTTACGTATATATATGTATACGTAAGCTTCTTTGATTTCTTAACATAACACCCATATTCTCTTATTTGCATCACTTGGATTGATGGGATATCACTCAATTATTGAAAAGAATATTATATTTCTGGCATAGAATTTCGAAAATTTTTTAATCTGTTAATTGATTCGACTAGCAGAATAAGGGAAGTTTTTGCTAAAATTGTTACTAATGGATTATAAAATTTTTTGTAAAATTTTTTTGGAATACTCAGTATCTGGCTCTTTAACATGTTAAACAATAATAAATCATACATTTTGTCAACAAATGTAAACACTTAATTGATATTTTTGATAAATTACAAATTATGGTGGAAGTTTCTTTTTATGGTTGCAAGAAATATCTGTTTTTTTCTTCTTATAAAACAATTAATAATATTTAATTGTTTATAGAATAAATTTATTTAATAAATATTAAGTAATAACAAATTTGAATAAAAATGTTCACGAAAGTGTTAAAATGGTTGAAAAAATAATTATGTAAATAATGTGGCTTTTTTATTAAAATGACAAAAAAAAATAAAAGGAATGAAAAAATAAGAATAATTTTATTTTATTAAGGTTTGTGACCACAAAATTCATCAAAAATAATTATAATGAAAACCCTTATATTTACAAAGTAAAAAACAAAAAATCAATTATTCTAACAAAAAAAAACAAAAAAAAATGTGATGTGTTTTTCTCTCATTTATAAAATTTTGAAACACCTTGCTTATATTAAGTTATACAAATACAAACACATATATTACACAATTATTTTTTTCTAACTCAATACCAGAAACAGAGAAGGGGTGATTTAATTATAGAATAATATACATATATATATACGTATGTATTTACATATTATATAAAATTTAGTAACCTTTCTCCATATTTATTTACTAACTTACAAATTATATGTATATGTAGTCTCTACTATCTGTATAAGAGTTAAGATAATGAATTAAAAAATATAATAATTTTCTTTGAAGGTCATCGGATTTATTTCGTTTTCATTTCTACCGCCATCTATTCATCTACCCTAATACCAAATGTACTATATATAATGCATAAGTACATATACAAAAATAAGTTGTAATTTACAAAATAGCTGTAGACATAAAAAAGAAAATGTAAATAACATGAGCTTGACTAGTGAATGAATGATTTTTATATTACATTTTTTTTTTGTTGTTACCTTCTTACACCTGTTCTTTCAAATATCATTTTACTAATTCAGAAATTTTTCTCTCTTTTTTTTTTTTTTGAATGAAAAATCAATAAAATTTTATAATTATTTTAATTTTTTGTGAGTTTAGTTTATTTTTCATACAAAGAATTATTTTATATTCAGAAATGTTAATTAAGAATGCGTTCGGTGATGAATTTAGTTAATTTTAAGTTTTGGACTTGTCAAATAGTTGCAAAAATTACATACGTACATATATCATAATTTCTAAAAACAGATCTATTTTTATACATTAAGTATTGAAACATTAATCATTAAATATATTCATTTATTAAAACAATAATTAAATCATCTTAATAAAATAATTTAATTTAAAATTATCGGTGAAAATTTAATCTTTCTCGAAAATTATATTGAGTATCTGAAGTATCAATATTACAAATTTAATTACTTATGTGAAATGATAGTGGATGATTACTACGTAGATTCCGATTAAATTTTTTCAGAGATTGTGTAAATCTTACATTTTAACGCTTTTGATTTACTAATTTTTCTGATAATAAATTCATATCTAATGAAGTATTCAAGCTTTAAATACAAACTACATATTTGTCTCTCAAATCCGGTTAATTTAAATTTTGAAATCTTCGGACTGTATAAAATTTATAAAATAGTTTAATTAAATATTGTAGAAAAGACTTATTCACCAATTATTCATTACCAATTTATTATCAAATATTGTGTCATACTTTCTGCTTATAGGTTGAAACAAAATAGTGTTCTTATAATATAATGTTCAGTAATAAGTAATATAGTGATTGGTTTAAATAAAATAATATAAAGGTTTACTCTTATTCAAAAAAACCACCCATATAATATAAAATTCTATTTCTTAGTAGTAGATGTCAATAGCGTTCTTATAGTGACACAAATGTGTAAAATTTATATTTCTGTTTTATATATTCAAATTGAAGTTCTTATAAGATTAATATGTTCTTTCAACAACTAGAAATTAAAATATTCTCAAAAGCACAAGAATTTAGTTAGAGTATATTTTATTTCTTACAATAATGACTTAGTTATAGCAAAAAGCAGGGGTTTATCATTTTTTTTGTAGCAGGGGTTTATTATTATTATACCTTAATGTTACGTACATAAAGATATAAAAATCTAAATTTCATATAATTTTATTGACACATAGAAATTAATTCTACATTAACCCGATTAATTCAAATTGTGAATTTAATACAATGATTGCTGATCTATCGAAAGGCTATAAAAGTGCCGAATTATTGATAGGCAATTGTTTAAATAAAGAAATTTTTTTTATTTAAGCTTTTCTAGAAAATTGTGTTAATCAAAAAATTTTCTATTTTTATTAAATTAAAATAACGATATACGAGTATAAAGCTTATACGTCATATTTTAATATTATTAAACAATAATAGAAAAAAAAAGTAAAAAATAGAAATACATATGTATGTAATATATATGTATATATGTACACAATAGAAAAAATATTGTTAAATCCTGTTAGATTGATTCGATTTCTGTACAGCAATTCAATGTTTTAACCTCAAATATATTAAAAATTCTCATGAGAAATCAATAAAAATTTTTTTTCTTTTCTGTTACAATAATGTCATTTTAATCTATATACATGAAAATGTTTTATAAAATGTCTATACAATTTTTTGTCAATATAAGTTGGGAATTCCAAATATAAATTTTTAATTATATTTTAATAGAAAAAAACCTCATATGATTCATGTTAAATCCTATATACAAAAGTATATCCATACATTACAGAATTAATTACATTATATTTTGTATTCTAACAATTACAATAATTTTGAATGACAACACAAGTATTTTAATATGTTAATAATTATTTCTGTTACTGATATTTTCATTTTTTTTTTATCTTTTAATAAAATATTTAAATAGCTATACTTATTGCATTTTATATTTTTCATACATTTAAACGCTTGTCAAAAAATTAATATGCATAATAAGTAAATGTGTAATTTTTTGTATTTATTAAAAATCAATAAAAAATTTATTAAATTTTGAAATTACTTAAAGACATTATGTGTCTATGTAAGTGTGTAGAAAACATGTGACATGGTCTAATTCGATTTTGAAAATTAATCATTGATTTATTTAAAAAAAATGTAATTTCAAGCGACTGGAGTAATAACGTCATTGCAATATTGAATTTTAATTGAAGTCACAATGAAAATTAGTAAGGGTCCCTTTCAAATTAGAAATTTGATTTTTTAATCATGTAAGCTATTTTTCCGTGAAATGCTTTTCTAATTAAATTTCTCAAAAGATCTGTAAAAATTTTCAATTGTCGACCGAATTTGTCACCTTTATGCAAAATGAGTGACAAAATGAATGCATTTTTCATGTTTTAGGAAAAATTGTGACAAATAATATAAAAAAAATTCTTTTCTTTTGTAATTCTCAATTACTTCTTCTCAATCGGGAGATACAATCAGTGATGCTGTCTTAACGACTTTGTCGCTATATCCAGCAAATAGAACCAAGTATATATGTAATGAATTCGAAAAGCTATCGCTAGCAATTGGCCCAATGTACGGCGAATGAATTTATCCACAGATTTTTATTGCGTAATGAAAGTATTTTCTTTTATTTTAAAAGTAAACTATCACGATAAAATTTTTCATATTTTTGACCAAATCGAGTGCTTTTCGTGTCATATTTTTATTCGCTACATTTTTTTTGAATTCATAATTCTAAACTTCCATATTCGCCTAATTTCTTGACCTATTCACCATATACGTTATTGACCCACACACTGAATTTTTTGTTATTTTTTTAAAATGATTTGGTTTTTTAATATTTTATCTTTATTATTATGTGTTCTTCTTTGTAATTAAATAGTGGTCTATATTTCCGGTGGATTCGATTCTAGCGAATTTTCTGTTCTACGAATATGGAGAATTTTCAGATATCGACTTTTTTTTTGTGACGGCAACGCTGGGTACAATCAGGTAAAAAAGGAGAAACACAATCGAGCTGTAAGCTTCAAATGAGAAAAAAATATTTAAGTATTTAATTTACATATTTCAAAATTTTTCATCAAGATATGTTTAAAGTATGTTGTATTTTAACTATTTTCAATTTTAAATAATCAAATTTCTCAAAATATTTTAAACAATTCTTCTTGCCTCGTAATTTTTATTTAATTATTCAAAATGTATATATATCAATTTTTTTTTACATTTTACATAGCTTAATTTCAAAATTTTTATTTAATAAATCTAATAAAATACAAAAACTTTTAAAATTTTCTTAACTGAATAATTACATAAAATTTCAAAATTAGAAAAAGTTAAATCAGAGAACTACATCTTAAATATTTTCATATGAATATTTAGAGCGTACCTAATTATGCATATTTTTTAAATAGAATAAAATATTAATATTGAATTTGTAAAATATGCGATTTTAAACCATATTTGGAATAAATTATTGTTAAAATTTCATATGCATATTTGGAAATTGTAATAGATTTGTTCGTATTTGAAATTCTATATTCTATGTATAAAATGATATCAGTAATTTTACTCAATAATAAAATGAATTTGAATATGCAATAATTATAAATCAAAAATTTAATTAAATTTATAGTTTATTTATATTAAATTTTTAAAGTCCACTCAATTAACCTTTATAAAATATGAAAATAGAAATTAAACATTCACCATTATGTAAATATAAAAATTCATTAAAGTAAGTACCTTATACATACAATATGTACATATAAAGATAAACATATATTGTACAATTATACAAGAGAGAGAGAAAAGAAAATATTTTTACTTAATATTTTAATGTCAAGGTCTATATATACATATACGTATATATACTATGTACTCGTATAATGAAATTTACAAAAAATTATAATTAAATAGATTTCTTATATAAAATTTATATTGTTTACAATATTCATGTATACATATTATATTATATTATATACATACATAATATTTATGAGTATTTAGTTATAGTTTTATCTCTGTCGGATAAGCACAAATCATCAATATATAATTACAATTATATGCGTTTTAATAAATGCCTTTAAATAAAAATAGATTAATGCGTAATTATTATAAAATTGAAGATAGAATCGTTTCGAAAAATTAATGATTTAAAAAAAAACAAGCAATTATATTCTCAATAAAATTTATTAATTTATACATATACATACAAATGTGATTATGTAAAATTTATATACTTTAGGTTCGCGTACTAAATAATTAAATTAATTTATATTGTAATAATATTATTTTGATTAAAATAAATTGTTATAATTATCTTTTTATATTTATTTATAAAATTTTTTAAAATTTAAATATAAAATTTGCCACTTGTACCCCAAAAGCACGTATATAGCTATGCCAAAATCCTGAAAAAGCGAAAGATCGTGCAACTCAAAAATCCTGGCCTTGAAGCGTTAGAAATAATAGTGGAATAGTACGGGTTTTGAAAAATCATTAAGTTATTGATATTTTAAAGGACAAAATATCGCCCCAATGTTGTTGGGTAAAACCCACAAATTTATTTAAATTTTAAAGCACAATTTTGCGTTCAATTACAAATTAAGTGTAAATTTTTGATATTTATAAAGAAAAGAGACCATTATTTCTAATTTTTTCCAGAGATACTTTCACTTTTTCAAAATAAGCGACATTCGTTATTCCATATTGCCACTTAGTGTAAATAAGTTTCATTTATTTTACTCAAATTGAATTTTTTAAAATTTTTATTTAATTTCTTTTTAATCGAATATATCATTATATTTGTGTATAATTATATGACATTTATCTATAAATATTTTAGGGTAATTTCTCTAGAATTTGCTCTTGAATAATATGTCAATAAAATCAAATAAAAGTAAATGCCTCATGAACAAAAGCAAAAGCTCCTCTTGCACGAAACGTAATTATTTTATAATTACATTTTTTGAATTTTGAATAACATTAGTATCTAAATTTCGAAATAACTAAAATTCGAAAGTAATATAGAAGCACATTTTGCTTTGTCTAATAAACAGTAGCTAAGGGGAGTTCGGTGAAACTCTAAACAATGTTATACAAGCTTTGCGCAACCAAAAACATTTTGATTTGATTTAAAGAATTTACAAAAATTTATGTCGCCATTTTTAATTAAATATTCACCTAAATATTAAGTATTATTATGTAAAAATGAATTATTATTAATATTTTTCTTTTAAAACACAAATTTAATACGTTCATTTATTAAGATCAAAGAATTTTTAGGAACTAAAAATAATAAGTATTTTACAATATTTTTTATCGAAAAACTTAATCTGGAAATTTTAGTGGTTCAAGGCTTATTAATTTGATTTTTTGTTCTCTTTTTTTTCAATAACAAAAACCTTATTATTTTAACCTTACTTTAAGAGATTTTGAGATCAAATACAAAATCAATATATTCTGCATCTACTTATTTTTAAGTATATCAATTAAAATTCTTATAAAATCTTTAATTGACTTTAAATAAATTTGTTATTGACCTTCAATTATTGAAAAAAAAAAATGATTTTAAAGGTCTAGATTACAGTCTTCTATAATGAAACAACTGTTTCAATACTTTTTCGCCTTAAAATTTTGAAAATCACAATTGTATTATGGAGCCAATCTGCCTAATTGTTTTGTAACTTAAAATTTAATTAAAAAAAATTTAAAATAACATTTGAAATTTAATTAAGATTAAATAAAAATTTTTGTCACTTTTAAAAATATACTGTGAAAATTTAATTCTAATTTTAGAACAACAGAAAAAAATAAACATTAATTATCGACCTGAACAATATTAGTATGTAATCATTTTAAATACTTTAAGAAGTTTCGCTTATAACTTTAATTATCATGTGAACAACCAGAAAAAATTACTTTTAGTACACGTAAATGTATTTGATATTAACTAAACATGTAATTTTGAGTGCAATATAGAATAAATAAATTATTTGTATAAGAACAAATCTATATATACTTATTAAACGTATGTTTTTGTATAACACATTTTTCAATAGTAAGGTACTAATTATGAACAACCTTCTCTTAAGTAAGAAACACATGTGAATTTTTTTTTTTTCATTTTTTCCTGTTAAATAATTTTTTGGGCCACATCAGCGTTTAAAAGAAGCACTAACAAATTTGCACTATGCAATATACATACATGACAATTACTGACATGCTTGTTGCACGTAGTATAATAAATACAGTAATGGCAAAAATTATTTGCAATATTATTTTATTTTAAAAATTATAAGTTAATAGGTTTACACTTATATTCTATTAAATGTTCCAGTCAGGGATCTACGGAGCTTTGTTGAAGGACTGGGATGAATTTAGCAGGGAATGCCATTGGGTCTTCTATTGGTTTTGTGCTACGTGAAAGCGTTGAGGGTGCCACCTCTCTCCTCTAGCTTAACCAAACTAAACTATTTTTAAAAAAAATTTCTACAATAAGGATGCTTCAGCCTGAACTGATGGATTTTTATTACTTACTTTTGAAAATTTACTTGAAAACGGCTGTATGCTTTATTGATTATTTTAATATAATTATGATTAAAGTTTTTATAAATTTTTTTTACTATATAGTATTTTTCCTCTTATAAGTTTTCAAGCAAAAGGACAAAAAAAACCTTTGTACTAGTTTTTAATTTACTAGATACTTATACATAAGCAAAAATTTATATCTAATGTTATATAGAAAAATATCGTTTTGTCATTGTAAAATTTATATAATAAAAGTTAGACTAAATGGTTTGCAAAGTAGAAAATTTTGTTAGAACAATTGAAAATACATTTTTGAAAAAAAAAAATTTCTACTTAAATTATTCTCTTCAATGCATGTACGAAAATGTTATACAATAATTTATTATTGCCTACCTTTATGATAAGAATCAAAATTAAGAAAAGCGTAAAAAAGAATAATGGCCAAATTCTATAGCTGATTTAGAATTGGCTGAATTTAGATTTTTCAATTGCAAGACATTAATTTCGTTTGAAATACGGCAAAATAAGCTAGCTACTAAATTATAAGAGTCTGAGTGAAAAAAGAATGCCAAAAGTCTAAAAAAGAGAGGATGTTTGCTATAGCCATAGTATTTCAGAGTAAAAGAATGAGAGGGAAAGAAAATTTTGTTCAAAAGAGATTACGAGTAGTTTCTCTTAAAACTTCTTTCGATTTTAGATTTATATCGTAAAAATTGTATAAGCTTTGTAATCAGACGCAAGAACGACGGATAATCTGATTGAAACTAATTAGCAAACTTTTTAAATTTTATTGGAAATGTGCTAAAAACATGTTGTAAACAATACATTAAAATATCCTTATGCCTACGTATGACAAGTATATACATACATCTTAATATGTGCATATTTATTAAATACGTTTTACTACAAAGACAATAAGCAATAATTATTTTAAATACGCACATTATAAAAAAAATTCAAAAATTACAAAAAATGTGCTTAGTGATTCAATACACTTAATGAATAAGTCTGTGCTTCCACATTTTCTAATATTCTTATGTAATTAGGGACCTTTCTGTGAATTATATTTGTATTATCAAAAATGACGCGACATTTCTAAATTTTTCATTCAAAATATGGAAATTTTCGAAACAATATCTTTATTATTACAATTAGTAAATATACTTATAATGAAATCTAAAATCTAGTATGTAACTCAATTTTTAAGATTGTAAATTATGTTTTTCTTACTAAAAAACAAAAGTACATGAATAATGTAATGTGTCTTTTAGCAACAAAATATTTTAAACTTCACTTGACATTTAATAAAAATAGGCGGACGACACAATTACAAAAACAAAAAAAAATGCGTAAAACACAATATATATATTTATGAACGTGTAAGTGAAGCAATAAAATATTAAAGGACGTAATGTTCTTCTCAAGGATAGTGAGAAATGTTGTAAATATTTTAGTATTCCTTTATGAAATATATTATATTTTTTTTATTTTTATATTTTTAATATACAAATTATGTGTGTATATAATGTTAGCGCCTACATTATCACTACACTATCTCAGTAATATTTATCAAAGCTTAAAAAGTAAATAATTTTAATTTTTACAGTTTTTAAATTTATTTTCAAGAGAAATTTGTAAGATATTTTCGTAAAAGATAAAAAATATTTCTAAAAACAATTCAGTGTGTTACCCGCCAAGTTAATGAAATTTCACATAATTTTTCTTGGTATATATAAAATGTAGATCACCTAATTCATGTGTAGATCATATAGCAACAGTTTAAAAGGCTTATTGTACACTGTAATATTACCTAAAAAAGATCTGTTAAGTAAATGGTTCACGTTACAGATTCTTGCAGAACGCAACCATCTCAGAATGTGCTTTCGAATCTCACTCTTTTCATGTTTTTCATATTATTTTTCGGCGAATTTTTTCTTTTAATATATTGCCAATTAACTTTCACATTGCGCTAAATCAAAAATTAAGTTTTGATGTAAAATTTATGGCAAACTTTTCAATAAAATGCATTTTATGTATTTCAGTGATTCTAAAACTTCTAACTAAATATTTTAGAAAGATCTAACTTTCAAAGGTGTTAAATTATTGGAAATCAACTATTTTCTATTTACTGCAACGAGGTTGTAAGGGAGTAGAAAATTGTTGATTTTCAATAATAAACAGAAATTTATCAAAAAGTTGCTTAGTACTTTCTGGAATTTAACCGAGGATATTTTTTATAACTTTGACTAAAATTTTGGAGACTGCACTTTAACGACACCAAAATGTATACAATATCAGCAAAATATATACACATTTATGTAAATAACTTTTTCTGTTTTAATTATAATAGGTACACGATCGCAGTTCTCATTTACCCCTCATGTAAATAATTTCATTTAATAAAAGTGTACTTTTTATTTTACAATTCAATTTTCTCATACAATAAAATTGATGATTGCAATTTTAACATTTAATATATTTTTTTTATATTGATTAAAAATAACTGATAATTGACGAAACCAAATTGTGTATGTATTCCATTTTTTTTTCTTCCAAACAAAATTAATTCACTTTTTTTTTTTAATAGCATTGCCTAGAATAAGGGAGGCATTGTAATGACAACATTTTCACATGTTATTACATATATTTCTCGGTGCTTGCGAAACGTATAAATTGACTCTTTTTAAAAAACTCCCTGTTTCTTGTCGATTTTTCTGTCTCTGAACTAGTGTACTCAATTTTGATTTAACCGATTTCGAAGAAAATATATATACATATATATCAGATTATATTTGATTAATTTAGTATTTATAGATCTGAGCAACTTTTACTTCGAACAAATGTTACATTTTCGATTATATCTGAACTATTAATAAAATATATTTCTTGAAATTTAATATTTGAGTTCTATTAAAAAAATGACAAAGTTTTTTAGAAATAGGATTCTAGAAAACGAATCTCTACCACGAACTAAATTTACATTATAGATTCTTGTATGAATGTAAGCTAGAACTTTACTAATTTTCTCAAATTAAAAACACTTTTTTTATTAGTCGAATATACGCTGACCACATCAGATTTTTTCAATATTCTTATCGTAGTTTCACATCAAAAACTATTGATTTTAGTATTCATCTTCTTATTTCAATAACAATACTTATAGCCATATTTCATTTAATATGTTTTTTAATAGTATAGGTTATATATTTGCACATGAAATATTAATAATAATTCTAGTAAGTATTTTTGTAACATATTTTGTCATTTCTTTTGTTATTTTGGTATCACTTTTTATATTTCTCTTTGTAACAATATACACGTTGTATTTTTTTATAATAATTTGAAATCAATAAATTTTATTTATTTATGTATATTAAATATTCTTACACATATACATAGGTAAGTACATATGGTACCTTATATGAGTGTACAGTACTTTAGTTTTGTTAATTTATAAAGGTGAAAATTTCGAAAACATTTTGACATTGTATAACATAAAAATTTGTTTACTTTTAAGCAAATAGTTAATTATAATGACAATAAAACTCAGTATAAATTTTGAAAATTTTCAAATATTTTTTGATATTATCAGATAATTATTTTTGAAATGTAAATTAGAAATTTATTGTGATCCAATACAAGACCTTAAAACGTCACTACTCAATAGAGAAAGTCTACAAAGAACAAAACTATTCTTTGATTTAAATTTCTTGTGGTACATTTTCAAGAAACTTAAGCTATTATATAACATAAGGGAAAAAAGATTTCAGAATAATTAAAGAATGAATATGTTATCTTAATGGAAATTTCTTCATGCAACTGCAGAACAGATGGATGACGTAATGCCTCTGTAGCTCAGTTGGTACAGCGTCCGCCTAGAAAGCGGTAGATCACTGGTTCGAGTAAATTCGAGGAGAAAAGTTTTTTTAATGAATAATTTTTCTGCCTTTAACTCGTTCCTTTGATTACGTCATCCATCTGTTCTGCAGTTGCATGAAGAAATTTCCATTAAGATAAATTAGTAGTGTAATAGGCACATTCTTATTGATTCCGCAACTATAATGTTGTATTAGTAAAATTCATAATGAATATGTTGTTTCTCTTAAAACCTTTTCGAATAGTAAAATTATTTTAGTTGGATTTCTATATATGTATACATATATGTACATATGTTTTGTTTCAAAAGAATAAAATGAAAAAAACTGAAAAGTTGCGTATATAAATTTTTTTTAAAACTGGTTTTCCTAATTCTAAAATCCAAAAAATTGCATACTTATTGGAGTTTTTTTTTTTTTTTTTTTTTTGTTTTATAAATTCAGGTTTTGCTATTCAGTTTGCTGTCCTTATTATTTTTTCGTTTTATGAAATGCGGATTAATTGCCATTTCAAAAATATTTAGTATTTAAATTTTGGTTATTTAAATTAAATAAAGTCAACCGTATATATACATTTTATGTATGTATGTGCATTTGGCATCATTTATGTACTTTAAAGGTCCCGAAAACTTTCTTTAAAGTTAATATAAATACAGTCGGGCAAAAAAGTTTTCATACACTTTGAATATTTTATTTTCAAGCACCAGAAACTGCATTTTTTGAAGGAATTTTTAAAACTAAATATAAGCAACCGTTTCTTTTGCATGTTATTACAAAAAAAGTTGATGGCAAATCAAAAAAATATGCAATTATTTAAAAATATAAACAGTATTTAAACAAATTTCCGAATGTGGCTAACCATCTTTTACATTCGTTATTTATACATTCTGTACCATTTTCTGGGAAATAGAATACTTACACTTAGAGTCTTTCATCTATAATATTACAAATTGTAAAAAATTATTGAAAATAAACTTATTTATTTGAAAACTACAAAACAGAATAATTCGTTTTTGAAATTTTGAAGAAAAAACACATCTTACACCAAATTTATTACAATTACAAACAAAAAAAAGAATTAAAAATTTTACCCTTAATTCGAGACAATTACAAATTTCCAAAATTTTGAATATTGTGAATATGTGAAATGAAAATCAAATTTAAATATTAACACCTTATATTAAAATGTGTGTACTTCTCACATTTGATGAAAAAAAAAAAAAAATAAAACCAAAATAAATTTTTACAAAATTTTTTTACATTAAAAACAAATTCGATTCTTTCAAAAGTTTCCTTCAATTTTTGTTTATCATTAGAGGCAATCTTTCATTCGAAAATCCAAAAAAAAAAAAAGATAAACGTTTAAACACTGTTATCCTTTTATGTTCTCTTTCTTTTTGTCATTTATGTTTTTCTCGTAAATTGAGAATAAATACATAATATATGCATACGTGTGTTAATACGTTCTCTATATATACATACATAAGTATATATATCCAAGCAAATATGTACAGATTTTTATAATATCCGATTTTCTGAATACAATAATCTTCTATTAAAAGAAAAAAAAACCTATACTTTTCCTGCATAACGAACTGCCACCTCTTTTTTATTTTATTTTTTTGTTTTTATGAAATTTTTCATTTTGCATACAAGTAAAATATGATACCGTTATACGAGTACCTACCTACTTCATTCTCTTTAAGAAGTCTATAATTTTCTTCATTCGCTTTTCTTTTTATAATTTTTTTTTCATGTTCGTTTTGTTCTTGTGTTCCTCTTGTAATTACAAAAGTCTTATGTTATCTATTTTTTTCTTCTTTTTTGTTTTGAAGATTTTGTTTTCCTACTTTGCTACAATATTTTTTTTTACTTATTTTTCTTTTATTCTTTTGTTTTTCTCAATTCCTAAATTTTTTTTTTAAGTTTATGTAAGCATTATATTTTGATGTTTTATGAGAAAACGTGAAAATTATTACTTACATATACATATATGTAAGTGAGTATGTATGTAATACAGTACTTGTATATAATATGTAATACGTATATATACATACACATACAATGTGTATTTGTTTATGAGTGCATATGATGTAATATTAGTAGTTAACCTTTAAGGATAATGGCCTATCTATTAGAAAACTTTTGTAAATAAACCACAAAAACCAACAAAATATAATTCATACTATACATATATACAAAAAATATACATATGTACGTTTATATCTACGAGTACATGCATACATTGTACAGATTGTATATTTGTTTTTAGAGGAAAGAAAAAAAAAATTATGAAAAATTTCATTTTAACCACTTGGTCTTTGCATAATTTTTATAATATTTTTATAACATGAACGTTGTACACATAGCAGAATTTTAATGTTAAATAAATCCGAGTTTAAAAAAAATAAAGAAAAACTACCATATAACTATAACTCTCTATTTTTCTCTTCCTATTACTATAAAGTGTATTCTATAATATACTACATAATGGAGTAAATATTTGATATTTAGGCACGTGTACGCGTGCATTTGAGTGCATAAGTACGAGTATTAATGATATCCATATAAGTTTGTATAGAAATATATTTATTTAAAGTTCGTTCGAAAATAAATGAAAAACTTTTTGCCTTATGTTTGTTTTTAAATTAAAAAAATATCCAAGAAATATATATGTAGGTGTATTTTAAATTAAATTAAAATTTTTTCTTTTACCAATAAAGGTTGCTCGAATATACTTTCTCTAAAAGCTGTATACCATAAATATTTCCTTTATTTTTTTTAATAAAATGAGTAACACAAAATATTTGTCGCCTTATATTGTTCAGCGTACATACTTGAATATTAATACAAAAATTTGTAAAATAACCCGCAACAATTGAAAAAAAAAAAAATTTTTTTGTTTTATTTAAAAGCTCTTATTGTATACCTTTAGGATGACGACATAAATTAAAAAAATATTTATATAATGAGCGGTTTCGACAGTTAATTAGGTCAATTAAGATTTTTTTTTATTACTCACATAGATTTTCTTCAATACATTTGATTATTAAGTGTTAACCAAAATGGACATATCAAGAATGTATCCAACTTTATCGAAGACGTAAATTTGGACATAATTTTGTCATACTGATCAAAATTATCCTGATCCGTCCATGCTATGATGCTTTGTTTTAAAAGTAATTACATTTGTTTTTATATATTTGTTATTGTAAATTACTCTTTACTACGAATAAGATCATATTGATGAGTCTGAGACTCTACATGCGAAGTGACAATTCCAAACTTAACGAACTTATCTATTCTTCTGACGCTTTAATTTTGATTGAATACATGCATATTTATTTCTTTATATTTTATTTGGTTGCTATTTTAAATTCCAGTTATACATCCTAAAGGGTAAAGAAGATATACAAAGAGCGTGTTAGGAGGTGTACAATTGTTTGTCAACTTATAACGTTAAAATTATAAATATTTTTTAAATTTCTTCTCTGTTCCAATTATTTTTTAGATCATTAATTTAACATCAAATATTATGGACATTATTTTCTCTCTACATCGTTTTCTAAAAAAAATAACTAAATTATGACTTTCGATTATCCAACATAGCACATAATTTTTTATCAAAAATATCAAATGGTTAGAATTGAAATTAGAATTTGCAGTTCCCTCGATAATTGAGGGGTGAAATATTGCGATTCTTTATTTTTTCTTTTTAAAACAGTGTCTGTTAAATAATTTCATAAATTTTTGAATATTTGTACAGAGCTTAATTATTCCAATATTTTCATATTAATTCTTTTTAACTTTTTTAGCTTTAAAATACTTAATTATTTTTATCGTGAATTTATTTTATAATTTAATATTTTGCAAATGTAAAATATTCGAGTTAAATTAATAAATTAAACTGAATTTTATGGTTTATTCAATTAACATTTCCGCAAGTTGACTGTAACTAATTTAATAGTACCAGAAAAAAAAAATAAATAAAATAAAAGAAAAATTCAAAAAAAATTAAATTTAAAGTTGTGTGGGCGTATTTCTTTTTGACAGTTTTCGTTTAGTTTTCGTTTCTTTTTTTTTATTTTATGTGTTTTTTTTTTTTGCAAAAATATATAAATAAAAAAGTAATAACTTTGTTTTTTTTTCATCCATCTCAAATTTCCCAGTGTCAATTATGCCCTTAGGTCTTTTAAAGCTTTTTCTATTTAAAAGGATTGAAATAACAAAAAAGAAGAAAAAAAAAAAAAAGAAAAAGCAAAACAAATTGTAAATACACAATATTTACGTACATTAGGTACATTTGTATGTACGAATATCAGTTTGCAAAAGAAAAATATATGAATAAAATTTTGTTATACACGTCGTATCATAGCGTGTTCTCGTAAAATAAATTTTAATTTAAAATAAGTAAATTGTAAACTTTTAGTTTATTTTATGCTATAAAGTACAGTCTGAGTTTATTTAAATTTAACTATGAATTGTAAGTATTTACGTAGTCTTTTTTTTTAATGACTAAAAAGTACCTCGAGTATATGTTAAATTTTCAAAATATTAGGTAGAAATTATGTCAAAAATATAATTTTTATACACATATTCTTGTTTATGTAATAGTTATTTTAGAACATGTAGAAATTATGAATTAAATTACACATTCACAAACTCAATTCGCAACAAGCGCAATTTGAAGGCAATCATTTGACATTTTTCTGCAATTAGAGAAATTTAATTCAGTAATATCATCTATATATTTATTTATTTTGCTTAAAAAGAATATATGGAAGAGTTCTAAAAGACCGACTTTATAGTTCGCTCACGTTTTGGCATTTATTATCAGTATTCTTCAACTAATATGCGATCATGAATGCCTCCAAATGTATTTGAGGCATTCATGATCATTCAAACGTATTTACTATTTCACGTTACTATTATCTCTTGTATTCCAATATATAGTGTAAAAGAACAAGCTTGCGACAATTAAGTTTTGAAATATCGTTGTGTTAGGACAAAAACTTGATGTCGAAAAGTCCAATAATTATAATTGAAATTGGATTTAATCTAAAATATTTTGATTATTTTTAGTCATTTTGTTTCTTTTTTTTTTTTGTCTAAAATACAAATCAAAGTTAGATAGTTAACAAATTGCACTATGGGACACTGGAACTAAATGATTTAATTTTTAAATGCACATTTCTTTTTTTTTTTTGCTTTTATAGCAATTAATTTTTCTTCTTTGTTAACAAACTCTTCCAACATAATGTTTGAAGATGAAATTTTCTTAAGTTTTTTTTTTCTTCAAATTGTTGTAAATTTTAAGTAAGTCCAAGTCATA
Source organism: Condylostylus longicornis (assembly GCF_029603195.1). NCBI lineage: Eukaryota > Metazoa > Arthropoda > Insecta > Diptera > Dolichopodidae > Condylostylus > Condylostylus longicornis. The sequence goes on from NW_026577983.1 coordinate 379,040, forward strand.
ACTATTCTTAATCAAATACAAACTTTTACATTTCCAACTTATTTTTTTTTTTTATTCAGTAGATTTAAGAAGAAAAGAAAATGACAAACTATGATTTGAAATTCATAAAATTAAAATTTTCTAAATAACTGCACAATATTAAACAAACTAAATCTAAAAGTAGGGACTAGAATCCTAAAATCTGTTAAAGACAATTTAATTTACTTTCATCTATATAGCAATTCTTAAGAAAAAGTTTGATATGGCCAGCACATAAGCGAAGGTATTTTTAAAGTGTTGTATAAGATTATGAAAATTTTTCCTTTCAACATTTATTTCAAGTTTTATGTAAAATAGAAAAAAGCAGACCTTAGTGAATGTAACTAAAATGTTAATTTGGTTCCTAATAAAGTATCGGTTTCTGCGATTCGATTTCTTTGCAAAATTTCTCAGTTAATTTCGTTAAAAACCACGACTCAAATATTAAATCAAGAAATTTCTTCAATTAGTTACTGATATATGGTCGTAAATGTATAAATTTGACTCGTAGTGAAAAACCAGTTCCCGAGACCTGTTGGATGAAACAGTTGATCAAACTGTCCCATCCTCAAAGTAAACTTATATATAAGGATGCGACAATTTGATCCACTTAGATAACAAGAAATAAACTAGATATAAAATTTCGTGAAATTTCGTGCCGAATTTAAGGTCTGATCTGCACAAACAGACAGACAGAGACAGACAGACCAATCAACATTCTTCTAAAATAGTTTATTTACGAACTATTATGTTGAAATGCGTTTCCACCGAAAACTCGACATGTGAAATTTGGTGTCATCACATAGCCGTTCTTATTGTATGCAACGCAGTCGGAAAAAATATGAAAAAAAAATGAGAAATTTTAGCAAAAGAAAGAAAAAAAAAGAAACAACAAAAGAAAGAAAAATAGCAAGTTAAATCTTTATATTAATTTCTTTTTTAGGTCAAACATTCACCAAGACTCAACTATCAGGAAGCGTTTAGTTGAATAGGTACTTTAAGAGTAAAAAAAAAAAATTCTTTTCAACAAAAATCCCTTCTTTCTTACTTTGAATTCAGCAACGAAAAAAGTCATTAAATTTTTGTGTGATTGTATGTGTATATTAATAAATTTAAAAAAAAAACATACAGAAGAAAATGCTTTTTCTTTAAAAATGAGTGAGCTAGTAAAAGCAAAAGAAAGAAAAAAAAGTTATTTAATTGCGATTTTGTAGTTGTTTTGCTCTCAAGAGCTTTCAAAAATTACAATTAAACAAAAACAAAAATAAAATATTAGTAAACAATAGATGAATACCTTATACATTTTATTACATTGTAGGCTTTGTATAATACACGCACACATTCAAATTCTTCTTAGTTAGGTTGGTGTTAAAAAATAGATTTGTTTACAATTTAAAAATCCTTCAATAATATTTTTTAATTTTACCAATTTTTTTTATAATACTTTATAAATTGTTCTCATTTACTTTTTTAAAATAACTCATGAATTTTATGAATGTATTACAAATTTACATGATGAGCACTTCAGTTCAATAGTTTACATCGACTATTTGCTATAAGTAATTGAACTTTTGCTTAAAATTTGAAGGGAATTTGCACAGAAAATCTTTTGGTATTAAACCGCTCATTAGTACCTACAAAATATGAAAATTGTACGTCATACCACCAATTAGAAATATCTTGTCAAAAAATTTAGAAAAAAAAACTATAATTTTAAACAATAATTTGCAATAAAAACAAACCAAACGATCTATTTATTTTGCATTAAAAATTGACAACCAAACAAAAAAAGCCAATTTTGATTTTTGCCATTCACGCTGAATTGTCATAGGATCTGTTATGAAAAAAGTTTAAAAAAGTAAAAATTATAGAATTTTTTAAGATCTTTGCAACAAGATGCGGCATAAGGATCATATTACAGTAATATCTAAAAAAACTTTTCTCAGCCCCGATATAAAAAAAAGTTGAAGAGATTTCGTAGACCTAGAAAGGTTCGGATGAATGAGTTTAAAAAAAATATATGTCTAAGGGCGAGCCTTGCTGATTTTCAATACCAATCAGTGTGCAGTCAAAATATGCATCTTTGTCAAATCTAAATATTTTTTTGCGTTCTCAAATGAGCGCTTGAACAACAAACCATCCGAATAACGAACGAAGTTAGGTCGGCATAAAATATGATTACGAGCAATAATATATATATATTCTTATATACCATATTGGATCGCAAAAACGTTTGCATTCAGGTTTGCACAATTCTTGTATGTGCGATTGGCTTTTCGTTGCGTTTAAAAAGCCCATTTTATACAATTTGGAACGCTTTGGAATTTTTTTTAAAATACAATACGGAACGTCAAACTACATGGACATATTTTCATAGATTTTGTTTGCAATACGGAATACTGCCATATAAGCAATTTTGTTCAATATAGTAGTAATAAAACTCTTTTAAATTATTTTGTTACGATATATTCAGATGTAATTTTACAACCACACTGCATTTACAAAATCTCGCTAAAAGTCTGAACTTATTGCTGATTATTTAAAAAATACAATAACTTGGTACAATGCATTTAAAAATTACAGAGGTTTAAAATATTTAATATTATGATTCATTTAAATTTTTTGTTTTAGTAAAAAAGAAAAAAACGAGTCTTTGTTTTAAAAAAACTTTGGCGGTTTCTCTTTCCGGAAATAAAATGAAAGGAAAATATTAAAGAACAAAAATTTCAAAGTTAATTATTTATTAAAGTTTAACATAATTTCCGCTTAACAATTATTTCTGTTGTTTAATTACAATTATTATAGCTTTCTTTCTTTCCATTAATATAACCAAATTAAAACATTTTATCTTTGTTCTTTAAATTTTTTGTTGGTTGCTTTTAAGGATAGTGTATTTGTTTTTTCTTTTTAATATTTTCATTTTTGAAATATTAAAACGTAACGTATTTTGCTATATACAAGGGGTTATTTAAGACAATTATGTAATTTTAAGAGTAAAATTTTTTCTTTTAATTTATTCTTATAGTGGAACTCATTATATTAGTCGCATTTATTATACTAAACATTCGGTGAAATACAAGTTCTCTAAATTTCTAGTACTACACAAGAAAAACTTAATATTTGGTACAATATATAAATTTTTATTAGTATATGTTTTGTCCCTAATAATATGCAATATTAAATTTTATTTATTTTACATTGCTATAAAAGGGGGTCCAAAACTGTTGCTATATCATTGAAATATTGGTAAAATATTGATATTCTCGATTTAAAAAAATAAGTAAACTGTTGAAAAAAGTGGTTTTATTCTAGATCAAATGAGAATTATATGGTCAGTTAAAAATTGTACTGAATTAATAGAGTCATTTAATTACAAATTTAAGATACAGTTTTATTAAATAAAAAAAGTTAGTCATAATATTCTTACTTGCCGCATTGATTGTTTGTAATAAATTCAGTTCGAAAAAACTTAGCCTTGTTACTGAATGTTAAAATATAAACAATTTTTATGGTGATCTTCAAACTTACCTAAAAAAGAAAAAAACAAAATAAAAGCGTTAAATATTTTTAATTTTTTGTTAAAGTTTTAATGAAATTTGTTTCAAATCATGTAAGTAAACATCGAAAAAAAATTTATATCAAAAACAACCGTAGAAATAAAAAATCCAAAGAAAATAATTAAAATTTTCGATTCTATAAAAATTATACAGTCTAACGAAATAATTGATATTTAAATTTATTTCCGTAATGATTCGAAGCAATTACAAATTCAACGAGACTTTAATTTTCATTGTTTCAGTATTAAATTTATATATAGTTTGGCTTTAAAATTCTAAAACAGAGTCTTATCTGTTACTAATATGGTAATATCAAAATTATTTAACATTGACATTTGTTTTGATTAATATATTCACCTTTACTCTTTTTGGCGTGTCATTTGAAATGATGGGATATTATTCAAAAATTTTCAAAGTAAAATTAATTTTGTAATTTTAAATTTTATATACCGAAATTACTGTTGAATGACATCAAATCACTTCAAGTTATGCGTTAGGAGTATGACTTTATTTTTCGTATTTTACATAGAAGAAATAAGCAAATTAGAAATAAAGGCTTGACACTTTTGATTTTAAAAGATTGATTCGCGGACATTCTAATTATATAAAATTTCTTATTAAATCAACTACATGGTTTTCAAGATAAGCCAAGTTAATTCCTGTTAATTCTTAACTACGGATTATTAAAAAAACACTTTATTTACTAGAAGTTTGTAGAAATCAAAATTGATTCTATGTGTAACAAAGAGAAAACTTTCATTCTGAACTTTCAAAGTCATATTTAATAATGCTTTAATCGTTTATACTGAAAGATGCAGAGAAAATAAATAATTTTGAAAAGAATTTTAAGCTTCAGTATCCCGAAAAGTTTTGAGCTATGATTATTGAATCACTTTAAACTTTCAAAAGTTTAAAATTTTTAAATCAAATTAAAAGTAAAATTTTTTTTCTCAAATCTAGCTTAGAATTTTGTAATCTAAGATTATCACGGAGGAAGTTATGAAAATTTTTGTTTTCCTTTTAAACACATGACGAAAATTGAAATTAATCATCAAGAAACTGATATGACATTATCAAAATGTATATATATATGTATATATATACACATATGTACAAATAGCATATATCTATGTGTAAGTATACATATATATACATATAAAAAATATTATTCTAATATAATTAAATGAACAAAGGTAATCAAAATATTTTATTATAGCGAGATTATTTTTTATATGTATGTATGTAGTGAAAATTCAAGGAAGGTGACATTTTTATTTTAATTGATAAAAACTTATCAATTCCAGTTAGGTGTGTTTTTTAATCTCTTTCTTTCATTCAAATTTTATTTATTTTGTTTTTGTGTTTCTCTTTTAAATATTTCATACATTTAAACATTTATTTAGACAAGTTCATTATCGCATAAAATTGCTTATTAAAAATATGTTTACAATATACAAAAAATTCCTCTTCCTATATTTATTTTCGTTTTAAGTTAATCATTTTGGAGATGAAACATTTATAATTTTCTACCAACCGTATTAAATACGATAAGGGAGGTATTCTAATAAAGGCTAGTGAATTACAGTAAATTTCACATGTCGAGTTTTTAACAAAAATATATTCTGCATTAGAGAAATTTAAATTAATTCTTTTCGGAGATATTTCAGGCACTCTTGTATCTTAATTTCGATTAACCGTATAAATAAGCTTTTTTCGCAAATATTATGGATAAGTATAGTTCAGCTTTCGGGATGTGACAATTCTTACTAAATGAACTTTTATTATGAGTCAATTTTAACTAAAAGAAAAAAATCCCCTTTGATAAAGTTCGTATGTAGCGCAAAAGTACATAGCAAATACAAGTATTTTATTCCGAATAAAAAAAAAAAACAAATATTTTATTCCGGATAAAAGGGAGTTTTCTTTTCATACACTTAAATTTTATATTTCGAAAATAATATCAGCACTTTCATTGAAGAATTTTTTCAATATTAGATTTATTTTTATTTTAAAATTTTAATAATAATAAAATTTTTTATAAAAGTAAAGTCTGCGTGACAATTCAAAGAGTATCAAAAGCATGAAAAAATCAGGATCCAGAAGCTAGATCCAGATTTATTTTATACTACATTTCAATTTTTGACCATATACTTTACATACAAAGAAATTTCTTTGCAAAATTACATTTCAATTCTGAAATCGTATCGAGCTTATACCACAAGGGATTGATTTAACAATCTTATGGACGGATTTTATTGAGATATATAACACATATGTTTGTGCATGAGCTCTGTTAAGCTGAAAGCGAAACCAACTGACAAAATTTTTAGAGAAAAATCAGATCCTAGAACCTCTGCCAAGAATCAAATTACATTTTGAACCTTATAACTTTGCAAATTATTAAAAAAATAATAATTTAATTGAATTCGCATTACTCAGTAGAAAATTCATAATTCGGTTGGTTATGTGCTGACCACATCATGTTTTTATTTCTTTGCATACAGTTAAGTGTATAAAAATGTATAATAAATGATTTAAAAAGGTTTAGTAAGTGTTCACTCTTTTTTTTTTTTAATAAATATAAAGTACTTACTTATATTTAATTATATGGTAGATTATAATATCATAACCACTTATGCATAAAATTTACAATTGTATAAAGATCATAATAAACAAAAAAAAAATGAAATCAAAAAAGAAAAACAAATTATAATTCTGGGCTTATCACTCTATTTATGATATCAACAAAATATTTAAGAATTTTTTTCATAATCAAATGATAAAAGAATGGAGAGAAAAAAAAAATATACATACTAAATGTTTTATAAAATTTTTTATACCCGTGAGGGAAGAAACATGTTATTTATGCGATTTTATATACAGCGAAAAATGAGAAGAATTTAATTCGGTCAAAAACAAAGGTTATTTTGAGTGTTCAACTTGAATAAGTGCATTTCAGACTAAGAGAATGAGATGACAATTGAGTAATTTATAAAGAAAAATTAGAAAATTTGCTTATAGGTTTTCTCCAAAAATGAGCATATGCCAAAATTCAGAGAATAATTAAAAAACAATTCATGTATAACAGTTCTTGTATTGGAATGGAGTATTAGAAATTATTTGATTCAAAAAAATTGTGTAATATTTTTGACGATTTTGATTTTTATAAACTTATATATTCAAATAATTATGGAAGTAGTAAGAGAATTGCACCGCGTTATGCGAGTGCCCAACACTAAGTCACCAACAGGCTCAACAACAATCTTCGACAGCACATTACGCTGTTTAAAACAACCCTAAGCTTACTTATGGAAAAGAAAATGTTTTAAAAAAATATTCAACATTATTCCATCAACATCTAAATTTGCAGTCAGATGTTTAAGTCTAGAATTTAAACATATAGAATGTGTTTTTGCGTTGCCATAATAGAAAATTTATACAATTCGTTTGTACTGGAATTTAGAGCTAAAAATTTTTTAGATCTTAAATTTTTAAAAATGATATATTATTCAAATATATTGAGATTTTCAACCCAGAGTTCACATAAAAATACTGAAAAATTATCTAGAATTTACAAAATATTGTTTAATAATATCACAATATTTCAAGTGATGCAAACCAATTTGTTGAACTGAGTTTGACTATCTTTTTGAGGCATCATGGAATTTAATGTTTATTTTATATATGCACATTTTTATTTAACAGCCAAATAAACCCATACAGAAAATTTTTAATATTTTCTTTTTAAATATTTTTTTATTTGCTTAATAATTGCTCATTATTAAATAAAATTTGTTTTAATTCCAAAAAGAAATTCCATTAACGTTGATCATCACAAGATTATAGAAAAAGCATATCGTACTGAATAGGAGAAGAAAAAAGATCACTTGATTTCATGGGAAATTAATCCTAGAATAGATGGTCCAATAAATTTAGTTTATATATAATTATAATATTTATGTGCCTAGATGTATGTATATGCATTATTGCATTATATTCCATTATAACGTAAAATTTCAATTGAAATGTTTTTTTTTTTTTAAATTTTGTTTAATATTTTTGATACTAACCCGACATTGTCCCTATTATTATTACTATAATATTAAAATTAATAAAATTCCTTGGAGAATTTTCGTAAACGAAATAAAGAGAAAAAAAAGAATACATTGTGTTTTTATTTTTTCTTTGTGAATAAAGGCTGTGTTCTGCTATTATTGCGCAGATATTCATATTATATATATATATACTCGTATGTACAAAATTTGCAATAATGTGATATTTTTAGTGTTTATATTATAAAGAAGAAAATATTTTCGCGGAAAATTTATATGTGCATGGGGGTGTGTTTGTGTATGTGTGGAAAACTGATAATATAAAGAAATTTTTTTAAGCATTTGTTTTTTCTTATTGTTTTTGTATATTTAGTTTTTTCTTTTTATTCAAAGTTAAAAGAAAAAAATTTATAAATGTTTTGTATAAATTTATTATTTTGTTAAATGTTATTATTATTATTATTATTATATATCTCTGAATATTTTAATAAAGGGTATTCACAATATCATTTATTTTAGCAAGTAAGAATTATTGTGTGGCATATTGTAATGATTTATGGCAAAGTTCAAAAAAATATTTTGCCGCTATATATATACAGTTAATAAATATTGTTGTATAAGTTAAATATCAACGTAGGCTATAAAAGTAATTTTTAAAAAAAAGTGTTTATTGTGAAAAATAAGTGTTCTGTATATAAGAAAAGAAGTTCTGACTCCTTTCATTGTTCGCTATATACATCATATTTTGAAGAGTATACTCCCCTGAGAATGCACAAAAAATTTTTTTAAAATATTTAGCAAAAACAAATAAGATATATATATATATGTAGGTACATATGTCCAAAAATAATTTATATCACATAATGTTTGCATTTATTATAAAAATCCGAGTAATTAAAATACTTCAAATAATTTTTTAATAAATTTATTACCAATTTTATCTACCTACTTAGTTGAATACTCTAAAGCTATTAATTTTACTATACTTTTAAATTTGAACTTTTTAAATTTAAATTTTTTATTCAAAAATTTCGCAATAAAAAAAAAATTATTTTTACAAATTAAGTACAATGCTTTTACGTTATCTAATAGACATAGTGCGGTTGTGGAAAATTTTTTATTATTAATTTAATGATCTCTTTTTACTTTAGTTTAATTAAATTATTATTAAATAATGCAATATTTTCAATGAGTGCGTACAATATACAAAATTAATATTGAAAATTTAATTTGATTCAATGAGGTACAGAACTTTAGGAAAAAAATTTTGTACTGAATTACGTATAGCGTTGAAATCTTTATGAACAGCGATTTTTAAAATTTTAATTAAATAAAAAAAACTTTCATACAAAACCTAACATAGTATTTGTTAAATAATTGATTTAATACAAAAATTAAATAGAAAATTAGAATTATCAAGAACTCGCTCACACATTGTATCACAGCAATCTTGTTTCGAAAACATTTGTTGTGTTTCAGTTTAAATTATTGTTAATTTAAAAAAAACCAGAAAAAGCAGTTTAATAGAGTTAGAGCAATATGAATCAGGTATAAAGAAAAAATTCTTTAGTAGTCTAGTGAAAACTTGTACAAAACCACTTGCATATATATTTACTTTTTTCTTAATACAAAAGATATTTTCAATATCCATATTGTGACTTCTTTAAATTGTAATATTTGCATTAAATCTTGAATCAAATCATGGTATCTTTTTTCAATTTAAAATAATTTTATAATAATGAATATTTAATTTCTTCCCATTAAGAATAATTTTATAAATAATTAAAAATTAATTTAAGTACTTAACATAAAATGGTCAGTGTCAAAACAAAAGAATTAAAATATTTAATAATTTTGAATATGAATTTTTTTTTTGTTGTATTTAAGTCCAAAAAAAATAAATAAATTTTCACTTAAACTTTTATCTGAATTTCTTGTTTTTTTCTAATTTTTATTGTTGTTTTTTTTTTTTTTTTGTAAAACTAAAACCTTAAAAAATTGTAAATATTTTATTATTAACAATAAATATATATGTACGTATGTGAGTACAAATATGCAAGAACATATGTACATACATATGTAATAAATTTAAATCTTTTCATTTTTTGTATATATACACTTATATATGTAGATATGTATGTATATGATTATTTCTATAAATATTTTATAAAGCAACAATTTTTGTAATAGACCTCAAAATGATTTGTTTTATAAGAGAAATTTTTGTTTAACCTTTGAAGCAAAAAAAGAAAAAAATATTAACTTTGTTTTATTTTTTTTCTAAATAAAGATTCAAAAATAATATACATATATATATATGTACATATATGTACATTTTTGTTTCTTTTATTAAAATAAATATTCATACACACGGTAAATAATAAATACTGATATTTTCAGTCACATATATTAAAATTGACAATATACTTATTATTCTATATGAAAAATGAAAACAAAAAAAAAAATAAACTTTTAACAAAATCAAAAAAAAAAAATAAAAAAATAATAATTTTTTTTAACAAAACTTCGAGAGCTCGTTTTGTTACAAAAATATCCACTTCAATATTAAAATCCTTTTACTAAAACATAAATAAACATAAATTTTACGTATGTACATATGTATATAATCACATTCACATAAGTATTTATTTATTTAAATGTACATACATGCATACATACAGCTATATATATTTGTGTTTGTTACAAAAATCTTTTATTTGCATAGGTATATGTGTATTTATGTATAAAATGTTACATATTTTTATGTAGATTTTCTTCTCTAATACGATGCATACATACATGTATTTAATATAATACACATACATATATGTATTCGATTAACATACACACTACACATCCGTGCATAAATAATTATAATAATAAAATATATAAGATTCGTTCTAAACGTACATATACATACATACTCGCATTTACACATTGATTTCTTTTCAATATAAATAAACAAAACAGTATATACAGTGAAATCTATTTAAAATATATTCTGCAATGCTAACCATCTCTTCGAGCATTTTTTCGGAACGCAAACTTTGAATAAAATTAAGATAATTTTTTTTTGGGTTGAAAGAAAAATACCTTCGTAACACAAAAATCATTTTGTCGCACGAGAATATTAAGATTTTACGTGTTAACAGCTTTTAGGTTTTAATAAAAAAAAACTTATTTTTGCAAAAGAAAAGTTTTTTTCCACTTCCCTCAGCTTCAAAGTTATTGTCTCTTGAAATTTGTAAAATTTTCTGTGTCTCATATTTCCGAAACTGCAAACTTTTCCATATCTATAAAAGGAAAAAGCTAACGGTAAATATTATCCCATTAAGGAATATAATTATTTTTCTTAGTTCCCTCTTATTTAACCGTTAAAATCAATCATAATGTTAACGCTTCTTCCCATTTTTTTCCCTTCATCCTAAATGTATGCAATTAGTTAATACATTTTGGTATAACAAATAAAAATAACTTAAATAGCTTGTGTAGATTGTTAAAAATTATTTTAACTTGTTGAAGGGAAAAATTATTCTTTGCAAACCTTTAGTTTTGACTAAATTTTTCTTGATTATCAGCACATTTTATATTTTTCAGTATTTTTAAGAAAACTTTAAAAAAATTAAGGTGCTCACAAGAAGTGAACTTTTTATAAGAACCCAAATTTAAATTTTTGTATGTTAATTAGCAGCATTATTTTTGTGTATTAATTAGCACAATTTCAAAAAAATTGCTTAAAGGCCTTTATACATATTTATATTGAAATTTATGTTGAATTTCGAAGAGGTTCTATGGGGACAATTTACAAAATTTTGAATTAAAATTTTAATGTAATGAAGAAAAAAAAATTTATAATAAAAATTAAAAGCTTTTCTTTTTAAAAATCTGACATTTTCATTCTTGTGCTCAACAAATTTAAATACGCAAACTCTATGAAATTATTTTCAGAAATAATAAAATTGTAGGATTATAAATTGATTTCGCTGTATTTAGTTTGTGGTATAAAAATAACTCTTTACTTTAGCAGTTATGCCTATTTTGATGTTGACATTTTATTTTTGTTTTTTTTTTTTTTTATTTATTATTTTCTTGTTGGTGTTATTGTTTCATTATTATTTTCCGTTAAATAAAAAAAAGTATGAAAAAAGAGAAGCAAAAAATATGAAAACATTTCTAATTCTCAAACACCAAAAGATTTTTGAATGACTCTCTGAATATGGTTATTTTCTCATATGTGTATTTTTATATCCTTTTTAGTTCTTCCTTTTCCATTTTTGTTTTTTGTTCTCATTTTCTTATTTCCGTTTTTTGTCTTTTCACATTATTCTTTCTTTCTTTTTTTTTTCCCCTATATATTTATGAAATATTTTAGTACGTTTGTATAAAAGTAATTTATCTTTTATGAATTTTACATGTTGTACTTCTATTTAAATAAGCCTACGTACAGTATATTTAAATAATGTAAAAGATAATTCCATATTATTACCATAGGATGTTATTGTATTATAGGGAATTTTAACAAAATTACTTATAGTGCAATGGAAATTTTTTCAAATATTTTCGACTTGAGAGAATTTTGTTTCAGAATAAGTAACCAATATGAATAACAGCACTGAGACTTAAGCAGCAATAATGATAATAATGATAGTAATATTATAATTTTTGTAAGTTCGAAATTTAATAATGCCAAAAGTAATAACCACAAATTTGAAATTTAAATGCCAAAAGTGGTTGAAATAAATTTAAAATGTAAATGTCAAAAATGTTATTGTTAACTTAAGGAATCTCCGTCAGAGTTTTTTTTTCAAAAACACATTTTGCAATGGATACACAAAAATTAAATTTAGGATTTCATAATTCACAGTAACTAAATCAGAAAATTCGGTAAAAACAGAAAATTTTCTCATATTACATTCTCATTAGTTGAATTGATTTTATTGTACATTATATTAATCGTCATCTTAAACTTGAATTTTCCGAATACTTGGAGATATTTTGTATTATTTATATTCAACATTATATAGAGCCTTCGAAAGAGACGACTAGATGTTTATTTTGTTAAATAAAATATGCCAAAAATTAGATTTTTTAATTTTTAACTATTTTTATAATTATTTCTGAAAAATTTTACCATTTAAATGTGCACCACGAGCAAGTCTACAGGGTGTCATAAGAAAATCAAAAATTTTCAAGAGTGCAGCAATCTCGTCCAAATGTTATGTTTCAACTCCAGAATTGTTCTAATTTTAATCTAAATAATTCGAACAAATTACTTTAAAACGAATAACCCATAAATTTGTCTGTTTCAATACATTCAAAATATATTATTTTTGTAGCTGGGTAATTTATTTTTCAATAACAGGCTTTTAAAATTTATTAATATCTTCTTTTTTGCATCAAGTATAATTTTAGATTTTATAATTCAATCTTCATATTGTGTCTATGAAACTATTCTTTATTCAAATAAAATTCATTAGTATTTGTTAATTTAAGAAAAGTAAATTGAATTACTTTTAAACAAAACAAGACCTTCAAATTTCTTCTATCAGCCTATTACACTTTTATTTTCTATATACATATATGTATGTATTTAAGTGATCTAATATAACACCTATAATATAAAAATTTCATAATATGCATTATATTTATAAGAAATTTGAGCTTCTCTATTTAATTTGATTGTATTAGATGTTTAATCGCCTATCTATACATGTATTACCTTCGATATTATTTTAATGATCAACTAATTAGTTTTTATAAAAATCGTCAAGGCATAAAATTATATTAAATGCATGTGCATGCATAATTTCTATAAGTATGGAATTTAAATTTAAATATTTTCAATAATTACTATATAAAAAAAAAGTAAATTAAAAACGCTAACCCCACAATTTGCTTTTAAAAACATATGATATTTCTAAATATGCTTTCGATATTTTTATATATATATATACATATATATATATATATACATATATTTTATATACACACATTTATACTATATTATTTAATTTATTAGAACTAAACCTTGAATAAAATCAGACAGCAGAATAATATTAAAAATTTATTTATAGTTTCGTTGAAAAAAAAAAGTGTATTATACATAATAATCGTGTATGTATAATGCTTTACATACATACATTCGAATATAAAATTTAAAATAATAAATTGCTAAAAAAATATATATGTAGCATATAATGCAGTCATTTGCGACTACAGCAACATAAGTCAAAAAGTAAGATTTCTAAGTTGAGTAAGTCAAGAGAATGAGAAATTTTCAATTTATTTAGCGACACAACTTTTTAATCGCTCTGTTAAAATAAATGTGGTGGGTAGGTCTATTAATGTCTCGGTTTTCTTCTAATATAGGTGCCATAACATTAATCTTCTTGCAATCTACTATTTGAAGTTATGCGTTAAAATTTATTGCAAAAACTTGTTTCTTCCAGTCAGCAGTAGAATGTTGTAATATTCAGTTCTTTGTTATACGTTGTTGCTGGATATGTAAGCAATTATTTTTGTAATGCACAGTTTTGAGAATAAGAATGTTGTATTTACAATATTTATGAGAAAGTTGTCTACTTACGATTTTAGTAAAAAAATAAATTTAAAACCATTTATTTCATTTATAACAACTTCATTAAAAATGCATCAACATCACTGCATAAAATTACTTATAACGTTCAACAATTTAAGATCATATTTTAAAACACAATTCTTTAAAAACTTGTTATAAGAAATTCAGTTTTTTTGAGTTATGTCATTGTTCTTTTCAATGCACGAACTACATATGCAAGTATGTAATCTCATTTTAAAATTATGTATTAGAATTATATGAAGAAAATTATAGTGTACAAGCCCCTTGACCCCCATACAGATTTTTGACCTATTTTATATATTATAATTTCAATATTTATATAAGCTCTTCAGAAATATGTAGCTTTAAAATGAAATTAAATTATTTATTATTTAAAGAAAAAAATATTTTTTTTTAAATATTTGTTTAATATCATAATTATATAGAAAATTGAATTAACTATATAATATTCTACGGTAATATAAAAAATAAAATAAAAAAACTGCCTTTAAATGTGAAAAGTACGTTATTCATACAATTTTTTGAGTTTTTAAATGAAATACAAATATTATTTTAGGATGGACAATAAATTTAAACATATTGATTTCTCAGAAACAATGCACGTAATAAAATTATTTGAAATGAACTAATTTTTAAAATGTTGAAAATGGTATGCCTTACGCTATTCGATATCACACTGAATGGTGTATAATAATGAACATTTCAATAAAATACTGAAGGTAAATGGAACATTTTGAGAAATTGGCCATCAATTTGTTTTAAATTTAAAATTTTTTGAAAATTTAAATTTAAAAAATTATTTCAATAAATATTATTTCCAAAATATCAATCTTTGAGTAGCATTCTACACTATGTTTGAGACAATACTAGGTTTTTTATTTCAAAAATAATGTTTAATTTTGAATAAGTAGAATACCACAAAATGTTGGATAATTCAATACTAAATATAATTACTGATTTTATCAAAAACTACATAATAAACGTAAATTTCAAAAAAAATTTTTTGCTGCAAAAAAGTGAAATCAAATTGTGCAAAATAATTATGCATTTAATATAGATTTAAATTTGCATATATTAAAACTGTAAACGCTAATTAATGCTTATAATCTCGAATATTTTGAAATAATAACTTAGCAATTAGCAATATGTACCATTGATTTACTTTATGTTAAGTTTAAATTCCGAATGCTAACTAATACATTTTCGTACTCATATACTCGTATCTCTCTATTTTGATAATAAAATATTTTATAAAGTTGAAACGATTTATATATTTCATCTTTTTTCAATAAATTTAATCTATTTTAATTAATAAGTTATTTACATTATGAATTATTTTATTTTAATATATGTAAATTGCAAATTGTAAAATGTAAAAATGCAAAAATTTTGAATATTTTCTAGTGAAAATCCATATTTAACATTTGTTCGAGCAAATGTTTTTAGAGGTATTTTTTTTAAACTTGTGATCCAAATGGTTTTAATTCTTTCGCTTGAATAAACGCCATACAAAATGAAGTTGAGTGTGCACAATGTGCAATTCCGACGATAATTTTAAATATCTCAAGTTCCTAGAAAAATATTTCATTTAGTAAATTTAATTATTAAACACTAATATTTTAGTACGTTGTCATTTTGCGAAGATGATTCAAAAATCAGACATTGTTTTTGTTTTTTACACAAAAATTATAAAAAATTTTCTACTAATGTTTAGTCGGCAAAAGTTTTAAGTTTACGATTAAGTACTATTCTAGTCAATTTTCAATCATGAAAATTTATTTATTTTATACCTCATTATGAACGGAATTTTTTATTTAATAAATTTGAATTCGGAAGAATATGCTGTTTCATAAAAATAATGTGTGGGCAACTTTAATTTTTAAACATGGCAAACCAAAATGCAAGCCAAAATTGTCAAAATTGCAAAATTAATTTTATGATCTGCGATTTGCTTAATCCCTTTCCAACTTAGGGTCCCAATTTATTTTCAAATAGCGTAATATTTTAATTTTGTATTTGTATTTTTTCTTTCAGTTAACAGATACATATGTATGTTGGTTGCTAATTAAAACTTCAACATAGACCACTTCATTCTAATTTACACAAATATTAAAAAAATTTCAAAACATTTTAAATAATGTAAACGGCTACAATATGATCGTATGGGTATGAAATCGATCTCATGCGGTTTATTATATCTTCTTAAAAAATTTTTTATAATTTTACTGATTTACAAGACAAAAAAATAATAGTACACGAAATGATTTTGATTTAATTTCGAATTTATTTGGATTATAGAAGAAATAAAATTTTGTAATTAGGATAATGTTTTCCTCTTTCAATTTAAAAATTATTGCTTATAAATTAAAGTATTTTTAACTATATTTAAAACAAGCTATAATTATTTAATTATTGCAACTTACTTAAGGTTTTGATTATGAAATTTTGAGTTGCTAAATTTTTCCAATCCAATACTTTTTTGCAAATTTTTTGTTTAATTATTTTCTATATTAAAGAAAGTTAGAAAGAAACTACGACAGCAATAGAATACATACAATAGTGAACCCCTGAAAAAATTTAGATCGTTTTATTATTATTACGAGTCGCCCCTGAAAAATCACGAATCTATAAAATTAGCCGAACTGGCCCAATATTATAGCAATATTTGGGTACATACCTAAAATCTTAATTGTGTTTTTATGTACACACATATTATATATAGGGTACTTTTAATGGCCTTACACATTACATTCTGGTATTAAAGCCATCTTTATATCTTATATGAAAACGTCATTAAAATTTTTAAATTCTTTTTACTAAATGAATGAATACGTAATTAAATTTTTACCAAAAAAAGAGAAATAAAATATAAAAAATTAAAAGTATTTGAAAAGAAAAAAAAAACTAAAAGTTATTTTTAACACAATTTAAAAAAAAAAATAAATAAAACGAGAAAAAATTGTTCCATTTCGATGATTACAAAGGAAATCTCTAAAAAGAGAAGAAATAAGAAAAAATGTTAGCTAACTCGTAACACAAAATGAATTCCTTTCCCCTATTTTTGGTCTCTTGTCGCAATTAAACAACGAAATGAAAATTGTTACAAGATATCAAAATGATTATATTGTAAAATTTTGTTTTCTTTTTCTTGTTTTTACATTCTATTCTTTATATATACATGCTACATAGTTATACTTATATACTCTTACATATTTAAATATACTTGCACTACTTAATTATGTAATAAAAAAAAATTTTTTTCTTTAGTGAAAACACGTTCTTATGTTTTATTTCGCGCCTCATCGTTATTTTATTATTATCATACCTTGTTATTATATTATAAAAATCTACGTGGAGAGTTGAAAACAAAAATCTTCAGATTTGCTTTTTTCTTTTTGCTTATTATGTTTTTATATTTTTCTTTTTTTTTTTCATGGTTTTTATTACCCGCCACAAGCTAAAATTCATTTAGTTTAGAAAAAAAAAAATTGATATTTTTTTTTCTCTCTTCTAATGTTTTAATATTTTATGTATGTATAATAGTATTGTAGTTATTTTGTTATATAGCGGATACGATTGTATAACAAAACTATATACATAAATATTTAGGGCATAATATTTAAATTTTATAAATATGTATACGCAATATTATAAAGACACCTACAATGTAACATTAGAATTTAAGTTTAAACTATAATTTACATTAATACATATGTATATTATGTTTGTATGTATATAGGTAAAACAGATGATAATGTAAAAAAATTTAATGTAATGAATTTTAATGTAGAAATAAGAATATTTTAATAAAAAAAAATTTTTTTTTTCAAGAAATAAGTATAATCATTAAGGGACACCAAAACTAAAATTCTTTTAAAATATTATTAGTATATTATGTATGCGTATAATTATAAAAAACAGTACTCGTAACACTACATAGATGAGATTCATGATTTTGTGCTGAATAATATTGTAAATTTAATGTACACGTATACGTATACTTATTTGATTTTATGGTAAGGTAATATAAACAATTAGGAAATGTAAAATCCTATATGAAACTATGTGTATATAAAATTTTGTTAAAAAATTTAAAAGAACTTTTTGTATACTTAGATTTAATATCGTTCTAATCCAAAAACAACTGTTAAAGACTGAGACATCAAAATTGATCTGATATTTCAAATTTAATACAAGAAATTTAGTAAGATCACATCGAACTTTTATAATAATTATATAACAGTTAATTCACTTATTGTTGTTAAAATTCTGATGTATTAGAATATTTTCAAAAATAAATTGAATTTTTTTTAAAAACTTATGCGCATACAAAAGTATGAACAAACACACATAGTTATTATTGAAATGAATAAATTGGTCACTAAATTACTTGTCCTATAATTATTTTACTTACTTTTACATATTAAAATCATAAATAAATCAATTTTATTTCGTTCCTTTTTGACATTAATTATTAAAAGTACATTCATATATCAAAATTGCGAATTAAATTTAAATATAAAAATTTTATGTTACGCCCCTAGTTATGCAATTTCATGCATAACGGTAGGCGTAAATTCACGATTTCAAAACTGTTTATGAAATTATAGGAGTAATTTAAATGCTAAAGTCTGCAACAAAAATTTGGACCACTTATAACAGTCTATATATACTGCTTTGAATTTTTCTATATTAAAAAAAATTCGATGTATTTTTTTAAAAAATTCTACTGGATTACTTTTAGTTTTATTTGAAAGTCCGGCAAAATTTTTCTAATTCAAGTAAAAAATGAAAAAAACTGAACTAAATTGAAGAGAAATAAATAAGTAAAATATTACGTTTGCATTTACGAAGAACAGTAATTACAGTAAAATTGTAATTTCAGTCAAAATTTGAACAAGAAAAACAATTTCAATGTTAAAAATAAAAAAACAAGAGATTTCAAATTCTTAAAATTAAAATATTAGACAAATTAGAATTATTGAACATCTAAAAATCAATTAAAATGAACTTGATTTTTTTTATTTAAATAAACTTTTATTTATTCTTTGACATTTAACTTATAACACTTTATGTTTTTTTTTTCTAAAATTAATTTAGTTACCGAATTCAAAAATATATTTCTTCAAATATGTATTCAAAAATATTTTAAACTTAATTAAAAATTTTAATTTTAATAGGTCATTAAAAAGAAAAAGAAAATATAAAAATAAAAGCTCAAAATAAAAGTTCATTCACCTATTTTGAAAAATTTATGCATATAAGATCTATGTGTTTACAATATTCAACAAATCACACAATCTAATCACACAAATTAATTTATAAAAAATTTTAGTCTTATTGAAAACAAAAAATTTTAATTATTCCTTAAAATTATAGTAGCATTTAATAATATTATTCAATTTATAAAATTAAAAATACATTTATTTTATTTTTTAAAAGAAAAAGTTACAAAGATTATCTAAAAAAGCTTACAAAATTTATTAAAAAAAAAAAATTATAAATTAATAACATTTATTCATAGATTACACAAATAAATTAATCCTTTAATGTCTTCATAAAATTTAATTGTTGTTAAAAAAAAATTCTTCTTTACCAAGAAAAAACATCACACCCTTGAACTTGCTATCATCATAAAAAAAAATCCCAAATAAAATTAAAAAATTAAAAAAGAAAATACACAAGAAATATTTCAATGTCAAAAAATTAAAAATTTTTGAAATTGTGAATGTCATCTTTCAAAAATATAAAAATAGTAAAAAGAAAAAATCAAAAAATATAAAGCATAAAACAAACAAACTGAGAAGAAAAAAAAAATTTTTTTTTTCAAAATGACATTCACAATATTTTTATTTTTTATTTTTTCTTCATTTTAAACTTATGTACAGTTAAAACAAGAGATTTAATTTAAGTCTACAGGTGTGTACACGTATAATTATACACACCTATTGCAAATATGTATAAGATATTAAAGTACATAAAAAATTATATTTTTTTTTTTAATTATTATACATAAGAAAAACATTTAAATTCTTAGAAAAATTTTCCAGCTCTACACACAAAAGAGAGAATGAATAAAAGAAAAAAGAGTTCGTTGAGACTTTAAGAAAATTAATTGTCTTTTATCATGAAAAATAAGTCTGTCATTTGGATTGAAATTAGGTTGAATTGAAAAATAAAGTATAACAAGCATAAATTTATTTTTTATTCACTGATAATATTGATATACATACATAATAAGTATATGTACATACACGTAAATGGGTATAAGTTGTGTAGCAATTAGAAAAATAAATATGTTTAAATGTATTTTTTAATTTTGAAGTGTTTTATAATAAGTGTTTCATTTAGTATAAGTCACGACAATAATAATTAAGAAAATGTGTTTAACAAAAACCTAAATTATATACATTATTAAATTAATGGAGAAATCATTTTTGCCAGGCTTTTTATGAACAAAATTTCATCATTTCAAAACTACTAAAACTTACTAAAAACAAGTTCAAACTTTTTGAAATGCAAACGAAAAATTATGAAGGAATTAAATTCGGAGATCTTTTCAGAACATCGATTGCATCATGAATTCTAGAACCAATTGCAAGCTTAAGATGTTAAGTTATTTCAAATAATGAAAAAATTGTAAAACCAACTTCGCCAAAATAATTTAAATTGATTTTTTACTTAAGTAAGTTTGACACTAGTTTTCTGAATTCTTAGAGTTATTAGGTTTATTTTTGAGATAAGCAAGGCTATAACCAACTTTATTATGATCGTCAAACCTAGGCATTTACTTAGGATTTAGTAAAATTTTTTTTCAATTTAATTAAAGCCTAAATGCATTTAATTAATATAATAACAAAATGTCAAATTTGAACATACTGCAATGGAATCAAGCTTCTATATTTATATAATTTTATAATGCATATTTACATATTTAATTATTATTTATTTATTTATTTCTGTATACAATCTAAATGAATCTTATTAAATAGGAAGATTATTATTCAATAATTTTTTTTATTAGTTTTTGTTCCATTTCTATTAAATTGTGGCTTCAGTTATTTTTTCTATTTTCCATAATTCTTAATCTAATAACATATAAATTCCTATAGTGCATATAAATTCTGTTACCTGGATTTATTTTAAAGCACAGTTCCCGGTTCTTAAATGTTTCTATTATAATATTGATAAGAACTTAATATTATTATTCTTTAATTACGGAAAATTTTATGATAAATTAATTCGAATTATTTTCTCTTTTTTTTTTAAATGTTAACATACATACAGAAGTTGGTATTAGAATTAATTCGCAAGAAAAAAATAATAGTAATAATAAAATCCTTACTTATAAAGCAGTGTCTGACATACATAAATAAAACTAATATCGTACTTAATTGTGAAATTTCTTGCACCTTGAACATTTTCTATTTTTGGTTTCTGCATTAGTAATACATGTATTTATATATATTTATATAGCTACTTGTTTCTGTTATACACAGTTTGTTGTAATAGGATTACCTAAAATCCTAATTTTAAAAAACTAAAAGAAATTTTTTTTTTCATTCGAAAGCAAACAGTAGCAAAATTTTTTTTCCAATATAAATGAAAGCAGTAATTTTTTTTTAATACATTATCTTGTATTAAACATTATCTTGTTAGCGGTTTCTTGTGTCTCGTTTAAAAATACAACGAAAAAAGACAATAATGAAAATTAAATTCACATATACATAGTAATTATTTTAGTTCTATTTCATTTCAAAATGTCGTACATTATAATTTCATTTTGCTTGTACACAAAACAACACACACAAAGGCAGTAGATTATATTAATATTATATTGAATGCTTATTTATAACAAAAGTAACACGAAAAAAAAAAATCGTGATAAATACGGATACCAGACACCTGACAATAATGTAGAGACTAATTGGCGCCTAATTAAACCATATTGTAATTTCGATTTTAAATAAATAGTTGAACATATGAATTATTATTGTATATCCCAATGTTAATATTATATTATAGAAATAAAGCACATATGTACATTGAAACACTTGTATACTTACTTATATAATTAGAAAATAAATTGTTACAAGTCTTTACACTTTTTCTCATTATTTAAACAACTTTAACATAATTTTTAGACAAGTGTTTAAAGCTGTATAACAATTTTTGTGTATAGTTATTTGTGTTTTATAGAACTGCGTCCAGTAGATATAATTGAAAATTTTTCTGAACAAGCTGTCGTTGTATTAAACATTGTGTATAATAGTTAATTGTATACACTGCATTACTAATTTTGATTAATATTGATTGAAGCGCAGCTGTAAAAATTTCGCTAATTTAATGCCTTCTACTTTCTATCTAGTAAAATAAATAATAGCTAAAAAAAAGTTTTTGGAACTGCTTTTTATTTTTCAAATTATGTTTTTAAATTTATAAATAATAAACTTTAAGCTTAATTCATTTGTACACAGAATTACACAAATCTAATTATTTAAAATTATTGAAAGACAAATTCATATAATAATTTTAATTGAAAATTTTTAGAAAAGTAAGTACGTAACGTACTTATGAACATTTAAGCCCCATGGTAAAATTCATTTAACAACTCTTAGACTAAGTTATTTTAAAGAATTTTTAAATTGAAAAACTAAACGTACATACATATGTATACAGGCATAAATAGATGGAATCGAAACATTTATTTCAAATGTTAAATTTATATATTGCTCAATTCTGCTGAATTACAAGTTATCATAAGCATCATGAACTAGAAATTACGACACAAGTATAAAAAAAATTTATTATAAAATATTTTTAAAAGTGTCAAAAACCGCAGATCTGTGAACCATGCCCCATAATTTTCTGTAAGTTTCGAAGTAGCTATAAATTGTAACTCTATATAATCACCATCCGTAATATAGTCAAGACGTGGTTGGTTTATTATAATTCTGACGCTTTCCATATATTAGTTAAGGAAAAGGAAGACAAGCAAGAAGCTGCTAAAAAATAAGTGTATTTCTTCAATTAACAAATTTCCCCATTTCGTAATTACTATCACTTATGAATTTCTCTCTTTACTGAGAGTTGATCTGTATTGTGAACTTTATAATTTTATGCAGCAAGTAGTTAAAGAAATTTTCGTGAATTGGAATATTGTAATTTCTTTAAAATGTATTACTAAGGACATTGGAACAAGAATACGAGATAAAGGAGAAATGATTAGTGTTTATGTGTCATAACTTACGACCATCGTTGAATTGTGTCATGCAAGTTTTGAAACTTTTGATATTTGATAAGAATTCAAAAATTTAGTTTAAAAGTTTAAGTGTTCATATGTACTGTACTAATATTTTAATTTTAGTTTAAAAATTTTTTATTAATTTGATTAGTTAATTATACACAGAAAAAAATGAATTAGATTTTTCAACTAATCGTAATTAGCTGATCTCAAATTAGGTGTTTTTTATAAACAATTAGAAGTATTGACAACTCCTTTAGCTGTTTTAAAATTCATTATTAGCTGGCTCAACTATTTAGAATTAGTTGAATACAATATTAAAAAAATAGGTGATATGTCTAATCCTTTAGGTGTATTATCTAAAATAAATAGTTGAAAATATTCAACTAATTTTAATAGACATTTCTCCTAAACATTTGGTTATTTTAGAAAAGAAAACAAAAAATAAATTTACAGTTTTTATATAAATTCCTAATCAACGACTACATTTTTAAATATTTTGACTACAACAGTAGTTGATTCAGCTATTTCATTTTATTGCAAAAAATTGACTAAAACATTAGTTGAACTACCGAAAACATTGGCTGACTTATCAAAAGATCAAATATTTTGTTCAGTAAAAATAAAAAACAAAATACCGTTACTTTTCTTCTTCAATGACTACTTTTCTAAATATCTTAACTATAACTTTAGGTGATTCAGCCACTTTATTTTGCTCCAAAAAAAATTAACTAAAACATTAGTCGAAATATCGAAAACATTAGCTGAATTCACATAAAAACACTCGTTTTATCAAGAGAAAATCCAAAGTACCGCTAGTTTTTTTTGTATTCTAATTTTTAAAGTATTTGAATAGAAGCTAGTACATGGTGAATATTGATATAGTGAAGAAGCATAGTTTTGTTTTTGTAAAAAAAATTTTTAGTGATTAAAATTAATTTTAAAAAATTTTAAAAAAGTCATTATTATTAGTTAAAAAAAAATAAAAATTGTTTACAAATAATTTTAAAATTGTGTTAAAAGTTATACGAGAAACTTGTTACTATTGAATACATAAGTGAACGGCAATTTAAAATTGTAAAATTTTTATGAAATCAAATACATAAGTAAAAAAAATCAGGATCTGGTTCTTGTTCTGATAAAACTATCAAAAGAATTAAATAATTCCCGATTTCCTGATGGAAAAAAATAATTCCTTTGTTATTGAAAATGTAGAAATTATAAATCTACCACTGAATATAGCGAACTCGAGGTTGTGCAAGGGTACCGAAGCGCTTCTTTTGGGTTGGAGCTTGGAAGAGTTAATTCCCGATTTTACAGGTAAATTATATTCTATCAATACATAATGTCATCAATTATATAATATCAAAGGTAGTAGCATAAGCAAAACTTTCGATTTGGTTAGTAGTTGTTTTTTTATTGTTTATACGTTAATGTAATTACTTGGATTCTTGATATAGTTTTACTTTTAGTAAATTTACGTTGGAGCTAAAGGTCAACGAGGTAAATTACTAGAAAAATATTACAGTTTATCTAAAAAATACCAAAACGCAGGAGTGATAAAAAGTCGATACAAATTGAAACGAAGATGTAGTTCTGTAGAACTTTCAGAAAGTCAATTATTACATTTGGAGCCTGAAAAATTTGAAATTTGAAAAACTAAGTTGCACAAATAAATTATATGTCCACAATACTTTATACCAAATCAATGACGTAATTACTTTTAGTGATTTGAAAACCAATAAGTTTTTTTTTGATTACCTATATATGTTTTAAAAATAATACATACATTTTTCTTTTGTTGTGAAGAATTGCTTATAAATAATTATGAACCACATTATTTATGTTATAATGTAAGCAGACAAAAGTGTAAACTGTTAAAAATAATTAAAACAAATGATATAAGATAGGTGGATTTCATTTAATAACTATATGTCTAATAAAAATATATTTATCAAAATTAAGCCACCGTTTATATAGATATATAAACATGTATGATTTAATTAAAAACAATAAAAATCTAAAATAATGTAACATTAACTGAAAAAATAATGGAAAAAATAAAATTTAATGAAACAAAACTTAATTTTTAATTTATAACATCCTCTTATTTTCAGGATTAAGCCTAAATAAATTTAGAAGAGAGCCGAATTTATTTAGGTACTTTTTCTAATATAATAGGTAAAAACTCTATTTTAATTATCTAATTAAATAGTTATATTTTCGATTCTTATAACTAAATAATTAGGCATATTATCTATTGTAGGGAATATTTTTCAGCTACTTATTTAGGTAAAATTCCAATTTCTTTAGTTGAATTCCAAAAAGATTTTAAAATAATTCAACTAAAAGATTAGGTGAACCAACTATTTGCTTAGTTGAAATCCAGACAAACGTTTAGGTGTTTTAGCTAGTATTGTAGATAAATTAGCTAATTTATTTGGTTAATTTTCCTAATTATTAAAAAGTAAATTCAGCTAATTTAAATTAGGCAATGTAGCTAAATAGTTTAGGAGGCTGAAAATCAAGCATTTCATTAGGTGATTTATACTATTGTTTTAGGTAAATTCTCTACTCTTTTTTTTCTGTGTATGAAAAATGTTTAAAAATTGTTTTTGTACACATTGAAGTTTGACATTTAAATACGAATACAAAACGCACAACTTGTGTACGCAAATTCTAGGTAAATACTTTTTTTTTTGTTTGTATATAATAAAAGTGTTCAGGTTATCCTACATTTCGCTTCTATAATAAAATGAATTAATTTTTTTTATTATACAAGTATGTTCCAAATTTATCTTACCGTTTATAACGTTAAGAAATAATGTTCTGATATATAGACACAAGAGTATGTTTTTGAAAAGCGTCGAATTCGTCGATAATTCAAAAACTAATTAAGCTAAGCTCACCAAATTTTTACTAATGATTTGTAATAGTAAATTTCGGAACCTTATTAATATTGGATATGATAGAGGAAGTGGTTTGCTATATCTTAGAAATGATTATAGCTATAAAATGGAAATTTCACATTACCAAATATATTATTGGGGTTGGTATGGGTGATAAGAATTGTTGAAATTTCTTGACTCAAGGTGGTAGCTGCCATATAATTTCAAAAGTTATTTGGTCATACCTTAGAAAATATTGCTATACAGTACTGAAATTTTGCATAAATTAATATGTCAATATAATAAACAAGTTCGCATAAGTATCACAGAGTTGACATGATCAACTCTATTTTTTCTCATTTTTCATTATACTTTTTAACTATAGATTTAAACTTTGAACTAAGAATTCTATATCATAGAAAAAGAAACAACAAAGTAAAAAACAAAAATTCGACCTCTTTTATTAAAATGAGTACAAAAAATTTAAATATTTATACATTAAACTAATAACAAAAACAAGAAAAAAAAATAAATAAGAAGAACAAACAAAAAATCGCGATAAAGTAGAAGTAGAAAAAAAAAGTATCTGTAAAAACAAAAAAATTAGTCAAATTTTCATGATTAGATTCAGCGCTTTTATTTTAAAATTTTTAGCTTTATTTTTGTTATTTTTTTTCTAATTTATGTATTATACAATGTGATCGCAATGTTACGAAATAAATTCGTACATGGTTATAGTGGCGCGACTTTATTTAAGAATAATTTAAGATAAAAAAAAAATAGCGAGAAAAATTGTTTATTTATATTTGCACAAAAATATTCATGGAACTCGTTATAGCTAATGATTTGCATGTGGGTAGAATAATAAAGATTTTTTTGTTCCTTCTAGAAAAACTCAGTGATTTTAAATATCTGTGTTAAAATTTTTTTCTCTCTCTCTATCTTTCTTTCGATTAAAACAGAGTTTTTCAATCTTTTGAAATTTCATACCAAAGTTGTTGGGAATTCACTATAGGAAACGCTTCAAAGGTAATTTTAGGGAACGCTTCTTCATTACCTTTGCAATCTTCATAACTTGTTTCTGCAGAGAACAAAATTGTTACCGATGGGAAACGAGCATGGCTGAACTTGACATTTTTTTCTAGCAAAAGTATCAAGGATGTAGGTAGAAGGACAGGGTGACTTTCATAGACGGCAAATGTAACTGAAGCAAATTATCATCATTGTGATCGGGTTAACAAATTAGAGCTTTTATACTAACAGAATTGCCATCCTGTATAACCTGTACTCTGTCCACAATATTTATTGAAAATATTAATACACTCATAACTAATATTGTGCTATGTAGAGTATATATATAAGTATTCTATATGTATAAGCACTATGTTATACTACTAATTATACTAAACTTGCCAAACTTAAAACAGCTTTTTAAATTTGAACTAATTTTTGCAAGACCATTTAAAAAGAAATTACAAAAATATCAATTTTTCATTATACTAATTTCCAAAATGTGCAATTGAAATTTTAACTAACTGCAACATCATTATATAAATTTAAGTTGGTACGTGAAATACAAAACGTGAAAGACCACTGGAACAAAATATTATCCATTCAAATAAAAAAATATATGAAAAAAGTAAAATAAATTTTAATGTACTGAATTATTAGGTGAGTAAATTTTTCAAAAAAGAAAATATAGTTTTGCTTTTTATAATATGATTAATAAACATTATATTTTACTTAAATAATTTCAAAATTTTTAATATACGTATATATAAATGCAAAAAACAATACTAACTGCTTTTTTAGCAACTAAGATAATACAGGAAAGGCATTTTGTTTTATTAAACTTTGCCATTTTTCTTCTTGGGTAGAGAATTCATCAATAACATGAAAATACAATGTATAATCAAAAACTAAATTTAATACTTCGCTAATTCGATAAACATTAACAATTAAAATAAAAAAAAATTCTAGCTATTTTATATTATGTTAATTAATGACGTATTTACATTAAACCAACTTGCAATAATAAAGGTTATTACTACACAGCATTGTGGTTTAAGAATTTGTTATAGGAATTTCATATTCGTCAATTTTACCTTAAAAAAAGTTAAAGCAAAAAAAATATTTAATTCAATTGAGAAAGTTCAACGGATTTAAACAATCTTTATTAACAGTTTACAACAGTTCTAGTTTCTAACTGAAAATAATTGCAGTCGTTGAAGTTATGAGCATTAGTTATACCTTTCTTCTAGGTTAAATGGTCTTTCAAAAACATAAATAACGTGTTTTACTTTTATAATTATGTGCATTTTATAAACGTACATATTTAACTTTGCATTTTAACATGGTAAGGAAAAAATATTTTTATATAAGATTCATTTTCTTATGGTTCTGAACCTGAACAGAAATTGGTTCAACAATATAAATTAAGAAGTTAAAGAAAGAATGATGGAAACCGACTTTAAAATTGCTAATTAGAATATTAGTGCAAAAGTATACATTTACTAAAACAAAATACAAATCTGATATGAAAGGGCATTAACGTGCATCAATCAAAATTAAATCATAATTGTAAATTTTTTTAATGCTTAAAGTCGACATTTCGAGTCGACTGAGAAAGCCAGTGTACCGCGAAGAAAATAATTTGGTACTCGTATTGAAATTTATAAATTTGATGATTTTATGAATCATATTCTATTAGCCACTTATTTAAGTATAAGAATAAGCAGGTTATTGTCATGTGCAGAATAATGTATTTGTCGCTATATAGTCAAATAATTTACAAATGTTTGAGGCTTTTTAAAAATTTTGTCCCATACTTGAATACTTATATAATACACAAATTATATGACGCTAAACAAATTAAAAAAGTCATGAAATATTCCGAATTAAATTCTCTTAAAAGTAAAATTAAAACTACTTATTTCTAAAAAAAATTTGAACGTGCCACTACATAGTATCGGATACCTATAACAATGTTTTTGGAGTAAGTAAAGAATTACTGATGATGTAAATTGAAACTATGACTAAATTATCAAAAATATTTATTTATCAAGATTAAATAACAATTTTTTAATAAATAATTTTGAAATATAAGCATTATGTATTTTTATAACATTATTATCCCGTCTTCTCATCATTTTTCTCAATTTGTATGGCTCCCCAAATTTCTTTAGTTTTTTCTTATTTTAGTTGTGAAAAAAATATTTTATTTATTATAAATGCCATCAAAAAGTTTATGAAACGAAAATTAATACATATCATAATTTATAACATTAAATAAGTATTGTGTAAGTGTTCTAACTATATATAAGTATATTCTCCTATACAAATCATACATTTACCTATATATAAATTATATTTAACATATACCCACCGTATATATAGTCTCATACTTATTTTATGAATCTTTGTTTGTGTAAATACAATAAAAGTTTTAAAATCGTAAAGCTTTTGTGTTTTGTAATATAAATAATAGTTTTCTTCTTTTAACTCTTTACGTCCTGAAAATTAAAAAAAGTTGTTCAAAACGCATGCCATTTTAAATAAAATTTAAATCCAAATTCTCAAACACGTGATAAGTTCGATTAAGTTCTTTAAAAAAAGAATTATACGTGATTTTAAAATTGAATGTTATTTGACGTCACAACTGACGAATATGAACAATACGTAGCAGTTGTTATGCTAGTATGTTCTAGCTACGAATATGAACAATAACTTGTTAGTAGATTTGTTCGTTTTCGAGCTACAGTCTGTAGAAAAAATCAGTCCAAATTTTTGCTTCTTATAAATGCTATTAAACTTCGGAATTGTGCAACATAGGGTAACAATTAGACTCTTGTTTTATTGATAAATCTTTCTTTTTGTTTTTACAGTCAATTTTATCTGATTTTAGTTTTCGAGAAAAAGCTAACCAAAATGAGAATTTTGGGTTTAAAAAAAAAACACGAATAAGAGGGTTAAAAAAATATTCTACAAAATTTTTGACATACGTGTATGTATTTAAAAAAAATATCGTTTAAAAAATATGGTATAACATATATACATGCACACATATATGTAAAATACACGCATGCATGTAGATATTAAAAATAAAATGAGCATTTTATGAGTAAAATGAAAAATTGTAAAAAATAAGAAAAAAAAAATGAAAATAATTTAAATAAAAGACACTCAATTCTGTTTGAAACATTTTTATTAAAATGAAAACTGAAAGAGAGAAAGCGAGAGAGAAATAAAAAGAACAATGGATTTTTCTTGAACTTTCTCCACATAAACTTCTTCACTCAGTGAAACTAAATCAGAGAAATGAAAAAAAAAGTTTCATACTCTAAAACAGGGATGGGGAACCTTTTCTCTATATAAGGCCAAATTTTAGTCAATGCAAAGTCAATCAGGCCGCAAAGTTTAAAAAAAGTCCAAAGGTTATAAATTTTTGCTTTGTGTAGGTTGATGAAAACAAAATTATGTCAGAATATAAAAAATAACATAAAACAGTTTATTTCATAAATAAAAATAGATAAGTAAGTATGTACATTATTAATAAAATAATATGGTTCATTATTTCAATGACTTTGCTGTGATTGAAAATTATTGAAAAAGTTTACTAGCGTGGCATACAATTATTCTGAAAGAAGCCCGGACATAGGATTCAAATATTAATATGGGTTTGTTTTCAAACAAATATGTATGTAAATTTTGAATTCAAACGTTGTTAGAAATTTCATGGCTTTGAATTTTCCAATTTTTAGTTTTCAAATTTGAAAGTTTATGTGCACGGTTTATTTTTCTAAATGTTTGATTTGTTTTCGAAAATTTGGCAGCAAAATTTTAATTTTTAAGAAATATAAGAAATAAATTTTTTTAAGGACAAAGGCCACTAAAAAACAGTTAAAAGGCCGCATGCGGCCTTAAGGCCGCAGGTTCCCCATGCCTGCTCTAAAATGTCAATATACTTTCAATGTCACTATTCTATTTTTTGCTCTTTTTTTTCTTTTCTGCTTTTTTTTTGTTTTTCCTCCAAAGGATATTTTTATTTTTTTTATCTTATCTACACACGAATTCATATATACATTTATATGCGAGATTAACTCAGAGTCCTTGATATTTTTTTATATTTCGTTTTGTAAATATAATTTCTTATTATTTTTTTTATATTATTAACATTGCATACTTATGTTATTAAACATATTTTGTAAATAATCTGCATTTATCCATGAGAGAAATACAAGAAAAGAATAAAAAACTAAAAAAAAAAAAACAATTTTTATTTTATTATTAATAAACATAGTAGACAATAAACTACAAGAGGAATAACTACTACTTTATAGTGCAATAACTACATACGAGCAAACTAATACATATTTATATAAGTAGATGATTAATTATACGTACTTATTGTATTGTATATACATACAATAAAAATACTAACATATGTACATACATATATGTAAAAAATGTTAATGAAAATGAAATTTATGATAATGATAAAAGAAAAATTATATCAAATACCATAAACATACAACAACAACAATTATTAAAATAAAAATTTTAATTATTTTAAGAACTAGTACTTTTAAGTATATACTTATGTATATCCACATTTATACACATATGCACATATACGCATATATATATGTATGCGTATATGTGTAGTAAAATGCAAATAATTACATAATAATAATATAAAAAATTTTAAGATATGAATTTAAAAATTTATTAATGTTTTTTAATGCTTAGCATTAAAATGAAGTATGTAAGTATATACTGGTTTAATATATATAGTTATTTAAAAACATATAAAAATGTTTGATGTGTTTTCATTTTAGAAATTCCAAAAATCTTCCATAAATTCACCATAATATCTTAATTGAAAATTTAAGTATATATACTAGTAATTTTCAAATTAAACCTAAAAATTCATATGTTCATCATATATAAGGGATTTTTCGCAAAAGCTAAAACAATAATTGCAAAGGGCAATACTGCAAAAATACAATGTTATAACTGTTTTGATTTTAGAAAATATTCTCGTATTTTCTAAAATCAAAACAGTTGACATAATTTATTTTCACTGCTCATAATAAATGTGCAGTCGACAACAATTACATCTGAGAACGGTCGGTCACCAATATTGTCAATCAACAATTTATGCTTAAAAACTTTTGCATATCAACTTTGGTATACAACTTTTGCATGCAACCGATTGACAACATTTGTTTATGATCATAAATATGTTGTTATATTTATGTTAAGAACATAAATACAGTGTATGTGGCGCATTATATACATCACGATATACTGCGTTCATGAAAAGACCTATACTTATGTATTATTTCTCGTTATGTAGTATAACAGACTTTCTTATTAATACATAAGTATTGTATGAAAAACATTATCATACTCATGGTTCACATTTGTTCGGTAAATTGAAACATTTATGCGTTACGCAAAAATTAATATAGTGAAAATTTTTTTAAAATTAAAAATAATTTCATAATGTTATGTTTTAATTCGAAAGAAATACCACCAAAGTTCATATTTCTTAAAAATTTTATTTTCCAACTAAATTATAAGCTATAAGTATATTACTTTTTCTGATAAGATGCGGTAAGAGTAGAATTTTAAGAAAACTTCCTTTTGATACATGTTTGCAATGAAAAATTATTAGAATATTAAACGCTGTTTAGGTCAGTAACATAAAACAGATAAAAATCCTTATTTCTTGTAAATTTTTTTATGTATAAAAAATTTTCAGAATATTGCTAATACATACATATTGTACCTATGTACATTTTTTGTAGGTGTATTAATTTTAAAGTAATATTTTATAAAAAAAAAAACAATTTTATAGAAACATAAATACGTACTTATTATATTCCCTATAAAATATATAACAAGTAATGTTTTGATAAAAAAAGGCAATTTCAAATTATTGAAAAAATCCACATTTTAATTGAAAAATATAATTTTTTTTTTGTTTGTGTACATACATATACATATATACATTCGGGAATAATTAAGTGTAAAATATTTTCTAACGAAATAATTTATTTACTAAAATAACACCCACACACCTATATTTTCCTTTTTCTAAACAAATATTATACAAGCTATAATAAATTCTTAAATGCAACGTCATTATAACCGAATGGGTTAATCATTTTCTGGTATACCCATAATATACCCGCAATATAATAATTTAAAAACAAAAAATATAATTTTTATTATTTTTATAAATTTATTTTTACCACATGTAATTGTATTATTCTTATTATAGCAGCATATGTATTTGTATAAATTATAAAAAAATATTTAAATATATACTGAAGCAAGTGTGTATGTATATAATGTGTGCATTTACATAAAGGTATACTCGTATCATAAAAGTATATCAAATTTATATTTGAACAAAATAATTTCTATAGACATATACTTAATAATTTCTTTTTTGTTTTTACGTTCGACAATTGATTTTTCACCAAAATAAATGAAAAATTTTTGTCTTTTTGCTGTAAACACTTTATATCTATATATGTATACTGGTTCTTATTTAAAAATCACCTCATATAGTGATGCAAGGATATAATAATTTTGTGTAAATTGTGTGTGTATATTATTACGTCATTTACAAAATATAAAAATAAGAATAACATCAAAAATAATAAAATAAAAATAAATGATATATTTAATCTTTATTTAAATTGAAGCTATTTATCATATAAATTATTGATAATAAAATAATATTATTTATTAAGGACAAATTGAAGAAAATTTTATTAAAATCTTTTTTATTTAATACGCATATTAAAATTTTTTACTCATACTAATACACAAACAAACATATATTTTTCTATATACATGAGTATATGCATTTAAGTACGAGGAAATATTATTTTCATCTTTTTAATATTGAAGCTGTAAATTTTTTTTTTTTGTTGGTACATAGTAAAATTATAAGATCATATGCGTGTAATAAAAATATAAGTACTAAGTATACACTAAGTATACTACATATTATTATGTACATACAAAATACATTAAAGTATATGTATATAATAAAATATATTTACTAACTCTCTTATAAACATTAAATTTAACGCATTCGTACACAACAACAAATTTTCAGTACATAAAAATATAAAAATTTTATATAATATTGTATAAATACACAGACACAAACTCATATTTTTTTATTTACATTAGGAATGAAAGTATGTATAAGAGAAAGAAATTTTTTCAATTATATAAAATTCTTTTTTGTTAAAAAAAAAAAAAACTTTCATAGTATTTTAAATTTTTAAAATTTCTACTACAAGATTTTTAAAAAACCAATAACAAAAAGAATATGAAAATTCTTCCAATATGTATGAGAGCTTTTGGAAAATATGTGAAATAATTAAATTAATTAAAACTTTATAAGTAAATTGCAAAGGAAAAAGTAAAGAAGAAGAAGCAGAATCTGAACAAATAATTCTGAAATGTTTCTATTATAGGGTGCAAAATTTTAATTTTTGCGTTTCAATTCTGGTCCATTAGGACAATTCTTGTCCTGTTATTTTTGGGACCTTTTCATATCCTCTTTTAAATATGACACGCCGTATACCTAATTTTTCTTTTGATAACTGAAGACATAGTGTTGTCTAATTTCTGTCACTTATTTTTAAAACGCGATACTCTTTTCTTAAATTATACTTCTAACCATCCATTATTTTTAATTTTTTTTTATAATCACAAGATCTAAGACGAAAATTCTAGAAATTTCTGCACAGGAACGTTTAGATTTACGGTTTTCAATAATTATTTTCTAATATTTTTACAAAGAGTCATTTACGCAACATAATTTTATAAATATGATTAAAATGAGTAAATTCAAATATGAAATTAACTTAAATCAATTAAATTACGCTTTAATTTGGATAAATGTCACATTTTAAATCAATTTGGTATAAAAAGAAACTGCAATGGTGTACCAATAATTAATGGTCCATATTTTTAACTGGATAAAGTTAAGGAAATTGTTATAATTTCTATATTTTTTTTGTTGTTTTACTTTTGTAATTTTCTGACTTAAGGACTTTGAAGCTAATAAAATAAGCTTTAAAGAGTTCAAGAATAGACCCTTATATGAGATCAAAGTTAAAATATATGCCACTTCTCAATTAATAATGGTTAGGCCTTGTATTAACGACATGTGATTATTATAAATTAGCTCCTAACATTTAATAGTTCCAAAATAGGTACGTTTATAACACAATCCTAAAATGATTACTGTAATTTTTCCGAAATACAAAATTAAAATACGCATATCTAATTAAAATTATAAAAATAACTTCAGGGCAATTAAATAAATTTTTACCTCATTATTTAATTGATAAAAATTCAAACAGTACAATTTTTTCCCTTCTTGACTTTGTCTCTTAAATTCTTTTTGTTCTGCAACAAAATTTTTATTCGAAAATATTCGAGGAAATAAAAAAAATACATATGAATTTTTTTAATTAAAATAAAAAACTAGAAAAATGAAAACAAAAAAAAGTTCTTAAGCATAGTAAAAGAAAAACAAAAACGAAAACAGCAAAAACAACAACATTCTATCTAATCACACATCTGATAAATTGTCAAACATTGATTTGAAGTTTGTAAGAAAAAAAAAATATGAAATTACACATAAAATAAGGAAGAAGAGAAAAGCATAAAATGACAAAATAAGAAACGAATATAAGAGAATGATAGAGAGAAAGAAAGAAAGAAAGAGAAAAAGTGAATAAAAAATGAAAATAAAAAATAAAATTAATTTTTTTTTGTTTTCGGAATTTTTTTTCTTTTTTTTTTTTTTTTGGAGAATCGCTCCCGTATTGTATAACGAAACGTAACGAAAGCATAAAAAAAAAGTAAGCAGAAATATATCATCCACCGTCATCAATATACAAAATGGCGACTCCTCAACTTAATTTTGTTATTGTTTTTAATTCTCATTTCTATTCTACAATTCACATAGAGTTATTAAAATAGAGACTTTCAAAGATTTTGGAACGTAGCCAGGCGAGGAAGATTGTTTTTTCATTTTTTTTAATAGAAATTAAATAAATGTACAAAAATGAAGAGAAAAGTGATAATTAACTTCTAATCAGTAATCACTAATTTTTATTTTTATTTTGTATCACTTCATAAAAATAATTATAAATAAAAAAAAATTTGATGTCTTCATTAAAGTACGTTAGATTAAGAGTTGCTCTTTTAAATATTTTCTTTCCTCGCAAAATTAAATTGTCATCCAGTTGTCAAATTTGACAGCCATATGTTAAGTATGTCCCTCCATTCTTTTCTATCATTTCGAAGATTTCAAGCTAGAATAATCTAAAAATACTTTGAGACGAGCAGTCAAAAAATACTTAGGATTTTTTAAATTTTCAATAAAAGTCTAAAAACTTAATTATTAAAAATTAAATTAAAATTGTCAGTCGTGAAGAAACTTAAATTTCTTAAGTTTTATATGAACTGAGTATTACAAACTAAATATAAAAAGTCATTTAAAAGACCGTTACAGTAAAATGTATTACATTTAATGGTCTTCAGGCGCCGTTTAAAACCGTTATGATTATACCTATTAGACTGACAAATTCATTCGAGAATTACGATTTCAAATCGTTTCTTACTAACAAAAATAATATATTACTCAGTTTAATAAACAAAAACATACAGAAATCAAAATTTCAATTGTTTCGAAAATGAACTGTTCAATATATAAATGGTCTGGTAGTGTTGTTGGAGGACATTTTTCTAAAAACAAAAAAAAAAATAAAAGATGAGGACGTTGCACTCAACGCTATTTCGCATAGCATTCAAGTACTACGTAATAAAAACTTGAAATTATAAAAAAAAATCTTGGCTTTACTTTAGTGATTTTTCTTTTAGAAAAACAAAAAAACAATTATAGTTCAAATACAAATCTGTAAGTTGGCAAACCTTCTTATTCGTTATTAAAATTAAAAGTTGAAATTGAACAACTTTTGCAAATTGAATTGACTTGTTAAAATTATTTACTCATTTCGTGGTTAAAATTTTACCAAATTTCAATAAAATCAAATAAAGTAAACACAAATTTTTCGATTGAAGTTAAAATTAAAATATTTGAAAAGCCATACTAACCATATGGATTCCATCAACTATGTTAATATTTCTTTTAATACTGTTTTCGTTCCAAAAAAATACAATAATTATTATGACATATAAATCATCATTTTAAAAAAAATTTCGCTGTTTTTATGAAAATTAAAATTGCAAAATAACGTATACTTTCCAACATTCTAAATAAAAAACTACATGAATCTTCAATTTAAAGAAAAAAATTTAATTTTTAATGGACAAAAAACACTGCTACTTATACCAAATTTTAGTTGATTAATTTGAATTTTTCTTTTCAATACATGCTCTGCGTTACATAACTATTTTAATCTAAAAATATAATAAGTTGAAGATTCTATATTTCATAATCGCTCAATATTTGAAATGTTAAAATGTTAAGTAAGCTTTTATTCAATTTTGTTTAAGATTAACACTTTAGAAACCGGTTAATATTTGATTTGGTATACTTATTAATTACTGACTATTGTACATAGATGTAGAACATATTCTTATAAATATAGATCTGTAAAATGAAAGTTTTGTACAGTGGTTCAAAACATGTAAAAGTGTAAAAATTTAATTTTTTGAAATTATCGATTCAAAAATTATATCGAAAATCACGCGACTCTTTGAAAGTGTTTTGAACTTGTAATCAACTTCTTTAATTAATTAAATAAACAAGAACTCTACAAATTAAAGCTATCGCAACTTATTTAATCTAGAAAACAGAACAAACTCGGCATATTTATATAAAGAATTAATATAAAAACAATACAACTGTTAGAAAATTACGTAATCTGGTTATATGCACAAAATTCTAAATGGCTTATTAATTTCCAATACAAATTTTATACAAGGAATTAAAAAGCAAAGCCACAAGATAAGACACGTATCAAAAATTAGAAAAATCAAAGCAAGTAATGTTTATAACAAAGCAATAAGTAAATGAGTTCAATAAACTAAAAGTATGGCTTCATCATATAAGTGCCTTAGTTTTCAAAACTTTTGATAAAAAATAAGTTTTTGTGAAATATTACACTTAATATCAATCTCTTTCTATCTTTTCTGTTCAAATGTCTTTAATTACTTTTTCAATTATTATTTTTGTCATAATTTTTATTTATATCTATAAAATAATGTTAATTATTTGACTGAATGTACTAATCAAAATATATTTTGTCGCACCTAAAAAAATGAAATTATAATACTCTGCACCATCAATTGCTCTCTTGAGATAGCAAATAATTAAATAAATATTAAATAAATAAATAAATATAAGACTGCTTCCGGGACAGTCCGAGCTTAGTACTAAGTTTGCGGTCCATTTCATGTTTAAGTATATGAAGCAACTGAATTTTACAGTTATAATTTTACCACGGCTCACCGAGACCTTTTTTCTTGCAAAAACATATTCCTCTTAAATTCATTTTTTTATTCATCATAAGTTAAAAAGGGCGAATTATATTTTTACAAATACCTTGTAGCCTTTTAAAATAAATAAAAACTTTCAATTTTATTATAAAAATCGATTTCTGAGTAAAATTTAATGAATTTTTTTTTTTTAAATGTTAGAAAATATTCCATAAAAATTACAAAAATTAATTTTTCAACATCGGCCACTAAAATGATTCACACTAAATAAATTTTTGTCTAAGTATATTAGAGTTCAAGTTTAAATTTTTCAAAAATAATTTTTATTTGATTTATGGTAGTAGGTGGTAAAATAATTTTCATTTTTTTATTTTTAGAATTTTCCTTGGAACATAAAATAAGAAAGCAAAATTAGAAAATTTTTTCAGCGATATTAAATACATGTACAATGCATATGTATACGTTATGTACATTTATAAAAATATAAAAAGTATATGTATGTATATTTTATGTAGAAATTTGAACAAATATTAAATTTTGGTTTTAGAATACTCAATTTATATACATATAAAATTTGTATTATAAACTCACCAGAATTTATTAGTTATTCAAAGAAAAATAAAGCAGAAACAGTGACATTTTGTTTATTTTAAAATTATGGAAATAATGTGTAATTTTTAAATAATATACAAAAATTTAAATTATATTTAACGTACATTCTATAAATTGAATATTGAGAAACTTGAAAACAAATAAAAAAAATGAAACACTCTTTTATGTTACTTAAAATTAATAAACTGAAATTTTTAAGCATGGTTTCTCAAAACAAAAAATTAAATTGAAATTTTAATTTCAAATACTTGTTCTTAGCAACATGCTATTGTTTTAATGAATGTATTCAATGATTAAGCTATCTCGTTGAAACTCAAAAATATAAATTTAATTGTAAATAAATATTTATTTATATTTATTCTTAAAATTAAATCAAACCTAATTATGTAAATCTTTCATCAAAAATTAAATTAATGAAAGAAATATCAAACTTTCTATTAAATACCGTTTACATATAGGAAAGATTAAATGTACGATAAAGTTTAATAATTTTTTACATATTTAAGTGAAATTATTTGATAGAGCTCAGAATTTTCATCAAAATTATAATAATTTGTTAGGAAAATTATAATCAAAATAAAAATCACCTGATCGCTGCTTAAAAACTTTCGCAAAAAAATCTGATGAGAATACATACCTATATAAGAAGATAATTTATATTGTTTGCCGTCAGACAAAGACTAATTTTAAACAAGGTCTAAATATACGATTTTCAACAGGTTCAGATTAAATGATAGAATTTGTCGTATGCTTATGTACATACATATATAGTAACTTCAATTTTCAAAATATAAGAATATTTTTATAATTAAGACTCTATCTCTTTGGTTATAGGCAATAAAAAAGAGTAGCTTTTACAGAAATTTATGTATGATAATTTGCCAGGTTGTCAATCGTTTGTTTATGATTAATGGCTTTCTCAGTTTGATTAATAAACTTAATTTATTTTAAGATGTTATGAAAACTATTTCATAATATTTATCACAATTAATAGTATGACAAACTCCATAATATTTTTCTTAATGCAAATTTATTGTAATGTTCTTTTCAATAAAAATTATCAATAAGTGAAAATCTAAATACAAACACTTTAATACTTGACATTTAGAAAATATTATTTTTCGAACGAATAGGCATTTTTTCTTTATAAATTTAAATAAAAATATTAAAATTACCGTATAATATGGAATTATCCATTTTGATGACGTTAGTAATCCTTGATGAATATGTATATATGTAAATATTATATATACATGTATATAATAAATATACAAATTGTTTATTATCTCTTAAAAGTACACATTATTTTTATAATTAATACTAAAAAAGAAAGAAAAAAAACATAAACTTTTTTTTTGTGTATAAAATTAAAGTGCGAAGAAGAATGACATTTTCTACTCAGCATTTTTACTAATTTTGTTGTTTATTTTTTTTTTTTGTTCATTATTTATTTTTAAGTACCCTTACACCCTTTTATCAAAAATCAAAAAAAAAAAAGCATAGTGGACAAGGTACTGGAATTCACAGCGAGAATTTATAAGTGTTGCCATTTAAATAAAAAAAACTCTTGAAATTATATTTCAAATTAGTATTTATAATTGAATCGAATTCAAAAACTATATACGCTACCTAAATTAAAATTATTCTATACATAGAAATTACTAGTAGTATTAAAAGAAAACACTTGCACTAAATAAAGGGAGAGTTTTAGAAGAAAATCCTCAGTAGATCACTAACAAATGAAAATAGTACTTTATTAATTTTAATATGAATTTTCTTAATGCAATGAATTATATTTATGTAAGTTACGAGTATTATAACATTGTTTATGAGAATAAAAATTTAACTTCTAAATGTGTTTCCACGTGTTACATAATAAGAGTTCAAGATATGTATATATATATATATGTATGTACATTATATGTCAAAATATTAACAATTTTAAAAATTCTATCGATACGGATTTTAACAAGCATTCGTCCAAATAAGTAATTATGTATTTAGATATTTTCAGAAATAAATCTAATTTCAATAATACTGAATTTTGAAAAATAAAAATATTTTCTTGAAGGCTCATTGCATTTTCTTTCATCTACATAAATTAAAATTAAAAACGAATGCCCTTTTATTGTTGTTCTATGATTTTCAGTACAGGTTTTTTTATATATATTGTATTACAGTTTTAAAACATTCATATTATAACATAAATAAAACATATATCTATACATACTTAATGTAAATAACACACACTTTTGCAATGTGATTAATTTTTCTAATAAGAATATTTTCAATTTATTTTTTCATTTCTTCAAATTACAATTTTCATTTAATAGAGCGGCAACACTTATTTCTAAAGCAAGAGTAAAGAATAAAGATACAAGAAAAAAAGAAAAAAAAAACAGATTACAGAAAATTTAGACAAAAATTTTTTTTTTGAGAATAGAACAGAGAAAGAGAAAACGTAAATTAAATGTAAACGTAAAAGAAAAGAAAGAGAATATGTATTTTTCTCTATATGAAAAATATTTAATCAAAGAGAGAATTGCCAGATTTTAATTCTCACTCAAAAAACTTCTAAATTCTAATTGTAAAATGTCATTTCTTTTTGAATATCACGATTTTTTTTCACTTTTTAAATCTATCAAAAGCACATTAATTATAAACCTGTTTTTATCATATGTTAGAAAAATGTTTTTATTTGTATGTATGTATGTATGTATTTATAGAAGTAAAGCGAATTTAAATATTAATCAAGTTATATAATATCAAGAAATTATTTTTAAACTTATGTACATACATATATACATATTATATATAAAATAAATATGTATGTTCATTTGATTTTAGATTTCGTGGTCTCTGAAACATTGTATTTTAAATTTACAAATTCAAAAACAAACAACAAAAGAAAAATTTCTGCTTATGTGTATAGAATTGTGCACTTGGGAAAATAATTTTATTCATATAGGCATATAGTATTATATACACATGTATATATTTATACGTATATGTACATATATATTTTTTTTTATGTTATAAAATGATATGGTTTTTCGTATAGATTCTATGCATATACACCGCCTTTCAATGTATTTAACCGACTAGTATATAGATTTTTCTACTGACAAAATTTTTTTCACATTTTCTTCATTATGTTTTTTACTAAAATTACTTAATTTTGTATTCGTTTACACAAATTTTTAAATAATAAAAATTTAAATTTCTTTTTTTTTGAAATTTTCAATCTTAGAAAAATTCACTTTTATTTTTTTTTTTTAAGTAAAAAAGAATAATGACATATTCAAAAATTAAAATTTTGACATTTTAATAAAAAGAAAATTTTTTTTTCCTTTTGACATACACTTGCACTCAGATTTCATTGAAGTTGAAGATTTCATTCATATGACATTTTTATTTTTTTTTTATTTTTTTCTTTCATTGAATAAAATAACCCATAACTCATTTTGAATTTTTAATTAAATTTTTTAAGAACATTTTATTTTAATAAATTATTAATATAATTTTTTTTAATATAGAAAATAAACATGTATGTATAAATTTTTTACTAAATATTTTTTTTTATAAAATTTCTATATAACTAACATTTTTACATGTAGATATACCCGTTATATACATATAATATATACACATACAATATATAAAAATTAAATTAAACTACTAAAGCACTGCCCGTTTTTATTTTTTATACACACTATAAAATTTGATTTGTAAATCGCAAGAGAAAAAATGTAACTAAATTTCGTACAAGAGAATTTCTTTGACTTGACTGAAATTGACGGTAAAATGAAGGAAAGAATAATTTGAATTGAATTGGCAAGTCGGTGACTGAAAAAGTATTTTTTTTTATTCTTATTTTGTTTTTCTGTTTTCTGTAGATTTGTTCTTTCGAAAATTTTGAGCAACTACTCATTTTTGTTTTTGGTTTTATATTTTTTATTTTTTTTAGGGAAGGTTAGAAAGAGAAGAATATTTTGTTTGAGAATTTTTAATAAAATTTTTACCAGAAAACATGTTGAACATTTTCTTACTTCGCAGATATTTTTACTCAAATGATGAATGAATTAGAAGATGGTAGTGTCTAAAAATAACGTATTATGTAGGTACTTACATATTTGTATTTTATTTCAATAAAGT
Source organism: Condylostylus longicornis (assembly GCF_029603195.1). Classification (NCBI taxonomy): domain Eukaryota; kingdom Metazoa; phylum Arthropoda; class Insecta; order Diptera; family Dolichopodidae; genus Condylostylus; species Condylostylus longicornis. The sequence goes on from NW_026577983.1 coordinate 422,671, forward strand.
ATTCGTGGTTATTAGAAAATTATTTTAAAATAATTTTATTTTTTTAACATTCTTCATAAGTAGTAATCACAAAATATAGGTCTAATAATTATTAATTTTCTTGTGAAGAATATTTTATGATATATTAGAAGTTCATGTGAATTAAAAGTATTTGGAAATTTAACTTATGTGAACTAATAATAGTTATGAATAGACCTCTCAATAGGTGTCAACAAATACCTAGTATGCTAACTGTATAAATTTTGAAAATTAAAAAAATAACACCAGTAAATTTGTGAAATTTGCAATATAAATATAGATATAAGTAGGTTAAAAGATACATACTTTAAGTATATAAATTCAATGTAGTTATGGTTTAGAACGGTATAGGAAATATTGTTTACTTATTTAAAATTTATTAAATGTGCAGCAATTTACTAAAATTGTTTAAATTACATTTAAATGTAAAACATCTATTTTTTTTTTGTTATGTCACAGTTAGACGGGAATTTAAAAACAACCACATTAATCCCAAGATTAGATCAAAATAAAAATTTTGCAAAAATTACAAATATTTTATTAAAAAATATTTGAATATAGATCATTTCTTACTTATACTAGTAAATTATAATTACAAGAAACTTAAAAATGAGTTCCAGTGATGAAATTTTATCTACCTATACGGGTACAAACTATCCAGAACAAAATACTATTACTAACCCATCCACTAAAAAAAAAGCAACACATTAAGTATACAACAATTTCAAGTAATCTTATAATTTAACCAAATTTAAAGTCATGTAAATTTAATTTTGGTAAGACTATAAATTTAGCAGCCAATTAAACCTAATAAAAATTGAGATGAGTTTAATATGGCACAGCTAAGCTATAATATTTAATATTACTTAATGAAAAATTAGTTAATTTTAATATATTTTTAATTAAAATTTTAATATAGTTTTAATTAAAATTGCCCGATTGACGGGAGTTCATTCAATTGCAATCATGCTCTCTTAAAGAAAATAAATTTCGCTCAAGTTTCGTAGCAAAAATTTAGAAAAGTAATAATAAAAGTAATAAAAATTCAGTTAAAACTTTTTCTTTAAATTATTTTTATCATTTTTAACGTCCTCAACTAAACTTTATACGAAATTTCGATAGACTAAACACTAAAAGGACAAAAAATCATTTTTTGTCACTTTAATTTATTCAATGCCCAAATTTCAGTTACTCGTAATATGTTGGAAATAGGAACGTTTGTATATTAGAAATTAGTTGAAAATCATTGAAACCAACTTTGGATAATGTGATATTTCAAATGATTGCAATTCCTTGTAATTGAATGAACCTAAAAAATAGAAAATCATAAAAAATATGCTTTAATATTGCGTCATATCTAAATAACATATTTTTTTTTTTAAATATTTTTTCTCGTAAATAGCAAAGAATATAATATGTATATGTGTCTTAATATATTTATTATTATATCCGTGTTCTACATTGAAGAAGTTTAATTTAACCTCAAAATATTAAGCTAAAATTTTTTGGTGATAATTAGATTTTTATCTGCAAAATATTATTTAAACTAGTAAAAAAAGTCAAGAATGTAAAATAATCGTCATTATGCGTTTTAATTTTAATCCTAATTAGTAAAATTTTACATATAAGCACAATTATGGGTAGCACATTTTTCCACACTGCATACAATAGACAACTCTTTAAATATTAAAAGATAAATTTCCTTCTTCGGCATAATTATACCGACTTACTTGACAAGTAGTTAGGTAGTTAGGTACCTACATGTATAAAAAAAATTATTTTCAAAGTTTATGTGAATATAAAAAATCCTTTTTTTCCGCACCTTAGAAAATATTTAAAAATAATAATTATTCACCTAAAATGAAAAACAATTAAGTCAATCTTAAAAATACTTACCAAAATATCCAAAATTTGAAAATGACTTCCAAATGAATGGGCTAATGACGAAAACCTTTTTCATTTATATATTTTCTTTTCGAGATATTAAACTATACTATTTATATTTTTGAAACAAATTTTAAATATTTCATGTATAGATTTCATTAAATTTAAAAAAAAAAAAACAAATTGAATTTTCGGAAAAATAAAACAAAAAAATTGATTTGTACCGAAAAATCAATCAATTACTTTGAGGTGTAAGTTATATATATATATTTGTATGTATGTATATGTATATTCTTATATATGTGTGTGTATATTCTTCAGCACTTAAATTTTCTTTTTTCTATTTTAGAATTTTGATTTAAAATATAAAATTTATTTAAAAATTCTTTTTGAAAAAATTGCAAAAAAAAAAAAAATATAAAAAATTAAATTCAAATGTACATTTATAAAATTTTTAATAGCAATGGACAGCGGACATCGTTCGATCACTAAAATGGTGTCACTTCTCACTTTTTTCCTTCTCGTTGAAAATTTCCAGCCCGAATCAAGAACTTTTTTCTTTTCTTATAGTATTGTCTTATAAAATTGAAAATTTCAATTTTAAAATGTTTAATATGAATTTAAATTCCACACGTTACTTGCTCATTTGATCATAAATCGATTTATTCTTCTTTGGAATAATATATTTTTCTTATATTTTTTTTATTTAAAAACGAAAATAATAATTTAATTTTATATGCCGCACAAAACGACTACGCTTTTCGTCTTTTAACTTCAGTTCAGTCATTCATTAGAAAAAGAGATAGAAAATTTTTTTGAGCAACTCTACAAAATTCACTTAATATGGAAAGAGGAAAAGAGAAAAATGTATCAGTTTGATTTTTAACCCATTGGAATTTATAATTACGTTTACCTAAAAATTCACAATAGTTTTCAATGATATGTGTCATAAATATTCTACAGAGCAGTGTCATTTTGTAAAATTGAAATAGAAGAAAATATATATTTGTAAACCATTATAGTATATAGTTTACAAATATATATTTTCTATAATAATAGAAGAAAATGTATATATTATGTAAATTATTATATATTAATATTACTTATTAATATATGTCTTGAATTTAATAACAATTAAAATTATACTTTTTAAATTTTAATGACTTTGATTGAAATTTTAATGAAATTGATTTGTACTATTTGTCATAAAAAATATGAAATTTTATTATTCAAAATTGAGAGCTCTTGTTAAGTAAAATTTCCGAATAAAAAAAATAATATTTTATTGTGTTTAAATTGAAAACAGAACAAGAGCGATTTTTCAAACTTAAACGTACCCTAAATTCCTATTTTATCCCTGTTTTTGTTTCGCTTCATCTGTTTCCATTTGTGTGTGACATTATTTACAAAATATTGTCCAGGTGATTTTGCCGTTCCGCTGTTGCTCTGGGTTTACAACATCCATTCCACGTTTGGTTGTTTTTACAATTTTGAAAAAGTATCTTATTGATTGATAAAAACATCTTATTGATTGAAATATAAAGATTTTTCCTAAATTTAAATATCTTTAACTTTTCCGTACAAATATCAGAATTTTCAAATATAATTATTTTTGCAACTGAATATTGAATTAATTCAAACAAACTTTAATACAATTAAAATTTAATATCTTATTTGGCGCTAAAAAGTGAATAATATTGTTAAGATATTTTTGAAAAAGAAATTTACAAACACATTTTTTTACACAGTGTGTTTGAATTTCTTTGTAAGTTTAAGTAAAATGTTTTATTGCCAATACATGTTGTAAAAAATTATTTGCTATTACTTTTTTAAACTTTACATAAAACTGACAATCCAGCTAAAATTGTGAATCATTATTGATATGATAGCTCAAAATATTGTGAATTTTTGACAGCAAGTTGTAGATTTTAAATGAAACGAAGTTAAAACGGAATTAGTTAATTTTTTGATTTAGGAAATGAAATGATTAAATCGCAAATATGGAATTGTCACGGAATTATATTGGTGTTGCCGTTGTCAGAAAAAAATGTTTGATTTGAATTTTTCTACACTTTTTGCATTGCTTAAAGGTTTAAATTATCTTATGTATTTCATTTTTAAAATAAATTAGTTAACAATATAGTTTTTTATTTTAGGAAAGCAAAGAGTAGATGATTAAGAATTAGCAACAAGAGTTAGTGAAATCTATTCAAGTTTTGGTAATCAAAGTAGTAACAATAATATAAGCAAATATTAAGAATTCAGTTAATATCACATTGGTGTTATAACGATAATCCATAACAAAAAAAAAAAAATAATTGTTAGATGTAAAACAAAACAAAAAGAAAACAATGTTCTGAGCTCAAAACTTTAAATGAAAATTTTAAGCGAAAATTTCTTAACTTTTTCGTAAAAAAAGATAAATTGATTACAAAAAAATTTTTTAAAGTAGGAAAGATTTTAACGATAAAATATATTTGAAGCGTACCTAATTATTTGAAGCTTTAAATTGTAAAACAGTATTGAAACATTTTTTCTTAATGCAGTTGAAAAAAGACACTAAAAACAAACGTTGTACGAGCTCGGTATTTCAAAATAGTAGTCAATTTTTTCGACTTTGATAAACAAAAAATGTCGCTAAAAAGTTCTGCTGCCATATTATTAGACCATTAAGCGAATACACAATAATGCAAGGAAAAAATACTCACCATGAAGCTGCTGATTTTTGTGCAAGTAGAATAACCGTGCTATGCCTACATAAAGGAACATAAAATTTCCTTTTAAATTGAGTTTCGGAATCTGCCATTGACTAGATTTAGCTATTTATTATAAAATAATTTTATAGAATTTCTTAGAATTATTATTTTTTTAATAATATGAAAATTTACACTGTGTAGCAATGAAACAAGAGAACATGTTCGGGGAAAAAAAGCACAGATCGTTCTCCGGTCGGAAGTTACAGTGAAAACGGAATAGTAACAAAAGAAACAAAATATTGATTCTTAGTAAAACATTTTTAATACATTCATTTAATAAGAAAATACTTTTTATTTATTTATTTACTATGGAGTGTTTTTTTTTTTTAATTTTCTTATATAAATTTGACTTGGAACAAAAATAAGTTCTTAATTACCTAAAAAAAAATTGAAATTTTCTGGTTGATAAATAAAAAAATATTTGTAACTTTTTCATTTTTTGATATTTAAATTTAAATAAAATACCAATTGAAAATAATAATAATTATTTTTATCATATTTCAGGTAAGTATGTAAATATATAAACCTTCATATAAAGCATATAAACCTTAAAAATCTTTCAGACTTTAACATAAAACTAAATAAAATATAGTGTGTAGTTTTAATTAAATATATAGTAAGTAGATAATTATAATAAAAGTAAATATATTTACAAACAAAAACTTAAATAAAATACATAAATATATTTATAAAATATCATAATATTTCTATATGTATATATTGTATGTGTTTTTTTATTAAAATCCACAAGAAATAATTTGAAACATCCAGTATAATAGTAAAATTTACAAAATAATCTAGTAAGTAACTCGTTTCGTTCTTTTTAATATTTATAAAATGTATTTCAAAATATTTCTTGTGAAATATTTCAAAAACTTAAATTTATTATTCACGTATTTTTATTCTTATATTGTTTTAAATATCCATTGTCGTGTTACATTTTTACATCCTAATCCTGTAAGTTATAATTCAAATAATCATGTACTTATTTGAAAAAAAAAACTAACACATACGTGCACATCTTATTTAAATTGTAAAATCTATGTGTTAAAGTTGTTTTTGTGCTGTACAATCAAAATACAATTATATAAATACAAATTTTCTCTTTTTAAATATACAAATAAACATTTGTGTTAAATATTTAATTTTTAATATTTTCTATTTCCGTTTGCTTATCTAATTTTGATGGTTCAATATCATTAGCACTTAAAACAAATATAGGAGAACTAAAATCAACAAATTTATCTGCATTATTTCCTAATATTCTATTTTCAGGATAATGAATAACAGTTTTCCTTTTACCACGTTTTAACATAACATAAACTACAAATATACTAACTAAAAATGCTGATGATGTTGCTAATATAAAGACAGCTGTATGTAATGTGTTGTTATTGGTTGCAGATGTTGCCAAAGCAATTGGTATATGTGGTTTCTGTGCATTTTGTTGCTGTTGAGGATATTTATATTGTTTTTCTTCTTGATTTAAATTCAATTCTTGATTATCATCATAATCATTTTTTAATTTTTGTTGTCTATGAATGAAACGTGACATTGTTATATCAGGTTTTAAATGACCATAACCTAATATCAAATTCCCTTGTCGTATATTTTCTTCAATAGCAAAAGCTTTATCAATTTTATCATCACGATGTAATTCGAATCGTACAATAACATTACCATCCATATTATCATGAACGCGAAGATTTTCTAATGAATCTCCAATTAATTGATGAAGTTCCGTTTGCACAATATCATAAATATTTGCAATATGTCTACCTTCTTCATTTTGTAAGTTTAATTCGACAGATACAACGTCTATTGAAGTTGGTTTACATTCTTTCGTTCCTATGGGGAATGTGCCTGATGACGGTAATTGATTTCCTGCTGCATCGACGCACCAACATTGCCCATCTAAAATTAAATGTTTTAAAAAACTTTAATAATTGATGTGATTTTATATTATATAGAAAATTTTTTTTACCGACGCATTGTGTTGGAACAAATGCTCCACTTTCGTCGCAATTCACCGGAAAAGAAGCTGTCATTTTAAGAGCCATACATCTTGTAGTTGTTTTCATTAAATTTTTTGTACTGTCTATAAAAAGTTTAGAACTTATTATTGAATTTCCTAATTCGTAAATTTTTTCAGTGATTGCAATTTCCTCATCTGGGATATCGGCTGATTCTAAAGTGTCTAAATCATTATCTTCTATGTCAACCATCATTGTCATTTGTTTTATTAATTCTTCCATAAGAGGATCATTAGGGCCATCATTTGCATGCATTCGCCTTCTTGCTTGACGGTGATTACACACGGGCTCAAGATTTCTGGTTAAAGTACCTTTTAGAGGTGCACCTTTTTTATCTGAACACCAACAAACTCCATACTGGGAATTGGATACTGGATCAGATGAAACAGAAAATGCACGACTCAAGCGCTGAAGCTGGTTTTCTGAGATTTCTGTAGATTCTTTAAGGGAAGATGGTTGTTTTCCCAAACATTGAATTGGACTCCAATGTCCTGTTATTGGATCACATCTGGGTTGAAACCATACAGATGTTTGATCGGCACGTCTTGCAACTAAACTATTTTTTAGTTTGACTCGTTCACATTGTGTGAGTACTAAAATGTAAGATATTTTAATTTTCAAGTGGCGCTTGATAGAATTATTAAATATTACCAGGACAAACTGAGTTGCAAGCTAATTCGTTGTGGAAAAGATTCTTATTTTGACATGAATTCTCTTCTTCAGAAACAACAACTGGCACACATTTATTTGCTTTGGGACTAAAACGCCACTTTGTTGTATTATGGAACGAGTTAATTTTAGCTACACAGTTTTGATCCATTGATTCAAAACAAACATCTCCTACAATTTCGTGGTCATTTAAGAATTTAGAAAAATATAGATTTTGAAGTTGTCTTACTTGTTTTTGCACAACATACTCCCCTATTGGTAACTGGATTTAATTGACATGTATGTGTTGTTGGGCAGGCTTCGTTTTCATTTTGCGGTCCACACCCTACTTCCAATTCGCCTTGCTTTAAAGGAACGCCTTCTGGGCAAACAGATTCTCGTTTAGGAACACAAATAGGCATTTTTGGACAAGGTAAATCTATGCATTCTACGTTGATTAATTGACATTCTTCATCTCTTGAACATGAAATTTCGTCACAAAAATTTCTACATTCACATGTTTGGCAGCCATTTCTATCAGTTTTGAAACCATTCTCACAAGGCGCACATTTTTGTAATGGACATTCCAAAGCAGAATTTATTTCACATGTAGGAGTTTTTCCTTTGATTCTAGTGCCACTCAATTCTTCTCCTCGTTCATTTACACACCAACATAGATTTTCTGGACCGCACTGAATTTCATTCCATTTGCCTGATAGTGGGTCACATTGTGCAATATACATTTGTTTTGCAGGAATACCTAATTCTGAAGATTGATGCATTTGAATAGTTTGCAAATGTTGGCATGCAGTTTTCATTTGTGGCTCAACGCATTGAGTGCCACAACCGTTTGAGCAACATCTTTTGGTTCCTTCGCAGTGTGAATCTGTTCGACATTCATAATCGCATGTATTCGCATTATCTGGACTGGGTGGAACTAAAAATGGACATTGGCCTGCTTTCCTGGGCAAACAAGCAGGAACAGGGGGGCAATATTCTTCTTCGCAAGAAACTTCTACTGTTCGACATTCTTTGCCATTGCTACAGTTTACACCCTCACAAGGGTCTCGGCATTGGCAGGCTGGACACTTTGTTTCAGGACTTAAAATGAAACCATATTCACAACCCATTCTGCACGTAAGATCTAAGCAATCAATTGACTCCCTTAATCTGTGGACAAATAGTTTTTTGAAAGTTTCTGTTAAAAATTTTATTAGATATACTCACTGAACGCAGGAGTCATCAGTAACATTAAATCCTCTTGATTCAGGTATTTCTGTTCCAAATCCATCAACACACCAACATTCTTCTACTTCCATATCAACCAATTCATCATCTCCTAGAGGTCGCTTCGGAGCTGGAGCTACCTTTTTAACATCAGTTTCAAATAGTCCTGACAGATCTTGATATTTTGAAGAACCCATTGAGGATATAACCTTAGCACTTCTTCCCATAACAGGAGCTGCAACACGAATATTAAGCGTGCCGTCATCTACTCTATAAAGTTTTAAACTTTCTGTTTGACGTTTTGATCTGGTATGCAAAAGCATTTTCATTTTGCGAATTGTATTTTCCTCCAGAATTTGTTTTTGTTCTTTCCGCGTTACTTTAATATTCTTATAAGTGCACTGACGAGGTGAATATGCGCCATCTTCTGCACATCTTGGTGGAGGTATAGCCAATTGCATTCCTTCTTCCGTGCCTTCCATACGATCTGAGAAGTCTCTTAGATATTCACACACTAACGATAAAAGAAAATTATAGTTGACAATATGTTTTTCACACATTTTTATATTCTTACTAGATTGCTGTCTCTCTTGAGAATACTCAGGGAATATTTCTTCCGGAACAGGACAACATACATTTCCAGATTCACCATGTAGTTTTGTACATTTATGATTTTCTGGGCAAATAATGCGATTAGACATTGATCTAGCCAGTTTTGGGTCTTCATCAAAGAATGAAACTGGTTGATATGCACGGGACTGTCTTTCTTCTAAAATAGAGATTACAAGAAAAAATTTCAACTACAAGATTGATCATACATACCATTTATGCAATAAAACAATTCTCCTGTAATATTATCCGATAATGGAGTTCCAATATCGCACGGATTTGAATAAATAAGATCTGGTTTACAAATAGGCCATGAAGAACACAAAGCGGAACCTGATTCACATAAAGGATCGGTAGCAACTTCACAATGGGAGCCCATTGGGCATCTGAAGCCTTCACAAGGTTCTGAGCATTCACAAGTTGGACATCCATTGTGATCATTTTTAAAACCATATTCACAAATAGCAGCACATATGTTAGTATCACATTGTTCCATACTCATACTCCGACCTACAGATCTAGCAATCATATTTTCCCAGCCATCACAGTTAACATTATCCGCAGCACCCATAGAATCTTTGATTTTTTGCCCTGTCCTTGGATCAACGCACCAACAAACCAAACCATTTCTTGAACATTGTTTTGGTGAAAACATGCCACCAGGTCCATTGCATTCAGGAACATATCCACGACCTTCACGTTCATTTACAGCTAATATATCCGATAATGCTCTTGCTTGATGGCATGTTGTTATATTAAAAGGCTGTTGGCAGTTATTTTGACAACCCTTGGTGAAACAACATTTTTCCATATGTTTACATTCTAAGTCATGTGAGCATGGTGTTCCACACATGTATCCTGTTCTTTCTGAATAAAGATAATCTTCTGGATTAGGACAAACTCCTGGTTTTTGAAATTTCAGTGTACTTGGACAACAAACACCATAATCATTTCCTGATTCTACCAAACATTGATATAATGGGGGACATTGTGGTTTACCAGGCTCTATTCCACATAAAAATGGTCTTATACTATCGTCTATTGATAACGGTAAACCAGCCGGACATGCATTTGCTAAAGATCTACCTTTTTTACATGTTGGGATAGGTGGACACGGTTCTGTTTTACATTTAACTTCTTGTTGCTGACATGTTTGTCCATTTGGACATTCAATACCATCACAAGGATCACGACATTTACAAATAGAACAACCACTACGCGCGTCTCTAGCAAAACCAGATGAACAGAACATTCGACAGCTGCTTGCTGCACAATGATCTGGTTCAGAACATTTAACAGTATCACGTGTATTATTTCGTGTTTCTGGTATTTCAACTCCATATTCATCAACACACCAGCAAGATGTGCCATTAAAATCTTCTTGACATTGTATTGGTTCAAATCCACCTGATTTTGTACATCTCGGTATCCGTACACGTTTCTGTGGTGACACACTAGCTAAAGCTTTTGATCGACGAGTTTCCGATCGTCGAAGATGTTGACAAGCTGTAAGATCATCTGCAATAAAGTGATAAAAAAAGAGAAAATTTAAAATTTTAAAGTTTTTTGTAAAAAAAAGAAGAAATGAAAACGTAAAAAAATTAATTATTAAAAGTTTTTTAAATTTCGTCATTTAAATGTCGACCACATTCTGCAGAAATCATCAATACGAAAATCAAAATTTTCAAAAACTTGGTCACACATTATCACACATTATATGGAGTATAGTATAGTACGTATAGTACTCGTATTTCATTACAATTGCAATAAAGTGATAAAAAAAGGGAAAATATGGTCTCAATAATAATTAAATACTTTTCTTAATATTATTAATCCAAATGTCATATAATTCTAGGTAATAATATAATAGGTAATTCTAGACTTCAGATAACCACCCGAATTAAAGATCACCTTCATAACTCTAAAATAAAACAAATGACGGGCAGGCAGGATACTCAAACTAACAAAAATATCAAAACTATGTTGCTAATCACGCCCAGCAAGCAATATCATATTTTTCAAAACTTTAATTGAGCGAAGATGTTTTAATCTATACAAGAGTTTCAAATAAAAATACAAACAACAGACCTGGACAACTAAAATTAATTAATCGAAATCAAAGACTTATATTACTTATATTTAAAGCCTTTATATATGTATTTTTAAAGTCTTTGTCGAAATCTATTACACCATGCAGATTGAGAACACACATCTAAGTCCCTCAAAGTTTGCGCAGTAAGACTAAAAGATGTAACTCTTGTTTTGTTATTTATAACAAGACTATGTTACGCAAACCAATCGCAGGGAATACTTAAATCGTGATTCAAAATAGCCGCCAAAGCATTGCTACATACATAACTACATCCAATACCATCCACAAATATTTCTACTTCGCTCCTGGGAAGTGAATATGGGAAACTATAACACATGTCATAGTTTCAATGATTTGAGTCTTCAAATTAACTGTTATCTCAAAAAGAGTTTCTAGTGATTTTCAGAGAGTTATTTTAATCTATTTTACTAGAACGAAATTTTTTTATAACTTATCAGTCTGTCGTACTACCGATTTCTATAGCCATTACTTTAATACAAAGATAGTAAGTAATGAATTTAGATCTAAACTTATATAAAACTCTATAATCAAATTATTAAAGGGAAATGTGCCATTTTACAAACAATGGAAATCACATAAAATGTAATTCTTTTAAGTTGTCTCTTTTTCTTGCATTTTTAAAAATTCAATAATCTTAGTAATTAATTCTTTATTTTATATTTTGATTGTTTTTTTATTCGAAAGAGGACGAATAAATTAATAAATTGTACGATTAAAGCATATTGTGTTAAAAATATACAAATATATTAAAAGTTTACTCGCGCATGAAAGTTGATAAAAATATCTTAAAGATCAAAGTTAATAAAGAAAAGAATAAAGTAATCGCGCACATAAAATTAATTTTGATTTTACCTTATTCATACTATATTCAGGTATAAATGTGTTGTGCGCCATTAAAGAATATATGCAAGGTATACTCGGATGAGTAAGGTTTAGTATTTATAGAGAGGGAAAGCAAAATATTTAGTCGATAATATTAATGTGCTATATTTTAAAAATAAAAGGACGGAAATGTTAAAAAAACTATTTACTAACAATATTTAGAATGTTCGTAAGTTGTTAATTATAACAGTTATGATAGTATAAGGAGTATTGTAAAATATTGAGTTAAAAAACAGCTTTGTGATTAGAATCTTATATCTAATATAAATTCAAAGTAGTTAAAAATATTAGATTTTTTTAAAGTATGGTAAAATATATTATGTATGTCCACATTCGACTTAATGTGATTCATAAGGGTTGGTTCTTGTTCTTTTATGATAGATAGTTCAACATATAAATTGACAATTGCATCAAAGTATGTGGAATAGGTTACCAGCAGCTTAAGTCTATAGATATTTATTACAGATCCAAGGCTTGGCATTTGTGCCCTCATCTAACGTGTTCATAACAGTACATTTTTCAACCCCTATAAATATGCAATTTTTGTTTAGTAATTTCCCAAAATAATATAGAAGAAGATCAGAGAAAAATTTCCACTCAAAATATTTATTTCTTACGGCAAATCTTCATTTCTGATTGGCAATATAGCGTCCTTCAGCATTTATAAAAATACAAGAATACTTTTAAAAGTGGTGTTGAACTATTGACCTAGTATATTTCTAGTATATTTACAATTAAAATAATTTCTAGTATATTTCTAGTATATTACGATTCAATAATGAAAAATAAGTATAAATAAATATAAATTCGCATATGGAGTCTTACTATACAACTTATATGATGAGTATATACTTATGTTAAGTTTGGGCTTCATTTATTTAAACTACTTCACATTAAGTTTTTAAAATTAATTTTAATTTATTGTGTTTTTTGTTTTTGTACTTTTTTTTGCTTTTTATTAATAAATTTGCATCACAATCAAGTTTAATTCAAAAAGAATCCAAGGTAGTTTCATTACCAATATTTATAATTGGGTTTTTTGTTTTATAAAATAAATATGTACTTATGTATGTATGTATACATATTATGTATATATGTATATTGAAATTTACCACTTATGATTACTGACCTTTTAACCGGCAAAGTGAATACAATATTTTTTTTTTAGTTATTAAAGGTCATTAAATATTTTTCTACAAACATACATACAAACACATATTTACTCTTGTATAATTATGTGAAAAAATTTTTTAAATTAAAACTCCATATAAAGGCAAATATCCGACTTATATTTAGAAAATAATGGTATAAATTTTTTTTTTAAATTAACAAAAAGCAAAAATATAAATTATAAAGTAAAAATAAACAAAAGACAATCAATTGTTTAAGAAAAAAAGTCTGGGTGCATAATTAATGACAATTTTCACTATTTAAATGCAAACTAAACAAAATTACTATTATTATTAAAAACCAAACGGATTAAAAAGCGGATATCATGGTGTTAATAATCATTGGTCACAGTTTTCTCAAAATATTTTATTATTTTTATTAATTTTTTTTTATTTTAAATAGGAAAAGTGAGTAAAAACTTTAAATCGAAAATTCACATATCTATGCATTTGCAAGTGTGCATAAGGAGAGGTTAAGTTTATTTTTGTATAATTGATAAATTATTATATATATACAAGTATATTATTTACTTATAAGCATGTCAGCTTATACATATAAGTATATTATAATTTCTTGAAGAAAATTATTAAAAAAATGAAAGTTAAACATTTTGTTTTTTATTAATAAAATACCAAAGATTATAATGTACATTTTGGATATAAAAACCACATCTTAAACGAATTCGACTCTTTATACGATATAATATTATTCCGAACATAATATATTAGATATGTATATGCATATGAATATATGTATATGCGAACAACAAAATGTTAATGTAGAGATCATTTAGCTTTCAATAATGTAAAATTCATTTAATAGCTTTTATATAGAAATTTAGAAAATGAAAAATTAAAGTTTAATTTTAACGGCACAATTAAGATTCACATGCACTTATTTAAATATATATATATAGCATTAAAAGATATAATATACAGTTCTAATATACAGTTTTTTCAAGACATATGTATCTTTTGAAAGAGAGCCTGATATAGATCTGATCTTGTTGTACACTGAAAATTCTACTTAGACAGGCTAACAAATGGCATTAGATCCTTAAAATTTTGCAAAGAAGTTTTGTATATATGTACAAATGGCATTAGATCCTTAATATTTTGCAAAGGAATTTTGTATATATGTACATAGGTTCATAAAATTCTGATTGTATTGCGTATTTTTAAGAATCCAATTGTTCTTATTATCCGAATGAATAATTGTTTGCATAAAGGCTCTAATGCTTTGGAAAAATTTTCTTCGTATACAATACGAAAATTAAGCAATATTAACTTCAAGGATTTGGAAATATTGCTTTGTTGTCCACTAAACATGAAGTCAAACAGATGCGAATAAACCTTTAATATAATTTTAAAATTATAAGAATATTGTAACGATTTCTGTACAATAATTTTTAAATGAAACAGTATCTATAAGTAGGTTCATCAAAATCGTTTTAAATTATAAATTACGTCCGGGCATCAATATAGTTAATTACAATTATTGGTGAAAATTAATTAATAAAATTAAAATTTTTGAAGTAATAAAATTTTATTTAGTCAAAACACGACTTTTTGACATAAAATATTTTTATTTGAAAATACAGTAATAATGCACACCCATATTAAATCAATTTTCCTCACAATTTTTTCCTTAGTGTCCTCCATAAAAATACGCCTTTTCCTAATACATTTATATAAAAATCAACAGGTATATGTTTATTCAGTTATCACATAATAAAATATTATTTAAAAATATATGAACTGGATCGCGTGCCTTTTCCTCTAAATCTCAATAAAACTCATTTTAATTAATTCGCTAGTTATTAATGCTTCAATAATTTATTATACTGGCCAATCAGTTCCATGCAATAAAAATTCAAGTTCAATATTTTCAAAACTCCAATATTCATGCTATATTTTAATTCAATAATTGAGGCAATTTTAATGACGATGATGAATATTTAAAAGAAAAATATTAATATAGTGATGATTGAAAATTGCCATCAATAAAATAAGGGACCATTAAAATCATTGTGCAATAAAACCTCAACGTTACTCATTATAGGAACTTGATGATGTTTGGACGATTAACACGTTAATGTTTTTTTTTATTTTATATTTTTCTTTTTCTTCTTTTTGCTTCATTCTTTTATTTCAATGATACCTACATACATACATACTTTATTTTTTATTATAAACCCACCAAGATGACATGTCACGTTTCTAGACATTAAATTTTTTGTTTAGCAGAGGGATTTTCAAAAGTAAATCATAAATTGACACTGTTTATATACATACATATTTCTGGTATTCAGTAAAGTGTGTGAGTATAATAAATTAATGTAAGCATATTTAATCAATCAATAAACCATGAAAATTAAAAATATCAGAATAGGATGGAAAAGAAAAGAGAAAATACCCTTTCACGTCGAATATTAAATATAAAACAAAAAAAAACAAACAATTTTTTTCTTTTTAAATGTGTCAGTCGGTCAAATTATAATATCTTAATTATTCAACTATATTGACGGATTGTACTCGTAAGTCGTAAGTACCTACACATTTTGTACTGAAGTTGTAAATGATTTTCTTTATATGTTACAAAAACTTTCAGTCGAACTAAGGTTAAAATGATTAGGTAGAAAGGTAGCACACATACTTATTTAATGAAAGTTATTATTTGAATAAATTCACTAATTATTATTATTGAAAACTATATAAACTAAAAATTTAAAATTCATCCGAAATGAAGTAATTAGCAAAAAACTGGCTTTGAAAGGTTGATTCTATGTTAAAACGTAATATTTTGTTTAACGTAGTTTTTAGAATGAATAGAAATAATTTCATGAAATGTCTATGAGGTATTGAGAATTGTTTCTCTATATAGCATCGATTTAGTTAAAATATAGCTGCATAAGTAGTTGTATTTTGTAATCAATGATTTCAGAATTAAAAAGAAAAGTTAAAAATACTTCACATTCCTTTCTTTCATACAAAGCCTGTAATACATATCACTAATAAGACATAATAACTTAATTTAAAAAATACTGAATTCTAGAGTCTTCATTAATAAATCAAAATATGCGGTGACACATACTGTACATACATACATGCATATTAACAATTACATTTAGGCAATGCACTTTAACATTAATTTAAATGGTTGTAGAAATAAAATTTTATTTTATTGTTCCAATATTAAATGAGATTTAATTAATTAATTATCCTTACAGAAAACGTTAAAGCAATATTTAAATAAGTAGGCAAAATTTTTAAAAAGTGTTAGAAAAATTAAAAATAAATAAAATTTTCATATATTGTCATTAAAATTAATATAACAATTATTGTCAATTTATCTAAATACAATTTCTCTATTACAAATTTTAATGAACTAACGAACTAATTGTGATTTTTATTTCAGTGCATGTAATAGTCATAATGAATTGTATAATACTAAGCAT
Source organism: Condylostylus longicornis (assembly GCF_029603195.1). Taxonomy (NCBI): domain Eukaryota; kingdom Metazoa; phylum Arthropoda; class Insecta; order Diptera; family Dolichopodidae; genus Condylostylus; species Condylostylus longicornis. The sequence goes on from NW_026577983.1 coordinate 439,468, forward strand.
TTTATAAATTAAAAGATAAAACTATGTACATATGTATGTACAATAACAGTTATGTGAGTACATACTTATACATATTATTGTTATAAAAAAAAATGAAATCAAACTTATTAAAAACCATCAAAAAACCCACGGCATTTGATTTTTAAAATTAAAATTTAATTCGCACTTCATACAGAAAGCCTTAATTATAAAGTTATAAAACCATAAGTATGTACAAATATAATTTTGTAAGTGTACGAATGTAATGTACATAATATGGGACGCTTAAAAGTAAATTGCCCGGTCGGTCCAAAAATTGTCGATTTCATGTAAAACGGTCCATTCACGTCATTTCACTTGATAAAAGCAAAATAGATGTTTGTGCTTTCAACATTTGGTTAGATTTATAAAAATTTTCTAAAATTATAAATTATTATAAATTTTTTAGTACAAATGCAGGTAAAAGACGTAATAAATAATATTTTACCAATACCGTAAAATATTCTTAAAATTTAAAATGCATTTATCTCGAAATGTCATTTTTTGGATAGCACCACTTCGCTTTTAAACGCCACGTACATATATACATACATAGCTATATATACATTTATGAATAATTTGTTTTTTCTTAACAGCATAAATTTTCAATCGACTTTCGCTTTTTAAGTGCCTACTGCATAGCAAGAAAATAAAATGAAAAAAAACAAAATAAAAATCGCGCCAAATACCTCAAATGAAATCAAAGTGTAAAACTTAATAATCGTAAACATCTACATACTTATGTACATACCATATCTAGGTACAATATGTTTGCCTGGTTAAAAATTTAAATATTTTCTAGTTTTTTTTATACGTTGATTTCAGTGACTGTCATGCACATTGCATATACTCTTTTTGATGCCCCTCTTCATAATATTAACGAAAAAGAATAACGAAATTAATAATCAACCAAAATTTACAAAACTACATACCTAACTAAATACGTATGTGAACGTTATATGTATGTATGTATATAGTAAAACAAAACATTTAATAAGTGAAAAAGAAAAACAGAAAAGCATAGTTTTTGGAATTATCGCAAAATCGTGATAACTGCTGTCAAACAAAATACTCGTTAGTTGGTATTCATACAAGATTTAAGGTATTAAACGTTTATAAAAGCATTAACTTGGCATTACAATAAACAAAGAAAATCAAAAAATAAATATACTCAACTCCTAGATACGAGTATATGAATAAAAATTTACTATATGGAGAGTAAAAGCAATAATAAAAATATTGATGGTCTTACCAGTTGTACAGGTTAATCAAGTCGCTTAATTTGGATAATAATATGATTTTTAAGTGATTTTTCTATACAATGTGAAAAAAAAAATAATTTTGTGAGAAATCGTTTTTTTTTTTCTTTTAAAACAAATCATCTTTTATGATTTATTAATGAAATTTGCGGAAGTTCAATTATTGCATAAATGACAACAACTCTTATATATTTAAAATTTATGCAGCTTATTATATTTATATGTTTATATATACGCATATGTAAAAATAGTTGTATAAAAATTGAGCAGGTAAATCAGGTGGAAATTTTTTTTTTACTTTTACATTGTAATTTAATTTATTATTGTGAATGAGTTTTTTTTATTGAAGATTCTTGAACTAAAAAAACAGTATTGCCAACAAAAACAAGTTTTGCCTCTTCTTGTTTTGATACGACAAAGAGTGTCAAAACAGAAAAGTGCAAAACTTGCCAAATAATTTTTTGTTGAAAATTTTGGGGCATGACTTTCGTAGATCTATGAACTAAAACGGATTGTTTTGTGCAGTAAAATAGCCAAATCGAACCGAGATATCAGTTCTAACTTATTTTTATTCTCCTTTAGGTTTGCTATACTTATACCGTCCTAAAGGTCTACTACCATTTTAATTAGTGAAATAATTTGCTTATATTTCGAAAAAATAAATATTATCACTTACACTTAATAATTTTTAAAAAATATGATTAATTGGCAACTTCGATTTTTATATGAAGGTATGGATAAATTTCATTGGCAATTTCTTTTATAAACTCACTTTTCATATTTTCAATGTTATATCTCATGATATCTACTTTTCCATCCTATTTCAAATATAAATGTCGAAAAGTAAGGATCCACGTTAATGGCATAGGAAGAGCTTTACGAAACTAGCAAGGATCGTGCATTAAAAATTTTCATGGGAAGACCTATTTTTACGCACTTTGTCAAACTGTTTTGGTGCAAATTTTTGAGCTTGTATATAAGCATACTTTTACATACTTAATACAGTTAATTTATGTGTTTAAAATTATTATTCATTTCAATAATTCGATAAATTTTAATTTTTTTCTTTTAAAACAAAATTATCTATAGAAATACATATTACAAATCATGAGTAATATAGTTTCTGTATAAATACAAAAAATATGCCTTTAAATTTGTTTAAGGTTGTTGTGGTCACCTTAAATTACGGGGATAATAGCAAACAATAATAAAGCGATTTCTATTGTATTAAAATGAAAGAAAATTACTGCGTACATAATAATAAACATTCATCGACATTAAAACAAATTCATTATGGTTTCTTGAATAAAAATCGAAAATACAGGGTGTCTCGTAAGTCCAATTAATTAAAATATGTAAAATATTATTCTGTCTCCTCTCTTATAGGGAGATGACATTGATTAGTAAGTTTGTGTAAAAATAAACGGAATAAACCATCGTAATTACCCCCTAGCCTACAGCTGGTGTAGTTGAAGGTGCTACCAGCCTACAGCTGGTGTGGTTGAAAGTGTTATACATTATGTTTTATATGCAAGTGTTATATACATATACATGTGTTTCATTCCTGTAAAATAAAACTTGAACGGAACGTTCCATAACAAACAGTCATGCCATTGAAAGCAATCTTCATATATATACAATTAAATTTTCAATTGAAAATGCGTCATTTCGTTAATTATTATTGACATACATATCATACATAATTCGATTCTAGCAAACTACAAAATCAAATATTCCTAAATTTATTGACATTTCATTTTTGCAGGTACAAACAGACCAGATACCAAATATTATTCACTTTTTCCCCATTATTGGTAAACACTCAAAATCAGAATGTATTAAGCGTTTTTTGTATCATACCAAATAATTTCAATAAAATTTCGATTTCATAGTACTCCGACATACGAACTCATACTTATTTATATTTAGTATCGAAAATAAAGAAGAAAAATAAATTTCACCTTTTTTTAAAACTGGTAAAAGTGAAAAAAATAAAAAAATTATACGCTGTTTATTTTTCAACTTTTTGTTTGAATTGGATTGCTTGAAGCTTATTGAACTGAATTTCTTTTGAATTTATTAAGGTATTATTGAAAATTTTTTTGGTGTTAAGCATATACTTCGTTCACATATCTATTTACCTATATATATACACGTATATTTTCGGTTACTTTAATGATTCTGTGCACATTGCATGAATATGTAAGTCAGTATGAATATACGTAAAGCATTTTTTATTTAATTTCTTCAGATTTTTGAGGTCAACCGGACTTTTTTTTTGTTTTATTTAAGAAATTAGTTTACAAAAACAAAAATTTCAAATTTCCTATGTATTCAAGGTAAAATTTGTTACGGGGGGCGGGAAAGAAAATAACTTTGTTATCAATTTCAATTCGCTTTAAAATTAATTTAATTCAAAAAATTTTTTATTGTAGCTTTCAACAATATAATCGAAATTTTCAGTTTTATTAGTTGATTTAAAAGAAATAAATAAATTTGAGGTCAAACAAAATTTGCCGATACTTTATGCTTTTTGTCATTATTCCCTTTCTTGAGAATTAATTCATTAAATAGAATGAACTTTCTATTAAAATTAAAGGGTTAAATTGTTTATTGATTTGTTCATTTCTCTTTTTTTTTTGCTTTTTAGATTTAATTAATCAGTTAATTTCATGGTTTACAGTTTATATAGTAATTTTATTGCTATAAATAGCTTTTCTCTACTTTATTATTAAATGCTTGTAATGAAAGGCAATATTTCTTGTAATGAGAATAGGATATACAGATGTGAATTCAAATGAATGAGAAAATTTCGTTTGGAAATAAAGAGCACAATTTTATCTTGTAACTCTGTCACATATTCATATATATGTCATACATGTGTCTTATGTATATATAGGTGGCAAAATAAGAGCACGCAGGCATAAAATTTTTTGAGATTTTTGCTAAATTTTTGGAAGTTTATTTGAAAAGCACTTATTAATGTCTGTCTGTCTGTCCGCCCGTCAAAGTCTATTTTCACGTGCTCAAGAAAAAAATGCTACTTTATAAACCTTTATAAGAATTAAAATTTATTTATTAAATTTTACACAATTTCGTCTGAATTATTTTTCTTTTAGAGGAAAGTATTTCATCTCTTTACTAATGGCGACCGGCTTTTCTCATTTTAAAAGTTTTTTTTAAAGTTTTATGTCAGATGCGAATTGTATCAAAGCTTTAGCTATTTCCGATTACTTGGTATTAAATTAAGCTGCAGAATATTTTGATTTAATTAACAATAAATTCAATTACATATTCTCTTTAAGAACGGCCAATGACATTTCTTTACAATAATATCAACTTAAAAAGAAATTGATAAGAAAAGTAATAAATAAAAGTAATAAATTCCATAATATAAACATTATTTTTTATATTTTTTTTTCTTCTTCAGGCAATATTTATGGGAACATGCAGACATAAGCATGTACCGAAGTGCTATAATGTAATTCCCAAAATATCAATTTTATATACTTAAAAATATTTCCGAAATCTTCTTAGCCTTGCACTTTATTACTTTTTGGATTGATTTTCGGGTCAATAACCTATTCGCAACGAAAATCGCGATATTATGTAACACACATGTCAGTATGTACATACATACATACATTTACTTAAATACTTTTGTGTTGAAAAGAATTATTGTTTTGACTTTTGGCTGGGTCAAGAATTATGTTGCGAATCAAATAAGATTATTGCATTAAAATGAATCCTGAAAAAGAATGCGTTTAATACCAAAAATTTTTTTTTTTGTTACATAAATTGGAAATCAAAAATTCGTAAGAACTTAAGAGAATTTTCAAAAAATTTATTAAGTGTTGTAATATTCTTACATAATACATACATATATGTATTTACGTATTCGTAGCAATAATTGTATTTTATATTTTGACATGAACTTTGTAATTAAATTTTTTTTTTGTTTTATTCTTGACAAAAAATATTAAGATATATAAATAAGGATGTGCAAATCATTCACAAAGAAATTTTTCATTACTTAGATTTTAAAATTATAAAATTTTAAAAATTAAGAAAAGGTGTGGTTAGTCACACAAACAAAAATCTGACAATAAACAAGATAATAGTTACGATGCTTTGGAATTTTTCTTTAAATTTGCTGAAAATTTCAAATATATCGTATGTATTTATGTATTATAAATATTTTAGTTTACCTTGAATATTATATAAATTCTGCAAATTTTGAGAAATTCAAAAATTAATCATCTCAAATATTTGACGATAATATGTTGCATGTTACCATGTTTTCTAAAACAAAACAAAAAAAAACCGTCAATCTGCGTGAATCATGATAATTTAAAGTTTAAAAAGCTCTCTCTTGTGGTAGGGGAGTTGTTAATTCCGATTTAAAACAGTACATATTCGTCATGTTAATGGTAATGGTATAATGGATGATTATAATTCATTTTGAAAAATCTCCGGGTTGCAACCATACCCTTATACGAGTATTGGTTGTATGGATTTTAATTTAAGCGTAGCATTTTTTTAAAAGTAAAATACTCTTATATACCCTCAATGCTATATTACATGATTAAATATTATGAAAACTATTTTGGGTCTTAAACAGCATTTTCCAAATTTATATTTAAAATTATTAAATAAAAGAAATTATTCTACTTACCACTTAATTTTCGAGCTTCAATATCCCAAACTAAATTACTAAAGCATAATAATCCAAGGAAAATTAATTGAAAATTTACAGCCGACCGTTGATGATCATAACGGGCCATCTTTTTCACCCAAAATTATTGCATATGAACTTGATTATGTATAAAAAATTATAAATGTATGTATGTATGTCGATTTGTTTTTAAATATTTTTTTTTTTCGCAAAAATTTACAGCCGAAATTTTTTTACTGTCATAAAAATGTGAAATTCAATTTCCTTTTACAAAAAAATATTTTTTATATGTTTTTTTTTTATCAAATAAGGTGATTATTTTTTTTTGTTTTTTTTTTTTTCACAAAAAATGTACAAAGATCTCTAATGAGTGATTTTGTTGTCCTTTTAGATAATACTGAAAATATTGTTGTTACAGTTGTTGTTTTTCAATTCGAAATTCGATAAAATCTGAAAAGAGGAGAGAAAAATTTTTTTTAAAAAAATAAATTTTATGGGTTTTTTTTTGTTTTATAAAGGAATATGTATATGTATGTATGTCGTAAAATGAATAATATTGAATATTAAAGAATTAAATTTTAAAATGTGAAAAGAATTTTAAAAATAAAATATAATTTTTTTGTATATACATACATAGTATCTGTGAAATTTCTGCTATTTGGCTTATTTATTTTGTTGCCTAAACGCACTAACTTGTTACACTGAGTTATAAATAAATTCCTTAATAAGTTAGCGGATCAAAATTACAAACTTAAATATTAAAATGCTTAAGCCTCTTTCCCTTACTCATATGATGTATACCATGTACTGTATACATATTTACAATCCTGTCGATTATGTATTTACGATATATAGGCCTACAATCATGAGTATGTCAACTTTAGTCAACTGATAATTTGAACCTCCCCACACAAATGGCATATAAAGTTCATTTTAGAGGAGACACAATAATTATAGTGCGAAACCTTAATCAATACTTAACATATTTGATATTACCCTCACAATACGTAACACCTCACAACAGAAATAGGATCTAGTGTCATTGTGACATTATTGAAAAAAAAAATTATAATTTTTCTCTAAAGTTTTTATAGTAATTAAATATTTTTATGTCATTATAGCTTTTCTTGAAAAAAACCAATTATTTTCAAATTAATATTTTCAAAGGGACTAAAAACAAATAAAATTTAAAAAATTTCTATTGTTTATTTTGAATATAAATTAACTGAAAGATTAGCTCGTATTCTTGACGTAGAAATTAATGTCCTACATGTGATATGTTTGTTATAGCCTCGGTCGTGGAAGTGTTTTAAAATTATGCCTTCATGTTAATAGCCGGTACGAATTATAAAAGGTGTTAATTAAAAATTATTATTTTGGATTCTAGGGTAAATTTTATAAATTTATATATATGTAAATACAAATTTCAACTCATTTCTTTAATACCTCCATGTCCAAAACAAGACTGTTTATGACACTTCAACTTGTTTATTGTACCTACTTCTAATTGTAAAATATTAGCGAATATTTGAGGCAACTACTTTGCAAAAATTAAAAAAAATAACTGTTCTTTTTATACTAGTTATTATACTGTACTTTAACTGTAAAAACATTCAATTCTTTTAATATCACATATGGAATGTTTCACGTATGGTTATAACTAGGTGCTTACTCCTATATATAATTACATTTTAAGTACATTATCAAGGAGAAATTCAATGCACTATTTCTTTTTTTACCAAAAAATTTCGTAACTGACACTTAACAAATTTTTATAATTATATGTATCTAAAATTTCAACATCACTTGTTTTGCGTTTGAGTGAATTAAAAGGGTACCTCATAATGATTATAATAATAACATAACATCAAAAAATTTTTTTGAAAGATAATTAAACAAGAAAAACCGCACTATAATAATAAAAATGTTATGTAAAAAATTTTTTAATTCTCTTATACTAATTAAGACAAAAAATTCAAAATCTAGTTAAGTTTATTAAAGGTTTTTCGCAGTTACCAAAATATAAAAATTGAACAATAACAATGAGGAGTCAAAAGTGTATTACAATATACATAACTGTTGCATTTGAGTGAACATTGTGATTTGAGTGCCTAACTACTAGTGTTATAAAATAAACATTTTATGTATAACATAACTTAATTTTTTATATGCGTATGTGTTTGTCATTTTACAGTAATATTTTTTTTAATATCTAAACAGTTATTTTTAGGTTAATGTACAGTGAATGTGTGTATATAAAGAGTGGAGACACTTCTTGTTAAATGTTAAATGTAATGTTATGTTAAAATTTGTTATATAAAATTCTCATAATATTATGCACATTATGCTAATTTTAATTTTACTTAATATACTTAAGTGTTTAAATGTATGTAAATATTATTTTCACGTAGCAAAATTGTAACTAGTATGATAGTATTATAATATGCCCTACTTACTAATTCATATTATGTAAATTATCATATTTTAATTAACCAGAAGTGAGCACATAAAATACATACAAGTATAGTTGGCAGAACAAGTGTTTTGTTGAGTAACTGTCGCAGTTATTACATGAGTATGCAGTGTAAAAACAAATCTAATTTTGGTATTTAAATTATTTTGAAGTTTTATGTATAAACTGTTTTCTTACTTAAGTATTTATTTTATATAGTCATATTCGAATAATTTAAGTACATATAAATTTAACGAACTGTTACGAATTAAATTATAGGGAAATAGTTTATATTTAATAGCTTATAAGTATACACTTATATAGTGAAACTTCTAATCTATAATCTAACCTATATTTTAAAGTATAATTTTTGTATTTTATTAGAACACTTCTAGTATAGCTAGTTCTCTTTTTTTTATTATTCTGTAATAAAAGAATAATTTTATAATACTGGAATTTTAGTTACTATTTTAAAGAATGTAAAAATTTCCAAATTTTTTTAATATTTTTTACATTTACAAAAATTAACATTTTGTCTTTTAATAAAATAGTATAACAGGGTCAAAATAATAAAATTTATTTTATGGTTCAGTTGAAGTTGCGTTTAATATTTTCAAATGGAATTTTAATTCAAAAATATTTTGTTTTAGGAAAATTTTAAGAATTTTTAATTTTTAACTTCAATGATTAATAAAAACTTTAATAAAAAAATATTTTTTCGGAAAACATTCTAGCAATTTTGTTAAGGCTTTTCTAGCAAAGTTGGTAAAAAATGTGCTTGTTAATTTTATTAAAACTGAACGGTGTTCATTTCAAAAAGAAGGGACGGAAGTATTTTGTAAATGATAGGGTGTGTTATTTATATGGAAATGTTGTTATCAAGGAATAAAAACTGATCTATAAATTTAAATATTATGGATTTGATATCCACATAGTACAATAATTTCATATTATATTCTTAAATTCTAAATACTCGTGCGTTTTCATTGGTGTATAGTTGTTTGATTCATGTTATAAATTTGAAGTGTTCTACGTTTAGGGTGTTGTTATACACTCTTAAATTGGCACTTTACAAAAATTTGAAATTAATTAGTTATTTAATGTGGAGTAACTGTAATTATAAAATTATAGTAGAATATTGCATTGTATTACATTCGTTGACCAAGTTTTCAAGTTGCACAGACTGAACCTTAATTTGAACAAATTATTTATATTGTACAATTGCCGTATATTATAAATTTTTATCACAATTTCAATAATTTTAAAGCACCGGGTTGAATTTTCACCGCTTTAAATGTACTCGTAAGTACAGCCATTATAAAAAAGTATTTATTTATAACTATTTAAGTACTTATACGTAAAGCTCGAAATTATGTCATTTAATTCAAAGTTTTTGATAATAACAAAAGCTAAAATTTTACATTTTATATATTAAATAATAGAAAACAATATTGCGTTACTTTTTATTATAGTTTCCCATTTTAGACCACTTTCCCATATTTTACAAATAAGATTCAAATTTAATCAGAAATAGAATTTAACCTAATTATATTTGTAAACCTCAATTATTTTATTATAAATGCATATAATTGTATGAAGCTTAAGAAAAAACAAGTAAAAACGTTTCAGTCGGTATGAACCGATTGAATTATACCCTGCACCTTTCATTGTTGTATAGCAATTACTCAAACCTGTGAAACCATTCTATAGAAACTTCACGGATATGTCTGACCTATAACTGAACACACAACTACCAAGTTTCATGAATCTGACTTTATTTTTTTTCCAAATATTTAAAATTAGCTTTTGGAGTTGTATGGCAGGTACCCGAACCTGTCAAGCAATTCCACTAAAACTTCGCAGGTATATCTGATCTATAATTGGACACACAACTGCCAAGTTTCATGAATCTAACTTGTTTATTTTTTCAAATATTTAAAGTAAGCTTTTGGACTTGTATGGGAGCTATTCGAACCTGTCAAGCAATTCCACCAAGACTTCAGAAATATCTTTGACCTATAATTGGACACACAACTGCCAAGTTTTATGAATCTGTGTTTATTATTTTTCCAAATATTTAAAATTAGCTTTTGGAGTTGCATGGCAGGTACCCGAACCTGTCAAGCAAATCCACTAAAACTTCGCAGGTATATCTGATCTATAATTGGACACACGACTGCCAAGTTTCATGAATCTGGCTTTATTATTTTGCCGATTATAAAAAATTTGCTTTTGGAGTTGTATAGCAGTCACCCGAACCGGTGCAGCTTTCTCATTAGAATTTTTAGAGCATATGTAGAATATAATTGGACACATGTATACAAAATTTTATATTTGTACCATTATTAGTTTTTGAAATAATTAAAATAAACTCTTTGAGTTGTATGGCAGCTACCCGAACCCGTTCACCGAATTGGTCCAATAACAATAGGGTTCGTCCTTGGCACAAAAGAAGCAACTTGTGAAAGTTTGGTGTCGATTGCATTATTCGTTTTTGAGTTATCGTGCGATCGGACGGACGGACGGACGGACATGTCTTAATCAAGGCAGAATTTTACGCTGAGCAAGAATATATATATATATGTCCATACCGCAGATGACTCCTTCAAGTAGTTACAAACTCCATACCAAAGTTAACATACCCTTCACGAAGTGCAGGGTATAAAAAATTGCATGATGTAATTCAAGGAAATTATAAAAACACCTTTACTTTGAAATAGCAAAATTCATTTGCTATGAAAAAATTTTAAATTAAATCCAATACTTACTTGTAAATGTCTATATCTACAAGATCTTGTGTTCGAATACATTCAACGCGCATGGGCTAATATTAAGATTGAAGTTTCCGTTTAATATTCCATTTTAGTTTTATATGTAAGTAAGTTTTACAATATAGAATAATAATGGTTTTTTGGTATTCTTTCATTAAATTTTGAGACATTCTAACACATTTTATATATAAGGTGACAAATAAATGCGATTTAATTTTTAATATTATTTTGGTAAAATTCATATTAACAGGTTAAATTATAATTTAGTAAATATTGCCAAAAATTTATTTTATATAATTTTATTGAATAATACAAAAGCTATTTTCAACCCACATGACAGTGTATAAACAATGCTGTAACAAATTTTGTTGATCGTTCGTAAGTTACGTATATCTTTATTTAGTTTTCTAATAATATACAATTGGTGTATTTTTAAAATTTAGCTATAGATTAAATGAAAATAATTATGTTGAAAATGTAAATATGTATAGTAAAAATTTTGAAAACATGCAGGACATGAATATATTCCTAATATAACCTAAATGTCATGAATATGCACTTACTTTATAATATTTTCTATTTGAATATCGACTCTTAAGCAGTTTTATATTTTAAATGCAATGAAATTTAAAATCACAGAACCTTACATATATACATACATATGTAGATACATTTGGATCACTTAAATCTCAACGCAATATATGATTATTATATGGCATTTGTGCCACAGCCAGATTGAAACTGCAGAGAGTAACGTGATAATGTAGATCACAGTTGCCTGAACTAAAACAAATCACACACATATACACATATTTTTCATAATGCATCACATACAGTAAACCAAAATTTATTGTATTTTTCCGATTTTTGTTTTTTAATTTTGTCCGGTATAAGAATTTTGTTCATCACTTTAAGATGACTAACAAATGTGTAGGTTTTTTAAATTATTGGTTTACTTTTAAGTTTTAATGAAATTATCAATATGTGTATTATAAAATAAAAAAGGAATTTCGTTTGTACTTAATTGTTTGTTGATTACAAGTTACAACTTAAAAATTTGATTTATACAACAAACTTGAATTACAATGAAAATATTGCGGATATTATTGGTATAGTTTTTATTCAAAAATGGCAAGAGGAGTTACGAATACGGTCTTCCTGTACTTAATTGTAATATACAAAATTAATATTTAATTTCAATATACTAATGTATGTGCACAATAAGCTTTCTGGTAATTCGAATTTTTTTTACTATATCTGTCAAGCGAGAGTGGCTAACAAAAACTTTTTATTTTCAGATAAATTCATGATAGTTAACTGATTCCTAGAAGTTATTAAATGTGTATTGCTAGATTACACAGTTATCAATTTATAAAATATTACAATTAATGTATTTGCAGTGCAACATCCTGCACTCAGATTCTCAAGTTTGTTAACATTTAAAGTATGTAGGAGAAGTACAAAGGGCCTTGAAGAGGGGCTTCCGATAACGCTAGGGAAGAGCGAAACCTTTAGAAAAATTTTTCAAACTTATCAATAAAATTTTCAACATCTCCGACTACTAAATGATAGTGAACGCAGCCTTAGGAGTAATCCTAAGGTTAAAAATTCTTCACATTCTAGAAAGCAATGGGTTCCGAGGGAGTTTATTTCATTTGCACTAATATTTGAACAAAAGTATTAATAATTATTAAATAGAATCTGTATAGTTTATCAAATACACAAGCGGCATTCATTCAGACTTTATTTTTATTTTGTTAGTAACATGAATTACAGAAAATTTAAATTTTTTGACAACTGAATGAAAAGCTTTGAAGTCCGAATTCGCGGGTACATTATACTCAACAAAACAATTCAATAATATTAAAAATTTAATTTCAAAAATCCAACAATAAATAAAAAAATAAATTAATTTGCATATAATAAAAAATTAAAAATTTTAGATGTGATGAATTTTATAAAAATAAAAATGATTGTAATATAAATTTTTTTTGTTTAATTTGATCAAATTTTTTTTGATATATCAAATTGAAATTGATTTTAATATTCATATAAAATTATGTAAACACTATAACATGTATTGTATGATATCAAACTTACATTTTATTGTTACTGATTTTATCGGATGCATTGTTTTATTTTTTTTGCATTTAAATGTTGAAAGCAATTTGAATATTTCACGAAAGAGAAAGTTTTAAAAATATTTTTGTAATTTAATTTTCTTTTGAACATATTGCACAGACAATTTCATGAAATTTATAAGGAATTTTATTAATAATATAAAAATAAACACTAAGGTATGAAAATAGGTATCATTAATGGTATAATACCTAATGTTCATAGAGCATTTTATGCATATGAATTCATTGAATTGAGATTCCATGTATAATATACGAGTAGTAAAACGACGTAAGTCAAAATTATAGAAAATTTGGGTTAATGAAATTAATTTCTTGAAATGCTCTCAATTAGTTGGGAACTATTTCTTACTGGATTATAAAGTTATAATTGAGAAATATTTAGAAATTATGTTTAATACCTTAACGCAAGAAATACTAATTAACTATTATTAATTAATTAACTTACTCTAGTTGAAATTTATAAACTTATTCACGAAAATTACAGATACAATGTGCTCGAATTAATTCAAATAATAAGGTGCTGTAAAGTTTTAATTCCATCGCTTATTGCCTCTCATCTGAAATTCTCATGTAATTTTTGCAGTATTAAAAAAATTTTCCCTGTAACTTACATAAAGCTTTTAATAGTAATTATAGTAATAGTATTGGAAACACACTTGTAAATGAAAAAATCTTTAAAGTTCTTCAACATTTAAAAATTGCAAATTTTTGAATTCTAAGAAATTTTTTTTTTAAGGCAAATTACCTTTCATTTACAATTTATTCATATTTGCAAAATCGTATTGTGCTACTTTCAAAAATTGTAATAATTACACAGTAAAGGCAAAAAAAAAAATAAGAAAGAATTTTGTTTTAAAATTATCATTAATCGCAAAGTGAAATATTTTAATCATAACTTCATTAATCAGATCCTCTTTATGAGACTATGATTTCCTCACAAAAACTTTAAATTGTTAATAAGAATATCAACAGAGAAATTGTTATTTCAAATGTCTACTTTAAAAAAAATAATGATTCCAATTAAGGGAAGTAAAATTAAAGTTAAAAAGAAAGAAAATTTCGTAAACATTTTCTTAGTCTCACTGACCTCAATTTTTTACAAAAAAAAAAAAACACTTTATAATTAACAGTATGCTTTATTTTACACAATATAAGTAAAAAAACTTTTTTCTTAAAATTTTGTTGCGATTTTTTTTTTGGATGCAAAAGATTAAATTTTACAAACAAATTATAAAGTAGATTTTATCAAAAATTGGATTTTAACAGCCGGTAAGAATTTTTATAATTTTTAATGAATATTTTTTGAGAGGCTTCTTTCATACAATAAATAATTTACCTTTAAAACTACTAAATTTTACAAATTTTTTTAAAAAATAATAAAATTTGTACAAGTAAATTTTACACAAAAAAAAAACACGTTCGGTACTTCTTTCTTTCATATCAAATTTTGAACTACTCAAATTTTTTGTTGCCAAAATTTTTTAAAGTTGAAATTTTTAATTCTTATACAGTACTGACATGTTTTACGACGACATGTAAGTTTGTCTTTTTTTTTTTAATGAAATCAGGTGTAACTGGTATTGTTACAAAACATATGGATGTTAAATTTTTTTCTCATATTATGCATATGCATATTAAAATTATTCATGTAATAAAACGTGAAATTTGTAAGATTTTGTTAAAGTTTCCTTTTATTCACAAATTTAAGGGGGTTGCATAGGTGATTATTTTGTAAATTTACACTATGAACGTAACTGGTTCTAATATTCAATGTGTGTGACCAAAGAAATATAAAGAAAGTACTTAACAACATAATTTAAGGTAAAATTTTGTAATTTTAATGTTTTCATTTCTATGTACTTTTTACGTTGCGTTGTTATACATAATTATATTTAATATAGTCACCTAACCTCAATTATTAATTTCTGGTATTCAACTTTTGTAAATTTTGTTAGCAAACATTTGTAATATGCGGTTAATTTGTAATATATGTACGTTTAGTTTTAGTATTTACCGTTACATTAAAAACATTAATGTTTTTAAAAAAACATGAATGTGACAGAAAAAAGAAAACAATAAAGTATGACTATCGTAAAAAAAAACATATGGGATTGAGTAATAATCTGGTGGAACATAAACATATTTTGACGCAACATTTTTTATTCAGCCGCTGGTTAAATCTAAAGAATGATATTTCACTAAGAATATACAAACATAGATAATATCACTTACTATGATAGTAAGTCCCTTAAGTCTCTTAAAGTATGGTATCTCTTCTTGCGATCTTATGTCGCAATCTATAATGGCTACATAAACCATTGCAGAGTTTAAGAATATTGTTCCAAAAATTGTTAACATAATTTCGAATTTTTTTTAAAGTAACTATTCCCAAATTGTTAAATGATATTTATTTTAATTAATTGACTTAAAACTATTTTTCTTTCTTTATTCATAAAAGAAATCTTTTAAAAATTCTTTAAAAGGGTAAATCCATGAAATATTTATGGTGGCATGTCGATTATTATTAACTTAACTGCTATATTAATCATCAATTAACAATTTTACAGTAATATAACAATAGGAAGTTGAAACAAAAAAAAAAATGAAAAAAAAAATATTTCAAAGAAACAAAAAGATAAATCTTACCTAAAAAAGTAAGTAAAATTTCCCAGAACCCAAAAAAAAATTAAATTTACTCATATTAAATTATGATCGAAATAAGGTCAGAAAAATTACTAACTATGACAAAAAACAAAAAGAAACAAGAAACAAAAAAAGTGCCTACTTATCAGAAATTTTTTTTTTTTTTAAATAACTAAAAAAAAAAATAAGAATGAGTAAAATTAATCGAATTCGAATTCATTCATAAATTCAACTATTATTGAAAAGTAGAACACGCGATTTTTATAATATTACACACAACTAACAATTAAACACACAACAAAAAAAACAACATGTAATAATAAAAGTGAGCTACCACTAGATAAAAAACAAAGAATCATAAAATTTACAAAATTATAAAGAGGAAAAAAAAAACAAGCAAATAAATATGCGCAACGTAATCTGCGCATACAGAAAAAACCCAACACAAGACAATGAAAATTTTTTATTATAGCAATGAATAGCAGCAATGAAAATAGCAGCAAATAAATAAAACACAAAAAAAAAAATAAATTAGCAAAAAATAAAAGAAACCCAAAAAAAAAGTAACGAAAATATAAAAGGCCCGTTAATTCCGGTTCACTGGTATTTAATCACATACATTTACAAACATAAGTTGTTGCAGTTGTATATAGCTGTACTCAAACATATTTTCTTTCAAACAAACGGAAAACAAACAAATAAATTAGTATCTTAAAATATAAAAAAAATTACCTTTGTGCTGTCAAACAAACCAAAAAAAAAAAAAAATTAACTATTTTAAAAATCAAAGACAAAAATTTGTTCAAAATACCGTAATCCAATTTATGCATTCAACAATATTCTATTCAACTCTTTATTTCGAACATACAGTTTTCATACAATATGTATGAACACTTTGAAAAACCTATTATGACACTTCAGACTTCAGATGCTTTGTGATTCACTCAGTTTCAAAATTTTACATTTATTTTTTGCTCAATATTTTTTTTTCTTTCTTTTTCTACTTTCCAATATTTTTGATGATGAGATATAAATAATAATTTATTTTTTCCATTATCAAAATCATTATATCAATATCATCATCTACTACGTCATAATTTAGTATAATCAATGGAAAATTCAAGAAGAAAAAAAAAAAGAAACTCTATTGAAAAATGTTAATATCCACGTGAAATTTAATTCCGGTTGGAAGTTTAAATATACATTATGTAGGTATGTATATGAATAGGCGTATGCAACATGTATACTAGCATAACATGAATAATAAATAATGAACAAGCATGTAGTCTATCTATCTGAATATATTATCTCCATGTATTATGTACATACATGTATGAACGAATATCCAATATATTACCGATTTAGATAGTTTAAAGGTGGTTTCCGTTTAAAAAAGGTTTCTCTTTCTATGGTGATTCATTCATTTGTATTTCGTATTGTAAACTACTGTTGTGCTATTCAGTTTTGCTCGCATGTATAGTTTTATGTTCACATATAAAATACTTATGTATAACATATGTACATATTTATAGTTGCAATTTTTACAAATTATTATAGAGTATAAATACCTATACTAGAGACACATTGTATTGTTTTAGTTGTATTTAGACAAAAAGTCTAAGAGACAAAATAAAATGCTAATTCAATTATACGGGAATAAAATTAAATTGATAAAGTTTTAAACATTTAATTTTTATGTAAGTATTCTAAAAATTTTAAAGCTATTTGTTCGAAATAATGGATCGAAATCCTTAGTTCTCCTTTTAGACAGATTTAGTTGAGCGGGAAGTAAATGAGAGCATAAATACAGCAAAAAAGTCGTCATTGAACATATTTAAAAAGTTAATTTATATTTATATATTATTATTAAAAACACTTACATATGTGTGGAAAAGAATAAAATTTGAATACTTATTCAAATAGTGGTCAATTTTAGTGTGGAACCAATTTTTATAAAATTTAAAATGTTATTCACATAATTAGATGCAACTACAGTAATAATTACGATTTACAGTTATGATTGTACTATAAAAGACCTTTACAACTACTTATAGAACTTAGAAACAATTTTGGGCTACTTATAAAATTAGAAACTTTTCTTTTATAAACTTAAAAACATTTATAACTTAGAAATTATCTTGGCCATTTCTAATATATCAAATACACCTAAACTATACTTGTATTGTAGTTAATAAAATTCATTAGTAATGTCAAAAACATAACATAATTATTTACATACATGCATTTAACATAATATTGTAGATTAACAATAAAGTCATTAATTTTTTTATACAATGCCGGAGAAAATGTATAAATAAGTTTATTAAGGCTCCCATACACATTAATATGAAGGAATTCAGTAAGATTAAATTGTATATTATTTTGGGCCTAATAATTTTGTTAGAGGGATTAGCATATATGTATTTGTTTAAATTGTATGTGATAATATTGTGCATGCATTAAGATTTTAAAAAATTACTTCCGAAGATATTTAGACTAGCATATTCCACAAAAATTAATAATATAAAGTACAATAATAAAAAATACATTAAAAATTCTTTATAATAAATACAATGAGATAAAAATATTGAAGTACATTAAAGTTTGCATGGTCATCAAAAGTGAGTTTTACTGTAAAACGGTTAATTTTATAATAAATAAGCATAGTTTATTTTTATTCATCTATATGTATATATCAACGAATGCATTGGACCACAAGACATAAGATGATACAATTTAAATAAAGTATGAAAAAAACAAACGAAATTATTAAAAATATTTATTTATTTTTCTCTAAATTAATGAAAAGAAATAATGAAAACTGAATAAAAATAAATTAAAAATTAATTTTTATTTTCCGTTTTAAAAGATTTTAAATATAGTAAAAAAATAAATACATTTATCTATAATTTTATACAAAATTTCTTAATAAAAAAATGGAATTTTCCCAGAGGTCGTAAAGTGAAAAACGTGATATTTGTAATTGCAAAAAGAAACTAAAATATTTTAAAAATTTGTTCATTATTAGCAACGAGTTTTCTTCTGAATTGTGAATTTTCTTCTCACTCATAGTTTCTCTATAGATACTACACACCATTATATTTTTTATTTGATC
The DNA here is from genome assembly GCF_029603195.1 of Condylostylus longicornis. Taxonomy (NCBI): domain Eukaryota; kingdom Metazoa; phylum Arthropoda; class Insecta; order Diptera; family Dolichopodidae; genus Condylostylus; species Condylostylus longicornis. The sequence goes on from NW_026577983.1 coordinate 458,542, forward strand.
TTCATTTTAAACACTCTCGATGACTAAACGTTAACTTTCTTTATATACTTATACATAAGTAGCTTTGATTTGTATCAGCAGAAGTCAAAATGATTATTTCCATAAATTATAAAAAAACGTTAACATATTTACATGTAGGCATATTATATGTTATTTATGTTATACATGGTGTCGCATTATGATAAATCAATATATGGGGAAATGAAAAAAATGTATAAGCATATATCAATTCTTTAATACTAAAATGCGCTAAAAAAATTCCAACTTAAAGTCCGACCAGATTCCAATTACTGTTTTCAGTTACTTTAAAAGAGTTTATGCAGACCAACTAAGCCTTCGTTTTACCAGAACTTAAATTTTGTAGATATTGTAAAAACTATTGCGCATATAGTAAGTATACGAATAGTTTTTCAGGTTTTATATAAAATAAATTGTGTAGTAGAAAACAGAAATTTGATAGAATGTGAAAAAGGTTGAACACATCTAATAAAATGATAGGCAAAATATTGATACTAAATTAACTGTCACACTAAAATTGCGACAACAACACTTCTTCGATGTTTTGCATGACTTTCGTTGTTGTGGTATGACAACAATGTGAACAGAGTGGAGCGTCACTAAGAACTGATGGCATTGGTTATGTCATGTTGCCAATCTATGCAAATTTCATCAGCTCACATTTGCAAACGGTGAAAGATAATTGAACGGTCTTATTTTTAATCAATACGAGTATATATTATTATTTCTAAAATTTTTGGCAAGTTAACGTACGGAATTTCTCTTTCCCTTAATAACTCTTAAAGAGCATTTAGGAGTAAAAGGTATAAAAAAGTAAATGATTAATTTGACATAGAGAAGTAATTTTTAATATAGTAAAAATAAAAAAGTGTAAAAATGGGCAACATTATGAGTATAAAGTGAAAGCGATAATAAAATATTTACTGTAGTATTACTATATAGCAGAAGAAAAACAATAAGAAAAAAGAAAAATTTCGTTTTCTTTCTTTCTCTTAACTTATGTTTTTCACCTCAGTTGTGATGAGCTTATGGTTTCATATGATATGAGTAAAATTTTGTTTTTGGATTTTTGAATAATTGCAATTATGTACACATATACTTTTGCAGCAGTGCATCATTTTGAAGTGGTAATTAACCTCTATATCGATTTGAATTAGTACTCGTAAGAATAAAATTTGTTTGCACAATTTTCTTTGCCTACCAAGAATTTATAATCATTAAACCCTTAATTTTTAAACTTAATAGGAACCGATATTATATTTTATTTGTTATGTTTTGAAAATTTAAATTATCGAAGAAACGAATTTCTGACTTAAAATACAGAACCTATTTTACATTTCTGACCTTGAATACATGAAAATTAATTTACTTTTCTTTTGAAGAATTTTGCTGAATTTGGAAGAATTTGTATGTTGAAATATAGAGTTATAAGAACAGAACCTCTACGTCAATAAAATAAAATTTTTCAATCAGTTTATTAATAAAAAATTATTCTTTGCCATCAAACAAAATTGATTGAAATATGTGTATATGTATACATATAAAATAACTTATGTATGTCTTGTACATATAAAATATCGGATTCTTTTAACATGTGATTATTTATTTACGCAAAGTCATAATTTTATTTAAAAATATAAGAGGCTTCTTGTTAAGAAAACAAACATTTATTATTTTTACCTTGCATAAATAAAATTATAATTGATAATACGTCCATTATATGATGATTTATTCATTACTATAAAGTCATAAACTGAAATTCTTTAAATTATCACAATAAAATCAATTCACAATAAAACGAAGAATGTTGTATTGCAAGTTATATATAGAAGGCTATAAATAAGTGTGAGGTGTTTTTTGTTTTTGTTATATAATTAAGCAAAAACAATTTTTTTATTCTTATTAAATTAGTTATTCTCATATAGGTGTTAAATATTGAAATTATTTTAAAAAATACTGGCTATACGTTCATATTTTATGATAAAATCATTCATGCATTTCAACATCAACAAATACGCATACATTTTTTAAATGTATTGTATACTTTTTATTATTTTGTGTTCAATTAAAAAATATCGTATATTTATACTAATTAATTTCAACATGATAATTACGATTTAATTTTAACGTATTTGATTATACGATTAATGTAAACATGTTGTGTTGGTATTACAGTATGTAAGTTTTACATTAGATTTAAGTGTTTATTGTAATTATTATGAAAATAAAATGTTAAAAATAACAAACTTAGAAATTCCAAAGCTTATTATAATGTTAAAAATCATTTCGTTATAATACTCGTATGAAAGAATTTTTGAAAGGTATTATAAATTTATTACTCCGTTTGTAACGCTATGAAAAAGAGGTCGTAGAAATATAGACGGAAGAATAAGTTTTTGATCATCGTCGAATCCTGAGTTGATTTAGCTATGTCCCCCCCGTCCATCCTAGCGATTACTCAAAAGCTCTTTAAGTAGACATCCAAGCTTACCAAGTTTTTATCACTTATTAAGAGTTATTACCAAAAGAAACTTATATTTAATTTGGATTCAGCCAAAGCAGTAGATCGAATAGCTGCAATACAACTCCATAAATAATTTTGAACATTTTTCGAAATCTATAATGCGTATAATATTAATTTTTTTTTTTATAAATAAGTGGGCTTATAGAGTCACTAGTGCAAGAAAATTTAGTTATGATTATATAAGTTCTTGCTATAGCTGCCGTGCCATACAACCAGAAAAATAATTTGTTTATGTATTTAAACATTGCACAAATAAGTATTGTGGCAGGACTACTACAACTATCATAAAATTTCAAAAACAATTTACTTTAAACAAATAACAATATGTACACAAACAGAATACAACCAAGATTTGTAATGGGATTGTTCTGAAATACATTAAGAATATCGCAGAGCTAACAAGATCAATTCTATTTTTTGTTTTCCTAAAAGCTTTTATTTAAATCACAGAACCAATATTTACTTAAGTTAATATTTATATTAATGTGAGTGCGTATAATTTTTATTTGAGTTTTAAATAGGCTAACAAATATTTTAATAATCATTTACATATATCGGAGCCGGAGACAAAACGGTATTTATTCAAAAAATGCATTTTCTTAAGTTTCAAACTTTTTAATACTCCAAATATTCATCTGTAAATTTTAAAAAACACAATTAAATGGGATTGAAATTTACGCGTTTTATCATACAACCTGGTTTAAATTTTGTATTCATTTATGTGTATGTATGTCATATTCAAACGACTGTTAGCAAATTTTCGGAATCGACTTTTTTTTTGAGTTATTTATTTCACTTTTGCTTATGCTAATCTTGTGTTTTATGCTAATTCATATGGAGATATAAAATATTTTATTATATGAAATAAATTATTTTTTAAAATTAATTACAAAACTAAATATTGAGCTTCATTAAAAATTTATTTTTATCTCAAAAATTGCTTCATGAATTCTGTCGAAAATGGTTATAATTGGATCTAAGCTAAGATATTTTACTTTATTCTATAATAGGGTATAATAGAATAGTTTAATTAACACATTTATAAAATACTATGTTTATACTCAATATTTATACATATACTAATATATATGTCTATATATTCAATATAAAAGAATATACTAATATATAGAAATATAATATTATGTATATTTCGTTTTAAATGATTCATCATTCTTAAAATTTCTATGGTATGAGCTTTAAATTAGATTTATTATGTATCCGCACCAAAGAGGGAAATCAATAAAAGTAAAAGTATAGTGTATAATGTATACAAATGTTTTTGCACAAATGTATGCAAGTATATTGTACTAGGAAAAAATAATGTCTTCAAATTTTATGTATATGTATTATGAATTAAATTAAAATATTTGAAGAGAAATTTTTGTAAGCTTTTGGGATCATTTTTTTATTAATTATATATACTTATGTAAGTAGTTAGTTATTTATTAAAATCTGCGCAGTTTCTCAATATGCATATATGTATGTAAATATTTGTACGTAATTTTCTTGAAACTGGCTCTTTGTAAAGCAACTGTTAGTGTTAGTCACACTCAAAACAATTATTTACTAAAGTACATATATAATTTTATAAGTAAATCTAAATAATTTCAAATGATATTTTGTTCAAGATGTTGAAAAACCTCTATGAATTTCAAATCTTTTGAATTTTTTTTGTTCAACAATAACTCTATTAGTCTAGCACAGGCATGGGGAACCTGCGGCCTTAAGGCCGCATGCGGCCTTTTAACTGTTTTTTAGTGGCCTTTGTCCTTAAAAAAATTGATTTCGTAAAAAGCCATGAAATTTCTAACAACGTTTGAATTCAAAATTTACATACATATTTGTTTGAAAACAAACCCATATTAATATTTGAATCCTATGTCCGGGCTTCTTTCAGAATAATTGTATGCCATGCTAGTAAACTTTTTCAATAATTTTAAAAAAAATGCTTTCACACATTTGTTTGAGTTCAAAATTTATTTATTGTTTGAAAACAAACACATATTGATATTTGAATCCTATCAAAATCAAAAATTTAAAAGAAGCTCAAACTTAAAATTATTATAAAAAACAAAAAACAAAAAAAAAAATTATTCTCATTTTTTAAATTGTTTTATGTTATTTTTTATATTCTGACATAATTTTGTTTTCATCAACCTACACAAAGCAAAAATTTATAACCTTTGGACTTTTTTTAAACTTTGCGGCCTGATTGACTTTGCATTGACTAAAATTTGGCCTTATATAGAGAAAAGGTTCCCCATCCCTGGTCTAGCATAATAAATAGTTTACAAAATAAATAATTATTTACACATACATGTGTTATTTACCTTTATTTAAAATTAGCTGCGTATAGCTTGTAATTATGTAAACATTTGTAGTAATATATGTAGTAATATAAATTAGTTGAAGAATTGCAAAACTTTAAGTAACATTTTTTGAATAATTTTTCAATTTTAATGATTTTTTTTTAAATGTTTAATTTAACAAGAAAATTTGAATATTTATAAAGACGGTGTATGATGTTTTGAATATTAATAATTATTGAATGTTACTAAATCGTTTACATTTTAATTAATTATTTTTTCGTATGTATAAGAGTAATTTTAACTTTAAACATTATAAAACATATATAACAGGCGTGTAATGTTAAGCAATGTTATTTAACAAATGATTTTGTAATTCAAAACGAATTTGTTATAATAAAAAATATTTAAATAAAAAAGTGACATGAGTGTGTGTTTCGGAAGTTGAAAATTTAAAAATGATTTTGAAAATTTAATAAATTTTTTTTTGAATTTTCTATAGTTTTTAGGGTTATAATTGGAACAGATTACATTTTCCTTCCATATTTATAGAAAATTTTTTAAAATTATAATTTTGCATACTTCGAGGGGCAAAACGTTAAAAGAGATATATTAAGTAATAATAATATTATTATTCGATATAATAAATTATAAGAGAAATGTTAAGGTAATCGCCTAAATCAGAATTAATAGTTTTAATAAGCCAAACTTAAAAAACTTTAAATGTTGTAAGTAATGTCTTAATTTTCAGTTAAGTTATCTAACGTAGTTTTGATTACGTCTAAGTTACTTAGGCTCTTATTTTTACACAAACAATTTTAAGAAATGATTTATAAATTACGAATAAAAACTGGTCTATCCGCAATTAAATTCATGGAAATTTTGATCTTAGACCACCATAATACTTTTATTTGTATATACATCCGTACTAAAATTATAATGAAGCGGATATATAATTATTTTGTTAAAAAAACTTACATATAAATTCACATTTATAAAGGTTAAACAATAATAAGAAATAAGTCGAATTCAACAAAGAAAATAAACATAATAATAGCAACAATAACAAATGTATAAAAGTTAGTAATGTAAATAATATAACAATAAATTTTACTTTGTATTTTTGCACAATAATAAGCTCCCTCTGAACTCATCTTGAGGAATAAGAAAAAAAATTTCAGTTTTGTTATTTTAATTTTTTTGTTTTTTAAAACAATTAACAATATTTAAGTAACTTGTAACAAAATGGAACAAAATAAATTCTTGTTACTTTGTATTGAATCTAAGAGTGCTTATTACAAAAGCTATATTTGTCAAAATACCATTTTGGTATTTTTACATGCGTAAATTTAAAATCATTTAAAATGTTGTCTCGTCTATTATAAGTACACATTTTGCGAATATTGTATTGAAAGAATTAATTTATGCTTTACTTTTTAAATAATTCTATGCTTATTTGCATAAAGTGATCGGATATGAAATGTGAAATGATAAAGAAAACAAAAGTATAAAGGAAAATTTGTATATTTTATAAAACAAGCTATTGTTAAGTAAAAAATGGCTTCACTTTCGTACACAACTGGATACTAAAATTATGTTTGCAATTGTGTGTCAATTAGGGGACAATAAAAAAATCTGCTTACAACAATTTTAGTATGTAAATCTGTATATAAATTTTTGCTATATATACATATAAGTTTTTACTCTATTTAACTCTATGAATTACATATAAAGAATACAAAAATATGAAAAATAAATTAAGTGCAAGCCTGTCTACATTTGTTCGTACTCTATTCTCTAGAAGCAAATCGAAAGTTGATAAAATAATTTATTCCTCTATGAATCATGTTCGCAGAAAGCATTTCAATTTAACTCAGAAATGATGGGCTGAGATTTAATTCAATATTTTTATATTTGGCATATTATGTTTACTCGATGATACAGGACGGACAGACGAACGAATAAAAACAAATTATGTATAATGCTGTATTCATTTGAATTATTATTTTGATTTGGAAATTGTCAAGACTGTTATTCGAATTAATCAAAAACTGTTTAATTATAAATATGTATATATATATATTAGAAACTATACAGCTTAGAATCCTTAAATATTGCACAAACCAATAGAATAATCCTCAAATAAAAAGTAAACTCCAGCTAAAATTCGGCTTAACTTTAAATTACCAATTTCTGTTTGGCTTAACTTTAAATTAACTAAAGATTAGAATTAATTTTTGAAAAACTCTTCAATTTATTGATGTATTCTTTTACGTTCTTTATCATAGAATACTAATTTTAGAAAATCAGAATTTTTTTGTAACCAAAGATTTAAAACTTTATAACTTCATTTTATTTAAAAATAAGTTTTATGGCATATAAGTACTAAAACACATTTTTAATTGAAATGTAAAGTTTCAGTTTTGAAGTTAAGCCGCTCGCAACACTCGGAATGCAACATAAATCACGTTAAAGTGTAAATATTAATTGATTGAATACTAGTAAATAAAAGATCTATTAGTGACATTCATTTAATTTCCCGGAACACCGGAAAATGACCAATGCAGAAATTTTTTTTGATAATTTTTCAAAATAATTATATTTAATAAATTTATTTTAATTAAATATTTATTACAAAATTATTTTAGTTATTCTTACAATTAAGAACACAAATTTGCTTTATTGTTTCTCACTTTATTCAAATCACATTGTGAACAATTCAAAGTAATTCTTTTGAAAAATGTAAAGAGAAAAATCAATACTTTAACAATATTATAAATTTTTTCATTAATTTTTAAAAACTTTCTAATTTATATTTTACTTAAACAATAGTAGTTATATAAAAAACAACTTGAATAATAACTTTAATATTTTGCTTGATTATCAATCAAAATTACTTTTTAACTACACACTCATATCAGTAATTTGTGATATAGATCATAATGTGTTTGTATTGCTTTATGGTATTTTATTATATAGGGCCATACATATAAAGTTGATATTATATAGAGAAATTCTATATACTTATAAATATTATATTTAATTACCAGTAATTAAGCACACGCAAATATTTTTAATACGAAAATAATTGTAATTTTTAAAAGTGATATCTTTTTTTTTTTTAAATATAATTATTTTTTGTTTTATTTTTTATCGCGTTTGTAAATAATAAAAGATGTGGTCCATTTAGCTCAGTATAGCTTAAAATAATTAGATTGTAAGAATGAAATTTTTATATGAAATTTTTAAATCATATTTGATTTTGTGTCAATTTTTTTCAATATTTTTTGTTAGTGCTTATAATTACAACAAGAAATTATTTCGTAGACCCAGCAATCTGATTAATTCAATTCTGAAACCAGATATTGAATGACTCACATTCTGTTAGGCGCGTCAAGAGGAATACTTTGAACTAATTTGCAGAATAATCTCTATGAGAGGAGCAATTCTGCTTTTATTTTGGAGTTTTTTATTACGTTATTAGTCCCTCAAATTCCTGTTGTATTAACATTGCTAAATTTAATTTGAAGCTAAAATTCTTCAGGTACATATGCATACATGAGTTTTTTTAACTAGAATTTTCATTCAGTAATTTTAAAATAAATATCTTGCGTAACTGTGTATATATGAATACATGTGCATTATAATATGATATATATATGTGTGTATATGCAATATAGTAATAATAAAGAATTCAGCCAAGAAATTTAAATAGTAGCATTCAATAGCCTATTTATTAAACTAAGGGAAATATATTAAACTTGAACTTGAATTTTAGTTAAACTTCATTTAAGTTTGAAAATTATTCAGCTATGTTAGTTGAACAGTTGACCAACTTCGATTATTGTATTAACTTCAATCCTAATGCAACTCAACTTGATGCTTTAAAGGAAACAATTAATTGTTTACTTTGCCCATACATAATTGTCTTAATTAATTTTTTTGCCCCTCAATTTACACAAGTTTCATTAAATATATTTCAATTTTTATTTTATCAATATCCTTTAATATACGAACACAATAATTAAATTCAATAATTTCAATTTCTAAACTTTTTTTTCTCGCATCATTTTATTTCAATTTTCATTCAAATAAAAATTTTGAGATTTTTAAGAAAAAGTTGAAAAACAAAAAAAAATTTGTTGTTTTTTTTTTATTTTTATTCAATAGTTCCGGCTCATTAATTTACCGTACAGAGTAGAGCTACTTTCAAGCATACAACGTTTAAAAGAAGAAAAACAAAACATAGTAAAAAAAAAACTAAAATTATAAATCAGTTTCACTTTGCAAATCCCTTTTCATAACGTAATTTCTCCGCGTATGATTATTTTATTATCGCGAAAATTTCTTATTTTTAAAGGCGTTTCAATTATTTTCGTTTTGAAATTTTTTTCGATTAGTCATTACATATGTTGACCCAGTTTAATTCTTCTATATTTTATATATATTTAGTTTTACATATTAATGTATGTATATATATACTGTACATATGTATATATATATACTGTCTGCGGATGATCAAGGAAACACCAACATGTTGTTGAAAATTCCAGTTAAATAATTGCATCTACTTAAAATTGCACAAAAAATTCCTCATATTTATTGTTGCATTTTGTACGTTTTTTTTTAGTTTTTTTTTTTAATTTTTAGCATATTTAGAAATTTTATTGAAAAAAAAATGTGCTTGTTAGTTAAATTTTGTCATTCTGTCCACTCGTCGGTTTTTAAAACTTCTACACAATTTTTAAGATAAAAAGCTGAAATTTTAGAAATGTAATAAACAAATGAAGTTTTATAAGAAATTCTGTCTATTTTCCTAGCAAAAAAAAAATATTTACCTATATCTGCTTCTAAAAGCTATTTAGTCACAGAAAGATCAGGAGAGTATGTCGCATGAAAACCACAAACATTTTTAAATTTTGTGCAGGCAAAAAAATTAAGCCAACTCTAGACTCTATTGCAAAACAGAGAATTGAAAAAAGAAGTAACTATTGAAATAACAAAATAGCTGTTAAATTCTTTCTTCGAATTTTTGACATCTTTTATTCTTAGACGCTAAGTTTTGCAAGACTGTAAAATTTAACTTAAAGTTTCAAAGTTTTGGATATCTAAGAAATGTAAGATTTTACAGTTTCTATATTTCTTTCTTCCTTTCCAAGTTATCTGCTCTCAAGATTGGATAAATTTTTTAATTTTTGGAAAATTGCTATTTTAGAAACCGCATTTGTTTAGAATTTTTTTTATTTTAAATATTCGTAGAAGGCACATTTTATATAATGAATTTTATATTTTATTAATACTTAATAATTTCTTGTTTTTTCTTTTTATTTTTTTATTTTAGTTTTCACAGCTATTTCATAATTACACACATATTAGAGAGTTAATTTTCACTTTTGAAATATATTGAAAGATTGTATCGTTTCTTCTTTTTTCGTTTTTCTGTGCAAATATGAGTTTTCGCTATTTTAATTGTGAAACGATGTTTAAAGTGGCTGACCGGCCACATTATAAAAAAAAATTGTAAGAAAGTTGAAATTATAAATTTATAGATTTCTTTTTCTTCTTAATGTAATTTTATAATAAAATTAATTACTCACATGTATTTATATATAACTATATATATATTTATTAAGTTGAATTTGTTTGCTAATTACAAGCTAATTATATTGCAAGCGATTAATTAATTTGATAATTTTTTTTCTTATTCAAATGAAAATGCCGTTTATTCATAAAATATATTTCTTATTCGATTGTTAGCAAAATTTATAATGAAGCTTTTAATAATGATTTACATAGGGTTTTCTGGAGTTTTAAATGGAAAATTTTTTTATGTCCCAATTTTAATTCTCTAATTAAGTATTTAATTTCAATTGCATATATGAGAATTGAGAATTTCATAACTTGCAAAAATTTCAAAATTTAAAATAAAATTTTTTAAATAATTTTTGTAAAACAGTTTGTTTTACTCTTTTAACTGGTTGTGTGTAAAAATTAAGTCGAACTAGGAAATTTTAAAATTGTTATTGGAGAAATTGTGATATATTATAATATTAGTACTTCACCAGCACAAAAGTACTTCACTAATTAAGTATAAGATTATAAACACAATATATGTTTCTAAAATTGTTATTACAAAAGTCGAGTTCCATTAAAGTTTATATGAAAAATAATGAAAATTTAAGGCATTATTCAGTACCTTGGAGGCATTCAAAAACATTAATTAAAATCATAATCGTCATTTTGAATAATTTGATTTGTCATTTAGCTAGATACTTGTATTTATAAAAACTCTTGAGTTTTTTTTTAAATCGAGTTAATAGTTCTTTACATAAATTGTACAGGAAACACTTGATTTTGTTCTTGGCCCTTTTTCTTGCACCATATTATTTTAAAGATGTGGCAGACAAATCCCAAATTAAAGTTATTTTAGCTCTCACAATTATGTTAAATTTACTCCTATATGTACATTACTGCTATATATAATACTTTACTACCGCTATGCGGTCATAAAGGATAGAAAATGGAAAAAAATAATTTTAATTATATTAATTAAATTTAAATGATTTCAATCCTGCTTTTACCACAATAAGAAAGTATTTTAGTCACAGATTGAGAATGGTGATAGTATTCTATACCACTGTACTATAAGCTATTGCGATTTATTTTTGTAAATTATGTTGTAATCATAATAAGTTTTAATAAATATTTTAATAACAGCAGAATTTAATAACAGAAAATAAAAAATTACTCAAAATTTTTGTATTGAAAATCTCATTAACAAAAGACTTAAGAAATGAACTTTTTTCATAAATTATAACTTTCTTTCATATTTACCTAAAATTTTTTATATTTATAAGAGTATTGTGGGTGCTTATTTGCTTGTTCTTAAATAGAAAGCGAGTAATATTTTCAAAATTTATAATTAATTGTGTATACGTCCATATTATATTAACGTACAATATACTTTTTAAAATGGCATGTGTTAAACTGTTAAGAGTAATTTTCTTTTATCTTTTTTTTTTTTTTGAAAATCAAGTTTTCACACGCGATAATATTTAAGTTCTTTAATTATTTATTCTCTTTTGGTATATTAATTGCAAATACGTTTCTGTATGTTTGTATGTGTAATAGTATGTATTCTGTTTCTATATTTATTCTGCATTTCATTCACAGTAAAGGGAAAGAAATGATTTGATGCTTAATTAATTACAATTAGTATTCAAATTAATGCATTAATAACTATTTGGAATAAATATTTTTCATTTATGTCATGTTTTTTTACTTATAAACATTTAATTTCGCTAAATAACATTCGGCAATTCGTTGATAATATTCAATTTCAATTCAAATTTCATGTAAACTTAAATTGTAATGTAAAAAAGGTTCTATTTGTAAAAGTATGGTTGAAACCCTCTAAAATTTATTTAATTAATTTTTAAGTTATTATTTGATTTGAAATTCAAAAGTTTTTCTATTATTTGCTCAAAGAAATTTGTCATTCAATTATGGAAATTTAATAATATTGTTATTTGCTACATACTATGTATGGTTTAGACATCAAACATTCTTTATCATACATTTTGTTTGAGAATTGACATGCTAATCAACAGATGTCGTTATGTCAAATTGCCAAAAGTTATGAATATTCCTTAAGTATATATGTAAGTTTTGACCTAGTGTAGTGTTGCAATTAAATTATATCGTTATTAAAAATTTAGGATTTTTAATTATACATTAGGAATTTTTTTATTAAGAGCATATTACACATTAACATACATATATATGTATAATAAATGCAACACAAAATTTGACATAATTTCAAAGAAAACATTCTTCCTATTTAACATCATTGGTAAATAATTCGTGAGTAAGTGCAATTTAATAAATTAATTGCAATCAGAGCAAAATTTTTTTCTATAAAAATTTCAAGTAAAAATTTTTTGGACATGTGCATGTGCAAAAATATGCGAAAAAATGCATGAAATTTTTTTTATATTTAATTTATTGAATTTTTGATTGTGTAATCGTAATGCGTTACTATATTTATTCTGCATTTCATTTACGGTGAAGCAAAAACAAGTGATTTGTAATATTTTAATTTAATTGTGTTAATTTACAATAACTTGTGTATATGCCACACAAAATTAATGAAAATTTCTGCAAAATATTTTTAAAATTTCCAAAAAGAGTTGCAAATTATATACAAAGGAAAGTATAATTTAATAAAAATTTTATACTTATAATTATATTTTATAATTAATAAGAAAAAAATTACCTATAATATGGAAAATTGTTTTTGTGTATCCAATTTAATTAAAAAATATTTTTCTCTTCAATTTTGTAATAAAAAAAATAATTTTATTTATTTTTAGTATCCGAAACGAATTCTAATTTACTCACTTAATTTTTTTAATTTCCTCCACTGTTTTCTAATTTTTTATTTCACTTTTTTTTGTATATTTTTTTTATTATAATTTATAATTTTTTATTTTCTTTACTTCTGCAATATTTTCCAAATTAAATTTAATGAAAATACGATGATCACTTTAATTTATAAACATTAATTAAGAAATTTTTCACATATACAACAAACAATGTATAAATATGTACATATATATGATTATATAAAATTACAATATTAAACAGATTTACATAAATATTTTAAGTAGATGTTAAAAAATTTATGCAAATTATGTACAATACCACAGAAGAGCAAAATCACTAAGTGAAGAACAAGATCACTAAAATGTTAATTGAGTTTTGATCAAATCAGAGATGTTGTAAAGCTGCACTGCGGTACCTACTGTAATATAATAGTGAAAAAAAATTAAAATTTTATGATACTAGAATTTTTGATTAACGAATTGCAATTCTTATGGTAATTATTTTGCACGACGTCCAACCGAAATAAACAAAGTAAAATTTATTTAAATTTATTTTTGAATTCCTTTTACTTTTTATCAATAAATTTTTTAAATATTTTCTTCTTTTTTTTTAATTTTTAATTTCAAATTTAAATTTTAATTCATTATCATTCCTAATTGATAAAATATCACTTTAAATTTTTTTTTATATATATATTTTTTTTAATTTTTATTTCGCCCGAGTGTATTACTGAATAAACTCAAACCGTATAAACGAATATTAAAATGTACAAAAAAAAATTTTCTTTTATTAAAATGCGATTTCACTTTACTTTCAAGCGAAAACTTCACCTGAAAATGTGAAAAATGAAAACAGAAAAAAATCAACACAAGCAGAATAAAAAAAAAATTGATTTTAAATCGTTTTGAAACAGAAATCGAAATTTGCTTTCAACGCTCTTTAAAAACAAAAAAAAAAAAATAATAAAACATAGACACAAACACAGAGAAAAAAAAAACTTTAAAACAGTTGCAAATGTTTTTTTTTTGTTTTTATATAAATAAAAATAAACAACAAAAAAAAAAAACTCGCACACCTTTCGTCTTTATGCCGTATGTTCCAACACAGGTATGGTAAAAATTAAGAAATTGAATGAAATTTCTTGAATACTATCAATAAATTGTAGTTTACGGGTTCAAAACGAGACACAAGCGTTTTCGTTAAAAGTTTAAAACATACTGAAAAAATATTTTGTAAAGTATTTTTTTTTTAATTTGATCAAGTTTAGTGTAGTAACGGTATAACATGATTCAAAACAAAAAATAACAAAATACGAAATATAAAATGAGGGAAAGAGAAGGAAAAAAAACAAAATTTTTAAAAGCTTTTTTAACATCCCTTCCATTTCCATTTATCTTTTGCAGATTTTTTTTTATAATTTTTTCTTCTCTTCTTTATTTTTTTTTTTGAGTATTCTTTTTTACACCTTTAGTTTTTTTAATTTACCAAATTTTTTGCTGTTGTTATTTTTATTTACTTATGCTCTAAAACAATAAAAATTATTATTAAAAAAGTGTTTAAACAAATCTTGTAAAAAAATTACCAAGAAAAGACTAAAAATTTTGGGGAAAAAAAAACTCTCGCATATTCTCGCTTATATACGTCTTAAGTTGGAACGCTTAACATTCTTTAATAGAATAATTAGTGAAAAATAAGCCCAAACTAGATTTTCTAGTTTAAAACTTTCAGTTGTTTTTTGGAGAAAAAGAGACACTGTCCGAATATGTGTAGACGCAACTACCAAATTGGTGATTTTTCACTTAAACTATCAAAAGGAAATATGCTACTTTACTTAAAAATAAAGAATATACAACATACTTATGTACACGTTGGTTATGTGATGACCACTTACATTGATGTGATCAGCACATAGCCGACCAAAATGTGCTTTCTGTAGTTTTGCGAAAGTGCCCTAAAAGATTATGAAAATACCCTTTAAACATTTCTTTCAAATTTTAAAGACTATTAAGATTTTAGTTAACAACATGTGTGTGTATCTAGAAAAATATAAAATTGGTTCTTACTAAAGAGATCTTGAAAATATAAAAAAAACTCGGAGATTGTAAAATTATTTCTTAAAAAAAATTTTCAACAACACAGGATTTTTCATATAAGGTGACAAATAATTTCAGGATTCTTTGATTAATTTTCAGCAAAAAATTGTATGGCTCGGGAGGAAGTAATGCTGATATACTGGTGTTCGTGCTATACAGTCTTTGGAAGTTATTTGTCACCTTATGCGAAACAAACGCTTTATATAGGTACATGTACATACCTATTACTATATACATATATAAATTGGCGGTTCCCGCTCACCACAACTTATTTCTATTCTAACTATTTCAATATTATACCTAATAATCGTTGCAAATTAGTACTATTAAAGTTAAGTGACATACATACATATAGTGGTTAACTTGCTTAAATAATACCAGTAAAATTAATTTCTTATCTAAAAAGCTCCAAAAATCGAAAATCAAAAAAAAACTTTAACACACTTTTCTTATCACAGTTAAACATTATAATCAAATATTGCGTTATTAATTTACAAAAATTGCTTTATCTTTAAATTATGCATTAGATATGTATAATATGTATGTGCAAACATATGTATGTACATAGTTAATGAGCACAAAACAAAAAAGTTTAATGTATTTTCGTGTGCATATATACAAAATGATAACGGAATTGAAATTAGGCAATTTTGAAGTTGTTAAAAAAATGCATACTTTTAGTATTGAAATTTTCATATGCGTATGTATGTATTTTACATGAATATATTCAAAGACCCTGGTGAGCGCAAACAATATACGTACATACATACTTAAGCCATGTATTCGAATTTGCATATTAAAAATGCTGCATCAACAATGGCTTCCATATTTTTCATTAAAAAAAAAAAAATTAAAGATAAACTGTAAATATGAGCAAAAAAATTTAAGCGAATTTTTTTCTTTAAACCACGACATAATTTTATATTATTTTAATTTTTTTTTTGGTATAGTTAATTTTTTTGCATATCATCATCTTCTTGTTACCAAAATGGACCACATCCAAATTGAGTAAACAAATTGAGAAATCAAACGGTTTTTTAGCATAAAAAAATTTATTTATTACGTACATACATACGTACATACAGAATTACTATTAAAATAAACAAAAAAATCGATTATGACAACAAGATTCGGAAAAAGAGTTGACGCTGAGTGTTTTAAAGTTATACAAGAGTGTATAATTTGTTTCATTTATAAAGTGTAGGTGGCGTTTTAAAAAAGATCAAAATTAATTTTAGTGTAATTTATTTTTTTTTTGTGAAATTTTATGGAAAACACGCAAGCACTTTAAATGAAAGTTTAACTTAAATTCTGAAAAAAAGAGATTCAGTTTAAAAAAGTTCAGTTTAATAAAGGCAGTAACTATCGGCAATTGTTGATGAGGCAATACTTTTTTACTCTTAAAATATTGATTTGGAAACAAAACGTTAATAATTTAAAAATATTTATTTGGAAATTTATTTGATTTTTCTTAAAATTTAGATTGATTAATCAATAAATTTGTCAAGTTTCTGTAGCAACAAAAGTCAAAACACTAATGCACCATCTTAATTTAAAAAATTTTTAAAAAAATAAGGGCGGTTTGAGCAATAGGGCCGTGATGTTTTTTTTGTTTATTAGACCTGTCATTAGTGGGGAGCTTTAACCCAACCTCAAACACACCTAGATGGTCTTAAACTCTTAAAACTAGTGAAACTGACTAACCATTAGTTATACTCTATGGTGTTTTTGTGTTCATATTTCGAGAAGGAAAGTGCTCTCAGCACTAGACCTTGTTCATTTCAGTCTTTCTGTCCTAATCCTTTGTCCTAAAAGTAGAGAGGTCACAATATTTACATGCTGTTTTAAACGCCCTCTGTGTTATATGGCAAAGCTCCTTATTTCTGCACTTACTCTAAGACACCCAAATATCACTATTGCACATATACCAGTGAGCAGCCGCCATATTACGAAGCACCTTGTTCTTGAAAATCTGTATCTGTTTGAGGTGCGTTCGCAACAACCCCATAGCTGTAAACCATATGTCCATATAGATTTTATTTTTTAGAAGTTTTCTCCTCACGTTATTAAACAAGAAGTTGAATTCCCATATCCTAAACTGAATAAATAAAACCTTACTATGTACTCTAATATTTTTTTCATTAATCAACTATCGATATTAGCATTGTTAAAATAAGTTGGAATAATTCTAATGCACATTATTGCCACATTATTTTCCAGTTTGCTATAGATTTTGTAATGGCTTGTTTTAAATTGTAAATTAAAGGTTTTTAACTCCAATTTTATTAATTTCCAATATGAAAACTGCATGAGAACTTGAAAAATCTAAATAACAAGAAAAAATGAATTGTGACATCTCTTGATAAACATCTTATAGTTTAAGTAAAAAACAAACATGTAAGTAATTTTTTTTTTGTGCTCACAGCTTGTTTTTATCAATATTTAACAAAACAAAAAAAAAACAAATTAATCAAGGTAGTTAAAACAAAAAAAAATTAAAAGTTTTTTTCGTAGCTTTGTTATAAACATTTTGTTATTTTTTGTTGATTTCAAATAGATATTTTGGATTGGTACTTCTGTATGTTGGTTGTTTTAACCAAAAAATTATTTATGATAGTCAATCTAGCTGCTTGATGAAAAAATTTGTTTAAACCTTTCAATTTTACTTAAAACTTGCTTATAATAAATGTTTATACTCGTATTAACGAATACCGTTTGCAGGATATTATAAATTTGCCTTTCCATTTGTAATACTAAGAAATTTGCTATATGGCAGTAACCCTATTTAATTTGGATCCAATCGAAGAAGCGACTCAAGTATATAAAACAGGCGCTATACAGTTTCCAAAATAATTAAGTAATATCTAAGAAACTACAGAGACTAAAGAATTCAAATTTTATATGAAAGAGTCCGATAAAATAGCCACTGTTCCGATAAAATTTGGTTATAATTGTATAAACCCTTATAAGAGCTGCCATAGAACTTCAAAAGTTAACGAGTCATTTTGTCGTAAACTGCAAAATGAAATGAATTCAAATTTTGCCTTAAGAGTTTAAAAACTGCGCCACTTTCCAACAAAATTTGGTTAGGATTAATATAGATTAAATATAGATATTTACAAGATTTCTAAAGCAATTTTAAAAATTTCAAAGGGTTGCAGTATTAAAATTTCACTAGAATACTGACCAAAATGTTAACAGGAACAAAACTTTTTTATCACAAAACTCTTAAAAACATTCATACCGTCGGTTAAGAAGCAGAAAGCATTAAGTCAGGAAACTGTGTTTTGAGTAAATGCAATTTGAAAAAATCGTAAAATTGTAAAACTAATCAATTAGTGCAATGGGGTTGGTCTCTTTTATTTCTGGATTTATAAACTATATCCTGGATTTGCATGATTTTTTGCCACAACAAAGATTATATTATTCTGATTTAATTCATCTATATGAAATCCGAATTCTCAAAAAATGCACTTAGTGCTTTCTGCCTTTTAACCGACGACACTGTGATATCACGGAGTTGACACGGTTAACTCATTTTTCTTTGTTTTATATTAATTTTATAATAAGGTAATTTGAACATTTTATATAATGTGAAAAAAAGTGACGATAAAAGACGTGTAAATTTAAATACTTGCGACATTATCTTAAGGTACAATATCGAGTAACAATGAAGCGCCACCAAAAATGACTTTTCAATTTGTACGCCTTTAGTTTTTTGATAAAATCAAATTGTACGTCTAGCTTAATATCTTATAATTTTTGCAATAAAATATTGAACTGATATGGTTATCAGTTTCACTCTTTCAATTTGTGCGTCCGTATGTCAAAGCAAACAGTTGAAAATTATCTTTTTAAAATATTTTAAAATATCATATTTAATCACGCGTGTTTAAATATTTTCCAATATGTTTTATATATTAAATGTTAAAGATGTTCCATCACCACAAGTGATGATTTTTCTAACACAATGTGAAGGATAATTACAAATACAGTAATACCATGTGTTACGTACGCCCGTTTTACGTACCCTCGCACTTACGTACATCTCATTTTTGTCCCCAATTGCCCATTATACATACAATGATTCACACTTACGTACAAGTACATTTTTTCTGGTTTTGAAATTTATGGAAAAAAGGCAGTATTAAAGGGAGGTAACTTGGACTGGTCTGGCGGCATTCTCAAACATTCCTCTCCCGGGGCTAATCCAAGCTCCAGTGTTCTGAGCTCTCGCGTAACAATTACAATATTATTTATATTTAAATTATGTATTGATGAATTTTGAAGTTTATGTTTTATATTTCAGTTTTGTTTGATATTTATATATGTATATGAATTTGTTTTTTGTTTTGTTTTTTTAATACACGTTAAGTGTTAAATATAGTATAAAAACGTATGAAATAAAAGTATAAAACTGCATACATAATATCCCTCTTTTTCTTTTTATTTATATATTTATTGTTTTAGTTTGTTTCAAACATATTATTCATCAATAAAGTAGTAGATTCATTCTACGTACATTTTTGTATTACGTACACGCTCCGGTCCCAAAGGGTACGTAAGTGCGGGGTATTACTGTATTTCTTATATAGCAATGTTACTGCAAATAAAAATAATATGTATACATACTTGTATATTGGATTATATTGGAAATTTTCTTAATATTACATGTTTCGTATCGTATACAAAAATCAAAGTTCATTGAATTTACAAATAAAATAAAGTCTGAATACTTATATATTTTATTCTAGAAACCCCATGTTTTTGGACTCATAATCTCATAAAATATTTCTTTTATAATATACACAGAAAACTTCAAATATATGGGTGGAATGATAATAAAAATCTAGGAAGCAAAACATCAAAACTATAACAAATTATAATAAATATTTTAACCTTAGATTGGATTAATTTATTTTATATATTAAAGTACTGATAAAATGAAAAATGTAAATAAACTTAAAATTATATTTTTTTATAGTTTTCTATTCTATTCTATATATAATATATTTGTTTTTCTTTTTAAAATATTTAATTTTATTTTATTGTTTTGAATTTGATAAGAAAATTAAATTATAACTAAAAATATACTTAATATAGTGTGAGGCTTGCATGTATATAAAAAATATTAATAATATGTCTTCAAAACAAAATTAAATAAATCATGTTTACATGTAAGCACCATAGAAACCTACCCCCTAATACGTAATTGCGAAAGAGCCAAAATATCAGTCAAAATTTTAAAATTAAACACTTCAAAACTTCAACATTTATATTGATTTGTTATGTATATGTACACAACAATATCTCAAAATTTTAAACAGTAACGAATACATTTTTTGCAAAAAAACTGCATAAATTCGAAATTTAATTATGTATGAAAGTAATTATTAATCTTATTAATTAACACTCTCACCCACTACTCTCATATAATCAATCTTTCTCAATTCACTCTTAATTTACACATTCTCACAAATTCTCACTTCATATTACTTAATAAATTTCCATATATAATTCAGAACAAGAGAAAATTATAGAAAGCTTTAATAGAACTTAAATATACTCGTATACATAGATACACTTGCATTGCATTCATACAAAATTATAATCTAAATTGCACAGTTTTATGTTGATTATAATAATTATGACTTAATACATAATACTGTACTAAGTATAGTACCTCATTCAATAGTATAACTATAATATTTTTGTATAAAAGTTGGTACAAACAAACATTAATGTGAATATTATCACATTTTATTTAACGCTTATAAGTTTATAAGCCATGTAATTTTTAGAATATTAAGTTCTAGTAGTCTAGCTTTCATTTATACTACTTATTTATTATATTCTGTAAAAAAAACGAATAAATTCTATGTAAATATTAAATAAATTGTATACAATTAAAATATGAATGTGTTGGACACAAACAAACTTTTATTATTGTTTTCTTTTTTTTTTCACATTTTCCAAAAGTTTAAAATGTTTATACTACAAACAAAAACACATATACATACATATATATATGTAAAATTGTTGTTTTTAAAAAGCTATCAGCTTTTTTATTCGTGATCTCTATAAAAATTCGATCAGTTCTAAATTAACTTTCAATATAATAACTTTAAAAATGTTTCAATTTTAAAAAACAAAAATTTTTAATATAAAAGTAAAAGTTCGAATTATTACGATATGCTAGTTTAGAAAGTAAAAATTAAATAAACAACATTAGCGGCTTTTCTTTTTAGCGGCTATTTTGGTAAACTATTTGCGATAAACTAAAAATTTTCATACACAAAATTCATATAAAAGGTTGAAATTTAAGAAGACAGTAATAATTGTAGTAATAACAACAAAAATACGTTGATCTAAATACAATAATATACTTACATACTATTGAAATTCAAAAGGAATATCCCAGAATTTAATTAAATCTACGTTCTGATACATGAAAATAAATAAAGAGTGATGCAAATTCTATTTAAACGTTTTTAACATTGTGGAATGGAAAAATACTGAGCTTTATTACAACTATTTGATTTCTCATATTACAATAATAATAAAAACAGCATTATAAATATTTATAAACTTTAATAATATAAATTGGATATAAAAAAGAAAAATATTTGAATTATAAAAGGTGGCTGCTTACATATTTGAAATATAGAAATGACAATTTAAAAATTGAATTGAAAATTCAGTTAAATAAAATTTAATTTATTACAATTAAAAATTATAATAAAAATTAAATTCAAACGAAAAAAATAAAGCAATTTAGTGATTTAATAAAAATTAACATAAAAATAAAGAAAAAGAACTAAGTATAAACTTTAAAATTAAAAAAAATAATTAAAAATTAATTAATATAAATTTTAATGATCATTTAATAAACAATAAATATTTTAATAAAATTTAAAAAAAAACACACACACATAATATAAAAATGCCAAAAGAAAGTGATTTTTATTTAAGTGGTAATCCACCAAATACAGCAACAGCAACACCACCTTTTTGTAATTGTGAATTTCCACGTAATATTGATGTTTTAAATAATAAAAATATTCATGATTTATATAATTGTAAATGTATTGAAAATGGTTATTTAAATAAATATAAAGAATGGATATGGGATAAAAATGTTACTGATTCTGATACATATATTAATGGTCCTGATATTACATTTCATCCAATATATAGTCAAGGTACATCATTTGTAAGAGGTGAAAAAATTTTAAAACCAAATTATATACATTATTGGGAAATGCAAATAATAACAACACCATCTGGTACAGATGAAATGTTTGGTATTGGTACAGATAAAATTGATTTAAATAAATATAAATATCGTTTTGTAAGCGGTTTAGGTAGAACAAATCAATCATGGGGTTTTTCATATCGTGGCCTTAAAACACATAAAGGAATTGCATTAAATTATGGTAAAACAATAACACAAGGTTGTATTGTTGGTATTTATTTAGATTTATATCGTGGTCATTTAGAATTTTATTTAAATCGTAAACCACTTGGTATTGCATTTACAAATATACCAAAAGATATTAATTTATATCCAATGGTATGTTCAACATCATCACGTTGTGCAATTAGATTAATTAATTCAATATCACAACCGGTTACATTACAATTTTTGGCAATGCATAAAATATCAAAAAGATCAGATTTATTAGATGAATTAAAAAAAATGCCTGGTTTAAAACCGATATTAAATGAATATTGGTTTTTGATACCAATAACAGATGAAAAATTACCAAGAAATCGTTTAAAGAAATTTGAATTTTCATTATTGGGTGATGAATATAGAATATTTGCAAATAAAAGAACAAAAAAATCAAAATTAAGAAAAGAATATGATGATGATTTAGATATTAAGGACACATATACAAAAGTTAAAATACCGAAATCAATAAAGGAACAAGATGATGGCGATGATGAACTTAATAAAAATAAAATAGCATCACTTTGTTAATAATAAAAGTTGAATGAAATATTTTAATTTTACGATATTATGACTGTAAATTTATTTTTTTGTTATTTTTAATTTTTTCATAATTACATTTTGTTATCATTTACATTTGATTTTTTTTTATATATAAATTTTTTAGTAATAATTTAGTATATGTGTTCAAAGAAGAAATTGTACAAAATATAAAATTAAAATATTAAATTTTATTATCAATTATAAGAATTTTTATTCTTCCTACTTCATTTAAAATTATTTTAATTGTTTTATTTATGTTAATCGGAATTGTTGGCATCTTAAGTATAAAACATATGGTGTTTACACCGCAAATACCACACATTTGGACATATCAGGCGTACAACAAAAGAAAAATCAAAATTTGATAATAAATTTTTTATTCTAATCTAAATTTGTCTAGCGATCAAAAATGAAGTCTGCTTGTGATTAATAATTTTTTTTTTCCTCATTCTATGTGAAATTGATAATGTAACCTCAAAGCTACTGTTTTCGAGCAGAATTATCTCGAAAACGAAAATTTTAAATGGAAACAATTTTTATTTTGTTTTTTTTTTTTTTGCTTTTGAATTTCATTAATTTTGGAATTTGAACTTAAAATTTGTATTTTGAAAAAAAGGAATAAATCATTAAATTTCAAAATATTTATTCATATTTTTAAATGGTGTTTTATTCTCTTGAACAGTATTGTTTCTTGTTGCTAGATAAATTTTGTGTTTTCATTAATTAATTCTGTGTTTGAGAACATAATTTGTAAATTTTGAAGCAAAAACTTATCGACTAAACTACTTAAATGTTCAAAGTAGTTTAAACCAGATAACTATTTCAATATCTTTAAGCCTACAAAGATATCACAAGTGTGTAACTTTCATATAGTTAATAAAGTAACTGCATTGTATATGTATTAAGAATAGATAACTTTACTTGATAATTGCAATATTAAAATTAATCTAGATTTTTATTGAATTAAATAAGCAACGATTTAAATTGCGTTATAGAATTGTAAAAAGTTGCAATAATGCAAAATGTAGAAAGCAGATTTATTACAAATATTATAAAGTAAAGAAGGAATTATTCTGGTACTATGAAATTTTAGTAAAAATATTTAAAAAAAATAATTATTTAGTTAAACGAGGAATAAATTAGGCAAATACTCGTACATATATTGCCTCCCACCGTTTTTTATAGCAAGCCGAAATGCTGCAATATAAAAGAATAAATTTTTCCGGAAAACATAATAATATTCTCTTTTTATTGTGTATGAAGGAGGAATTATTTATGGGTATAAGATTTTGACAAAAGCAGCAGCTTTTCATGACAAAATTTGCAAAGCAATAACGCTAATGGTTGAGAACATTAGCTATTTAATATAGTTTTGTCTAACTTAATATTTGAATTGCACTCATTTAGGCATATTTCTCTTATTGGATTTGAATTTACAAATTAACATTCTTCTTTTACTAACAAACTATGCCAATGCGACACTAAACTCAATATCTGTACAATACAATTCTTTCTTCTCTTTTTACCGACCGTATTGTGTATACAATAGGTAGGTTATGTGATGGCAACAAATTTTGCATATCGAGTTTTCGGTGGAAATGCACTTCTCCATAGTAGGGAAGTGTAAATAAACTATTTTTAGCAACCTGTCGGTCTGTCGGTCTGTGTGTGCACGCGTGTTCTCAAGTTCTGCTGAACCGACTTTGATGAAATTTTATATGTAAGTTTATTTCCACCATGGCACGGATTGATCAACTTTTGGGATATATCAGGCCTCGGGAACTGCACTTTTTAGCGGGCCTGTTTTACATTTTTGAACATTTTGAAGAAAATATTCAACCGATTTACTTGAAATTTTATATGTAAGCTTTGCTCGACCGTCCGCAAAAATTCCTATGTTTTGGAAGAAATCAGGCATCGGCAACTAGATGTTTACTACGGGCCAAATATACATTTTTGTGTATATAAAGAGAAATAATCAACCGATTTCATTGAGATTTAGTATATGAATTCTTCGTATTAAAACAATGAACATATAAATTCTTTGGAAAGATCAGGGCTCGAAAACTGATTTGCGGGCCGATTTTACATTTTTCACCATATCTACAGAACGAATTGATGGAATTTCTTGAAATTTGATATTTGAGTTCTGGTTGTTACCAAAACTAACTGGGGAGCATTTCAGGGAATTCGGGTACCACAAAGCGAAACTCTACTAAGAGCCAAATTTACATTTTTCTAGGTATGTTAACTATAAGCTTACTAATGTCCTAAAAATTGGAAAGAAGTATTTAACAGACATTTTTATAATATTCTGTAACACTTTCACTTAACTAGACAATACACAATGCGGTCGGTTATGTGCTGCCCACATCAGATTTTTTTATATGTACATGCATATAATGTTGAATCTTAATATTATAAAAATATTCAAAGATTAATAATATTAGAAAATATTCAGAGATTAATACAAAGATTTTATTACGTTCTTAACATAACTCACTTAATTTTACTGTTAAGCTATAGGTGGAAATTAAGGAAAACATTTAATGTTTTGCAAGCAAATGAGTTCTTCACACCCAAACAGCTCAATTAAATGTTTTCAAAGTTCTTGCTATTTTAATCGCAAATTCAAATTATGTAATAATATATAACACTAAATTAAGTTTAAGAAAAACAATATTATTATTTAAAATTATACAACAGTGTTATACATCGATAAAAAAAATGAATTTATCAAAATATCTTGGTATATTACTTAATTTTATCTAATGATAAGGTAAAATATAATTATGAATTGAAAATGCAAACACATGTGTACAATGTAGAAGTGAGAATACACACATGTATATACATATGTATAAGAATATGTATACTTAAAGATGTAAACAAATATTACATGTATTTTTAGAAATTTTTAATTGAAATTTATTATACTGAGAAAATCATTTAAACAAAGCTTATTGTATATTGAAATAATGTGAAATAAAAAACGACAGCTTAATTAAGCGATGCAAATAAGGTTCTTTTAATACGTCGCTGTAATATAAATCGTAGAATATAAGAATTAAAAAAAAAAACAACCAAAAAATGGAAATTTTGTTGAAATGAATTCAAAATGGAATTGAAATGGAAAGGGTACGAAATATGTGAGTTGTCAAAATAATGATTTGGAAACTCGTTCGGCGAATTACTTTTTTGGCACTCTTAATCGTTTTTCAGTTTTGTCTGGTGTTAAAACTTTCAAAATAATTGACAATCGTTCCTTTTAGCTATTGTTGTTGAAGTGGCGAAACGGATATGAAACTCATTCCCGAAATTTATTTTCAAATTCGTCTGGTACATATAACCTGACTAATTTGGGCTAACTAAAGCCGGCTTACTGACCATTAATAAAAGAAAATAATATTTAATGAAAAACTAAAATCTTATAAGTTGGTAGATCAAAAAAGATTTAGACAGAATTCATAGGTATTGTTATAGATCAATCTAATTTTAGCTTTAAGAAAATTAAAAATTGAAGTGATATTTCAATTATTTTAATGAAATAATTTGCTATATAAATTTGGAATAAGAACTTTCTATAAAAATTTATAGAATTTAATTATTGTTAGTATTTGCAAGCTTTTTCGTTACTAAAAAACTCATTATGTAAAATACCTATTTATAATATTTTTTTTCATTTTTTATTGTTATTTAAATAAATCCGGATTCAATTAAAAATTTTGAAATTTTGATTTTAAATTAAATTTTAAACTCCATTAAAAAATACAGCAAGAAATTATTTTGATTCTAGGAATTCTTGGATATTGCAAAATATTTCCAACATAATCATAAGGGTGTATATTGCTTGGCAGACGTTCTTTAATAAAATGAACGAACATAAGAACAGCCTAGTTAAATTAAGTAATTTTGTGTTATGGAAAACTGATTACACTCATTTGTGAGTTGATTATCTCTTTAAAAGTTGATATCATATGTAAATGATAAGAGCTAAATCAATAATATTCTTCAAATTCACTGATCTCATGTATCACTGAGTGTCGCTACAAAAATTAAACAAATTAGTAGATTTTTCAAAAACTGCAAAGGATTTTCAATTTAATTAAATAGTTAAATGTTAAGAACTAAGCTACAGTGTTGACTTATAAAATTTAAGTACACGTACTTATTAAAATATTAAGTAGGTATGTGTATAATGCTATGGAAAACACAACAAACGACTTATACAATAGGTTTTTAGAAAAAAAAAACATGTTGACTAAAATTATTTTTTTACGATTATTTTTTAAATAAAAAAAAATTTGTTTATCAATTTCAGTTACAGCCAAATAATTTTTAAATTTTTTATTTTCGCAATTTTTTTATTTTTAATCTCTCACGCAAATCTTAGAAAATGAAAAAAAAATTAAACTGTTTATTAATTTTGGTACAAAGTGCCTACAATATACATATGTACATACATATACAAAAATTGATGTCTACGAAGAATGGTTATCAGAAGTGTTTGTTGAAAGGCGGCTTAAGTTAGAAATTAAAAATTTGTATTTTTTTTGACTGCACCTTAAAACATTGTCATTCATGAAGGTCACTTACTTTTTTATTTATAGTTATTTTTTTTTGTTTTGTTTAATGGAAACCATCAAATATTTATTCATTACATTTCATATAGAAAAATTGTCCTCATGACAATCAATTAAATTCTTAATTATTTAATCTGAAAATTTGTAAATTTAATTGTGAGTTTTCGAAATTAAGATGTAAATTAGATTTTATGTTATGTGTTATTATTTCATTCATCCTATACTATAGTTTTGGGATTCATATTCTTAATAAGATTTTCACAATTATTTGATGTTGTAGTATGATTGCCTTTCTTATACTCACGAAATAATAAAATTTAATTCGATACCAGCAGATGGCATTGAGAGTCTTTTTTAAAACATCCATAACAAGAATCTGAATTTTATTTCTAGATATGGTCGATAATTTTATAGTACAAATAATAGAGTGAAGACGTCAATCAAAAATAAATTAAAACGAGACAAAAAATAGAGTTGACCTTGTCAACTCTGTGATACCCGTACGAATTTGTTATCCTATGTGCGAATAACTAATGTGCCATAACTAACTAAGGGGCAGACTATGACTCTAAGTTGCCGTATTACCATATTAATTTATGCAAAATTTCAGTACTATGTGTTTTTCAAAATACTGGTTGTGCCAAACTACTATTGAAGTTGTATGGCAGCTACCAGAAAGAGCCAAGAAATTTTAGCGAATTTTATCAAGCACATCGGCCCTACTAATATATTCACTTGTGTGAAATCTCAATATCACAGCTTTTATAGTTTCTGAGACATAACCAAATAACTTTTGAAGTTGTATGGCAGGTACCAGAAGGAGCCAAGTAATTTCAACGACTTTTATGAGACATATTGGCCCTACTAATATATTCGTTTGTGTGAAATTGCAATACCATAGCTTTAATAGTTTCTGAAATATAGTCAAATAACTTTTGAAGTTGTATGGCAGGTACCGAAGGAGCCAAGTAATTTCAACGAGTTTTATGAGACACATTGGCCCTACTAATATATTCGTTTGTGTGAAATTTCAATACCACAACTTTTATAGTTTCTGAGATATAGCCAAATAAATTTTGAAGTTGTATGGCAGCTACCCGAACCGGTACCCTGACCATGTCCAATTTAAATAGGGTTCTGGCACTTACTACAATAAATCATTTGTGAAAATTTGGTGAACTTAGCTCAATTAGTTTTTGAGTTATCGTTCGGACGGACGGACGGACAGACAAAGCTAAATCAACTCAGAATTTGACGCTGATCAAAAACATACACTTGAGTCTATATCTAACACCGTTATTTCTTAGCGTTACAAACGGTAAGGCAAATTTAGTATACCCTTCGAACATACGTTCGTATGGGTATAAATATTTCGAAAAATTTACTCGTATGAATTAGAACAATTTGAATAAACAATCGAAAAACAAAATAATTGCAATTTTTAATTAAAATATAAAAATATTAAGCAATTAACAATTTAATTTTTTCATTTATTTTCTAATGAAGAGTTGAGTTGATATTTTTCCCAAAGAGAGTAAAAGTTGCTAGAAATGATTTTTAAAATAATGCGATGTACACTTATAATTTTTATACACATTACTAACAAAGTAACCAAAAAGTAATGAAAAGCTAGCTTATGTATTTATATTTGTAAATTTGTAATTTATATTATGAGTAACTATATAATTTCAATTCGATATAGTCAACTGGTTTCTTAATTATTACATCATAGTTTGGTGTATGTATATTGTATCTCAGCAATGTGTGATTATATATATAACTTCTGAAATTAAGTTAATATTGTGAAAAGTTGAAATTATATATTGTGAGCTTATGACATTTGAATTCCAAACAAAAATTTTACAGGACGCACACAATGGGCGTCTACCAAAAATGAAAAATTTTTAACATCAAGTTTGCACTCTATACTTTTTATTAAGTACTTCGGTAAATAAAATTATTTTCTATAATCAGAATCTACTTTTATTTTGGACTTTGTTGACTTAAAAAAAATATCCTGCAAATATTTTAGAAAAATAAAACAAAGTAGCTAACAAATCTCAAATTTTTTTTGTAGCGGAATATTGTTTTAAAAAGACTGTTGATTTAGGTGATTTCTTTAGACTGTTGATTTACTTTGTCAAATACTGCAAAAATCATAAATTCTGTCAAATACTGCAAAAATCAATTTTACATTTTGCAGAATGCAGATTTTATCAAAGTACAGAAAATTGACGTCAAAATTTTAATTTGATAGACGCGCAATGTAATACTGTAAATATATAAAAAACAATCAATTAGAACTTTTGAATTTACAGTATCGAAATGTTGAATATCAACAGGTTATCTAAAAAGGCATTGGAAAACGAAATAACAACAATGATTTTTTACAAAACCGTAAAATCAAGAATATGCACAATATTATTCCTTTAAGAAGTTTATCATATATGCTAATGTACGTATGTGTATTTTTGTATAACATTTATGGCAAAATTTTCTTAAATTATTTTTTCATATAATATGGTTAGATAATTCTAAAAAGCAATTTTAAATTTCTTAACAATTTTTCAATGAATTTTAAATTACTCATATATGGGAATATATACAAAACACATACATTATGTACATACATACACACATCCATACTTATATGACGACTGCAAAATGTTTATTTTTTACACGTATTTAACATCTCTATTAATAATTACAAATTAGCTCTTATAACAATATGTAAGTACATATACTTTCACAGCCTTCAATAAAAAAAAAACCCACCTGTTAGTGTTTACCACACACCATATTATGTTATATTTAGCATACCTTTAACATATGAATAAATATGTACTTATTATGTATATTTAATTATTTACAAATTTCACCTATATTTCATGATGTTCGTAAACCGAAATTCCGGTCTTACATAAAATAAAAATAAAATATTTACACTTCTTTGTATATTATTAGCATACTGATAGCAAATATTTTTACATATATGTTAATATTATAAACATATGAAGAATTATGTGTCTATATATGAACTTTGAATAAATTTTGGTTTTATGGTCAGTTTTATAGGTTACGTTGTTACAGTATAACTATACACATATATTACACATATTAGCATCCTGTACGGATACACATTTTTGTAGATAACAAAAATATATTATATTTATATTTATTTACATATATGTATGTGTGAGAGTCATCAAGAATATTGAATACCTACATATGTAAAAACATAGATATGTACACAATAATTATAGTCAAAAATTATAAGATGCATATTCCACCGAAAAAATATAAATGCATTTTGATATCTTAATAAATATGAATTTTTTGTTGTTTGGTGCTATAATTTTTTTTGAGACAGTTTACTCATGAATTATCGATCTATCAAAGTCAAATCAGCTCGGGTGGGTTTCCGATTTCATTATGGAGAAACGGATGGCCGAACAAAGTTTTCACATTAATGAATAATTTAGTTGATAAAATTTTTGGAATGTTTGGTAGGCAGTTAAATTTCAGTTTTGTATCCAGTATAGTCTAATGTGACTTAACTATTGCTATAGATTATTTTCTTATTTGAGGGAACGTGAAATCTTTTTTTATGTCAACAGCATAATATTTCAATATTGGAATTTACAATATTAAAACCAATATTAACCGCATAATTGGAGATATTGAAATATGCCAAAGCTGGTGAAATTCTTTGGGATATTTCAAGTGAAATATGAAAAGCAGGGCCGAGTTAATATGAAATTATATTTGAAATGTAAATTAAAAAAATTGATTTGTTGATTTAAATAAAAATTTTCAATTTTTCTCTGATTTTCTTACTTTCAAATCATTTTATCTAAATATAAAATCAAAATACTTAAAAAATTACACTTTCTATATGTTATCTACAATTTTTAATTATACAAATGCGAAAATTGTGTATGATATAAAAAAATTCAATAAATGTGGCACCTGTAGTACTTTTGTTATAATATATTGACAATAGTGAAATAATATTAATTATTCAGGTGAGCCAATTTAATTAAAAATTTATTGATTTTCCACTGACTATGAGGATGTGATGGCTGTGAAGATGTGATGAATTGAAAATATTTTAAGTTACACTGATTTCCAGGAACTAGAGAAGTACACGGACAATATTTTACAATACATTTCAATAATATAACAGATATTATTGAAATGTTATATTTAAATGCTATTCGTCATTGAGGTAGAAATTTAATGAATAATACAGCGCAATACAGCGTTTTGATTCTGTCAGTCATTCTGTGCAGGTTTTTAATTCAAGGGACAGGAACGATTTTTAATGCACTCACATTAGAAATTCATATATATACATTCAATCATGTGTAATTCCATTCAACTGTAATAAATACTTACATAGATAATATAGAAACGCAAATAATTAAAAAACAAAAAAAAATTTGCTTCATCAAAAAAAAAATCTATTATTTTACACCTTGATGTGAATCCAACCGTTTCTATTATATTGTGTAAAATAAAGTAAAATATATTTTTAATTAATTTATCAAATTAAGTAGCAAATTTATCAATGAAAATTATTCGCTAATGATTTTTCTATAAACTAAATAACTATAGAATTTCAATATTTTGAAAAACCTTCTTAAGATTAATATACGAGCTAATAATAGTATTATTATATTAATATATAATATTAATATAATAATACGAGCATTTTTTCCTATAAGTATGCAATTTTGAAATATACAATAATTTACCATTATACTTTGTTTTGTATAATTTAAAAAAAAAATTAATTTTACTTCTAAATAATAAAAGAATTAAATTTATAAAAATACGCAGTCATTTAAATACGACTATAATATTTTTTTTTAATTACAATAATAATAAAGGTTACCATTACCACAATCATTTACTTTGTAAACAATAAATCGTGAGTGAAAAATTTACAAGTATATTGTGTCTAAAATTATGACGATTAACCAGGTGTATTAAAAACTTTTAAAATAAAATAATCAAAAATTGCATCACATAATTATAATTTTTTTATATCTTTGATTTGTATTTCTATATATGTACATATGTGTGCATATAGGTTAATTATAATGCTACAAAATTTAAAACACACGCATTTCGCTTTTCGTATTATGTGGTTATTAATTTACTTAAAAGTGTTTTTATGTATGAATATTTAAATGTAAAAATAAAATAAATATTTAAATTTAATTACAATATAAAATGAATTGCACATTTAACTGATATAGATCTATTTATATGTGAATTTAGGCAAAAACTAGAAGCAGTCGCATATTATAAATGATCATGCTGTACATTTTAAAAAATAAACATAATACAAATAATATACAAAATATTAAAATTGATGTTTGTTAATTTCTTAGAAATTTTATTGATTCTTTAATACAGCTGAGTTACTGCCTTACATACGAACCTAAAATATGAAGTTTTACACTACACTCTTTGAGAAATTGTTTTAAAATTAAATTACGGCTTTAATTTATAATAAAATCTAATTTACATTAAAATCAATGCCGGATTTCTCTAACGGATAACAAGTTGCAATCTTAAAGTTAGATTTCTAAGATAATTAATAGAAAAAGTAAAAAAAAATTTGTTTAAGCCTAAAAATATAAAAGTCGTGTAAATTTAACCAAAGGCATTATAATTATGCATTTTTATCGTCTATGATTTAACTATAATGAATACGAGTATAAAAACTACTACATATTTGATCCGAATTTTGAAATTATATATATTTAAGAAATGTATTCCAGATTGATTTGTTCCCATAATAAATTTATATAAGCTTTGAATGAGCCAAATAGTTTTGAATAAGCCAAATAGTTTCGAATGAGCCAAACAATTTTATTCGGAAACTTTCGGTATCTGCCAAATTCAAAATTTTCATGTATTCTAAAAATACAAATTTTTTTCCCGAACTATAAATTTAAGGTCAATTAAGTTTAAACATGTTACGGTCATTTCTCTGATTAAAACTCCTATAATTGAGATCAATGAAATCAATTTTTAAGATTTTTTTAATTTTAATTCCTATACCAATTTATGACCCGAAACTTGCGCCCGATAAACATCGCGTTTTAAAATTATTTTTTTTTTAATAATAAATGTTATTTATTGACATTTTTGAAAAGCTTAAGTGTGTTTTAACTATAGAATAATCAAAAATATTTATATTGGATTTTGTTTTGTTTGCACACTAAAAATTCAAATTTTTTTATATTTTAATCATAAAATATCTATTGCATACATATAATACGCTTTTAAATTATTCAACCATAAATAAAATAAACTTTTATTTAAAATTATTATAACCCATTAAATGATAAAAAAAAAAATTATAAAATTCCAAAATAAAGAATTTTTAACCTTCCAAAAATTCAATTTTAATATTTTTAAATAATTAGTAATAATTTTATTGTTAAATTTACGTCATATTTTCATAATACATGCATACTTTTTACGTACACTATATGCCATAATTGAAAAATTGCTATGACTTATCAGATTTACCTCTAAATTACCTACATATATATATATATATATATGAATTACCTAAATTACGTATAATTAAAAAAAAATTCAAGGTTTAATTGAAAATCCGTTTAAAATGAAATTTTTATATTTGAAATTATTTGTGCACCTTTATTTTTGAGTATTAAATGGAAATCCCAAATAATGATAAAATGGTGTGTGATTCAAAACAAAAAATAAATAAGTGATTTTTATGTGCACTCCTAAAAATTGAAATAATTAAAAGTATGTTATAGAAAAATATAAAAATCATATTTTGTAGGTGGCACATGAAGATTAAAATTCCTAATTGAAAATTACAATTATTTTTTTTACAATTTTAAAGTTTCATAGGATTTTTATTTATTTGTATTTTTATTGCATTAATGATGCAATTTAAGAAAATATTCGATGCTATTGATAGAATTATTGGAACATTCCTTTTTCAGAAATGGTTAAGTGATGATTAAAATAAAATCTTTTTTTAGTGAAAATTTGAAAGCTTTGAAAGCTTACCAAATTTGTTACTCAGCTCAATTTTATTTTTAATTCAAAATAAATTAAAAAGCGATATGTATGTCTTGTGCTATTAATTTCACGACACGTTATTGATCAGCGGTATTTCGAAATAATGAGCATTTAATAATATACGTCCGCAAAGTTTCAAACGGAGGGACAAATTGTGATCTGATTCCGCACAAAACAATTTTAATTCGCATACAATTTAGAACAAATAACGTGAACACTAATTATTAATTTACATTTATGTATGTATGTATAATATTTCAATTATAATGAAAGTGTGTTCAATGAATGAAAAACTTGGTGCAAATTCACTTGTACTTAATGTTTTCAAAAGCAGTCAATGAGCATTCACTTAAGTGACTAACACAATGAACTTAGTACGTTTTCAAGCCGAAATTATTACAGTTTTAAAGACAACCAGGGACTTTAAAGCCAAAAAATGAACACGATCTTGCAGTAACAAAATTGCCTTAAGGCTTACGAAATTATTGATATTTTATCATAATCCAACGTTAGTTTGCTAAATGATCCGGAACCCGAAGAAGAGGTATCTATCACAGTTTAATTCTAAGGGGCATATATTTCCCGTTTGTTAATTTCTGATTATTTTTTTTTTTTTTCTAAACAAATTGTGACTTAAGTAACGCAAATCTTTTGGTAACTAAACAGATAAATTGTAATGTCTCGACTACATATAACAATCATTAAAAAACATAAATATTAAACGATGCATGTTTATTTACATACATAAATTCAAAAAGAATGAAAGTGAAATTTTTTAAAAAAATTAAGCCATCTTAACACAAATTTTCAAATCTTTAAAGATCTTAATTAAATAATAAATGGGTGTACCATTTTCTCATTCTCTTTTCACCAACCACATTTTCATGTGAATAAGAATTTTGAGGAACATCGGAATATTTTTGTAAATACCACTCCAGAAACAAAAATAATTTAATTTATGCATTTTTATGTTAATTTATATATTATTCAACTTACCTACATACAAATTTTTCACTTTTTTTCTCATTTTTATTTTATTGCATTTTTAAAGGCTTGGTTCGATGATAACAACAAAAAAAAACGCATACTCTATCAACAGTTGATAACGAAGAAATTATTGCAGCTCATATAAACTCAAAATTTTTTATGTTTTTTTAATTTTACTTTTAAATCAAACAAAAATATAATTAATTTACATAAAAGAAAGTTTATTTAAGAATTAAATGGCATATGTCTCAAATTTTTGATAGATGTCGTTCATAGCAACTTTGAAAATTATTTATTATTTATAATTAAAACAAAAACAATGAATGTGTTGAACTCAATAATATCAAAGTATGCTTATTTTGGCTAGATATAAAACTTTTCTGGAACTGAAATAATTGAAGTTTAATGAATTTTTTACAATACAATAAAATAAAAAATCAAAGTTCTACATAAACATTAAATAAGTTCTGTGGTGTTAAGGAAAAACTTGCTAAATCAAAAAAAAAAACATGTTTTGAAGAACTCCATTACTTCATAGTCAAATAATAAAGAGCATTGTTGATAGCATGTTCGTAAATAAAATATGGAGTAAAGGAGCGAGACGAGCCAATAGACGGTTTGTGAATCGACCATTTGCGTTCTTGGTTCAATTGCTGTTCTTCAAACAACATTTAAGATATCTTTTAATTTTTTGAAGATTTTAAGGTCAATTGAAAGTGGGGTAAGTCATTCGAATTATAGAGCGGTAATTTTACCTTTTTTTTTCTTGAAAATATTGAAATTTTTTTTCACTTTTAGGGTTTGCATGTGCATGCAAGAAGAAAGAAACTATTTTGAACAGTAATTTGGAAAAAAAAAACGCAGTATTGTCAACAACTTCCGAACGATTACGACTAATATAATGGTTGACATATAAAATTAAAGTTCAATTTGCAGTTACTTTAAATGTTCGGAGAGTGTAGAGAAGGCAACAAAATCTACATCTTTAAAAAAAAAAAAAGAGAAAATTAAAATTTAAAAATTTTTGTAAGAATTGTAGGTTATATTTATGGAAAAGTCTTTATCTAATTTTCTAAATATAATTTTAAGGAAGCGTCCATTTTACCGAAACGAAATTATACTTAAAATATCAAAATTCAGGTCTTAACCCTAAATGCTTCAAAAAATATTGAACTGTGAACATTGTCTTCATACAAAAGTGTATGTTATTCATAAAATTTCCAATGATATACGAGTACATATAGCAAAGAACCTAGAAGACAAAAGTGGTCAATGGCCATATATTAAGTTTAGATTCCGTTACCAATAGTACGAGTACTGGAATCTAAACTTTTCTTACCTTTTGACTTAAACTTTGCATGAGAATAAGTTTCTACAAAAATTCTATATTTTAAAGATTCTTTGGGCTAAATATAATTTGTGCAATGAAATTTGTGCAATGCAATTTTCCATTTATTTCACTTATAACCTAATTTTCTTTGAATAATCTATTTACATAAAATATTAAGTGCTTTATATTTAATTTTAATTATTTCTCAATTTTTAATGACCATTTCTTATATAGAAAAAAATTGAATTAATTTTTTTTTTGTTTTTCATTTAGAGCACTTTGTTTCCTGAATTTCATGTAATAAAAATTAAGATTTTTTTTATGATTCAACTGTTTTCAACTGAAAAAACGTTTATTTTTTTTTTAAGCTTCGATGATTTTCTTTTATTTTGATCGCACTATGAAACTTAAAAATTCACGTAAACGCTAATAAGGTGCAATATTGTTATTTTTGCTTGTACATATTTTTTATACGCTAGCAAAATTTTGTTGCTTTTTAGCGCATTTCCATAACTAAATTGGGGAAAAATGTATACTTTATATTTTCATTGTTTTTTGTCTGTTTCGTCGTCTGTTGTCAAAATTTCTACATTCTTTAAGATAGAAAAAAAATTATTTACATAAATGTTCTAATATATATTCATTAAATTATTTAAACCGTTACTTGTCTTCAAACAAGAGTCGTGTCATTTTTTCTTCTTTTAAGTCCTTGTTCGTTCCTCTTATAAAAGAGTTTAACTAAGTTTGTAGTTTTGTATATTTGTTGAATTTCTGTCTGCTTTTTGAATTACATACTTGGGGTTAACAATTGGATCTACTAACACAAAGACGAATTTTTCTGTTATTATTGCTTTTTTTTTGTAATTTATTCGTTATTTATTCGCTTAATTACAATAACAAAGTGGTGACATATTCCAATTAACGCTCAATGTTATTTAAGAAAATGTGCTACTTTACAAACCATTGATTTGATCCAAAAATTTTTAAACTCAGTTTATTATTTCACAATTCATTTTAAAATTTTTGTATTTATCATTTTAAAAGAAGAAAAGAAAACAAAGTAAAAGAATGTTTGCGCTATTTAAAATCTTTTATTTTTTTCAGGTAAAAATTACGTAAAGAAAGTTCACCTGGTTTGAATTTATTTTAAACGTTTTTTATTTTGAAAAATTTTTGCAAATAATAGAAAATGAAAAATTGGAATTATTTTAAAAGCAAAATTGAATTTCTAAAATTTAAAAATATAAATAAAACACGCGATAATCAAAGGAAGACATTGTCTAAAATTTTGAAGAGAAAGAAGAAGAAAAATGAGTTGAATTAAGAAATTCAATAGAATTTGTAATGAATGCAAAAGCATTTTATATCAATTTAGTAAACAATGCGAAAAACAAAAATAAAACTACAAGAAAAATGTGTCTTTTTCCGTAGCACTGATTATCAGGAACAGGAAAATGTAATAAGTATGTAGTAATAATTAGAAAGTTCACAATATAGCAAATGATAAATGTTAGTTTTAAGCGAAAGTCCAAGTTAATTGAGAAAACACACCTTTTGAACAAATAAAACAATGATTAAACTACGTTCAAATTGATTTGGAATAGGCTTTGTAAGAAATATTATTTAAAAATAATACTATACGCAATTATAATTAAATAATATAGATTTAAGAAAATCATTTAAGTTTTCTTTTTAGTGATTTAATGGGGATGGACTGGGCAAACAATGAATTTCTTTAACAGCAAATCTTTTTGCACTATTTTATTTTGATTTTATTGTATTAAGATACAATTAAAGTGCAATTAACCAATAATAAATAGCAAAAATGTTTTGAAGAAATCTTGAAATTTCAAATGGACGAGATTTAATTTATAACAAAGCAACGATTAACTCTAATTCAGTTACATATATACTATATCAATTTCGAATAATATTTTTAAAATTTAAAAGTATACCAGCCGGGGGCTGTTTTCCTTCTCCAAACCAAAGAAAAAATTAATTAACATTTTACTTTTAAAAAATCTGAGAGTAAGTCTAATAAGAATAGAGTAATTTCTATTATTTGTCATCTGACAAATGTTTTCGTCAGACTTGTTCCATTGGAGTTTATCATTACTGTGTAAATATTCTGTACTATGTTTCAAAGTTATAAATAAAAATATATGAAAATTAAAAGGTTTATTAAAATTAAACCTAAATTTTAAAGTTTAAAAAATTTATCTCGATCCCAAAAGATACTTTGAAAGTTCCTAAAGAAAACATTGCTGCAAATATTAAATATAAGCATCTCTTTTAACTAAATTAAGTTTTTACTATTTTACATGATATTGCTTAGCAAATAAACATTGAATTTTAAAGTAAAGAAATATTAAATTTATTTACTATGATTCACATCACTTGTGTAAACTTTAAAGGTGTACACGTCGTATATTTGACCTTTAAATTTACATACTTTTTATAATGTGTAATAAGTTTAATATCTTAATATTATAAATAAATAAATAATATAAAATAATGAAATAAAAATAGTGAATTTATATAACGTGCTTTACAATATTGGTAAATATATTGGTAAAATAATGGGAATGAGGTAAATACTAATATTATTAATTTATAGCTATATAGATTTTGATAAACGCAGTATTGCAAAACGACGGGATACTGCAAAAACATAATGTGACGGATATGCAATTCCATAAATGCAGAACAGTTCATATGATTCAACTGTGCTATTCAATAACAATTTCACTGTATTGTAAATAATTAAAATAAAAATTCATTCCATTTATGTACTCTGAGCTACAAAAATTCATGAAATAAGTAAAATATGCATAATATCAAATTATTTTGTTTTTGCTATTATTTCAAAATTCCACATTATAAACGAAATATAAAATCCTCAAATTTCAAATGTCTATTAAATGTAAATCTAAACTGAAATTGTGAGCCAAATAAAAAATTAAAAAAAACACAGCTGATTTATACGATTACAAGGTTATTTTTTTTTTAAACAACCCCTCTAAGACTATATAAGCTCATAACAATAAGTTGTACACTTGTAACAATATTCAACATAATATTATATATATATATATATATTTGTATATACATATAACTATTGTATGTTTATATTTACATCATATAAAATTTGTATTCAGGAACATTTACAAGTAATACTAAAATATTTTAGTAAAATATTAAACAGTCAGACATAGCTACTCGTACTTCATA
The DNA here is from genome assembly GCF_029603195.1 of Condylostylus longicornis. Taxonomy (NCBI): domain Eukaryota; kingdom Metazoa; phylum Arthropoda; class Insecta; order Diptera; family Dolichopodidae; genus Condylostylus; species Condylostylus longicornis. The sequence goes on from NW_026577983.1 coordinate 499,072, forward strand.
TACTTTATGCATATATTTAATACGGTGATTCACTAAAACATAAGTATGTGTTTCGAAATTTGAAAATCAAAAAAAAAAAATTCACTTCAAAGTGGTATTATGATTTTATCTATTATTCTTATTTTATTGTCTTTTTAATATAATAAAGTTATAAATTAATATTAGGGGTCGTTCGCATATTAGGTAAGGTTTCTTAGTTACAAGCGTTGTTATTAAAAATTTTCCTCAATTTTAAATACATGGTTTGTCAAGAATAATGTAAAATTTATAACGTTGGATAAAGCTTTGAATAAATTTATAACGTTGGATTGGCTTTGAGTAAAATTGTAAAGTTTTTAAAAGACTTCGGGCAGGCCAAAGTCATTATAACCGTACGAACGTGTATTCGAAGGATATACTAAATTTGCCTTAGCGTTTGTAACGCTAAAAAATAATGCTCTGAGATATAGACTCAAGTGTATGTTTGTGATCAACATCGAATTCTGAGTTGATTTACCTTTGTCTGTCCGTCCATCCGTCCCAACGATAACTCAAAAACTAATTGAGCTAAGTTCACCAAATTTTCATAAATGATTCATTATAGTATATAATTTAATTACACAAATGATTCAGAACCCTATTTAAATTGTATATGATCAGAGTACTGGTTCGGGTAGCTGCTATACAACTTCAAAAGTAATTTGGCTATATCTCTAATATAGCCAAATATATAAGTGGGGCCGATGTATTTGATAAAAGTTGTTGAAATTTCAAAGTATAACTTCAATAGTTGCTTGGCCATATCTTAGAAAATAAACTCTTAAAGTCATAATCTATCCCATAGTCATCTATGGCATATTTAGGATAACAAATTCGTGCGGGTATCACAGAGTTGACTCATTTCAGTATTCCGAATTTCAATTTAAATAACATAAAACAGCAATTTTCTAATTATCTTTTAAATTATTCAAACTTCTTCAAGTTAAAGTGAGACTAATCTTACTAACTTCTTTTTAAGAAAACGTTATTTTTAAGAAGTCCCTTTAGCCAAACATATTTCATATTTTATCTTTACATACATTGTTTAAGCATTAATACAACACCAATATACCTTTGACTTATTGCGACCGTGACTTCTTCTTTCTATTGGTATTTTAACAAGGTGAGATTTTTTTTTTGTTTAATTTTCACTTACAACAAACAAAAAATTATAATTTAAGATTCTCATTTAAATAAATAAATTTTAAAATTATTTTAATGAAAGAAAATTTTTATAAATGTTTTTTTTTTGTGTAGAGGTATAAATTAATAAATAATTTATTAAGAAATTTATAAAAAATTTTGAAACTTCACTTTCTATACAGTTTTCTATTGTTAAAATTAATTTAAATTTTTAAGGTTATTGGAAAAAGTACCGATCAAATAAAAATACAAATGAATGAAAAATTATTTTGGAAAAATGAGATTCAATAAATTTTTAGTGCAATCAAAAATTTTTGGATTTTTAATTATAATAAACTGTTTTAGCATAGACTTAATTAGGATTCGGGACAGCATAATTATACATAATACATTCATATATGCCCAGTTGTAAGAAAAAAGCTCGGGCTGAACACTTTTGTTATCAAGTCCTCAGATATTAATCAGATATTTTTCTGCATGAAGCTTATACAGATATATGCGTAATTGGTAATAAGTTTTTGGCTGTTCGAAATCGTTTATTTATTTTTTTAGAATTTTTAATGCAAGTAAAAGCACATAACCGCGTAACGGTAAAAATATACAATTATACCTATATATATTTTTAAATAGCCACAAATAGTATATTTTATTATAGGTATCGACCATTGTTTTTTAATATTATATCATATATACTTACATAATATAGTCTGAATTTTTAATATATAAATAAATTTGGCAATGAATATACAGAGCTATACATATGTATATGCATATAAGTAGCTAGTTATTTACATACATATATATGATATATCATTTAGATAAATGCTATTTATAACAAATTTATATTTTTGTTTGTATATATACCAAAACAACATCACTCATGTGGGCCGGGCCGCTTCCTTAGCATAGAACATTTAATATATTATTTTTTTAAATAAAAACCGAAGAATAATTTGCATAATTCTGTCAGTAATAGATATTTATTCTATAATCTTAAAAAATCAATTTAAATTGTCACTATAAATATTTATGTATTCAAATCTATTCATGTTGGATAATAATAACAATTATAGGTATATATTCTGAATTTTTTTTATCAACAATATTTATTAAATAAAAAATAAATTAATCTTTTTTGAGAATTAATTTTATTCAAATTGGAAATACACAGCATGTAAAAATGATAAAAATAGAGAGATCAACAAGAAGGTCCTGTGGCGCAATGGATAACGCGTCTGACTACGGATCAGAAGATTCCAGGTTCGACTCCTGGCAGGATCGGCACAAAAAATTGTGTTATTTTTTTTTTGATAAATTGAATTTTTATTAAAATTAGAAAACATTTTTAATTAGTTTAAGGTTGAATGCTTGTAAATTATCTTATGATTGATAAATTTGTAAAGCATTTAAATGATTTATTGCAATTATTTTCAAATTAATATTCAAAAAAAAAAAAATAAAATAATTAAATTTAACATTTGAAAATATTATATGATAAGAAATTTATATGAAAAATAAGTAACATTTTAAAAATATTAATTAAAGAAATTAAAAATAAATTGCAATTTAAATACAAAATTAAATTTGAACTTTAACTTTTTGAATTTCGGTAAAATATTTCAATCGACTTTCGCTTATTTTAATCACATTATGAAATTTATGAAAAACTCTCTATAATAAATTGATGCACATGAAAATTTAAAAAATTACAGAAGTAGAACAATTAAGCCAAATAATAAAACAAATTAATGGACCGTAATAATGGTCACAGATTCGAAATCTGATGCTCAACATAATGCAATATTTACGTTAGCAAACTTAACTAATTCAACAAAATAATTTTTATATGCTGGAATAAAATAGGTTGCAGATTAGTTAAGTTAGACAAATTTTTTAATTAAATTAATAATCTAAACTTAATTTCGAAATATATTTTGCTTTGATTTACAGAATATAGTTGATAACTTTGCATATTAGATTCTCTCTATTTTATTTTTAAAACAAATGTTTCTATATTTTTTTTTTCTGGTACTATACTAGTATGATAAGCTTAAAGCTGCATATATATACAAGTGTGTATTCGCCGATTTTATTAATATTAATATAGTTATGAAGCTATTACATTGTATAGGCACTAATCATTCTATGTACAAAAAAAAAATTAGCAGATGTTAAGATTAGCTCTGATTTTATATTTGTAATATATTATAAATAAAAATTTTTGCTTAGATACTGCAGCTATTTTTATATTAGAAATATATATGAATATTAAAAAAAAACAATAGTTCTTATCATAAAATATAAAATAGACCTTGAACATGATCTTTGTAATAGATTAAAATTGATTTTATAGCTTAGACTAGGAGATTATTTCATGACCTACAAAAGACTTTTCTAGCATAATCAGCTATATATAGTGAAACATTATTTTAAACAATGGTTGAATTCAATATAGCCATTTATTATATGTATATGATTTAGTATTTTATGAGTATATAACTATAGAATTTTTTACATAGCAATTTTTTGTACCAATACAATTTTTTACATTTTTATATAATAAATTTTAATATATATTATAAAAAAGGGATACCAGCTTTACGAATATTTTTAATCACTTTAGGATTTCTTAATTCTGTTTTATTTCAACATTTACAATTTTAAGTAAATTCAATAGTAATTTGAGTGTATTAACGTCTTACATTAAAATTCAGAAAATTTTCTATTCTACTATATTTATTTTTTTATACCCAACTCAAAAATTTCTTATTTCAATTCGGCTTCCAAAATTCAGTTCTATATACATATATATGTATGTATATAGTTCCTATAGTTAGGGCAGCTTTATGTACAAATTAAATGTAGAACTTTCAAAGTCTTTCAGTTATAATCTTAAAAACTGCATTTTCAGAATTAATACTCCTTTCAATTCGGTTTTGAAAAATATTTCAAATCTAGAAATTAATGTGTAGATTCCATTTTGGAAAATGCAAACTGACAACAAATATTTATGTTTTTGAAAATAATTATTAAGTATATTAATGAATTAACAAAACAAACAAACTTTTAGATTTTATTTCAAGATTTTTAAGGTTCATGTTAAAAAATATTATGACTCTCTATTGTAGTAACCCGCGTAATAGCTACTCATATTATGTATATACATGTAAATTGTGTGCGACGTGCCTATCAAAATTAATTTTTAAATAATGGCCAAATAAATGTAATTAATTTATGTAAATATTTTGTTTTCAATTTTTAATTTATAAAAAGTATAATCAAAAACATAATAAAGTATTTTTTTTATATTCTTTAAGTTGAAAATTAAAATTTCCAAATTTCATTAATTTAACAAATGAATAAGTAAAATACTTCATGTTAACATATTTCTATGAATAATTAAATCAATAAATATTTATCCATAATAAATTATCCATAAAATTTGCTTAATTAACCTTCATTTCTTTTCTTTTTTTATTACATATATATATTTATAATGGACTTATATATTATATAAACTATTGAAGGCGGTCAAATCTTTTCGCGTATTAATATACTGGACATGTATAATTTCAGTTTCTGTATAACCTTGTATATACATATGTACATATCGATGTATTACTCGTAAGTAAACAATAACTCTTTTTAGTTAATTTTAAACAGTAAGTTTACTATGGGAGTAACGATATGATAGATAATTATATGATGTATGACAAGAAGCACGTGATTTGTACAAATCATAATTCGCGACTCAAAATGTAATAACTCAAAAAAATCGATTTTAGAAAAAGGACAAATGGAAATCCATTTATGTATATGAGAGAATAAGAGGCTTCTGAAACTGGTTAAGAATTTTATTATTTGGGAAATTGTAAGTAACAAACTTACCTTATAAACTCAAATGTATAAGTATAAGTTCCATGTTTATTTTATTATATAATGCAATTTAAGAAGTAGTTACGAATTTATTTCAAAATAAAAATTTATGTTCATACTTACACAGACATTGTGAAATTTAGTTTTTTTACTTTTAGTTTAGGTTACAAATGAAAATTTTTGATTGAATACTAATATAAATTCATTATCGGCCCTTTAAATTTAGTAATAGGCTTGAAGTTTAATATCCAAGGAATTATTGTAATATAAATCATATTACGCTTCTAATAAGTGAAATAATGCATAGTGAATACATTTAATTTAATTTCATTGCACATATATGATAACTGATAATCTTTTTAACATGCATATTAACGTTTGCAAATGGGATATTATGTTACATACTTAAATACTTACACCATAATATGATGCCTTATTTATAGAATGAATATTAAAATGTAAAAAGAGGAAATCAAAGTGGATTTTATTTTCTATTACATTATTAAAATTATGTTAAGTAACATAAATCTTAATATAAAAAATTTTAAAATGTAGAATGTTCCGATAAATCTTTACTACAAAAGAAGCACATTCGAAAATTCTAGCACGCTTAAAGTTCTAAAATAGTTTTTAAAGATTTCTTTAAATTCTGCAAACATATTTAAAGTTTAAAAAAAGTCCCATGACAAAACGTAAGATATTAAAAATTTGAAAATGTAAATTAATTAGTTCCTGGAGAATATCGATAAGTGTATATCGATAACCCTCAAAATATAATAAAAAATCGATATGAAATTAAAGTGAAGTTAAAATTAAATTAATTTAATTTGCTTCTTAAGAATCACTCTTATAGATTTTTCACAACAAAAGACGACAACAATAAACAATGAAAATTCCTTTATTCAACTGCAAGACAGATGGAGTATGAAGAAAATTTCGTTTATGTCCATAAGAAATTTTCAAAAAAAATTTATATATACATATGAAGAACTACACGTTTTTATTGTTTATTAGTACATAGGTGCAATTAGTTAATAATAAAGATTTTCAGAATAGAAATACAAGTAATAACAAATTATGTATTTGGCCTATCATCACCGGTCTACCCTAAAATAAGTTGTAGAAATGTGTAAGTACTGTTTCTAATTACAAAACAAATTATAAAATCATGAAACTTATAATAAATAGGATATTTTAACAAAAATATATACAAATATTTTTGTTCTTTTTTTATATCTAATTATTAATGGACAAAGAAAAAAATTTTAATTAGCTAAAATTAATTTTTGCGACCTATAAAAAATAACAAATCAAAACACAAATTATAATTTATATATGGACGTTGATTTTTTTATAATATATATGTATATTTTTTATTCATTTTTTTTTTTACTTTTTTATATAAAAACAAAAACATAAATTAAATTTTCCTTATTTAAAAAATAATTATCCTTTCTCTATTATATAATGTTTTCAATGAATATGTCTTAATATGTGTTTTTTTACTTGTTTCTCATTAAATTTGCAGTTTTCTTTTTCTTCATATCTTAAAATTTTTTTTTAAAAACTATTTTCATAACATATTACATAATATTATAAAACTAAAAATAAATAATTTACATTCACAAACATTAAGATTAAAAATAATAGTACAAATGGTAAATATTGTTTTTTTTTTTCTTTTGTTTGTTTAGATATTTAACTATATTATATATTTTGTAATAAATTATGAAATATGTATCTAAATGATAAAGATGATATAATTTAGAAATTCTGATTCGATTTAAATTAAAATATAGTTCAAATTTGGTTGGAAGTAAATTTAAATGTTAGTATTAAAATATAATTCCAATTATGTTTATATATTAGATAATTTTTAATTTAATATTTTTAGATAAAAAGTTGTAATGAGATGACCAAAAATTTGAGTACTAAATATACAAATCGTCTTTGTTTATTACAAAAATATTAAGAAATATATTCCAGTAAGAAATGCTGATTTTTTTAATTTAAACTTAAGTAAAAAAAAAAAAAAAATTTAACTCTATTATGATTTAGAAAATAAAAATTGTTTGTTTTTTTTTTGTTTTACTAAACTAAAATATAATTGATGTAAAAATGTTGTAATGAACCCTGTAATTATAATTTTGCATATATATATAAATATCGTTAGGAATAAAATGTAAAATGCTTTTAATTATTTTTATGTATTTTTTATGGTAACTATACCTATGCATCTGTTTTTTTTTTCTTTAATTAAGATACTAAGATCTATGATATTTTTTTATTATACATATTTATATTTTTTTTTTGTTTTTTTTTTGTTCGAAAATATTAATTTATATTTACTCTTTGTTTTCTTTATGCATGACTTTATTAATTAGACTTTATTATTCTATATATTTTTTTTTTTAGTATTATTATCAATTTTATTTTATTTTGATTTTAAATTCTATGTCTTTTTCTTTATCAAAAATATATATTATAAATATAGGCAAATTAAAGGTAGAGAAGAAAAAAATTATGAAACATGATTAATAATGTGAATCTTATGATTATATTGTTATGTCCTTTTTTTTTGTATTTTCATCTTTTTTTCGTGAAAACTATTTCTACAAAATTACTTCTACTAATCTATTCTAATAAACTTAATATTACTAATTGAATGGAAATTTAAAAAAAAAAGAAATAAAATTTTTAAATAAGTTTAATGTTAACAGAAATTTGAAATTAACAAAATAAAGTAAAGAAATTTTTATTAACTTACATAATTTAAAAATATAAAAATTATATTACATTTACATTTATTTATTTATTTATTTATTATGCTTTTATATGCAAAATATTTTAATCATTCTGTTTTAGTTCACCAAATCATTATTTATTACTTTAAATTTAGCTCAAACGTTTTACAAGAAATCGATTTCATTAAAAATATAAATTTATAACACAACTTTTTACATTAATGGGTATTATTCCTTTTTTTTTAAATCAAAAATTTTTAATTTCTTATTGTAAATTTGAAGCTCTAGGTGATATGAACACATTTTTAACAGAATCAAAATTAGGGTTTTAAAGTGTTAATAATCTTAAAATAATGAATCTACAATATATGACAAAATCTTATGGATTTTAAAGCCAACAAATCAAATATAATTGAATTAAGATAAATATACAATTTTGTTTCGTATAAATTTTTCGAATGAATTACAATTTTTGTTCTAAAAATTTATGCAAATATTCATTTTAAATGAATTTTCGTAGAATTCAATTCAATGATTTATAAGCTATATCTTTCTCTTATAATAACATGTAAGTATTTAGAATTTTTAATAAATTTATAAATAATTTTTCGGTTTTATCAAAATTCATATTCATCTAATTTAATTAATTTTTGTTGTTATTTAAAAAGAAATATATGGTGAATACCTAAGAAAATTAACTTGGTATAATGATATTTGCAAAATAATAACTTAAATTTGGACTAATAATGCTTTGCTAGAAGTTATTAAATTTTGCGCCACGGTTTTATTGTACCGCAATGATAATAAAATTATAACTTATTTATAAATTAAATGAAAATTTCTTTGAATGAATTTTCATTACTTTCGTAAAAATATTAATTAATTAAGTGTATATAACTCTCAATCTTTAATTTTATAAAATGAAAAATTAAACACATACATAAAACAGTTTTAAAATTTTAATGCATTTTGTTGTTTTTTTTTTATTTACGATCCTTACGTAACAGAATTTGTTATTCTTTTATATAGTATATACATAATTACCCTTATTGTGTTAGTTGCATCACGGAATGGTTTATTATTCAAAAATTTCCAGTTTGTCAGAATACAAGCAATTTCAAAATTTGAAATTATGTACTGAAAGCCAAAAAACGTTTCAATAATATCCCATCACCTCAAGTGATGCGACTGACAAAATATTGGTGAATATTTTACGGTTGTAAATCAAGCGAATGATGAAAATAGTGTCTGAGTATTAACTAAATTAAACAATATATTTTCGATAAACAAAATGGAAGATATTCGTTAATATTATTTTAAATAGTAATATTGCACAAATAAAAATAAAAATTGAAAACTAAAAACATAAAAATTAAAATGCAATTAAAAAAAAAATTAAAAATTGAAGTTAAAAAAAAAGAATTTCATTCTTTTTATTGTGATTAATAGAATTTATGAGGGTGAAATAGAATACTTTTAAAATTACTTTTACTACAATACTTTACAAATTACTTTTAAAAATTGCATTGACATATTTATCGACACAGAAAAATGAAAAAAAATGTAAGCTATTTTACAATTAATTTTTAAATTTGAAAATTTTTTAATTAAACGTTCTGTGTTTTTAATTGATTTTTTTTTTATTTTTATAATTTTATACAAAAGTACTTGAATCAAAATTTTGCATACGTAAATTTAAATTATTTTGTTTTTTTAATATTTAACAAAATAATAACATCTATCACAATTTTTATTAAAAATAAACATTAATTATATAAACAGCAAACTTTTTTTGATGATTTACCTTTTATAAATTTTTTAATGACATTTGAAATATATACTTAATTAATATTTGATTACATATACAATTTACAAAATGTTCTGAGTATTTATGAATCATTAAAGTTTGTTGATTGTTTCATTTGAATTTCCAAAAAATTAGAACATAAATATGTATAAATTGAAGCAATAATAATAAATTTTTTTGTATGATACAATTTAACAATGTATAAGTTTTACAATTGATTTTTCGAGTAAGCTTATATTTTATAGCAATTTTCAATCAAATTAAAATAAAATATTGAAAATAAATTACAATAAAAACATAAATTCAAGTTCCGTAATCTGGTGTAAGGTCGCACTGTTTTCAATTACCAATTTTAAATAATTAAATAAAATTTTCTAAAGAATTTATTAGAATTAGAATATTTCTAATCAAAGGCGTAACGTATTTTTATATAAAAAAAAATTCAAAAATAAGTATTAAATAAATGTTAAACGTAAATTTTTTCTTCAATTGGCTATAAAATTTAAAAACTTGTGACATTTAATTATTAAGAATTAAATATATTTCTCATTATAAATTTCAAAAGGCTTACTATAAATTTAGTATGTAATTTCTACTTTCAACTGATTGTTCACTTGATATTCCCTTGAAAATAAAACTGGAAATTTCTATTTTAGCTTGAATTAATTAAAATTTTAAAATATTAGTTAAAATCAACTCTAGTTCGTTTTGATTATAAATTGTAGTAATCCAAATTTAAAATTTGAATTTGGAATATTTAACCTAATTTTCTGAAGTTAGTTATTTTGAAGGACATAAAGTTCATATAATAGAAAATAAATGCTTATTTTATATTTTTTGTACTATTTAATGTGATGATAATTAACCATAGATTAAAAATCACAATTTTACAATATTGTAAAAATTATAAGAAATAATTATTCAATATGAAATATATAGTGTATAGTAAGTTTTAAAGAAGAATGATGACAATATATGATTAAAAGACAAGGAATATCAAATCAACTTGCAATAAAAAGTTTCAATTTTACAATCGTTGATTACAATTTATATAATAATTACACTGAATAAAATATATCACCCCGTTTTTGTCTCAAATTAACGTCTCTACGGAAATATTTGTAAAACAAAATCAGAAAAATAAAAAAATGTACAAGACAAAAAGTTCGTTAAAATTAATAGTTAAAATGAATTAAAGTATACAGAAAGAAACTAAAGTAGGAATAAATTAAAATTGTACTAATATAATGATAAAAAATTAAATCTTTGTTCTTAATATTTAACACAAATTCGTTTTTTGTCGTATTGTTCTTCTTTTTCATTTATACTTACAATTAATATTTTACAACAATTTAATAAATGCTACCACTGAAATATGGTTATAAAAAAGAAAAAGGAGGACAATGTTTTAAAAATTTTGATATTTGTCGATCCAAATTAAAATTTTTCAAACTACTTACATATATTTGTTTTTCCTCATAAGAAGAAGAATAAGAATCTTACAAAATCTTTCATTTACAATAACTATTTACTATAGATATAATTTTAAAAACCAGTCTTTTAAGAAAATTTTATATATTGAAAAAATCAATACAAAAATCTCTTACGTCAACAGAAATTTTGTAAGAAACTTTTTATACATATATCATGCACATAATGTAAAAGTCGTATTCAAAATATGTTTTTTTTTTAAATTATTAAAAACCGTCATAATCTTTAACTTATTTGTTAATCTAAATTTAAAAATGTATGTAACTGAGGAAATACTTTTTTATGAAAATTTGTTTTATATTACGCAGTGCAGTCGAGATTTAATAATATTGCATAATTGATATATTCGTTTTGCTATCGTAATTAAATTATTAAGAACAACAAGAATTAATTTTTTTGTTTGAATATACATACATACATATTTCGTTCTTTACATGCTATTATTAATTTTGTTTTTGTTGAATGTTTAAATTTTTTACTTTGTTAAGAATTATAATTTAAATATACTAGCAAGATATTTTTAATGATAATATTATTAATAGTATTATATTTATTCTTAATAATTTGTTATGATTAAATATACTTATATAATAGAATTTCAAACATTTTAAATTATGTACAACTATCGGGATGCTGACTTTGTTTACGTTTAGTTTTAGGTTCTTTTGGATGCTCTATTGATGGCCTCCTTGGATTTCCTAATGTAACTAATGCACTTGCTACAGCTAAACCGGCTGCTTGACCGGGGGGAGCATGTTGTAGACCACCTAAAAATTTAAATTAATTGTTATATGTTTCAACCAAGTTAAGAAAATTTTTTATATTACCAGTAGGCAGTCGGACTAGAAGTGATAAAACGGCAGCTCTATTCCCGCTGCAAGGTTCTAAGGCAATTGGACTAGGGCAATCCTAAGAAAATTTTAACGAAATTTGAAATAGTTTACTAAAACCAGAGATTATCACGCTTACCTTTTTGCGTTTTTTAGCTGTTGTAATACTTTCTATAGTCTGCGACAAATCTATATTTTCTCTATTTTCTATTTCAACCAAAACCTAAAATTTTTATAATAAATGCGATTTAAGAAATCTTATACAAATGTTTCAAAATTTTTTTCTTACTTGAGAGAATGGTCTTGACGCCATCTGTTCCATTTCAACAAACAACCTTTGTCTTCTTCTAAACATGTCGTATTTTTGTTTTATTTTCCATAAAACTGCAGCCATCAGTAATAATAGCAGAAAACAACTGGAAAACGTAATAAAGAACTGTTGCAAATTTAATTTTGGGTATTGAGAAAATGCTATCTGGATCCATAGCGGTGGTTGAAAGTCATAAACATAAACATAAAATGTAGTCAATGTATCATTATCAAGAGAACCAAAGTGATATTCTGTTTTAGAAAATCTGTGTCGGAAATTCGAGCAGTTTAAACCACTAAAAGCTGTTTTCTCAGGACCACCAGCTGTCCGAACGGTTATATTCATTTTAGCTAAAACGCTGCATGTTATAGAAAAATCAGCATCAATATCTGGTTTTGCTGGTGAATTTCTAAAATTTATTTGCGTAAAATGTCTATCTTCCTTCTTGGATAAGTTGAAAGTAAACTGATAATCGATGGTTAAATCGTAATAACAAGAGCCTTTTGTTGCGTCACCATGATAATGATTAGTTAAATCACATTTTTCACAATGATCACCGATCATACCCTTGGTATGGCAAAAACATTTTCCGGTATCGCTATGACACAAAGTTCCTTGGCCATTACATTCACATTTCTGGCAAGTGCCTCCGTTTATAGGATTACCCCAATAACCTGGACGACATTTATCACAATTACGTCCAACTGTTAAATTAGCACATGGTTGCTTGCAAGTAAATTTATCTGGACAAATACTGTGTCCATTGCATTGACAGTCAGGACAGTGAGTAAAATGCCAACGAGATTTGTTACATTTAAATTCACTTTGAGATCCGCTAGCTCCACCAGGAAGACATTTACCTTAAAAAATGTATATCAAATTTTAATCTCAAGATTATAATTTTATAATATAGAATTCTACCTAAACCTGTAGCCGATCCGTCATCACACCAACCACAAGCTGGATCATCCCTACATTGATTACATGTTTTATACGATCCACATTGACTGCATGACTTGTGTCCAAGACACTCATCGGATTCTTCACCATTAATTTGGCTATTTACAGCAGAAGGCACTGTTCTACATTTGGATGAATGAGTAGTCCATTCTCTACACTGCCCATATGGAAAACTAGCTGTGTATGCATTTCGGTCAACACATCTTTGTTGATTTTGGCACCAAATACAATCATTATCAGTGCAAGCAGAACAATTTGTATATATTGCACAAGGAGTTGGGCATTGTGTTTCGGGATCTAGAGTTTTGTTGCCTATACCCTTACATTTTGCTGCTTCAATATCCCAATAACAATTACTATTAGCGATACATGCATTGCAACAATGTAATTGAGGGCACAAACTTCCAGATTCTTCAGGGCATTGATCCAATTTTGTAATATTGGTAATATTATAAACCAAAGAATCCACAAAAAAGTTACTTTCCCTGCATTTATCTTTTGAACATGTTCCATTACCACAATACGCACATCCAAATGAACTGGATACGCATGACTGACAGTTAGATAACTCAACACATCTTGTAACATCTAATAACAACTCGGTTGTCAAAGTTATTCTGCTTTTTTGTGGGCAAGTAATAAATTCATATTGATCTTTACGCAAAATAACTTCTTTCATTTCTCTTTTTACCGGAATACAACTATTTCTTACAGAATCCCATACACATTTTACTCCTGGCCGTCCATTTAAGCATCGTTCTTCTTTTTCAAAATAACTGCAATTACCTGGGGTATATTTTAACATATCTGATAATAACTGTCCATCGAAACCTCCATAGATATACAGAGAATTTTCAAATATTACGGCTGAGTGGCCAAATCTGGCCATATCAGCTCTTAAATCATTTGGCATGTAATTTATGTGCCACGAATCACAAACAACATCATAAATTAATATATCTTTACTATAACATTTAGCACCATAGCTTTGAGATGTGTCATTGTGAGTATTCCCGCCAAATACCATCATTAAACCTAAATTTATAAAATTTGCTGTGTGCAAAAATCGAGCGCTTGGTGCAGATGTTAACAATGTCCACACTCTTGAAACTGGATCATAAGCATATAATTTATTACTTAATATTTGTGTGGCTTCACTTTCCGATACAATACCGCCATAAATATAAATTTTTTCTGTTAATGTATCATACGCAGCGCTGTGACCATAACCACCTTTAACAGCATAACCATATGTTTCAACAATTTTCCATTCTCGCGTTCCAAAATTGTATTCTTGCACTGTATTTAAATACCCAAATTGAGGTGAATGGCCAAATATAACAACCATAAATTGGTAATTACTCCGATCACCAAAACCTGGAACTAGCGTTGCAGTATGTCCAGCTACTTTTAATGGCCCACACATGGCAAATGTTCCATTGCAATAATCTGTCTTTACAGTAATATTTTCCCAAGTTTTTGCGTTTACATCAAATGCCCACAATTCACCAGAAATTCCTTCTCTTGGAACAACACCTCCATACATAAAAATTTTGTCACCGAACATCACGGTTGATCCTGCATACCTTAGCTCAGGCACCTTTGATTTGTTATTTGATTCCATATGAACAGTTTCCCAAACCCTTCCATTAAAATCATACATATTTAAAAGTTCTCCCCGTCCATAACTTTCTCCACCAATTATATGAAGTGTATCTCGCCACACAGTAGCACCATGTGATGCACTACCTGGAGGTGGTAGAGAATATTCTAAACTAATTGTTGACCAAACACCTAATGCATTTATTTGTGAACAATCATTGCCGGCAAAACCATCTCGACATTCACATCTAAAATTCATAAATAACAACTTATTATTTACAGACCAACACTAAAAAACAATAAAAATTTTTTTTCTTACACATGAGCCTCTTTTTTACATGCTCCCTGTCTTAAATGATATGAACAATTATTTGGACATATTTGTATATTGCAAGCTTCTCCAGTGTATTGTGCGTCACATGTACAAATTCCATCAACACAAACACCTTTTCCAGAACAATCAACAGCTAAAAAGTATTGTGATGTAAATAAAATAAACATTTATATATTAAGAAGCTTACATGAATCATTCGTAGGGCAACCATTTATTTTATATGATATATTAAATCCGGACATGTTATATGCATCATCACTAAAAAAATGTAATAATGCTGATCCATTTTCGGCTACAATTTCTGGCACACGACGAATCGAAAAATTTTTCTTGTACATTAGTCCACTACAAGTAAAATCAAAATAAATTTGAATAAAATAAATTTTTTTTACAAAAAAACAAAAATAATGCTGTTGTTCAATTTACCTGTAAACAGCTAAGAGTGGTGATTCTACACTATCACCATCAAAAATATATAAATGATCCCAGCCGCATTCTGTAGCGAATTCTTCTAAATGTAAACGAATTTTTGCTGGCTTTTGAATACTATTTGCACCATTACGATTTGTCCAATTCGCATTACGTGCATCTATTAGCCAGCTACATTTAACACTAACAGAATAATTACCGAAACCATCGTGAATAATACCTTCTGGTTCTGTTAATCTAAAATTATAAAACATATTTTAATACTATTTCCATTTAAATGCCAGTTAAAAAGAAAGAATTGAAATTTGATCTGATCTGAATTTGTATGACTAAATTGAGAAAAATTAAATTAATATTGTACAACTTAAGTAATATCAGAATAAGAAACATATTAAAAAAAAAAAATTGTTAAAATTAACTTAATTTGAAACTTAAAATTTTTTCAAAATATCAGTTTGAATCGAATGTTCCACAGTTATGTAAAAAAACTGTAATGTTAAAAAATTTCTTGAAAGTTTAGAAAACTCCAATGGTGCCTTGAAACAAGATTATTTTTTAATTAAATTTTGTGCATTCAATAATAAATGAAAAGTGGAGAACTTATTGTAAACGTTACTAATTATTTTTATTTAACCCGGAAATTTAGTTTGTTCATTAAGTTTCATAATAGTAATGAAAATTGTTTTTTAACCTGCAACTAAGAATTAAAAATTTTTCGATTTATTTAGCATTTTTGTGTTTTACATTTTTATGACCTCATTTTTTTGTAAGATATCGTTAATTATAATAATTAGTAAAAATTTAAATATCAAATACCATGAAGTCTTTTTAAACACCTAGTTTAAATTTAAAATTGTTAAAATATTAAAGTTAAAAAATAAACGTGTTCGATTATAAATTTATTTATTTAAAATTTACTAATAAAAACTTTAACTTAACAATTATTTAATCTTCGAATAAAAGTTGATTTTAAAACATTACTTTTGGAAGTAAGTTGTTAAAATTAGAATTAATAATTTAATTAGATTATATTTTTTGAATAAATATTAAATTTTTACAATAAAATTAATTTATATGAATAAGAAACAACCTTTAAAACAAATTTTCCAATTACCAAAAGCATAATCGAAAAGTGATATCGAAAGCTATTCAAAATGCAAATTTACCAAAAAAAAATTGCAGAGATTTTATTTTACAGCATTTTGGTATTTAAAGTATAGATAATTAATTTTATTTGTTAATTTTTTTAAGTGGGTAAAATGTGATCATCAAAAATACTTTGTGATTGCAATATTTTTTATTATATTTTAACTACAATACACAAAAGGAGTTTAATATTTAAATATACATCCTACATTATAATGGTAAAAAATAATATTCTCTGCATAATATACGGAATACGAACATCAAAAGAAAATAAAAATGATGTAATCTTATATAAGATTAAGAAGAAGAGTACTTAAAACAACACTACTTTAAAATGCATCATTCGAAAATTTTTGCATTTTAAGTTAAAATATATTACATATTACATAAATTAATTAAAATTAACATATTCAAGTGAAACAATTCAAATGAAGCAATATTCTTGAAAAATCTTATAAGAACTGTGCATCTATTATATTGCTTACATTGTATTATATTTGTGTATAAATTACTTAAATCTTTAATTCAAAAATAGTATACCATGTATATATAAATCTGAAATTTTTAATAAAATTTTCAGTACGATCACAGTATTATTTATTTATTTGGATTTTAGATTCATTTAAAAAAATATTCAAATTTTATAATTTTTTCATAATAAATTTTGCGCTAAAATTCCATCAGCATTTATAAAAGTAATACTCGAATTAGTACATATATTCACCAATTTAGCAAGAATTAGAATTTTTGTGTTAAAAAGCACATATTCCATAAAAATTTTCTTTCTTGAGTGAATTTTGGTTATTGTGCTATGAAAAATAACTTGTTTTTTAATTTTAATGTTTTCAAGTTTGAAAACTTCCACGTTTCTGATTAAATTATTTAAAAAAACAAAATTGGAAGAGAAACAGTAAAAAAGCTAATATTTTTTTGAATTTGGAAAGAATATAAAGTAAGAAAAAAAATAAAAAATTGTAGACTGAACGTCTGACAAAAATAAAAAATTCCAATTTATTTTCAATTTAAAAACTGACCGGTCAAAACATTCAAGCAAAAAATTAAGCCCGTTTGCGTTTATTTGCAAAAAAAAAAAAACTAATATTAAATTAAGTAACTCCCATTTGATGAAGTTTTTTAATGATTTTAGTGGAAAAAAGAAAGTGTTTTCAATTGAATTTTTATTAATTTTAAAGCATTAAAAGTAACTAACTTATTCGGAATAAAACAATCACATGCGAAAATATAATTTATTATTTATGTGTATTTTACACAGTTTTGAATATTTGAAACAATTACTTATATTTTTAGCTTTATCATTACATTAATAGTTACAAAATTTTCCGAATTCATATACAATTAAACATACACTTTACCTATATACATACTTATATAAACAATTGTTTTTTATCTTATCATTTCTTTTATAACATTTTGATTATTTTTCACACACTTCTATATATACTAATTTACTAGTTTTAATGTATAAATTTCCAAAAATTTGTATAACAACAATCGATAAGTTGAATCAATATAAAAATGTATTAGAAATTTTTTAATTGTAATTCCAAATTCCGGTTTTTGTGATACATAAAAAAAAAATTTATATAATTATTTCTCTACTATAATATATAATATATTATTGATCTTCTTCATAGCTAATATATAATTAAATGTCTATTATACTGAATTTTGTTTAGGTTGATTTGTATCTGAGATAATTAATCTGATACTGACGTTGAATTCAGTTTTAAATTTTTATAACTTTTCATGCTTTTATTTAAGTATATTAATGTATTTCGAACTGATTAACAATGATTACCCACATATATTTAGTTACAGAATTGGTTATGTTCGAACTCGCTTATACCAAAAATGATACATAATTTGCTTACACGCATTAAGTATGCACATTATGTCAAAAATTTTCAGTATAATTGAAATTTTATAAACATGTAAATTAAAGTATTTATGTAGATAAATATTTATATTTTTTTACAAATATTGAATACTATATTTTGTGTTTTAACTTGTAAACAACATTAAATGATAAAAATTGAAACTCCCTCACTAGAAGTAATTACGTAGGTTTACCTATTTGGTTTCATGTAAGTAGATATTTTCTATATTACCTTAGAACCTATAAAGTTGTTAGTTCATAATATTCTAAATAATATTAAAAAAATGAAATAACTCATAATCCTTTATTAAAATTTAAATCTTCTGTTAAAATCAATGTAGTGTATTTGAGAATATTTTTGATGTATAAAGCAACTTTTACATACATTTATTTACTCAAGATTTTGCAAAAATATTTTTGTAAGGTTTCTTTTTATAAAAAGAAAAGTACTTTATGCAACTATTTGAAAAGCTATGTATTTTTTTTTAAATAATCCTTTGGAAAAATAAAATTGTTTTTGAACTAAAGCCACTCATACTCGACAAGTGAATACCAAAGTACCTACCGATCTATGTACAAAATAATGTGTACATAAAACGTTCTTAATGTAGTACCTACCAACCCACCTATTTATCGCTATACTTATTAAAAAGCAGGGTTGATTATGCAAAAAAATATAACGATTAATAACAGATTTTATTGATTGAACAATTGAAAATTAAGTCAATTGAAAATATTTAGGTATGCATATAACCCCAGCTTCTTAAATGAAATAATACCTACATATTTAATCCAACAAAAATCAATACAATCATTTCAAGTATATGACGTAGATTTTTGATATTGAAACAAACATATACACCATGCACTATTATTAAATCATAGATTACGCAAAATTTATCATTTCAAAATGTCATAGATTTCTATGAGAAAAAAATAAGAAAAAGAAAAAGTAAATATTACAGAAAAATTTAATTCTGATTCAATATTTTTTATATAAATTTTTGGAAAAAATTTAAAAATTTTTCTTTGTTCTAATCAATAAAGAGCATTTTGTATCAAAAAATTTGTAAATAATAATGGAAAGCATCTGAATTTTTTTGTGTTTTTTTTTATATGACTTTTTTAAAAGAACAGGTGTTTATTTACTAAATTTCATATCTTTAACAAATGGTTTAATTTGCAAAATAAATATTAGCATTCTTACAGTGGCCTGATTTCTCTAATAAACTAAAAACAAAAAATAAAAGAAAAAATGAAAGCGTTAAATATGAAGAAACGTTAAAAAAGAAACGTAGTAAATTATTTTTATAAAAGCCTTATTAAGGTTTACCTTATTTTACCACCACAAAATTGGCAATCTGGTCCCTGCCATCCATCTGGACAAATGCATACACTATTTCGACATGTTCCACCATTCATACAATTGATATCTGAAGTGCAATTAAATGCATTCACTTTGCAAATTAAACAAAGCAATAATGTTGATAGTATTTGTAATGAAATATACAATTTTCTTCGATATTTTGCATTAAATTTTATTTTAATACTTTTATAATAATAATTGAACATTTTTCCAAATAAATAATTATTTATAAATATATAAAGCGATAACATCGCTGGCTAAAATTATCAATATAAAATAAATTTTTTTTTTTATTTTTATGTCAGGTTTTAATTTCCCTGAACGAATTTTAGTTTTTTTTTTTCAATTTTGTTTGCTTCTTTTATACAACCATTTTTCATGTTTTATTTATCTAATCCAAAATAAACTTAAATTTTGTAATTTTTATTAATATTTACACTAAATATATTTTTATTTGCAAATACATTTTATATTTTTCCGTTCTTAAAAGAGAATTGATTTATTTATTTTTTCTTCACATGAAAAAAAAAAATAACTTTTCTTCACTTCAGAAAGGACAACACACACACAATAAACACAGCAAGTGCCTATTTGCCAAAGTGCTTAATGTTTTGACATATCTCGCGTCAATTATTTTATAGGGTTGTGCTGATGTTCATAGTTTATGAGAGCGTCATTTATAAACAGCGTCTTTTTTCGATTACAACAAAATGTAAGATATTTAGAATGTTCTGATAAAATAAAATTTCTACCTTTAATGTAATTTTGGTTATAAGATAATAATTTTATTTTAAATAAATGAATAATTAATAGATATCAATACAACGTAAATTGATCGCTAAAATAAAAAATAAGTTTATAATTATTTTCGTACTGAAGGTTGTGCTATGTGTACGTTCTCAATATGTCAAATTTTGTAACTTATTATGAAAAATTTCCTCATTAAGGCTTATAACATAATTACTGAGGATGCGTTTCGACTAGGCATAATAAAGTCAGCCTAAAAATTTTTTTGCAAAAAACAAAGAATTGAAGTATTTTTTTCTAGAGAAATTAATTCGTTATATTATTTCATAAAATAAAATATAAAATATTTTATAATTTATTAAAATATAAAATATTTTATTATCGTATTAAATCTGTTGAAAAAATTCAAATAGCAACTCATAACTTCTACATGAATTTTCTAATTAAATTTTTTTCTTTAGGCAGTTTAATGTCACCCGATGTGTTTACACAACAACTTTTGCGTCAATGGTTGACATACGCTTCATTGTAATTGCCCACAAGATTTTTAATAATAATTGTAAGTTTTAACCCTATTTTTTTTTATTATGTTTTGAGTAAAAACCAATTGAATATATTATTTGTGAACCTATTTTTGAATAATTGTAGATATAGTTGTTGTGTCAAATTTTTCTATAAAAGTAATAAATACAACAATAATGAAAATAGTTGTGCCAAAATATAATTTAAAATGAATCTGTCAAAATTGAAGTTATCTTTCCATATTAAATGGTGCGAATATCGTAATATGCACATTCTGTCATATTTCCCAAACAAAAATTAAAGCGGACTGACAAAAATATACATAATTAACAAAAATAACCTTGAATAACAAGAAAAGACAACATCAGACTTTATCTTTATCTGACGGAAATAAATTGCAATTAGTGTTTTCTTACCAGACTTACTGTCAGTTTTTTTTAAAGTAAAATGCCAACAATTAATTTTTTGTAAAAGTTTTAGTAAAACTTATTTTTATTTTGGTTATAATTTTCGTTGCGAAATTTTTAAATTTTGATAAAGGGTCTGACTATTATCAAATGATTTCAGTCTTATATCAAGTTGAAAACAGAACAAGAGTGCTATTCCGCTGCGACATGTCAGAATTCATGGGACTACTCAAAATTTAGCATAATTATCGCCACGACTTCATCACTGACGGTCAAATAGCCTAAATTTCGAACGACGGTGAAATTTAACCGGCATTTTTCTTGACATGTGTGTGTAACAGTAGACACATATTATTTTCAAATAAATATTTTAAAATTAAATTAAATTTTTATTTTAATTTTTATTAACAATAACTCTTAATTTTCCAATTTATTCAGATATTAGAGGTATGTAGGTATTACCTACATACTTACGTAAGTTCCTACCTACTTATCTAACATATGTATATACATACATACATTAACTTTTAATAATTTTTTAACTTAAATTTAGACTTTTAAACTTATGTATATAGCAATATACTTTAATTTGAAGTAAAAAATTTTTTTATAATTTTAAAACTTTTGAAAATATAAGAATTCTAAAAAAAAATAAGTAATATATGTAGGTATTTTTGGTAGGTATTTGTATGTGCCATTATATTAGTCTTATCATTGATTGAGCATTTAGTTACAAAAATTTTTACTAATGTATCTAAAAAACTTATATGACAAAGAAAAACAAATAGATGTCACTGTATGTAAATATGTGCAAATATGCGTTTATTACATCTTCATATCTCAAATAACCTTAGTTGTTTTTTGTATTAATATAGTGTTATTAAACATTTACAAAAAGGACTTGAAAAAAATGGAGAAAATACTAGGAAAATATTTAAAAAAAGCTTATGCCAAATATACCAATAATTTCTATACAAAATTTTATATTTCGTTCAAAATTTATTTGACAGTTTGTTTGTATAAAACAAGCTTTGCGTTCCGTTGAAAACCACGTGAAACTTTTCCCGGTATATAACTATGCGCATGGCAACATCTAGTTTTGTTTTATTAATTTTATAAAAGCTTTTAATGAACTTTTTACCCCTGGATATTTTTTTCAGTAATATCATTTTTATTTTTTTCTAAAACATACTTTTCAGCACTCAAGTATTTAAATAATAATTTAATAACATACCGCTACTTATCTAAATCCTGCTTATTTAACATAATTACATCTTGTCATACTTGTGTTGAGAATAAGACAAACATATTTGAGTGATATACACAATCATACAAAACGGAACGTGTTCTTTTCAAAAAGGACGATTGGTTTTCTAAGGCTTTTTGAATAACATTATAATAATAAATATTTATGCAATTGTACTTTACAACACTGCAGATAATGTTATAAATTGAAAGAATTATAATATAAAACATTCTTAATTTTTTTCAATCCAAATTTAAAAACTTGTATTTATCCATAGGTATGCACAGGTACATTAACGAAATTCCTAAACATTATAGATATCCCTAAAATCGTAAATATAAAAATTCTGATGTTAGGAACGATTTTACTTCAATTTCAATGCCCAGCATATTTTCGAAACATTTTTCATTAATGTTTTAAAATAAAAAAAACTATCGTGAATTATTAATATTTTTTTCCTATTTTGAAATTTGCGCCCTTGGTGGTGAAATAATTGTTATCCTTTATTTTATATGACATATTCACTCCTCCAAAATAAAAGAGTTCGAGTTGAAATTCTCATATCAAAATGACAGTTCTTTAACTTACCTTTTTTCATTGTTTTTTTTTTTGTATATCCTGTGTACAACTTGTTATGATTTTTACCTTAAGCTTTTTTCCTAAACCGCTGTTTTTGCTTTTAATTATTTGAGTTACATATAGCTCCCCTTTTCAAATCAATATTTTAACGAGGCAAAAATAAATTTAACGATACGTGTATATATGCATAATGTGTATGTATGTTCTCAATAGTTATAACGTTAATTTTTTTTTTTTGTAAAAAGTTTTCTCTTTGGTAAAAAGCTAAAAAATTTTCCAGTTTTAGATTTGACATTTATCCGAACAGTACATAAGAACAACGGTAAAATTTTTATAAATAAATTTATAGAAATTATGCAAAATTTAAAAATTATATGATTTTAAACCAAAAAAAAAAATAGAAAGAAAAAAAAATAAATAGAAAGAAATTGTTTTTTTGTTCTTTTTTTTAAATAAAAATAAAAAAAAATATTAGTAAATATTTTTTGTACATAATTTACAAATTTAATTTTATATAAAAGAAATAAATTTTAACAATAAATAAATTAAATTTCTACAAAAAAAATATAAAATAAATATTTCGTGAACAACAAAAACAAATAAACAAATAAATAAATTCTATAAAATTATAAATAAATTGTGTAAAAATTGCAATGTTTTAATTAAATTTAAAGAAAAAGAAACACATAGGTAATTAATAACTATCGTGTAGCTTAAATAATATAGTGTAGCTTAATTATTATAATAATAATGAGCAAATTTATTGAGTTATTATAAATATGTGCATTCGTATTGATATTAATAATTTATAAATTTTAAAAAATAAATAATTTTTTTTTCTTCTCGGTAATTCTTATACATAATATTTCAAAAAGTTATACATATATGTAACAACAAATAGTTTACTATTTCTTTGAAATTCTTTAACACAAAAAAATACAAAAAAAGAAAAAAAACAAAAAAAAAGAAAGGAAATTTCTTTCTAAAATAATATTTCTCACTTGTTATATAAATATTATAAAAAAAACAAATTAAATATTATATGCATAGATAGTTATTTAAAAAAAAAACCTATACAGGGTGGAACAAAATTTTATGTAAATTAATTTAATAATTTAAATTTCAAATTAATTAAAAGTAAATTAAATAATAAAAAAAATATTATTGTAAAAGAAAAACCATTTTTTCTATATAGTATATTTTTATACCACAATATACAAAATGTACGATTAAATACAATATTTCGGGATAACATAAAAAGAAAATGTAGAAAGAAACGAGTTTCTTTTTACAAAAATAATAAAAAAAAACACACAAAATTCTTATTCTTTTCTCCATATTTACTACTACTTACAACGCGGAAAATCGATGGAGCAGCTTTTATAAAACACAAGACAAAAAAGAAAACCAGCAAAAAAAAACACATAAAAATAGCAACAAAAAGTAAAATATAAAAAAAAAATAAAAATAGAAGGAGAATAGAAGAAAATATTAAAATATAAAAATAAATTTAACAAAACAAAAAAAAAATATACCTATATAAATAAAGGGAAAAATTTTAAAGCATTTTAAATTTGTAAGAAAAAGGTAAAGTAAAATTTATATTAAAATTACCAGTCTTTATAATATACATAGGTATATGTATGTATTAATATACATAATTACATAAATTTCTTATTATTGTTACAATTATTTTATATTATTTTTGTTTGTATAAATATTTAATATTTTTAAATTTAATTTTTATTATTTTGAATAAATATAAAATGAATAAATAATTTATAAAACAATGAAATTTCGGTATATAAATAAGAGAGTGTAAAGTAAACACTTAATTTACGAGCCATCAGCATTTGAGTATGAAATTACAGTGCAAGTACAAATTTTTATAATTTATAAAAAATTACTTATTTCGAAATTTTAAACTGATTACTTAATATAGTGCAATAGAATTTTTTAGGGTAAAATTCTAAAACAATGTGATATCCTACTCACATGTTTTGTGCATAAACATTTTATATAAATTGTATTCAAAGATAATATCCAAATATTATTATTATTTGTTATCATAAAATCAAATTATGCTTTTTGTTTTATTAAAAACTCTACTTCATATGCATTTCATATGTGTATATATATTTATGTATATAATATACTTGTACGTATTTATATGTATGCGGATAGGCATATAGTAGACTATATGTAGAAGGTTTTGAGTACCATATTTTGCAAGAAAGTAAAGGAGAATGCTGCTTCTTTTTCAATATTATTATGTAAAAAATATTTTATTGATAAACATTCTTATATAATATTTATGTATATTTACATATAAATATATATATAATATATATATATATATATGTGTATGTAATTATTCAATTGTATAAATGTTACAAAATTTATGATATTGGAACATAATATTTTTGTATACTTACAATAAATATTTTTATTTTATTTATTTCTATAACATAATATAAATATTTTTGTCGTCATAGTCTATTTAATTTCATCTTTGTGCTTCTTGCTTCATTTTTGTCTTTTTGTTAGATTATCTTTTTCCTGTTATATGTATATGCATGTAAGTAATATTATGTAATGTGACGACATTGTGTTATATATACAATTGAGTTTTACGCTAAAATGTTATCAAGATTATATTTTATCAGATGATGGAAGTTTTATATTTAATATACATATATGTTTATATAAAATGTATGTAATTCAATGTATACTCCTTTTATGTAATACAAAAGTATGTTATAAAGAGTAGATGTCTTATCATGCACTTCTTCACTTTCCTTATATATACGAGTGTTATATGTGTAAGAACATTATTGTCTCTTACAGATATACTTTCGTTTTATAAAAATCTACTTAATTTATATTTTACATAGAAATAATCAAAATTGATTTGATCTTTAATTTATTAAAAATAAAAGATATAAGTTTCATTGATCCAATTAAAGGCACACGAATACTTCATAAAAGTGTTAAAATAAAATTGTACTATGTTTACATAATATTGGCCTCAATCGATTTTATAAGTATAGATATAGATAATAAAATTATATTTATTTTGTTATATTGTTTTAGGTGTATGTAATTAATGCAATTATATATTTAATTTATCAAAATAATCTTTCTTAATGAGTCAAAATAATTTTCTTCAAAAATGTAACATGTTGGTAAAATATTATATTGGAAAGAGTTCTTGTAATAATTAAACACATTAAATATACTGAATATATATTGTACCCTGTCAAACCCTTAAAATACTTATCAACTACATAATAATAAACTATTATTACAAATCAATTCATATTTTTGGTTGATTTTATCCTTTTATTATATTAAAATTAAAGTTATTGGTAAAGGAGTAAAATTTTATTTAATTAGAAATCTTTGTGACGTGAGTCAAAAATTTAGAATGTTTTGTGTCCGATATGCCAATCTAGCATTTGTCAAGATTAATGTATCTATTCTGTTTTATCTCCCTGTGATATAGAAATCTTTATTAAATAAAAAGTGCATTAATGGAAAATATAGTGCAAGGTAATCCAAAAATCCTGTTATACAGTCGTTATTTTCTAATATCAATTTTTTAATTAACCTGTTACTTTTAAATAATTTGGGGAATATCCATAAAGATGAAGTTAAAACTTAAAATATGTAGCGTCAGTCGTTGGATATCTTTTTTATAAGCTCACCTTTCTGATGGCAAGTTTTAATTATTTACTTATGTTATACTCGTAGAGAGCTCTTTCACTTACAATTACTTTGTACAAAAAATGTAAATAACAAACCAAATTGCGGTAAATATTAGTAAATGTACAAGCATTTAATGCATATGTACATATTGAAAATATCTCTAAAGTATTAGGTCCACCATTATGTTTCTATGTTAAGGGTTTTTATAAACAGGCAATAGCTTTTGTCATTATGAAATTTTAAAAAATTACAAAATTTTGCCGCTATTTTGTAAAAAAAATTATTTTTTTTATATTAAAAACAAAATTTCCATACGTAAAAACCATACGAAAAACAAAATTTCCATACGAATTTTTCATTTCTTTTCGAATCTAAGGAACTAATCGACGGAATTTCTTGAAATTTCATATTTCAAAATTTAATATTCTTGAAAAAAATAATGTACTATAATTTCTGTAATCAATTAGATTTTTTTATAAAAAATTTCCATGACGAGGTTCTAAATTTGTAACTATGTTCATACATATTTTATAAAATACTAAAATATATGCTTTTACATATACATACATGCAAATATTATTTTTACATCAATTTGTAATTTTTAAAATGACGCTTTTATAAGTGGAAATGGTAAAATAATGAGACATAATGAGGTAAAACTAAAAACAATGAAAAATTTTATTTTAAGAATTTTTATTTTTCGGAAACAATAGTTTTACAATACAATACTCTCAATTCTATTTTAATTTTAAATTGTACTTACACATAGATATTTTGTTTTATGATTCTTATGTTGAACAATTAAAGCATTTATATGTAAAATATTTCAGCCCCTATATTTACAAATAAAGCATTTGAAATGAATTTTTATAAAAATAGATTTGAAAAAATAGGGTTTTTTTTATTTTCCATAAATAGGCAAACTTTTTTTTTTCATTTCTATATTTAAAATAAAATTGTTAAGTGGGATCGGATAGAAATTCAATGGTTCTATCAGCACTAGATGCTTTGCTTTTCAAATCATTAATTTTTTATGTATTATTAATACCTTTTTCATTGAAAGTGACAATATTAACACCTTATTATGTTTTGTAGGGCTATAAAAATATTCATTTCATTGTGCATGTGAAATAATAGGAAATATTTAATTTTATAATCTATTTATTTTATTGTACTTAATTGTAAAATTGTGTTTGTAACTATAGTTATTTTTTTTTAAAATGTACATGGACCTTATAAAAACGGATAGTTGATATGACTCTCTTGTTCTTAAGTTGTTGACAATCCGTAATTCTTAAGTAATTGTTTCTATTGTTCAGCAATTAACCGATTTATGTAAACTTTAATTTTTTAACTTAATTTTAATTTTGAAACTAAATACATACTAAGTAAATTTTAAAAATCAAATGAATAATTAAAAAATTAGTGGAAAGCTTTACTATTAAATGAAATTTTTATTGGATTTAGTGATCAGTTAAATGTCTGATATTATTTACAATATTTAAGAAGATCTTTCCAACTTGAACTAAACTAATTACTATGCTTCACTCTGATGGAAGTTTTCCAAAGTGGTTGAAAAGCGAATAAGATCCCGAACACTTAGAATATTTCATATTGAAAGCTTAAGGATAAATTATATTTTTAAATTTTTAAAATCTCTATAAGGCGTATATTTTTCTGAAGAATCATAAATGTTAAAGACGAAAATTTTTTAACTACGAAAAATAAAGGTCAGCCCCCATCCTCATCGGCCTACACTAGAATTGAAGCCACCACCTATTTCCTTCTAATGGGTCTTCTCTAAGGTTCCTATATCAAAATTTATTAAAGTTTTGAGATTTCGATTGATATAGAAAATAATCATCAGTATAAGAAGAAAATATATGCGTTATCAAATAAATTGAAAATATTCATGTTTCCACAAAATTATACTTAATATTAAATAAAATTAACTTTTAAAATGCTCTTTTATAAATAAAAATAAAACTGATAGATTACATATTTTTCTGTAATAAACCCAACAACACCCACACAAAAATTGTACTTTTATTGTGTATCCTTATATGATTACATTAAAAAGAATAATTTATATTACTTATTATTATTACATATACTTAATCTGCATTATGTACATCAATCGGTGATTTAGAACCAAAATTGACTATCTGCAAAAATTTACTTTTTCAAGAATCGGAAATAAGCATTCGTAAATTATGTGAGTAACTAAATATTCAAAAAAAAAACAGCTTAAATCCTTTATTAAAAAGATTTTAAGGAAATTTTTATATGTCAAACCGCTCAGGAATGTATAGGAATTCATACATACGAGTAATATAGGAATTAAGAATTCCTAATAGGCAGAAAACATATTATTGTATCATAACAACGTTTATTGTATATTAAATCGAATTCCTCACATTTTCAAATATTCAATTTTCCCTCTAAGCTGACGATATGCGCTCATATTATATGAAGAATTTTTATTTGAAAATCCTAAATAAAAAATCTATTTTCTTTTATTTTCCATATTAATATTCAAGTAAAAATACAATGATTACATCTTCTAGAGATTTCAAAGATTATTTTTTATAAAACAAACAAAAAATAAAAGGAAAATAAAATATATTTGTGTATTATTACAATAAATATGAAATTATAGAAATTTGTATATTTTACTATATTCTTAAAAATATTACATGAATGTATCTATGTAGATATTTCCGAGAACAGATGGTGTTTCTTATAATATTGTTAATGGTCTTACACAAAATGCTTTTATTATGACTTTTGAATTTTTGTTTTATGAATTTTTCTTCCTTACACTCGTATAAATCTTTTTCATTTTATTGTTTCTGTTTATTTTTTTTTTTCTTGAATATTAAGAAGATGATGAAAGTATTTTTCAGTAAATGCTTATAATATGTATATGGTGAATGTATATAACTTGTATTCGCATATGTATGTAAAAAGAGACATAAATAAAAGAAAATTTAAAAGGATTTCGAAACGCTTATCTAAATTATATTTTTTTTTGTAAAATAATTTAATTTTAAAATACGTGTACATAATAATTTTTTTATATATTATTATTATTATTATTATATATATTAAATAATTTAAGTTTAT
Source organism: Condylostylus longicornis (assembly GCF_029603195.1). Lineage (NCBI taxonomy): Eukaryota > Metazoa > Arthropoda > Insecta > Diptera > Dolichopodidae > Condylostylus > Condylostylus longicornis. The sequence continues at coordinate 529,360 of NW_026577983.1, forward strand.
TATACATATTTATAAAATTGTTAAAAGGAAATAAATTGAAAAAAAAAAAATAAAATCATGACAATGATTTGTAATGTAGCACATTTCCTTTGACAAGTAAAAACATTTTTCAAAAAAAAAGAAGATTCTTTTATTTATTTTTATAAAATATTTTCGTTAATGTGTGTAACAAACATACGTCATAATTATTGCATATTTTTAGGATGATAAATGTTTCTTAACATTGTTAAAATTGTCGGATTCGACGGATAATTAAAGATAAATTCAGATGAATGATAATTTTTCTTTTGAGAAGAAATCAATATTAAAAATTGGCAAAAAAGTGGTTTTAAAAAATAACAATAAGGTGGGACATAAATGTTGCAGGTATTAAGGAGGGCTTTATCTTAAAGTGTGTAGGCATTTTCTAAATAAGGAACGGAAATGTGAAACTAAATGAAAGGAGTGAAACTAGAAAAAACAATTTTTATTGAAATGTGCCAAAAAAAAAAAACAAAGAAAAATTTGTTTTCAAATTATAAGAATATGAAAATTAATTTTTGAAAATAATTCGATACATGAATGAAAAGTATTGAAAATTAATTGGATTAAATCTCATTTTAAATTGTTTTGTACAGTTTTTGTTCTTCTTTACAAACAAACCTTTTTAAAATCTTAAAAATTTTTATACTAAACTTTTTAATATAATTGTAAAAATAAATGAAAATTTTATAGGGCAACTCCTTTTTGGATACTTAATAATAAATTAGCACACTATTTAAATAAATTAGCATACTATTTAACAGAAGTAAAGTATAGGAAAACTAAAAAACTTTTTATTATCGAATTTGTTTTTCAAGAATTCATGTACCAAGTTTTAATTTGCTAAAGAATAAAACGAAATTCTAGAGTGAATTAATAAAAAAACATGAAAACTTTCAATGAAGCTTTGTCAATTTTAAATTGAAATTACTGACTGATATGCATGGTTACATATAAGAATTTACTTTATATATATGCTTATGCCATCATTGGATTCATTAAAAAGTTCATAATTTTAATTAAATTTAAAGACACGAAATAATAACAGTTCGTCACACTAACTCTTTTTGTTTTTTTTTTTCTCAATAATTTTATAAAATTTTATTTTGATGAAGAACAGAAACTAAAACGTGTTAATGTTGTCAGATATTTTTCATACTCGTAAAAGGCGTTGGTTTTAACACAAGTCTATGTTTATCTATATATATATTTTATTTTAATTATAATTATGATTATATTCAATATTATTCAGTGTTACCATTTTACTTCACTTTTAGTTTGCTCTGGTATTCATGATACTATACGATTTTTATGCTTTTTTCCTGCGTCCGTTTTCTGATATGACTTTATAATGATCTATACAATAAATATTGCATAATGACTCATTGCAGGTCATCATGGCGATTAAATTTTAATTGCCTATGATATTTTCGAGGAATATGCTATGTAATACTAAGAAATATAAGCAATATTTATAGATTCATTAATTTCTTTACCAATATTTTGTTCAACAATTTTTATAATGTTGTGATTTTCAGTCTTTTTTTAATTAATGACAACTTCAGTTTTTTTTAATAATTTTAAATTACATTAAATTTTTTTTATATACATTCTATATTTATATTAATACCCATACAAGCGATATTTTTACATATCTACATAATATATATATTAATATATATGTACATGTGAATAAAAATTACAAAATATTTTAATAGGCAAGACAAAAGTAACAAAAGACAATAAAATACAATAGCTTGGAAAAATATTGGAAAGAAAAAAATTTTTTTTTTTCTATTCTATAAGGTTCTATGTTTTCACCTTAACATTCATATCATGTACCTATACATTTAATATGTATATACATTGAACATATGTACATATGTTTATTTCTTATACAAAAAAGAATTGAAGCTAATGTAAAAAGGACGATTTATATTAAGGTAAATGACAACAACGTAGTTAGCTTTCACCTTAATTTTCTAAAAAGTTAAATCAGTACTTTTTAAAACGTTTGATAATATTTAACACATGTGTATATGTATAAAGTTATTTTGAATATATGGTCATACATATAATACATTTAGGATGAGTATTATTCTTTCTGCGATTTTCAAAGTTTTCTATAAATTAATTTGTAAATGACGTTTCCGAAAGGCAAACGATTTATATTTGTGAGAAAAAATATAAGAAGATCATAAGGAGATGCCCACAGAAAACAATTCAGTTTTATTCAGATTTCAGTTTTAATTATTCATATATTACAATTAGAAAATTTCTAACAATTGCAGTATTATTTGAAATTTTCATATAAATTTGCATTTAATACAGTTTTCCCGAATTAATTTTATAATGGTTTATAGTTACTGTTTATTTAGTTATGTTCAGTTATTAAAAACAATTTACTGCTTAAATTACAAACTCATTTCTCTAGCAATCTCTTTGTTTTAATTATTTTATAAAATGTCTATACAGATTTTACAAAATCCCTATGCAAATGTTTATAAACATTAGGATATTTTAATTCTTCCACAGCATTAAATTTTTGAGTTTTTGAATGTTTCTGGCTTTCTTTTCTAGCAAATTAATTTGTTCTAATTGATGTTCTTTTCACAAATATAATATCAAAACAATAAACTTTAAATAGATCTTCTTTACTGGAACCATCCGACTCAAAAAATCTAGTTGAAATTGTTGAAATCTCTTCAGTATTTGCCATGGCAAACTATTTAAAAAAAAAAAATAAATATTAAATTGTAAAAATCCCTACTGCAGCTTTTATATTTTTTGAGACATAAGTCAGTTTGCAATCGTTTCTTACTTAATTTAATTTTAAAATCATTGAATATAAAAATATTTCATTAAGTATGATAGACTCTAACATTGTACTTGTTTTAAAAAAAGCTAGAGCTTTACACAATTACAAAGTTAATGAAAGATGAGGGTGTATTCCGATATTATAAAGAAAAGCAGGTCTAAGAACTCCCTTAGTTTTGAAGTTTTGTTTACATTTCCAATATTAAAAAATTTAGGATAAAGTTTGAAAATCAATGGTCTTCAATAATAATGTAATCATAATTTTATATATGTATATGTATTAAGCTTGCTTGCATTTATTTAATATGACAATGAATGTATGTTTGTGTATATATAAGTATACTATGATATAAATGCTTAATCGATGTTACTTTAGCGCCCTTATTATTGATGTTCAGGTTTTTTTTATCTTTTTCTGTTTAAGTAATAAACTGCTATATTTTCTATATTAACAAAATACCGAATGTGGATACGTGTTGTATTTACATTATATTTACATATGTACATATTTGTAGGTATGTGTTCATGTTTATATAAATTTTACAAAATATATAATATGTAGATACAGACTTACTTTAATATAAAAACCATATATATATATATATAAGTAAATGTAGATGTAAGTGTATGTAACTTATAAGAACCAAACCCATTTTAACGGTTCATTCATTTTATCCTTGACGTTTTTATTTTATTATTTTTATTCTTTTTTATTATTTGATGTTTCTTCTCTTTATCGTATTAAGTTTCCTTTTATCGTTACATTTTTTTTTCATTTTTATTATTTTATTTTTATTTTGCTGTTTGTGTGTTCTTTAGACTATATATAGGAAACATAGAGAGACATGCTGGATTTTATACTGTTTTCTTGTAAGCACGACCCATATTTTTCAATATTATTTTATTTATTTTTTTCTTTTTCTCGCGTATTTTATTATTTTGTATTATTATAATATTCTTTTAGTACCATGTACACTATATGCATACATATAATATCTACTCTTGCATATACACAAATATACATTATATCTAGATCTAAATAATTTTATATCTGTTATAGACTTTGAGCTTTGGATTAGAAAGAAAGTTCTTACAAAAAATTAAAAGAACAAAAAAAAAATAAAGTATTTATATGCGAATTCACGTTATTCACATGGTTTTGGTTTTGTTTTCGGTTGTCGTTTTTTTTAATAGAAGAACGTACATAGAAAATATTCTGTATCCTTTTTTTTTTAATATTCCTAGATCATATTTATATATGTAGTCGCATTGTACATTTTATGTACGTATATATTTTTTATGGCCGTTTCAATTTTAGCTCCTACGCAAAATACAATTTCTATTTTATTTTTATATAAAATAATATTTTGTTTCTAAAACAAAAAAAAAAAAAAAGAAATAAAAAAAAAAAAAACAAAAAAAAGAAAATCTAAGTAAATAAAGTTTGGAGTTTTCCAATTTTCTTATGGTAAAAAAAATTATTATTTTTCTTTATGATTAAAGTAAAAGTTCTTGGTTTGATATTTTTGCTTGGTTATCTAGTTTGTTTTTCTAAGTATAAGAGCTACCTTCGAGTGAAAATCGATTTTAGTTTTATTTGATGTAAAAATTTAAAAAAAAATTTTGCTTGTTTTTTTTGCAGAAAAACTTTTTCAAAGCAATTTGAAAAGTTCAAATTGGACTGCATAAAAATGATAGGAAATTATAAATTTACAAGTTGACAAGTTTTCAATTGCCATAATATACAGAGTATAGTTAGTTTTTATACCGTATGCAAAACTTGAATATTAGAGTATTTGGCTTTGAGTTAGGAATTTTATTGATTTTTTGATTTAGCATGCAAAAGTATTTTTGCTAAGTTCTATGTAAAAATAATTAAAAATAAATTTTGCAATATGAAATTGGGATTGTGGACATTCCAAATTTTTCCAGTCACATTTTTTTATTAATTTTCAATTCGGAATGCTTGGTTTTAAAATTGGATATATGTATAATTTTGCCACTAAAATTTCTCTTCAAAAACAAAATGGTTGAATGGTAACTAAATTTTGTTTAGAATTTTGAAAAAATCGGGAAGTACAGTATAAAAGTTTTTTCTAACTTGAAAACTACACAATTCGAGTACGTAATAATCACTAATTTTCTCCTGTAAAAAGAAGGTGAAATACATAATCTGGGCTTAAATATTAGTCCTAGCATCATTATATTTGAAAGTAAATTCCATCATAAAAGTATTAGAAGGAACATTTCCAATTATACAAAAATAAATATTTGGTAACTCCTATTCCGTGACTGAATATACTCAAAAATTGATGTACTGTAGGTGTTGAATATTTCTGTGTTTCTTTGTGCAGTGTCGCGACATATGTAGTAATTTCAAAAAATTACAAATTTAAATTTTTCAATTTCGTAAATTTCGTATGAAAATAAGTTTAAAAAATTGTTTAATAAAATCCAATTATAATAAATATTCTTGTTAAATAACCATCATTAGATTGAAATAAAGGATACGACATTGTTGAAACGTGCGTTTCGTGATTATGTTATCATTATTGCTCTAATGCCATATATTTCATGTTATGATAGTGCTATTTTATTCATATAGGTGTGATAATACGATCATAATTCAAAATTCAGATATATTTCATATTTTATAAAGAAAAATAACGCCTCTTTAATTTTGTTGAAATAAAAATTTTCTGTTTTATTAATAAATTTTTCCTAAATTGTCCATGTTGATGATGAAATCAGAAACTTTTTCCCTTTTTACTTTTTTGTTGCTTTATCCTCTTCTTTTTTCTGCCGAGAATGTGATATAATCGCGTTTTATATCTTATTGCGTTTTTCTTTTTTTTTATATTTATTGCCTTTTGAAAAATAGAACTGAAGTGTAAAGAAGAATTTTTCGTATATTGCATAAGTAAAAAATTTTTTTTTGTCTTCGAAGTTTTTGAAATTGACAGGATGGGCATAGATAAATTTAGATTAAAACTGATGTAGTTTATTATGTTGACAACTTTAATGAAGTTTAAAAAGTATATTTTTTTGATTATAATATTTGAAATAGATATTTAAAGAGCACTCTACAACTTATACGTACTCGTATATTATGAATTATGAAAAGTTTACACAAAAGAACTGTAAAAATAATTATAATTAATTAAAGGCTCGTATAATGGAAAATATAAACGATAATTAATTATGAGAAATTTAAGAACTTTATGAAATAATTATGAGATTTTTTGTCAAAAGAATAATACAAGTTTTTTGTAATTATATTTATAGGACAATAAACCCTATATTTTATATCTTATTGCTAAAATCCCAAAATATTGTGCTAAATCGATGTTACTGGTTTTTGAAATTAAAAGGTAAAAATGCTTTTTTTTATTGAATAAAATACTTTAGAATTTATTTTTTGTATAAATAGGTAATGGAGTTTCCATATATTTACTCGGATGTGTTTAATAGAATTTCGATCCTGTTTAATAGGAGCTTAATAGTTGTTGATGTTAATATCCAAGAAACGTAAAATATAAAGACAAAATATTATTTTTATAAGCCAGAATTTAATTATTTCATTGTATTCTATTATAATTTTTATAAAAGTTTTAATTATTAAGAATTTTTTATTAGTAAAAAATTCAGCAGATTATTTTAAAATTTATCGTCCATTTTATTTTGAGTTTATCTTTACATATTTACATTATTTTAATGACGACTATATTCATGTATACATACATCAAATATAAACAGAAAGTTTTAAAAATTTTTACAAAACTACGGTATAAATTTCTTACAGTATACTTATAGGCGTAGTTTTCTTGATTAATTTAAGTATAGGTAATACAAGTAGGCATGCTTATAACCAAAATGGATTTGTGAGCTGTATTCATATATGTACAAATTTAAAAAAAGACCCCGTTTCGAAATATATAAATCAAATTATACTGAATTAGTATTAGTAGAATAGTATAACATGATTTTAAATCGCTTTCACTAACACCTATGTAATTGGTAGAAAACAAAAATTTTTAAGGATAGAAAGTGAATGTCATTTCCCATGCATATCTAAAAATATTAAAGCAGTCGCTCTTTCCCAACTACAAGGTCTTCTAGTGAAGAAATTATTACAGATTTAAGACTTTGGAAAGAAATTAAGCTACCATCGAGATCATTACGAGCTGACTTTCGGCAGCTAAGAACTGATCTACTATAGTTTAAAAATTTTGACAAGGAAAAAAAAATTTCAACAAAATCCAGGGGGAAGTTAATACAAGAATACTTGGCTGTTGTTACTACAAGAGATTCAAATTGAAAATTATTGTATGTAAAATATCAAAAGATCACGTTTTAATCATTTCTTGATTTGTTTTGTTGTAATGGAAAATTTCTCGAAAATCTATTAAGCTTTTTGACATTATTTACATTTTCAATAATTTTTTTTTTTATTCTTTTCATTTTCTTTCATATTTTGAAATTAAGTATTATAAATAAAAAATAGTTTTTTAATTTAAAAAATTTAATTTATTGAATAATTGATAAAAGAAGAAAGATAAAACTATAAAAAAAACAGTAAATATGCATTTATTGTAATGAAATTGTATTGAAAGTGTACTTACATACATACATATACATACATAATATGTACATACATATATATATTTGAGCAGAACTATAGAAACCAGAAAGGGTGTTTTTTTTTGCTATTTGATTTTTCATATTTTTATTTTTGACATTCCAAATGTCATTCGCTACATTATTGTCAATGCTAAGTCGGGTCAGTTTCATTTACCATTTTGTCATAAAGAGATGAAAGTGTTCCAATTATATCAAATTTGTTCCATTGAATTATTCAATGCCAACAATATTATTATAAATGATTTGTTCCGCAAAAAGTCAAAACAATATTGAATGTGTAATTGATGACACTTCGATCGAAGAGTGAGAAAAAAGGTTCAAAATAGAACGCTCTAGCATGGATTATTTTTAAAAATTTTATAACAGGTATGGCCGTTATAAAAATCCGAAAAAAAAAGATTTTACATCAAGTTTACTCTTTTGAATTTTGTATAATTTGCAGAATGTTAAACTGATTTCACTACTGTTTGCCAAAATTTCAAAGTAAAATCAAATCCAAGTAAACTTGACAAATTTTTAGTAGGCGTTCAGTTTTAAAGAACAAAATTATGTTAAGAATTTTCATAAAAACAAAAGATATTAAAGTTTTATTTTTTTATTAATATTGACTTGAATACTTAAAGATATTTTTTAAAAATATTGACTTTGTAAGTAAAGATACTTTTTTTGTTGCTTACCAAAATGCACAACAAAATTATATTCTGATTTTCGAAAATTATTGTGTTTACCGAAATGCTAAGTAAAAAATAAAATGCAAACTTGATTCACTGAATTTTTCATTTTCTCAATTACATAAAGTTCCAAAACTCAAAAAATCATCCGTTATTTGGTTCTATGTAAATAGAATGTAAGTATAAATCTACATATGTATGTACATATGAATTACTTTTTTATAAAAAAATTTCAATATTTTCTTAAAATTAAAAAAAAAATAAATTTCATTTTCAAAAATAATAAAAATAGTAATTGTAAAAATAATAATTTCTTCGTCCTTGATTACATTTTGTTGCATTATTTTCGCAAATCGAATGCATATAAAGAAAATAAATTGAATTGGGTCAAAGCGAAACCCATCTACTGTGTATAAAATAAAAAAGAAATTCTAATTTTAAGTATTTCTATAGAAAATATCAATAACTTTGACATGAATTTAATAGTTATGATTTGCAATAGGTTATTGTAATATAAATGAAAATTTATATTTTTTAAAATATAAAATAAATATATCAATTTTATTTTTATTGGACCTTTATTTCTAAAATATCTTTGCTGTCTTCGGCAAAAATTTTAATGAAATGAAAAAAATTTATGCATAAAAGGCATTCACCTCATATTTTGTTCGTGCAACAGTATGGTGAATATGAAATTCACAAATAATTTAACGCATTGAATCTTATTCCCGTACAAGATTAAACTTAATTTACTAGTTTCTAATCTAATCTTTGAAATTAATTTACACACGTTGGTTTTTCGAAAATTCTTCAAATATTATCAATAAGTTTTACCAAATTTTTTGTAACATAATTAGCCGACGACTCTTGTGAAAAATGAGTGCTTTGAATATATTTCGTCATGTCCCCGTTTTATGTAGATATTGTGTCGATTTAAAAGCATGTTATACTTTCCAGTATAAAATTTACTGCATTTTTAATGCAAAAATTTAAAACCTTTGATAAAAAATAACAAAATTTATAATTACATTTTATAACAAAGAGAAAAGAAAAGGTATCATCATTTAAAACTAATTACGTACAGAAAAATTAAATAATATTAAAAAGATTTGTTAAAGTTATTAAAGTATTAAACATAAATTAAAATATTTTCAACATTGTTCCTTTACTCATCTTGTTTTACAATGTATTATGTATGTAATGAGAAATATATGGTTATATTAGCATGTACGTATATGTATAAATTTACAGTATGAATACATATATGGTTAATGATATTTTGCCTTCGGTTTTATTACAACAAATCGACTCGGTAGGGTTCTTCCAGTTTAAAAAAATTTGTTCTTCTGAGTTATAAGTTAAAAAGGAGAAAGACATAAAACAAATTTGTTTTTTTTTTGTTTATTAAAAACAAAATAATTTCCTAGATTTGATTTATTTAGATATATTGGAAAGCAAAGATTGTTTAGCAAAATAATATCACGAAATTTCTTTATTCTAATAACCTTTTTTTTTTGCAGGTTGTGTGTAAAAAAGCAATTTGTCTTCCAATACTCTCATTATTTTAATATAGAATTTAAAATTTTCTTAAATATATTAGGCCTAATATATTTACCGTGATATATAAAGAAAATGCAGTACACCGTGATATATAAGGAAAACTGCGGTATATATGTATGTTATCAAACTAATGTTGATCTAGTAATTTAGCTAATATAGTGAAATTGTTATGAAAAGCGTAGTTATGTCTTATGAACTGCTACTTTTATATAAAACAGTTCATTTATTTCAAATCCATCACATTTGTAGTTGAAAATCTCTTTTGTAATTTCTATGAGTTAAAAAGATTTTCTTAATTCGAAATTTTACAGACTTATACATATGTTTATATGTATTTTGGCGATTTAGCTTTGTCTGTCAGCTTGTCCGCTTGTCTGTGCCAGCGATAAATCGGAAACTTTCCTCTAAAAAAAAATTACCAGAATTTTATTTAATTTTGATGTTATCGAAACAGTAGTTTAAGAAGTTAGTATATAATATAATTTAAAAAGTAATTGGAATATATTTGAAAAGTTATACTTGAGGCTACAATATATTTGAGGCTACAATATTTGAGGCTACAATACATTGGCAGAACATAACTTTAATCTTAAAATTGTAATATGAGTTCTTATAGAACCTGTCGTATAATCTCATCATATATCAAAATGATTTCAAAATTCAAAACGAACTATTTTAGAAATAGTCGAGATTTTGTATATTTCTTTACAATTATTTTCACTTACATTTAATTCTCATGCACTCATAAAAATTTATATATATTTTTTAATTGTACATTTATAATATAAAACAGTTAGTTTCACTTCATAATTAAAATTTAATAAAAAGTTTTATTTCGGTAGTCCAACTTTAATATTGTTAGTTTTAATAGTTCTAGGTATAAAAAAAATTTTATGTAAGTTTTCTAAGATTTTGTAATTTTCATTCTAAAGAACAGAAAAAAATTCTGAAAGAAATTTAGATAATATTTTCATAATAGAACACACTTTCGATTCTCAAGAAAATTCCAAAAGTCTTTAATCTTTTTGATAAATTTTAAATTTTTTATTTTACAATTGTTATTTAGTAATGATTTTGTCTACTTTTTAACTTAAGAATATTTTTATTCATTATTTTAAGTAAATATATTTAAATTAAAAGATTTGTTAAAAATCATTTCCTTACCTACGTCTTAATTATATTGAGGCATATTGCCATTATACTAACTGTATTATAAATATGTAGTACTAACTGTATTATAAATATGTAGTAAAGGAGGTAATAACTATTACATTGTATAAGAAAAATATTCTATGGCTATAGCAAAAAAACTGTATAGAAAAATATTTTTAATGATATGTACACACATACATACACAAAATATAAGTCAAACTTCCTTATTTTTGGATCCTTTTCATTTTCAATAACAACTCATGTTATTTTCTATATAAGTATACGTATATGTACAAAAGCAATCTGAATTAATTCACAATTTTCTTCTATATTTTATTCATAAAGCAATATTGAATGAAATTTTATTTAAGTTTATTAAGAAAAATTTAATTTTTATATATGTATCTATGTATGTACGAATGTAGAAATTTATTTATACTTATACTAGTTTAATTTTGTATATAAAGAAAAATTATATAGGAAGGTAAATGTTAACATAACAGAATTAAGAAAAAAAAAAACAAGAATAATAAGAAAAGGATAAAGTTTTTATGAAAATTAATGAGATTTTGATTGAGATTAATACAAAAAGGTCCTTTTCTCTTATTTAACAATTATTATTGAAAAAAAAGGAAACAAAATGTTCTTATTTTTTTCACATTTCTTTTTTCTTCTTATTTTTTATGTTTATAGGTTCTTCTTACATGTATATATAGAGATAAATTTGTCTTTTATGCTTATTTTTCCTAGTAATTTATTTTTCATTTAGAGATTCTAGAAATTATTTATTTTCATTATAATGATTATTTAATTTATATTATCAAAAAAAAAAATAAAAGAAATTTCATTTCCTTCAATAATCTTTTTAAAAAATGAAGGAACAAGAAACATTTTTCAATTTTTCTCATTTTTTTCCTCAAAGAATAAAACGACATGAAGTAACTAATTTCTTATTTATGTATATGCGTGTGTGCACAGTTTGTGCTAATATTTTGGATTAACGTACATTAGTACATATATACGTATATATGAATATGGAATTTAACATTAATGAATGATTGAGCATGTGGAATAATTTAAATTTGTGACCTTGATTTTCTTATTTGAAAGATAATAGAAAAAAAAAAAGATACATAAAAAGCAACAACATTCTTATATCACATATACATATACGTATATGTATATCGAAAATAATAAGACCCACAAAGTTATTAAGATCAATGATGCATAACACAATGAAATATACTATCCTTTTCAAGGAAACTTTGTTTGTTATTTAAAATCCTTACATAATATGTAATATAAAATTATTATATGAGCATTTTCCAAAATAATATTGCAATTTACATTGTAGTTTATTTCTAATGAATATTAAATTAAATTTTGATTTTGTTATATCACTTCATTTAAATTGTAGGAGCATTGGAATAATTTAAATAATTAAAAATTAATTAAAATAATTAAATTTGGGTGCAGATCTTTTAAGAATTTTTTAAAAAGACAACAAAAGTGAATTCGTTTTCTTAATTTTGAGTGACAAACACATTTTTACTACCAGCAAAATAATTGTAATTTTTTCATTTGAAAATCTTTGAATTTTATTTAAATATTAAAAGGGTTTTGTGGTTTAACTCTTTCGCTTAATTTTTTTTTGAACAGGAAATTAGTCAATCCATTTCGTGTTCAATTTGTTGGAATAATAAAAAAATTTGTGCGACTTATTTTATATAGAAGAACGTAAAATTATAAATTTGTGATTGAAATATTATAAATGTATGTATATTTTGAAAAAAACGTTAATAATTTAACCCTTTCAAGTCTGTTATTAAGTTTCTGTTTTGAAAAGCAATTTCTTGTTCGAAATATAGATTTTTACAAACGAAACTAATGGGTTTGAACTTTAAAACATATTTTAACTTTGAAATGTGTTTTAACAAAATGATTTAATATTTAAATTAGTAGGTTTACAAGGGTTAAATTTTAAATCGCACCCATCAGAAATAGGGTTAAGATTTTGTTTAATTAAAATTTATGTCATTTTCATAATAGCAATATATTTCTTGAGCTGTCTATTTCTTGAAATCATTATTGAATGACAATTGAGGAATGAAAAAGCTCAAACTAGAAATTAGAAATTAATTTAAATAGATAAATACGAGTATATAGTGGAATTAAATAATTATTTCTTTTTTTAATTTTAATTATTTTTACACTCAGAACCAGAAGATTGAAAAAATTCTGAAATCCGATCGTTTTTTAAATGAGAGTAGTAAGTTTTGACTTTTAATATTCAAAATTCATTTAGAATTTCTGTAAAGTATTTAGGCCCCAACAAGTCTGAATAATTTTCTTAACATATTTGGTTACGATATTACATACATATGAACTAACTTCCTTTCATATATATATATATGTATACGTAATTATACAATTAAGAATATGTTTTATTTTTTGTTCAAATATTAAATGGTATTTTTTAATATATACACATACATAGAAAAAAGAGCATAAAAAACATAAAAATTAGTAACCTTGAAATTGCGTGTATTACAAGTTGTTCCTTTTAAATTGCTTTCTTGTTAGAGATTATCATTTTCTGATTTCCTTGAATTCTTTCTCACTTCTCAAAACATTAAGATAACAAAATACCAAAAAGAGACAAGACAAGAAAACCCAAATAATACAGAGAAATGATAATTTTGTATTTGTTTTCTTTAATTTTCTCTGTGCTTAATGATAACATTTTTTTTTTCTCTTGTAAGAAAAATAGCGAGCGAGGATTTCTTGTATTTGAATTTTTTAGAAAAATATTTTCAAATAAAAAAAAAACAAAATATATTTTTTGATATATCCTTTTTTTTTATCATAAAACCACCGATTTCAGTGTGTTGGTGGATGGTTGGCAAGTAAAAAACAAAAAATTAAGAAAAACAATTTATTAAACAGTTAGTAAAAGAAAACTGAAAATGGAAATTACTAAGAAAAACAAACCATAAGAAGAGTCTTAATGTAATCGCGGTTATCCTTTATGAAAATACAATGTTTAAGAATTTGAAGACAAAGTTAAATTAATATCTTTCAATAGGACTTATTTGGGATTAGAATACGCACATGCCAATTTCTATTTTAATATTTTCTTCATGCGAAAAAGGTATAAAAAGGTAATCTTTTATTTGTTTTCCCCTTTTTTTTTTCTCTCTCTCTCTGGTAATTATGCCAGAATATATGAAGATATTTGAATCTGTGTGTATGAATGTGTGAATAAATTATATACGTATGTGGAGATTTTTTTTTTAATTATTATTTTGTACATTAATTAAATAAACTTATTTTAAAGATGAGGGTAATCATATCAGTTATATTTAATAAATTCAATTAACGTTATTTATAATTAATTGTAACTAAGAATAATAATGGTTTAGGCTATGGGAATATTTTTAAATCACTTATGTAGCATACAATTTTGATGACCACATAGCTATTGTAAATTTTGATTCACAAGATAGTGTGAGAGAAAAGCTGTATCGATTATAATAATAATAAATACAGCTTTTCTCTCACACTATCTTGTGAATATTTTATTCATAAATATTTTATTCGGAGTTTTCGTATAAAAGAAAGTGTTATATTTTTATATTTTTGAATTTTGCGCCCAGAAGTAAACTAAAATTTTACTGGAATTGCATAAATATGATTACGAGTAAATGCCTATCTAAAATACTTCTCAAATGACTATCCTTTGCATATCTATAGCAGATTGTAGCGAGTTTGTTTGTCTTACTCGCTTTAACATCTTGCTCATTTATTTTAACGAAAAATATTTTTACACATCGATTACTTTCAATCTTGTCATTTTCTGCATTTCGGTTAATTTGTATACGATTTTTTAACTAATTCACAAAATTTAGATTTCAATTAAACTTAATAATTATTTGAAATCAATAAAATCCATTATGAAAATCAAGTTTAATTATTGGGCATATTAAATGGAATATTTAATCTAATGTATAAGTGCAATACTTAGATTCGTCCGGGGTTTAGAAATAACGCTCATGTAGAACGGTCTCGGTAAATAAAAATATGATATGTGGAACGGTACAATTTTTAATACAAATCTCATATGATATAATCAAACTGCTAAGGCAAAAACTTGTTCGGTTCTTCTGTTTTAAGAATAAACCTGAATTTTCTTCCTTAAATAATATTTCTTATGAATAATTGAACCATTATTATTGAATAACATTTTATGTTGCAAGAATAATTGAAATCATTCAAAATGAAAGAAGAAGCGTAGGCAGATAAAATATTACAATATCTAAAGAATATAAAACAAAATTTTGTTATAATTTTCTATTGGTTTTCCAAATAATTGGTTTAATTTATAAATTTTATTTGGAACTTATTCAAAAAATAAAATACACACATGCATACTTAAATAGCATATTTATTTTAGATTTTAGTCTTAATTCTTGAATTTTACAAAAATTCAGGATCATGCAAGGTTTTTGATTTTTTCATCAAAAAATCAATATTGATTTGACCTTTTTACGGCTCCGATTTTATGGTAATTATCGTGTAACATTTATGCAATTATTTTTTTTTTCGAATCAAGGGCGAGAAATTTTATGTGTAGGTTTGATCTACCATATGAAAATCAAATCTAATTCGAATTTTTATAGTATATAAATGGAATAGAGGGTCAATAATGTAAAATAACTATATTTGTAAATTAAATTTTTATAATTGAAATTTTTATCTGTTTTTTATTACATAAGGTAAAATTTTATTACTGTAAAAAGAATGCTGGTCCCAGCGACACATAAAACACCAATTGAATTAAGTCACCTTTATTTCTACTAGCAAAATTATTTTAGTAAATAACAGAGCTGTTTTTTGTTTGACGAAGATTGAGACAGTGGATCGACAACATCAAATATAATTTCTTCATATTCTAAAATTCTATTATAATCGCCATTCTCAAAGTTCTCAAATATTTAAATCAAAATACTACAATATTGTTTTATATAGTACAATATCTGCATAACTTCAATAATAATTCAATAAAATTTTGAGTAAAATTTAGGGCTGCAGTAAGAAATTCACAAGGTGTGAGCAAAAAAGTCAGTTTTAGTCAAATCAATTTGCTCATAAAATCTTCTAAAATTGAAAATGAAAAATAAAGAGAAACTTTTTTTTATATTTTATTGGCTTTGATTTTTAAATCAAGAAAAAAAAAATTAATTCAAATTTTGTTTTCCATTTAAAATTTAGACGTATTATTAGTAAATCTGAATTGTACATTGAAGAAATTAAATATTTTTTTTTAAACGTAATAAAAACAATAAAATACATGAGAAGTGTTTCTCGAGGGTGCCTAATATGGCAAGCATGATATCGGTCAAAGTCAAAAATGGAGAAAATCGAGCAATTGAAAAAGAGAAAATGAAAGCTTATAGAGAAAACCTATTTCCAGATGTTAGATCTACATACTAAAAAATTAATCAGCTCATCATATAATGCAAATTATACACTTCAATATAATGCAATGCAATTCAGCCGATATAGAAAGGTACAGGTACTGGTAAGAGAAAACAAAAAATTCACTAGAAGAAGTTTATTTCATTTTCGTTTAAAAGCAAAACATGTTAAATTGAGTACCATCACAATACTTGCTGCATTGTGTTGAAGCTGAAAATTTATGTTTGTTTAAATTTATATAAAAAATATTTCACATCAAACGTCTTATTTTTCAAAAAGTGAAATTTGTTATTGTACCATGCTATTTTTTGATGCTATTGGTATTTTTCAACAAATTTTAATCATTTAGATCTGTTGAATTCTCAATGCCAAGATGTACAATAAATTTTTATTAGTGCAAAAATTTTTTCTAATGTGGTCTAAAAAAATCTAAATATCAAGGTTACTTCAATTATTGATTATTCATTTTTAATTTAAAAAAAAAAATTAATTTAATTAAATCCATGTAAAAAAGTACAAATTTTAAAATTATTCAAATTCTTTTACACATACAAACATATGTAAACAACCCTTATGTTCTGTTGCCAAAAACATTTTCGATTTTCTTATCCTCTTAATCCTGTTTGTTTTTGTGCTTTTTTTTCTTCTATATTTTAGTTTTCTATATAATGTTAAAAAAGGACCTATAGGGTTAATTATTTTTAAGAAAATTATTTTCCTATATATCTGCGGGTATTCCATTCATTATTAAAGTTTCTTAATTTTATT
Organism: Condylostylus longicornis; assembly: GCF_029603195.1. Taxonomy (NCBI): domain Eukaryota; kingdom Metazoa; phylum Arthropoda; class Insecta; order Diptera; family Dolichopodidae; genus Condylostylus; species Condylostylus longicornis. Next base: position 546,468 of record NW_026577983.1, read on the forward strand.
ATAATGATAGCATTGAGATTTTCATAAGTTCTCGTAATTTCCAGTAGAGTTGAATTTAATTTTCTTTTTTCTTCCAGTGTAGAAAAGAGATTTTCCGATTTAAAAGAAAGAAAAAAAAATTAATATAGAAAAATTTTACCGTTATTATGTCCTTGAGGATCTTTTAATACTTTATTTTTTTTTGTTTTTCATTCTCTTTAACTTAATTATTAAATTTACATGTTAGAATAATCTTTATCTGCTTCACGTGTTTCTAATAATTAAGGATAATTGATTTACTTTGGGTATTTTTTTTTTTATAAATAGAAAAATGTATACAATATTCGATTGTGGGTATGTTAAAGTACATCATGGTATATATGTATGTGTAGTTGTATACAATGTACGCAAAGTAAAAAATTTGACTCTTATTCAAAGTGAGATTTTAATTCAATGATAATTTTTGACTTAAATTAGAAAATAAGTAGACGTACTTTTTTTTAGTTTGAAATAAATCGCATAATGCAAAACTATGAAACTATTAATAATTCAATGTTGTTGAGAGCTAATATGAATTTTCAGCTCAATTAGTATTTTATAGCTTTTAGCGTTTGTTTTATAGAATATGGTTGGAGCAGCTGCACATTTCCGAATCAATTATTACTAAAATTGCTGAGACTTTATTGCGGTGGAGGCTGTAATAATAACTGGAATACGGGGAGTCTTAGAGTTAGTTTTTCAATTATTTTGTATTATATTTGATATCATTTTGTTAAAATAAATTTTGTTTGAAAGAATTCCATTAGGTACATGTGGTTTGAAATTAATTTCTGCAAAATATTTCTATTTTGAATTTATAAAATTTTTAGGCACAATTTTAATTTAAATTATGTATCTACTTTTGTGTATAGAGAATAAAAAAATATTTGAATTTTGTTATTTTTCGATTCCATTTTTATAATATTGGTATTATTGTGTGCATTGTTTTTTCACTGTTAACCAGTTATGCATAACCTACGGCCCGCAAACCAGAATCAAAATATTTTTCAATCTAACTGAATAGTTTTAAAATAATTTCCAGTAAAGATAATTTTAATAGTGAACTAGATACTGAAATAAATTGGAAATATTCTTATAATTTTTATATGAATTGCAGTACTTGAAATGCAGTAGATTAAAAGCAGCCTTATTTGTTTTGTTTTTGAAAAAATTATGATACTCGTAAATGTAATATTACCAAATTTTTTCCTATCCACATTTCTGGGACTGCAATAATCGTAAATTGAGACTGCAATAATTACTGCAATAATTGTATGATTAGTGAACGCGCTGATATGCCGATCAGAAAATTTTTTTCGTTTGGCATTTTTTTAGTATTCAGAAGCAGCGTTGCGTAATTTACCTAACAATAAATTTTTTTTATTACTTCAATTAGTATGATATATGTAAGTTTTCTAGAATTAATGATGTTATAGTTTCCTATTTTAGAATTAGCTTTTTCATATTTATTTTTCACAAAAATATTTTATTTTAAAATATAAAGAACCTTATTTCACATTTGGATTTAATATTAATGTTGGTTATGATTCCCTGCTTCTATGCTCCTCATGCATATATCCTTAAGAATATCGAGCTGACGACATTATTCTGTAAACTTATATATTTATTAAACTTACAATAAACTAAAAGTAATTTTATTTTGTTATCAATTTGAGTACCAACCTACTTAGATATGTAATATAATGTATATGATCCTAAATGCTAATACATACATATATTTATTTATATATGTATATATATATATATTGCGAATCTTTGTATTATATTAAAATGGAAGAAAATAAATCTAATACTTCAAAGCTTAGATCTTTTCGATTTTTTCAATTTCAATTTGTAAATTCAATAATTTATTTTTTTGAATAGTAATTTTTTATGCTAATACGAGTACTAAATGCAATAGTGCCTTTGGATAGGGTATACCATATTTTACAAAAATTTCATAATGGGACAAAAAACCTAAAATTTATTTTGGTTAAAAGTGAGTTGCTGAATCAAATCAGTTTAGCCATAAAGATTGATTTGTCTAATTGTTAGTCTAGTTGCAAAATTTAACTTCGGAAAGGTGTGAACCATAAATACTTAGTGATTTTAATAAACCTATTCGAATTGACTGCTCGGTATTTCAATTTGCTGTTTGTATTCAACAAAAGTCTAAATTTAACTTAAAATTGTGACCTACTTATTTCTTTTGATTTATGTCAATGGTATAATTCATTTGGAAAAATAGGGCGGCTTGTGTATGAAAATAATAAAGTAAATCCTATACAGCAACATTTTGTATTGTACACATAAAATATATGTAAAGAATTATTTGGAAACCGATTATATTGATCCTGATTTATGCACTATGTATATAGTGTTTTTACATTATTGTACTTATATCAATTTTTTTAAAGGATCTTCTTTTGCCAAAGAAGCTTTCTTCAAGAAAAGTGGTTAAAATAAATGTTCATATAATAAAAAGGAAAAAAATGATTTTTTTTTTGCTTATAGGCAAGGAAAAATAATTTTAATATAAAAGAAAATTCAATTAAGTTCAATCACATTGCTCTTGTAACGAAAGAGACAGAAAATCTTAAAGTGTTGAAGTTGAAAATTAGATTTAAAGTTTTCGAAAAAAAAAGAAGAAAACAAAATGGAGATTAAGTGATAAAAGATGAAAGGAATAAGAAAGGTTGTAGTAGTATAAAGACCGTTTGAATTTTGTGGTTTTGTCGTTGCGATTGTTAGTGATTAGCTATTTTTAATGGGTGGTTCTGCTCTCTAAAATTTGTTTCTGCAGTTCTTTTTGGTTCAAGTTTCTTTGAGTTTACCATACAGAAGAATTTAAGGAGAAATTGAGAATAATTAAAATGCACTAGAAAAAGTTTTTGAAAAGACAGAAGATAAATGTTTCTGACGATAAGGGAATAACGGACAACGGATATTGACACTAGTAACAGAATGATTCGTTTTTTGTTACGTCGTAGCCTCTAATGTTGCATTACAATGATGCGTTAGAAACATTCTTTTCTTTCATTATTGCTGGAAAAAAATCACTTTTAAAAATAAAGTTTAATAAAATTTTGAGTTAAAGTTTAATAATGTCGCAAAAATTATACATTTCGTTATATGTTCCTATAAAGATATTAATAAGATATTAATAAGATAATTTAAAATTAATCAAGGCCAGTTATAAGCTAGAAGAAAATTGGATAGTTTATTTCCAAATTAATTTATATTTCAATATTTACCCTTTTTAGCAACAAACTTAAATATAATGTGAAATTTTAATTTTACGAAAAATTAATTAGTTAAAATTTTGCAAAAAACCATATATGTACATACATACATTATTTTCATACATAAATTCCTATACGATTCCGTGGACATATGCACATATTATATGTATATTTCATTATAATTTATTTAAAAATATTTCTTATATAGTTACGATATACTTTAGTTTCCTATTTCGATATATCACATTTTATGTACGTACATATTACATACATAATACGTAAGTATTTAAATTCTGATTAATTTTAAAATTTCTTTTTAATAAAAGATACATAATACACATATAAATATACAAAAATAAAGCATGTACTAATGGGAATATTTGAATTTATTATTTTAAAAGGTTAGGATTATTTAATTGGAAAAAGTACCGTCAATGTCATGAAAATAGTAGAAATTGATGTTTTTGGGTGCGTCTAATTTTATATGAATACTACATACATAAACGAACAAACATGTACAAATAGATTTTTGCGAATTTTCTATTTAATCACAATATTTTATAATTAATTATTACTGCTAATTGGAGCATAAAAAGGGATTGTCATTTTTTGCAAAATAAAAAAAAAAAATTTTTTTCAAAATTTATTTCAAAATATTTTCAATTTTGAAAATCTACATATAAATAGAGTTTCTGCAGATTTTAAAATTTAGGATGAAAATTTCGGCATTTTTATGCACATACATATATACATACTTACAAGATACATGTAATTTTAAAAATAAAGTACATATTTCTACTTGGAGACGTTTCACCTTATTTAACCGGTAATTAAAATTTGTATAAGCATTTACATAAAGTTTTTATAAAATTTAATGTTGATGGATTAATTTTCAATTGTATATGATCATTATAGTATAGCGTAATTATGAACAAAATTAAAAGTCATGAGAATTGTTCATATTCGTGAGAGCCCATATTATATAGAGACATAAATGTATGAATTAACACAAAAACATTATTAAATTAATTGTAAGTGAAAAAAATTGTTATTTAACATAACAAATCAGCATATATCCGGCCGGAAGAATTCATAAAATCCACAACTCTTCTTAAGAATAAGACAGTTTAATAATGTAATTATAACTACATTTAAAAATGCCTAAATACAAAAAATTCAATATTATTAATACTACCTACCTCATAAAATTTGTACACAATCACTAATTTAGTAGTTTTTAGTACTTTTCTAAAAATTTTTTGAAAAAAAATGCTTATTAGTTTCACTCTGCGTCCGTCCGTCCGTCCGTGGACACTTTTTTTGTTTACAAAACTTCTACACCCTTAAAAATAGAAAACAGAAATTTAATATGTACATAGAAATTTACTAGAAACTTATTTCCGTAGAACAAAATTTTTACCTATCTCCCCTCTCTAGAAGTTATATCCCCCCAAAAACCTAAAAATGCCATTTTTTAACTATTTGTTGCAATGAAACCGTAAGCAATTTTCAAATTTTGCAAACGCATGAAGGCAGTGGTTTGCTTCTCCTATCGTGGCATACTACAGTTAAACTTTAAAAAAATTTTTCCAAAATTTTGATGTCGTTTTTCTTCTAGACCCCAGGTTGTAGGAGCCTTTTAGATACTAATAAATAGTTTATTTCGTTAGAAGAAAATTTTTTTCCATCTCCACCCCCTCTCAACTTATCGACTCTTGAAATTTGTAAAATTTGAATTTTTGATGCTTTATATTTCCGAAACCGTAAGCTTTTTCAAATTTCTATAAACGTAAAAAGCTTACGGTAAATTCTATAACATTAAAAAATATTATTATTTTTCTTAACTCATGCAATTAACCATTAAAATCGAGCACTATATTAAGCCCTCTTTAAATTAATTTTTTCTTGCATTAATGAATCAAAAAGACTGTTTCAAATTAGTACTATGAATCAATATAACTAACATAGCAGTCATCACATAAAACTTTCGTAAATAGCATTGAAAAAGAAATTAATTTAGATATTTATTACAAAGTATGAAATATTAATTAGGTAATAAAAATCACAGAAATAATAAAATTTATATTAAAATAATTATAACAAATTTATAAAAAATTAGAATTTACTTAATTATTTTTCTTTTAATATTATATTATTATAACATAATTATACTCTTATACACTCATATATACATAAATGTACGATATATAAAAATGCACAAATACACAATGTATGCATTTTGCAAAATTCGCCCTATATATGCAATATAACACTTATTAATGAAATTATAAAATATATGTTTTTTTAATAAGTTTCTACATGAGAGACGTACACATAAGTATAATTTTTCCATTGAATTTGTAGAAAAGAATGTATTCATAATCATATATGTATGTATATAATTTACGTGTTTATTATCCTTATTAAGCATTTTTCGTTGTTTTTCCATATTACTATTATAAAATAATTAACAAACCTTAAAAGTATTATAATGAAAATGTATGGTTTATTTTCTTATAAATTTAAAAATAATATAAATTTTTAATTAAAACTTTATAATAATTATTATTCAGTTGCTGGGGATATCGGGTTGACAAAATTTGTAATTCAATATAAGAACACTTAAATAGAGTAATAGCAAGAATACAATTATATTGTTTTGAAAGTTTAAGGGTCAAAATGATAAAATTCAAAAAATAATATTTTTTCTATGTCTCATTCTATTTCATAATTAAAAAATTGTTTTTTTTTAAATTTATACTCGTACTTTATATAATTAAAATTTTTAATTAATTTGTTAAAATAAATTTACTGGTTATTAGTAAAAATTTTATAAAACATTTGCGTACTGATGTACATACTATAACATTTTATAACAGAGTGTACATAATATAATAAAAATAATTCAAATTTGATTAAAATTTTCCTTTATTTCATTTCAAGAGAAGCAAGGCAAGTGTATAAGATGTTTTGGAATTTTTAAAATAAGCGAAATAAGAAGATGTTTTAACGCTTTAATTTCATGAGAAAGGTATACCAAGGAAAGGAAACCTTTCGTATATTTTTTAAAGGGACTCACTTAGTAGGGAAATTTCTCTTTTAATTTGATAACTACTACTTTCGAAATAATGAATGTTTTAGAATGTTTCGTAAATTCCCTGTAACTTATGTTAGAAACAGCACAACATACATTATCACAAAGATTTGCGACAACAATCGAAACAGGAGTTTCACAGTTTGATCGAATTAGTAATTTTTTCCGAACAAGCACATGCACAACATCTTTTCTTTTATAAATAAGAAAACTACTTACTATTTTACTAAATTAAATTGTATTTTAAGTTCAATTAATTTATTTTTAATTGAAATGTTACTTTGTAAACTCGCCTTAGCATTTCTTTCTGTATTTTTTCAAAGACATTTCAATTTATCTTATACATGAATTATTGTTTGATTTCACAAATCATAAGAATCAGTTGATGAATATTGAAATATCATATGTAAATATCAAAAGTACATTGTATTTTTTGCTTACTAGTACCTATATGTACTACTTTATATACCATGTATTCTAATTTACACTTACTCAATATTTATGTACTAATTTTTTAACGTATATATATGTGTATTCTTGTTCTTATTTTCCAATAAATTTTCAGTACACTTCAATTATTTTAAGGACCTGTATAGAATTCGGCTTATTGTATACATATAGTTTGGTTGTGTTTATTACAATATTGTAAGTCAACTGCATAATCTTCTCGTTATTCATGTAAAATGTAAATCATATAATTTATGTGTTTGTTTTAGGTAACGCTGTTTTTTTTTTGTATTATGCTTTCTGTCGCAAATGAAAAAAAAAATGAACTCTTTACACAATATTTACTATATTTTAGTTGTAACTCTTTACTTTTTCTTTTTTTTATATAATAAAAGTAAAAATCATTAAATGAATACGTAAAATTGTATATATGTTTAAAAAATACAGGGGATGTTGCAAAATACAAAAATTTTCTAGAAATACGTATGCAGATTTAAAACATTCCGTGTTCACAATAGAGGAGTTTTGTCAGCGAATTCACGTAGTCCCATAGGAAATAATCGTAAGGTATAAAATCGCATCACGACCTTATAGCGACGTGATGTTTTTATCAAAATCGATATAAGTATCGTCAAATTTTTTATTTCACGATATTGGTTTATATCACGTAGCCGGCTAGTCCAGCACGAAACTACATCTCAGCCAGAGGAATGTCATTCAGCAATATGATCTGTATTGAACTGTAAGGCGAATATCGGTTTCATTTTTGAAGAAATAAAGTCCGACCATGATTCCCATATGCTAGTCACTACCAATTATGACATTTTTGGATGAATTAAAGTTGGCTCAATCTCGTGTCAGTTAGTTTCACACATATGTAATAATTTTCCTTCTCCAAAATGTTTGAGGCAAAAATAAGTTGTACAAGTTTGAATGTAGTGCATGATACTTATTTATGGGTAATTAAACAAAATCTTTAAAAATAAAAAATAATTGTGGTCACATGAAATTTGTATTTGCTTTGTTTGCGTTATCATATGGATCAGACATGTTATAAATACCAGTGTAAATAGCAAAATTTGAAAGTGATTGTAAAACTCTTACGTAAATGTAAAAATTTTAAATTTTTTATGTATAAAATTTTAGTCCCATACACGATGTCACATAACCGTGGACACGCTACTACTATATTAAAGTATAATACGTTCTTGTTATTGAATACATTTTTATATGTGTACATATACGCTTATATACTCATTATTATATATACTCGTGTTATGATTAAAATTGTCGTGCAATAAACTACAATGTGGTATCAAATGATAACACAATATTTGCATCACAGCTCTTAAAAAACTTGTTAATATAATAAAAATTATGCATACGTATATGTATACATACATATACACACATATGAGCATAAAAAATATATAAAATTTTATAAAATTCATAATACTCGTATGTACATATATATTTAAATGAGAAAAAAAGGATATTATTAATATAGGGAAAAAGGAGTTCAAGCAATAGGTCAAGTAGCGTTTTTTTCTGTAAAGCAGCTTTTATTTAGAGAGTGAATGAGATTATTATAGATAGAGTTCAACTCATATGAGATTTATATTATGGTTTATATTGTGATAATGTTTGTTATACATATACATATACATATGCATTCAATTGTATGTAATTTTTGAGAACAGATTTATTGATAAAATTTTCAATAATTTTTATATGGAAATTGTATAAAAAAAGAAAAAAACACTTTTTTAATTTTTATTGCGGAAAAATTTTTTGTTTTCGTTTTTTTAATATAAATAAAAAATTTCAAAACTAAGTTAAGTGTATTGCTGGAGAAAATAAAAAAAAAAATTTAGTATTTTTTTTCCATATCACGTTTATAGCCCAAAACTAAACAAAAAAAAAAAATTTTTTAAATATTTTTCAAAAGCTGTGTTTAATATTTTGGTTGCATAATTAAACTAAATAAAAAATAATAAAGGTTAAAGGTACTTAACTAGTCCATTTCCGCATTTAAAATTTTTTTTTTAAATAATAAAAGTTTTGGGAATAGTTGTTCTGCTTTGGGTTCAGATACTCAAAATTTTTAAATTTCAACAAGGGATGTTTGAAATTGGGTTGCTAGAATTATAACATAAAATATTTTTGTGATTGTAAATAACAACGACTAAACTCGATTTTTGTATTGTAAAAAATTTTTTGTGCCTGTGTTTGCAGAAAATTCGGCACTCTTTAAGGCTCAAAGCTTAAATTTCATTCACAAATTGATCCTGTTAAGCACACTTTTCCTTTAGAAAAGAAAATATTCACTTATCTCCCGCTTTCAGAATCGTTCTTATGGCGCTTGCCTTCGGGATCATAACGAGTTATGTTGGTTCCAGTTTCTATTTAAAAATGCCATTTTTTGACAATTTACTGCGTTCAATGTATAAAATTAGCGTTTCTTTCTTGTACTACAAAACAATATAAAAAAAAATATTGCAATGATAAAATGCAGATGAAGACTAACCATTTTCTTAAGAATATTTATTTAGCATCGTCTATAGTATAGATTCTATAGTATAGAATTCAGAGATCAATAAATATTACATTTCGCTACAAAAAGCCTTTTTCCGCCTTTTTTTCTGCAAAATTATTGACCTTCAAAATTAACGAAATCTCTATTTTCGGCAACTAATTTCTCTGAAATTGTACGCTTTGGCAAATTTTTGCTTAAATTTATTTTTTCTAAGTTCGATTTCTTCATAATTTGCATTATTGCCTGTCGTAATTTGACAAAATGGTTAAGTAAACATTTGTTTACATACATTTAAACAGATGTTTAACTTTATTCTCAAATTTAAACTCTACTTAAAAACATTCCTGTTAAATGACCCGATAAACATTTTTCTAAATTACCAAATATTGGGAAATGTTTTAGTTGATAACAGTCATCTATACTTCTGCCAACTATATACTCGTAGTACACACCTATACATACTTATGATTCGATTTTTTAAAGAACCTTCATAATTCACACTTGAAATCACATTTGTTGGAGATTTTTCTACTTTAAACAAAACATAAACTTCAAAAATTTCCACGTACAAAATCGAAATGATATGAAATTAAAAAGGTTGAGTCATAGTTTTCCGTTTAATGACGACTGCGATGACTAAATCAAATTATATAAATTTAATATAGTTGAAAAAAAATCACAGTGACGTTCGTCAAACTTCACTCCTTAATAATAAAAACTTTAAATAATAAAAATCAATAAAATTGTCAATAGAAATCTGCAGTTCCTTTTAGAACTTGAAAAAAAAAAACTGTATTTTGTGTCCTGTTTCATTACGATTTATCCTTTCCAGACGTATTTTATTTCTTTGTCATTTATTTTTTCAGACATTTTTAATTTAAGTTTTTTTTTTCAAATATTGTTTTGAAATTTTTATTTTTACTCTTTTCGTATTATATAATGGAAGTTGAAAATGGAATACATAAATAGTTGGGAATTTTTTAATTTTTTATTAATTTGCACGAATTTTTTTCTGTATTAGTTACTGTACTGTTGTTTGTTACCACAAAATTGAATGTAGCGTTCTCATAAATTGAAGCTAATAAAAACCAGTTTTAATAAGGTGCCTATGTATAGCGAAGGAAAATTTGTAAGCGTCAATAAATAGTTTTACTCGTACTAAAGTGAAAATTTTTAGGGATAGTACGAGATTTTTATTTCATTTAATTTTTAATTGAATTTCGACATCGTAAAATAGTTTTGATATAGACAAATTTTCCTATCTGTAAAATTTCTTTAAAAAATTTAGAGTCAAATTTGTTTTTTATTTTGTGAACCGATTAAATGCGGTGAAAGTTTTCTGAGAAATAATGTGATACCACGTGATGCACTTTTGGTGTGACCTTTGGACTTTTCCATTTGAAGTTCATTAACTTTAAAAACTTTAAGTCTTTTATTATCCAGTAGATTTTTTCCTCTATTGGTTTATAATATTATTCATCAGTTGATTCATCGCGCTTAATTCTATAATTGAGCAAGTAATAATCAACAAATTTACTTGTCATTATGAAACATCAAGGGAGTCATTCGAATTCTTGAAAAAACAGAACAATTTTTGTTTATATTATTATACCTTTATTCTTTAATTTTTCCAATTTCATATTTAATTTGTTGGAAAATACAATTTTCTATTTTACATAAAAAGTATTCAAGTGCATGAATGTAATTTTTATTTGTCATTTATTGTACATTTCTTATCTAATATGCACATATGTATATAAAAAATATGTAATCATTTTTTTTGCCCATATACTCGTAGCCTCGTATTCATTACCATTAGCAAATTTATATATTATATTGTTTGTTTGTACGTATACAAATGTATGTACACATAAAAATAGAAAAACCAAATAAGAAACACAAAAAAATTAACACAAAAATAATAACAAGGCTAATCTCATGTCTCACCCTAAATTGGAAATTGCAAGGTCTAAACTAAACTCTTGCGTCATCGGCTGTTCTCAGCACAATAATATATAAAAAAAAAACAGAAATAAAGAAAAACAATCGAAAAGAATAATAAAGGAAAATAAAGGACAAAAACCCATAAAAGACAAATAAAACAAAAATATTTTCTTTGTCAAAATAACAAGAAAGGAGAGGGTAAAGTTCCGGATAGACACAAATAGAAGAACAGCAAAAACAAAAATAAAACATAAAATAAAAGGAAATTAAATAACGGTTTATTTGAGAACTTAAGTAGTTCTATAGGTTATCGTTATCTTACGACAAACACAAAAGTTTTTTATTTTACTTTTATTTTTTTTGACAAATTAAAAAATTGGATAAGCGATTTTTCATTTTTTATTTTTTAAAGAAAATTTTTTTGCTTTAAAGAAATCGACGTATTCTTCAATTTTTTTTTTTATGAGTGTATAGATGCGGTTACATAAAGTTAAATTTAATTAAAAAGAAATAAATAGACGTTAAGTAACAAAGGGAGAAAATTAAATTTTCTTAAAATGGAAAACATATAGAAATAGAAATTTCAGCTAATTTTCAGCACTGTTTCAAAGAGTCTGAATTAATTAATTAATGATAACAGTCATTAACAATCTTCTGTTTTTTTTTTTAAAGTCTTCCATATAAATTAAATTACATTTAATTTTAGTCTAAAAAATTGCTAGCTGAATTCCCACACAATTTCAAATTTTTCGCTATTACACATAAGTTATGCATTTTTTACTCATATTAGCTTATAAACTATAAATTACCGATTTTTAATGTGTTTCAAAGCTTAGATTTTTAGTTAAGTGAAAACACAAAAGCTGCAAAGTATGTTTTACTACAACCTAGATTTTATTTTTCATAAAAAGAAGAATTTGTCTATCCATAAAATAATTGTAGCTTGTACTGGAATTCGACATCAATTTATAAAATAATTTTCTTCTAATTAATTGCTTCGTGTTTTGCTCACCGAATGAGCGAGAAATGCATTAGTGTTGGTTCTTTATTTATACCATAAACTTACAAAATGAGAAGAGATGTTAGAGAGAATAGAATTTATATGTATATTATGTAGTTTTTAACAAAATTATGCATTTCACTCTTTAAAATTGTTTTCGGAGAAAATTGAGACATTTAAGAAAATACAAATTTGCAAACTCTGTTTAAGAAAGTGAAAAATTTAAATGAATTTTATAAAGTTTTAAAAATTACCGTTTAAAAAGCGTTCAAAAGGACAAATAAAAATTTTCATATGTTTTTTATTAAATTTTTTTAATACAAAATTGTAGAGTCAGAAACCTGAAGCTTTATTACTTGTATAGTTAAAATATTTTAAGTGAAAAATATTTAGTGAAAAAATACGCAAAAACACAAATATTCGCAACGTATCGTAACAGACCTCAATTCAGTCGTATAGTTTGATACTTCTAGATTTTGAATTGTTTTCGACTTGTTCTCGTGCATTGAGATACATAAAAATATTCCTGAATAAATTAAATTATTTTTAATTATTTCGAAATCATTACGAAATGAAAAAATTTGTTTTGTATATTCTGAACTGGAAATCACTTTAATAATACATTTTTAACGCTTTGATTTCCTGATAAGGGGTAATAAAAACATCTACTTTGCTTTTTTTTGTCCTAATAAAAATAACTATTTCCCTTCAATTTTTTGTTTTTTTTTTTTGCTTTTTCAATTTTAATGAGTTCAGCAGAGGGCTGTAGAGAGAATTGATGTAGAAAAATGGGTTTTTCATAGACATGTTTTTTTTTCATATTATTTTCCACTATCATCATATTTTCCTGTTCTCGAAGAAATGTTTTTTTTTTCTTGTTTTTTTCAAAATTTTTCATTTTAGTAGCTAAAATATTTCTACTTCCTTCTTTATATTAAAAGCCATTGTGAAAAAAAAAACAAATTTTCTTCTTTTTGGGGCCAAATATAAAAACTACCGGAAAGATGGGAAGGTATGTAGTTAAATTGTATTGTTAACGATTGAATATAGCCTTTTAATGTATACTTGTGTACATTCGATATATATATATACATATATGGTATATGTATGCATGTACATGGACATTAATATGTAAACACATTTAAATACAAATATACAAAAGAAATTCGCTATAAAGAAAGGATTTATGTCTAGTTTTCAGTGAGATTTAAATTGAATTTGTTTGTTTGTTGCTTTTTTATGGTATTTGTTATTGTTTTTGGAAAAATGTTTCGCTTTCCGAAAACAAGAGATACAGAAGTTGTTTTTTTTTTTCAAGTTATTTTTAGAAAGCATGACATTAAGGTTGATATAAAGAACTGTTAAAGGTTGTAATGTGGTTGGTTAAAAGAAGAACTATTAGAGAATTGGAAATTGTATTCATGTATATGTATATTTGATATTGTAAATCGAAAAAGGAGAAAGAGGGTTACACGTATATTTATTGTAATATTAGACAAAATATTTTAAAAACGAACTGAGAAATAAAGAAAAAGAGAAAATAAATTACAATGTTTTAAAGTTAATAATTGTTATATTAGATTTGAATGGTTGGTTTTGTTTTAATGTATGCATACATTAAAATGTATTTACATAATATTTTTTGGGGACATTAAGAAATTTTATCTTATTTATGTGTTGAGGAAAATTTTAAAATTGTAAAAACATGAATTTTGTACAAAAGTTTTAAAAAGCGAAACTATGTTTAACAAAAGTTTTGTTCTAGTGTTTATGTTACACGCTTTTCTCTTACTTAATGTAAAAATTTTTATTACAAAATATGAAAAACAAATAATTAAATTTCATAATGGAATCTTTTATAATCTTAAATGAGGAATCTCATGAATTATAAATTAAGGGAAAGGCAACTAAACCAGACGAATAAATGATTTTTTAAGCGTTTGGCATTCAAATTTTAAAGGAAATTCACGGAATAAAATTCCAAATTAGCATTTAATTTGATAAATCAATGCTTCCCATGGTATAATTTCAAGTGCCACATTTTAATAATTAGGACCTTCAACATAAATTAGAGATTTCACGTATTTTTAAAGAAAATTGCATTGTATAGATGTTGAATCAAACGGTCCGAAACGTGAAATTAACTGTTTTTAGAATAAAATCGAATTATGTAGCTTTATGTACCTAATTTAATATGTCAATTGTAATAATTGAAAAAAATACTTTAAATATATGGTTATGGATGAGTGACAATGAAAACATTCTGGTTAAAGAACTGAATTAAAAAATTATCTAAGAGAAAACTACAGTATATGGTAAAGTAAAGCAGTTTCATCATAATAAAAACCCTGAGAGATTGACTCAATGATTTACAAGTGATAAGATTTGGCATTCAACACACGGCAAAATTAATGTTGAAAACAAAGTGTGTTCTGGCACAGATCACTGTGCTACAACTGGATAGTCGATAATGCAATTTATTTGCAATACAAGTAAAAGAAAAGCTGATAAATATTGAAGGGGCAGGGATAATATTTTTAAATCGTTACAACACAAACTTGAATAATCACTTAATTATATTTCATTGATTTTTAACGAAAAGTATTGTGTGCTTAACGAAATTACAATAACAGTAATTTAGTGTAGTTAGCAAAATTTCCAGTATAATAATTTTAATATAAAGTTTGTAATAACATAAAAATTCTGCGAGCAGTGCAAGTTTTTCCCCTAATCTACAGAATAATAAAAATATTTTACACCTTGTTCTTTACAATTTGTGAACTGGAAAAAATTATTATACCGTAAAATAAAAACCCAATTTTTAGTTTTTATAATAAAAAAGAATTATTAAAATTTTCTAAATAAAATTTTTATAATTACTTAAAAAAATATTAAAACTTTTATTTTCCATAAAAAATTTCCATATTGCATTAACTTTTATCATTTAAATACAGAAATTTGAATTTGAATGGAAATGCCATTAAAAATACTTGAATTTGAATTAAATTTTGCAATAATTTAATTAAGTTAAATCTATTACCCAAACACCATACATAAATTTAACGCAGTAAAGCTTGCCATACCCATAATTTCCTGAACGGGAATTTCTCTTTTATTTGGACTCTTCATTTATAGCAAAAAATCAGTTCGATTTTCTGATCTAAAACTTTCAGTCTCTAAGTCTGAAAAGAAATATAGTTTTTTCCAACTAGAATAATATGCTTAGTGCTTGTTATATTCTGGTTCAAAATGGCGTATAGAATAAAAAGAAGGACACATTTCAATATTTGCTAGTTTTTTGTTTGTTTACAAATTTGTCGTCAATGTTTTCTAGAAAACGTCTTTTTCAAATAGTTAGTAACTTATACAAGTTATTAATTTTTTGAAAACAAACAAGGTTTTGAATATTTTATAAATTTGAGTTGGAGAAGTTCCACCGTATTCATTAAATCTTTATATTTTATTAAATCTGTTAAGTGAATATGTTGCACACTTAGTGAAAAAGCAAATATTACATATCAAATTCGTCCTTGTTAAACTTTTTTAATTTATTGAATGAGAATATAGGCAACACCATTAATATTCTGTAATTCTTAATGGATAACATTGAAATTTTAATTAGAACTGTTAATTTTTTATCATATTTAGTTTTAATAATATGAAAGAATGACAATTTTATTTTTTCATTATTAACTTTAATATATAAGAATATTTTATCAATTTAAAGCTATATATACATATATAACTATATTAAAATGTTATTCTGCAAAATTAAAATAATAAAATTATAATTTGTTGTAGTATATTGCATTATATTCGTAATTATTGGAGCAGAAAATCAAACCGAATTATGTTATATATATATATTTGCAAATATACATATGTGATTATATAAATAAAGCATGTTACTTATCTAAAAATATAAAAATATTTAATGTAAAGGTTATTATGAACTATAAAATTATTCTTTCAATGGTAAAATTCAAAATCTTTTGGAGAAATGCCAAAGTGAATTTGTCATTTTAATTTTGTATTAATAAACATACGTATACATATATATGTACATATGTAATTTTTTAGCTAATTTTTAATATTAAGGATATGAAAATGAAAGGATGTGAAAATTTTTAAAATAGTGTTAAAATTGTGTATTATATTAAATATGGTATGTACTTGCCAGAATTATGATTTTAATTTGCAATTTTTATTTTAAACCACAATAAAGTAGTAAATTGTTTCCTTAGATTGTTGCATAGTGTGTTATACTAATATTTTTTAAAAATTACATAGGCTTTGTGAGCTATCGAAATTTATGTTAAAACAAAAGAATCTATCGGCGGACAAGACACCCTAAGTCTAAGTTTTTGTTTTACTTTTCTACTACTATAAAAATTTTTGCACTATACTTATAATATGTATATATACATGAAAATATCATGTATATGCATTCATCTATTAAAAAATTATCCCTGTTACAAATCCTTGATTTAATTTTCTTCCACTATAGCTATACATATATCATGTGTATATATAATATATACCAACTACGAGAAAATTTGAATTTTTGGTATCTTATATTTCCGAAACTGCAAACTTTTCCAAATGCTTATGACGGCAGAAAGCTAACGTTAAATTCCGTGCCATCAAAAAGTACAATTATTTTTCTTCACTCGCGCAACTAACCCTTAAATTCGATTTTTATGTTTTTCAATTTTTTTAGCTCATCCTAAATGTGATCTTTAAATTTTAAAAGCACTATTTTCACTTGTTGAAAGGAAAAGTTCTACTTATCAAACTATTGGTTTGACCCATCTTTATTATTGTAATGTTTTCGATGCCTCCGATGTATGTATTTTCATAACATTTCCTTTATATTAAATTATTCTGCAACAAAATATAACGTGAGAAATATGGCCATTAATGGATCAACAAAATTTCTTTGAAAATTGATTTAGTTGTTTAATAAAAGTTATCTACTATTCTTTGTGTTCATGATTTCATAATCCTGAATAAGGAACGGATTGGATATAAAAATATATTTAAATCTATAAATACATACATGTTGTGAGAATCTTTTCTAGACTCTTCAACTGAGTTTTTTACAATCTTACAATAGATTTATTATTCTACATGTTGCCTTCTTTATTTAAAAACAGAAATATGAATTTTCTTCAGTTCGATGTTACTGATCTGGTATACCTAACTGTATATGGTGGAAAATATAGTGACGGTTAATGAATTTTAATATAATTCTGGTATACGCTACGGTTATTCCATTAGAAACCGCTAAAACAATTTCCAGACTATTTTTTCTTTTTATTTTTCGTTTTTCTCATTATTCAATATTTTCATGTTTTAATTTTGTTCTTTGTTTAGTGTTAATAGACCACGATTATGGAAAGTACCAAATATGTAAAAATAAAAAATCAAAAGGAATAAAAAAAGGAAAAATAAAAAAGAAAAAAAACGGAAATGTTATAAATTTTCATACCCAGAACTGTTTTTTATGCTTATGTACATACACACATGCATACGTACATAGGGTATAAGGACCGAAAATGTTAATAAATGGCGTTTTTACGTTTACATGATTGTAATAGGTTATGCTTTGATAGTTTCTATAAAATTGCTCTTATTTTACAGCCTACATGGTTGGAATAAAAAATAAAACAGGATGATTTCAATAATTATTAAATATTTTTTATATTTTTTGTGTCTAAAAGTTTTACCTATGCAGCCATATGTTTTTCCGTTTCCTTCCATGATGTTATATAAATTACATTCCAAATGTATACCATTTCCGTCCCCCGTATTCAATTGGAAATTATATTGCAAATTATTTATATTTATGACCTTTTGACGTGTTTTAAAATTCTAATGTGCTTCGTTAAAGAACAATATGTAAGACTAATACAATTGTTCTCTTATAACTTTCGTCGCATTCTCAAAATATCGCCTTACATTATTTCGTTCTTAAGATTTGAATACTTGAATTTGCGAATGAAAAATTTCGGTCAGACCTTGGCACCACTCTTTTCCTTTACCAACAATTCAATATTTACTTAGTTTTGCACCATTTTTTCTTTAAAAAATTAAAAAATAAAATTATTGTCAATTTCATTGGTCTTATCAAGTCATATAAGCATGTTTATCTTCAATATTTCCAAAAGATTTTTAGAGAATTCTTATTTTCATGTCTGATCCAGAAATTAAACCCTTATTAGATTTTCTTGATTCTGAAAAAAAAGCATGAAAATTTCAATTTTGTCAATAAATTCATGAAATCTCGCTCGAATAAATTCATCAATCAGTCAAGAACAAATTTTCTAGTATAAAAAAATATCAAGAAGGCTTTTATTTCTTTTTGGTCATTTTAAACGTAATAAAAAGTTATTAAATTTTAAAGTCATTGCCATTTTGTTTTTTTTTTTACCATAGCATAAAGCCTGCATTAAAAAACGATTAAAAGAAATCAAAAACAGAATTGAAAGACCAACGTACATAAAAAAAATTATATTAAAGCAAATGCTTGTATCAATAACAACAAGTATACAAAATAAATGGCATATACTTGTATATGTACAAACAAACATAAAATTACAATAACAAAAATTGCACAAAGGATATGCGGTGACTATTCAAAAGAATGAAAAAAAGCAGAATAAGCGATGAAATTATAAAAGAAAAACGACACATAAAAAAAGTTATAACGACCTCTTCTAATAGAATAGTGGCGGCTTTTGATCATACCACAAACATGGTATAAAAATCAATTTAAACATTATTATGATTATGCGGTTAGGACTTTATTTGCAAATACTTCGGTATATGTACATTACAGTTAAAGGTCAGGGATGTAGTTTGAAAATTGTATTAAATGTGAAAGTATTAGCAAAAACAAATTTTTAAAAATAATAGGAAGAAGAAATATTTAAATTGAATAAAAGCTGTAGAATCCATGTCGAGATTCGGAGATCGAATCACAATTTTCTGATTTTTTCCACTTCTCCTTTTTTTAAATGATTGAGCTTTAGATGATCCAATTTCTAGCTGTACTACTTCGTAAATTTTGACTACAACATAATTTCGATTATACTCACCATGCTGTTTTTTAAGCAGTAAATGATTCCTGATTTTTGATATGAAAAAATATAATCTTGAACACCAACTGACTTGTAGTTTTGAGGCCATTTGTGGCCGTTGCCAGAATTCATACTTATTTCCTTTTCATTTTAATAATTCTTTTATTTTATTTTTGTTTAATGTTATTTCAATTATTTATTATTAATTTAACATTTTATATAAATTATTAATCACATTTGTATAATCATGATTTAATTCTTTAAATTACTACCTTGCAGTTTCGCTGGTTCAAAACTAATGATACAAAAATTCTCTTGAGAATACAAGAGAAATTTCATGTTGTACAATACAAATTAAAGAGAATCAATTCTCAAATAACTGCATTTCTTATTATGTTAAAATGTGGTTATGTGACGAACGTTCGCACATACATAAATAAATATAATGCAAATAAATGTAGCACAACCAATTAAACACCAATAATTAAATACAGGGTGTTTCAGTAACCGATTTTTTTTTGTGTCGTTACAAATTGTTAATTAATATTTGATAAATATTGATATTGTGTTTTAATATTTATCAAATATTAGTTTTTATGTAGCTCTTATGTATCAACGTAAAATGGTGAGCTGATTTTTAACTAAATGTAGTTATCTCATTATTACAGTATTGTGCTTTAAAATACTTCTCAGCTTAATCAACTATTTATACGCGGGTTTCCAAAAATATATTCACAAAAAATGTTTGAATATTTTGTAATTGAATTTCGATCGGCTAGATCATAATGCTGCAGCACGCCGCTGCAAATACAATTTAAACATAAAAACAAAATCAAATAAAATGAAGATTTTTTTCAATAAAATTTCATTCTTGAAAGGCTGAGTTTAAGTTGAGTGCCCTTGACTTTCATAAATTGTAAAAATATATAAAAAAAAAGAAAAAATGCTAGATAAAGATCGATAAAATAGAAAAAGGAAGGAAGCGAGAGAGTAAAAAGGGGAAAATTAAATAAATTTTATTACAATTTTATGATTATTTAAGATTTTTGACTTTTGACTAAAAATAATTTTTTTTTCTCTCTTCCTCACATTTCTCTTTTATTGCATAGAAATTAAATTTCCTATTTTGTGGATCTCATTTTTAAACTTTAAATAGTTGAGATCTGAGAAGAGTGAAATTTGAATTTTTCTTTTAGCGCCATCTATATTGAATTTTTATTCTCATTTACAATCTGGGTTTTTTTTTTTGAGTTCAGATTTTTCCTTTTATTTTCTGCGCTATTAGATGCACTGCTTTGTGTATATAAGTATGTATATAGATATAATTTGTATTAGTGTTTACTCCTAAAAAGGATATTTATATCCTTTTTAAGTTTATATACTCGTTTTCAAAAGAATTAAAATATTTTTTTTTTCTCTTCTGTTGAAATCGAATCGAAAATAGTAAAATAAAAAAAAGAAAAACTACACTGTTCATTGGAGAAATTTGCATTGCATTGTAAATTTTCTTATTGTTCAGCTTAAAATTACAATAGGAAAAAGAACACTTAGGTCAATGCTAAATGTTAAATGTGAAATTAAATGTTTAAATTGATTCATGTACACATAATAATAGTAATAATAATATAAAAGCGGAAAGGAATTATTTTTTTTTCTCTCGGATTTAAAATGAGAATTTGCTGTTTTTTTTTATATCTTCTTAGTGTTGGTTGTATGTGATTTGTGTATTAAAATTTTTATTCAAGGATTTTTTTTTTCAAGTTTTATTGAGTTTTTTTTTTTGGCTTTTAAAAGTTAAGTTGGTATTTGATATTGTATTTTGACATACAAAAATAAATCGAATAAAGTACTTTAAAAAAAGGGAAAAAATTATTTTTCAAGAATTTTTGAAAGCTTGTCCAAAATTTTTTTTTTTATTTTAAATACATGCTCGTACATTTGATATTACTGAATAGGCATATTTTATATAAAATATAAATGAAAATTATAAAAAATTTATTTGATTTTTTATTATTTTTTAAATGAAAGAAGTTCTGAGAAATCCTGAATATACATGAATAAAATATTCAAATTATTATTCTGATAGTGTAATTATTATTTTGAAAATGTTAGTATTTTTCCGAATAATATCTAGAAATTTATGACCTAGAAAATTATGCATTTTTCAACTTTTGCGTTTTGCCTTATTTCTCAAATATTTTCACTAGTAATTAATAGGCAGTATGCTTGTTTTCATGCTTGAAATTTTTCAGAACTTATAAATAGTCGTAAGAGAATTTAAGTTATAAGGCCTATCTAATTAAATTACTACGCTAGTATAAATTTTGTTAAAATTTATTCCTAGTTCCTGATACCCTTCTAAAATCTAAGGCAGTAAGGTTTTACTCTATGTAAATATTTTTAATAGAATATTTTAATTTTTTATATTTCCGCACTTAACAGTACCAGTTTATAATTAAATCACTGAATTAAACAGCTTTATAAAATATTGGTTAAAGCATCCGTGTTTTTAGATTTTAATTATGGAAAATACCGGCTAAGCCCGTTACCTTTTCACTCCATGTTACTAAAACTGACTGAATCTTGCATATTTTATTATAAAAGCAAAAAATATTCTACTCACTTGGAAATCAAATTATTGAAATGCAATTCTTCTTTCCTTCATTTTTTTCTTCCTCAGTGAGTAAAAAGGTGATATAAAGTACTGTTGAGAGAAATTTTAACTCAATTTATTTAATTAAAAAATCTTATAAGTTCAAAAATTCAATACTAAAAATTTATTATTTAAATTAATCTTTTATCATTCAAAATCGATTCACTTAATTAAATTCGAAGTCACAACAACTTGAAAACCATTTCATTGTTCAAAAAAAAACCATGTCAAATTATTTAAAACTTTACAGCTTTTCATTTTAAATACTATGTGAATTCCTTATTATCCTTTTATATTTTAAAAAGGGTTTAAAACATTGAAATATTCAGAATGTGTGAAAATATAAAAAGACATAAGACATGTTGGGGAAAAAGACATGTTCAAAAGATTATGAAAGTTGCGCGATGACAAGAAATGCAAAACAAAAAAAATTTTTTTTTTTAATATTTTTTTTCCCTAGTTTTCTTTCTTTTATAATTCCTAGACGATTAAAGGAATTCCTTAAGATTTTTACATTTGCTTACATAAATGATAAATGTATGTTCGTGTGTATAAAATTTGCAAAAATAAAATTTTCAATTTAATTAAAACTTATTTTGAAATTCAATCACGTACCACATATAGAATATAAAAAAAAAGTAAAGATCGTTGATTCTGATATTGCGAAATTAAAAATATCAATTAAGAATTTTGTGATGAATTCGTAGGCGCTTTAAATTTTAATTTAAAAAACAAATGAGTTTTAAGTTTGAAATTTTAGGGAGCGTTGAAAGTTTAAAATTCTTATTTTTCTATTTATTTTGTAAAGTAACGACGACGACTTGTTGCAAGAATAGGGGTTCTAATAATCAATGAAATTATAATTGCACAAAATCAATCTTATAGTTGGCTCTGTTATATAGTCAATCTTAAACCAAATAGCCCTGTTATAGATACCCGCCCGAATCATTGGTTTTATGGTAGGAACTTTACAATCTCGAATATAATTTTATTCAGCTTATTAATAAGACACTACAACCTGCATAAATAGTCAATTTCGATTTGTTAGTTACTGCATTTGAATAATTTTTTTGCAAATAATTATGAAAAAATTACTTTTGTATACCACGATATATTCGACTGCACCACAATTACTATTACATCAAATCAATTATATCAAACTTTGACAAATTAAATTCAGCTAAAGTAGTTTTTGGAAAGTTATTACTGCCTTGTTCCATCAAACGCTAGTAAAATGACTCAGAATTCGACGGTGAGCAAGAATATATAACTAAGGGCATTATTTTTCACTTTTACAAATAGGGTTCACTTTTACAAATAGGCTAAAATTTATATAATAGGGTACGAATATTGTGTAGGTGCATAATTATTTGGTACAGACAGTAAGTTGCCGAAAAGTAAAGTTATTTTACTTATGTTATTCTCTATAATTGAATATTAATAATTATGTGAGTTCGGTGAAATTTGATTTTAACATTTGTTTTTGCCTTTAAAATAAGAACTTGCATGTGGATTATTTCGCAAAAAGGAAGAAAACTGCATTAATTTTGTAAAAGCATCTTATTTTTTTTTTCTTATTTTATAGTCTTTTTGTTTTTCTTATTGTCTTGCATTATTATATGAGGTGCACCAGTTGAGTTTGAATGAAACAATTTATTTTATATAGTCTAGTGAATTTTTCCTCGTTTATCGTTCATTTCTTCTTGATTTTTGTTGCTTTTTTTGTTGTTTTGTGTTTTTTCCTTTCATTTTATTATTCACACATTTATATACATGAATATAAATTTTTATAGAAGTGCAATGTCTTTTAAGAATTTTTCATTTTACCTTTACTTAGTTCTTACTTGTTTTAATGTTTTTCATAAGGATATTTGTAAAATGTGTACATATACGAACCCAAAGACACACCTTATCAGTTTTCTTAATAATATTTTAGCAATTCTTTATAATAATATACGTGAATAGCAATTGGTTGCAAATGGGGGCAAAGTAGTTTTAAACGAAGTGAATATTTATTCGTTTGTTGACCTCTTTTTTTTTGTTGTTTCTTTTACTGTAAATATAATGCATAATTTATGGTTGCATGAATTGTGTGCATGAACATGTATGTGTTCTATATGTTATACATATATGAATACATGCATATATAAAATTAATTGATAAATGAGTTTAAAAATACTTTTTAATTGCTGTAAGGAGCTGCACATATTATAAAGAGATATATATATATATGTATGCATGTCTATAAGTGTATATTTGTGTATAACAATATATTGTTAAGTGTAGAAACGTGCTGACTTGTCGAAAAAAAGTAAGAAAATAATAATTTTTACTTGAAATTTTCTTGAGTTTTAGAAAATTTTCATATGCCTTCTATTTTTTGTTTTTCTGATTTTTGTAATAAATTATGTGATGTGTGTATATTATAAGTTATAAGTAGCTAAGGGAAAATGATTCATTAACATTTTAAATTGAAATTTCTATTTAAAATATGTGCATTCATATTGCAAGTAATTAAGAAAATTATTTAAAAAAAAATGAAAACTATTTTAATTTTGCAAAATTATCAATTTTAATATTTTATTAATTGTATGCGGGGAATTTAAATTTTATACATACACAACAGGGTTTTAACCGTATGAATTGCTTAGTTGGTGATCATTAAAATAAGATTGCAAAATTATTTATAATTGAAATCTCATATTTGAAACATTCTAATTATTTTCTAATAAATAATTATTTTGAAATTTTATAATTAATACATTCTATTCAAAATTATTTTAAGAAAAAATTGATTTTGAAACGAAATTCAAAGTATTTTAGTTTACAAGATGCAAGAAATTTTAATTAAATTGTGACCAGAAGCGGGAAAATTATTTCATGAAAATCTATAGTTTTAATTGTTGTTCCCATACATGTGAATGTATGTATGTATATAACTAATAAAATACATATGTATGTTAAAAATATATTTAAATATCCTTCTAAGAATAAATTATTTTGAATTTCATTTAAAATTTAAACTGTAAAGACATTGTTCATTGACTTGATTAATCTTTGTAGCTTGACAGTTTTTTAAAACTGATTAAAACTAAAACTAATTGTTGCAATAAGAAATCAGGGTGGTGGAATAATAAAAGGGATACTTTTCAAATATTGGATAAGAAAATTTAAGATTTTTTAAAAAAGAGCCACTTTTTATATTTTGAAAAATAACTCAGCAGATATGTGCTAATTATTTTAACACAAAGATTAGTTATAAATGTTTTACAAATTTTTTGTAATAGAGAAGAGATTTTTGCCATTGTTTATTCATTCAGAAGTATTCGATATAAACAATTTTTTGTTAAAAACGATTTCGCTACAGAAATTTTTTTTTTCAAACTTTTTATATGAACAAAACTTTGTTATCTTCTTTGTGCACTTTAGCCAACATTTTCTTATAACGAATTTTTACTATTTTTCTAAAAAACGAGAAAAAATATGAGCTTGTTATCCCATGGGCGAACAACTATTGCAATTGTGTTTCAGCTTTTATAACGGACTAAGAAATTTCCACAACTTTTCGTATACACAATAGTCCCAATAATATATTTGTTAATGCCAAATTTCAATGTTATTGGTTTAATAGTTTTGGGGTAAGCCAACGTACTTTTAGATCGTATGGCAGTTACCCGAACCACAACCTCAATCACATCCAATTTAAATACGGTTTCGGAATTTACTATTATAAATCATTTGTGAAAATTTGGTGAACTGAGTTCAATTTGTTCTTAGGTCGTCATTCGGACAGACGGACAGGCATGGTTAAATGATGAAAATAATGCTGATCAAAAACGTACACTTATATCTATATCTCAGACCACTATTTCTTAGCGTTAAAAACTCCAATAAATCGCTCAACTTATATATGATATGTATGAGTTCATGAGAAGGTATAAATTTTTTTATTTATTAATGTTAAATGTAAAAGGAAAAACTGATTGGCTTTCAGTCCTTTATCTATTATTACTTTATTCTTCAAACAGAAATTTAAATATAATTTTTTGTACTATACTTATATTGTATATAATCTACCTCCATATGCAAATATACTATATATAAATACTCTCCACAAATATTTTTAT
Source organism: Condylostylus longicornis (assembly GCF_029603195.1). Lineage (NCBI taxonomy): Eukaryota > Metazoa > Arthropoda > Insecta > Diptera > Dolichopodidae > Condylostylus > Condylostylus longicornis. The sequence continues at coordinate 572,611 of NW_026577983.1, forward strand.
GGTGTCCCTTTTTTTTTGCATTAAGTACAAGGACTACGATATTATTAGGATTTATTTTTAGAAAATCAACTGAAAAAATTAAGTACATTTTTGGTAAAGTAAATAAAATAAAAAAAAAGGATATAAAACAAGGATATTATTAAAACATATTCAATAAAAGATTTTTCAAATAAATTTGAATTTTAAAAATTTTATTATAAATACTTGTACATTTTGTGTGTGTATGTAGACAAGTTGTGTATTGTGAAAACTTTTTCAGTATAAGTATAGTTTGGGTTTAAATTTATTTCTTTAAAATTAAATAAAATTTCCTAAAATTTTGTGAGTCTTAAGTAAATGTCCCAATCGGAGAATAAATTTAATGTAGTGCTCATATTATTATTTTTGGGAACAGATCCTACCTACGATATTTTATACTTTCCAGCTTTAAATTTCATTTCCCTGTTCAAATATGTATAGTAAAAAGTTTTTATACACTTCTAGAAATTTTATGAGTTTTAATTTATTCTAAATTTATTTTATAAATTTTATCAAGTGTGTAATAATATTATATATATACACACTTATATGCAGTATATTGTGAAAAGCAAATATCTGTGTATTACTTGAGTTACTATTAAATTAAGTTCATTATCCTTTAAGAGTTCAATATTCAATTGATTTATGTGTATTTAAAAAGTTATCCAAAACCATTTTGAAATTTTTATTCAATAAACATATAATGAGAAAAGTTGAAATTTTCAGATTTAATAGACTAATTACAATTTAATATTTTATTAGTCCATTACTATAAAATATCCACTTATAATAGCATATACATTCATACACATGTATGTGTATCAAAATGGTACTGAATATGAGAAAGTCATTAACAGTATAGAAATAATGTCATATCTGTCATTTAACATCATCAATTTACTTTTGCTTTGATTTGAATTTTGTTTTATTACATTTTATGCGTATGTATGTGTTTATGTTGCCTATTTTAAGATAACAAAGGATGAAATCCTGATTTCTTTTTGATATAACTTTCCAATTAATTATATTATATATAGAAAGAACAGTAATTGTATGTGTATTTATAAGTATGTAAATGATATTGATTCAAAGTTAAAATAAATTATTAATTAAATTTCTAAAATATCTGAAAAAGTCAATTAAAATTGATTTTCTTTCTTTTTTTTTTTGCTTCTTATTGTTTATTTAAAGCCATACATTACACATATAATGATTTATGTATGCGAAATAATGGGTGATTTTTGCTATTACATTTTTCAAGATAAAATCGATTTAATTCCAATTTCTCATTTCAAGCTGGAGAAATTCGCACTTCTAATATCTAACATTAATTCTTAATTATATAAAACTATTTATTAAATGAAATTATTTAATGTTCGATCACCCTTTATTTTCTTGTTTTACTGCAGCTGATTGTATGCCAAACATTTTACGATTTAATGCCACTACATTATGTTGTTTTTCGTATAACGTGAAATAATGACTATTCAGCATCAGTCGCATAAAATATAAGTCGTTTTTTTATCATAATCCATGCAGATTGATATTCCAAATGGAAATTCTTTAAATGGATAACCTAAAACATATAAAATAGTTGAAGTGTGAAATTAGATTTTGAAAAATAAATCGCAACGACTGATTTATTAAGGCAATTAATAAAAATTAAATTACAAATTTGCGATTTTCTCATATGTTTTATTGATTTACAAAATCAAAGGATTAAAAAGTCACCCATTAAAAAAGTAAGGTATATGCGATTATATGAATATGTAATTTAGTTATATAAATTTTATTCGTAAGGATTCATATGATTTATTGAATTCAGGTTAATGTATTTGAACTACCCATTGGATTGCCATATGCGAATTTATTACGTGTACTAAAAACTATTAATTAAAATATAAAAGTTCTTGTTGACATTTAAATGTTATCTTATAACTTGTTTTTTCGTATAAATTATAGAAAATCGGTAATAATAAATCATTCATAAAAAAAAAATTAATCAATTCGTTAAACTTCATTAATAAAAATTTATTTTAATCTTTGTATTTTGTTGACTGACCAGATTTTTATAGAAATTTCAGGATGTCAAATGACACTATATACAAAGTTTCTATTTACAATTGCTTATACATTCTTAAATAACATAATATAGTAAATTTGGAATGTGATTTATGTTCCGATTTTAAAATAAGTAATTCTACAATTCCATGTACATGAAAAATTTATGGCAAAGTTTATAATAGGAAATGTCTCACAATTGTCGGGGAATAAATTTGAAATTGTTATTTTTGAAAGTGATATAAAATTTTTCTCGAAAATCATTATATAATTTTAAAAAAGTCTGAATTCATACATAAATTTTCCTGACACATTTTTGCGTATTAATTTCAGGAATTTTAAAAATTCTGACAATTCTGATTATTTGTTTTTTTTTCTAAAATTACTTCTTATAAAGCTACTACGTAATAATTTCTCATGTTTTTTTTTTTTTTTTGAAAAATAAATTGAATTTTCATTTACACTTTTCAAAATTAATTAAGGTTATAATGCATTAAAAAGGAGAATTTTGCTGTCAGTGTCTCTAATAGAATTTTATATTCTAATTTTGTGACATTAATTTAATAATAAAACTTGTATAGTATAATATATTTCACACATTTTATGTAATTTAAACCTTGAATTTTGTAAAACCAATTTAATGCTTATTGTTACGGTATTACCTATATACTTAGGTTAATGTATAATTACGTAATCTAATTTCTTATACAAATTTCGAACTGCGGAATATTTATAAGATATTTTAATCTATACTATTTCAGGAAAAATTTGTAATTTGAAAATGACATGATTGAATTAAATTATCTTGGAAATAATGGTACACCATTTAAGATAATTAAGTTTGATATAATGACAGTCGAATATTTGAAATGGTTTATGGTACTTAAAGAACCTTTTTCTCTATTGCCGGTTTGTACTTACCGTATATGAGAAAAAAATGAGTGAGAAACAATCATAACCAATATGTATTTTTGAATTGAAAGTGAGTAGCTCATTTTTTTTTAAATAATGTCATTAAAAATAACACAAATTAAGACAATTTTCTTTGAAAGGTGACATAAGTTCAATGGAATTTTTAAAATTTTTATAATATATTGAGTACAAATAAGTGATGATTCCACCAAATATATGAGATCTCCACTTAGAAAAAAATGACAAATTAATTGACAAATAGAAAACAATTCGAGTTTTAAAAGTAACAAAAATAAATGAAATATTTTAGAAATGTTTCTTAGAAAATTTAAAAATTGCATACTTTTAGGGGCATTGTAATTATCAATATTATTTCAAGCAAAAATTAATTTTGCCGTTAAGCAAACAAAATTTTACTAGAAAACGTATATAACTTATTTGACTGAGAATTACTTTTACCATGGTTATTTGATCTGCAAATTAATTAATAAAAGAAAAATAAAATAAAATTTTTTTTTACCACTTTATTTTATAAAAAAAAGTTGAAGAATGAAAAGACTGTAATTCTAGCTTTCTCTCTTATAGCTAACATAAATAAGTATACAATTTTTGTTTTAACTTTATATTTAATTAACATAATAAACTGAAATTATTTACAATAAATTTTTGTATTCTCTTTAATACTTAATTATTGGGTGTATTGATGTCTGATGTCTGTCTGGTCTGTTTTGGTCATTTTCGCAGTCGTGCAGAAAAAATATTTATTTTTTGTAATAAAAATTTTCAAAGTCCATTACTAAAAGTGTTTATATATGTATATGTTTCTAACAAAAAAGGAAAAAATTAAAAGCAAAATGAAAAAAAAAAAACATTAAACGAAAAGGATATTATAGTACAACATAAAAAAGAATAAAGTTGGGTCAAACCAATGGTTTGTATTATAGCACTTTTCCCTTCAACAAGGGAAAATTCTGCTTTTAAATACAGTCTATGTATACCTATCATACTATTAAAATTATTTTCATTCATATACAAAACTATTGCTAGGATTGCATATATTTAGGATGACGCATATATGCAGTCTTTGAAATAAAGCAAAAATTAATATAAAAAGGGGTTAACATAATGCTCGATTTTAAAGGCTAATTGTATGAGATAAGAAAAATAATTATATTTTTTAATTTCATGGAATTTACCGTTAGAAATTTGTGTTTATAGTAATTTGAAAAAGCTTGCGGTTTCGGAGATATAAGGTGTCAAAAATTCAAATTTTACAAATTTCAAGAGGCGATAACTTGTGAGGGGGTGGAGATGGAAAAAAATTTTCTTCTAATGAAATGAACTATTTATTAATGTCTAAGAGCCCCTAAAATTTCAAGCTTCTACAGGCTGGGGTCTAGAAGAAAAACGACATCAAAAATTTGGAAAAAAAGGACTTTAGATAACGGTAAATTTGAACGGCCATTTTGTTTTTCTAAAGTTTAACTATAGTATACCGCGATAGGGGAAGCAAGCCACTACCTTTCTGCGTTTGCAAAATTTCAAAAATGCTTATGGTTTCATTGCAACAAATAGTTAAAATAGGCCATTTTTAGTGCTTTGGGGGGGTATAACTTCTAGAGGGGGGGAGATAGGTAAAAATTTTGTTCTACGAAAATAAGTTTCTAGTAAAGATCTATGTACGCATTAAATTTCAGCTTTCTATCTTTAAGAATGTAGAAGTTTTGTAAACAGACACACGGACAGACGGACGGACGGACGGACGGACGGACGGACGGACGGACGGACGGACGGACAGAGTGAAACTAATAAGCACTTTTTTTCAAAAAATTTTTGGAAAAGTGCTAAAAAAGGATAATTAATCTTTCTCTATAGTAATTATGTCAAGCTAATTTTTTGCTATTCTTCGTTTCTTTCCATAACACAGTTTTTATTTTTAGTGTTCATAAATATAGTGTTCCTTTTCTCTCTAATCGTTAATATTTATACTCTGTGACTGTCACAAATTTTCCTTATTTATTTTTATTTTTTTTGTTGTTCTTTATTGAAGAGAGAAACGAAAAAAAGCCATTAAGGGAATTTGTTTAGCCATAGGATCTGAAATTTTTTAAACCAAAAATTTTTCCTTGTTTAAGGATTAAAAAAATAGAAAAAAATTTTTAGACAAAATATTCTTTTTTTAATTTTTCATAATAAGTTTTCATAAATTTTCTGACAATTGTACAAAAATTTATTAATCGTCACTTTAATAAAATATTTTTATTTCATTCATAAAGGAAAACCAGATATTTTGTAAAATAATATTTAAAAAAAATATTACTGTTATATTTCAATTTAATTATTACATTTTGAGTTATGAAAACAAAAATATTAATTTTATTTTATAAAAAAATTAAATAACTATTTTTCTGGCCATCTTTAATTTTGAAATATCTTTATTGAAACGTTTTTGTTCACTAGTAGTTAAAAAAAAAATATTTCAAAAATAGCTTTCGATTATAAGATTTTTTAATAAGAAAATTTTTAAATTAAATCTGCGAAATATAGTGAAAACACAAGCCTTTTAATATTAGAAATTTAAAATTAATAAAAAACCATTGAAATAAAAATTGAATTGAATTGATTTCTTTCATTAGTAAGAAAGTAATAGTAATTATTTAATACTATAGATCAACATTGTATTCTAATATTAGTTTTAACATTTTCTTGGTTTAGTAATGAGAGGGTGAACACATAGCAAAACATACATCATCGATTTTTATTTTTCTCATAAGCGATACATGGCCAAATCATAGAAGGCTTGTAAGAAAGTAATTGTATTTATGGAAAGCGAAATAGAATGCAAGAATTTCTACAAATATTAAGAATATAATTGCAAATATTAATTATGTCGATAATACGGTATTAAATAACGATATTCTATGAATAGCTCAAAATTTTCGGCGAGGTATTGAATAACGAAATTATAATAACTCACAATTAATAAAATAAATTTTAAATATTATAAATTCTTCCTCTTAAATCATGATTTGTAAGAAAAATCACCTTATTAAACTGAATTTTTTTGATCGTAAATTAAATTTTCTAATGAAGTAAACAATTTATTATTATACCGCTACAATTTTTTGTAAAATTTTCGTAAAAATTTGTTTAGTAATGCAAAAAATATTCGTTAGAATTTCACTAAAATTATATACTTATACTATACATAACAGAAAATCGGACCCTATTCCACAAGCTACTTTTCACTTTTTTAAGTCAATTAATTAAAAAATTTGCTATTTATTTCTTAAGTATTTTAAAATGAAGAAAAGGCACTTCATTTATGCTAATGTACTTTATATTTTGTGCGTAACTTACACACTCTATTAAAGTTGATTTTCTTCTAAATTACCATTTTCGAATCAAAATATGTCTTTCTTGATTTAAAAATATTTAAGAAATTAGGAAAATTAACAATTTATTTTATAAAATATTTTTGTTTTTTTTTTTAAACATAATTTCTCAATATAGCAAAGAAATAAAACGAGTTCATAATCAAAGAAAATTACAAGAGGAATTTCGATTAATATTTTGAACAACTTGAATTTTAGTATACTTACCAAATACTCTATAAATAGGATACTAATACAAGAGTTTCTTCAATCAATGCTTTTTCTTAAATTAATTTTAAAGTCATCATAAACAAAGAGATTTTGGCAATTGTATGAAGTTCATGGAAATATTAAGCACATATGTATGTACGTAACATTTTCTACAATTTTTATATATGCATTGCTTAACTTAAATAAGCAGCCCATTGAATATAATCCATGTTATTAAAAATTTCAGGACGATTGTATAAACTTCTTATTACACGTGAATTTTTTCTTTTTTCTTCCAACTATACACTAGCACTACAAAGTTTGATTTTATTAAACAAAATAAAGGAAAATTGAAAAAATTGTAAAGCAATAAAAGTTTTTTTTTTTCTTTTCATAAACTTAAATTTCATTTTTTAAATTGAATTGAAAAATAACTTTTAATTAAATAAATTCTTTGTTTATAAAAATGTTTATTTTCCATAAAACTTTTGTGAAATCCACCATATTTTTTTTTAATTTAAATGTTAAATATACTGAATAGTTTTTGAAAGTTGAGGTTTTTTTTAAGGAAAACAAAAACGTAAACCTTATATTTTAAAGTTTATGACTGATAAAAAAAAAGAGTTTATACACGCCCTTAAATTCATACAAAACACACCAAAATTTTTTTTTTATCAAATATGTAAAGAAGTTGGTGTTAATATTTTAAATGTGAAGAGAAAATCTTTTTATAGTTTTTTCTTTTAAACATTAAGACTTCTGACCTCCCTTGGGCGCATCAAAATAAAAATTTGTTTTCTTTTCTTATTTTTTATTTTGAGGTTATTGTGAATTATACGATTTGAACTTGTTTTGAGGTTTTTTTTTCTTACTATTCATTTTAACACAGCTCAGATGTTGGGCAACACCAGCCCTCCTTTTTTTTTTTTGAATGGACTTAGCAAAAAAAGTATTCAAAGTCGAATGCTGTCGGCTACAAAAAACAAAAATCAACAATGAAAAATTTTTTTTTTTTTTCTTGTGTAAAATTTTTATATCTCCTGGTTTTTTTTTATTTTGTAGTTGTCATGAGATTTTATTTCTCTACAAAATAATTATATGAATATAAATATTTTAAAACTACATACACACAAGTATACAAGATTTGAATACGCTTGTTCAAAACAAAAACAAAAAAAAAAGGGTTTTGTTTTTTTTTTTTAAATTTTAATCCTTCATAACCAAATGCAAACAAAGAAAATAATATGTTTTTTGTTTTTTTTTTCTTATGGAACTTACAAAAAAGAAGGTTTTTTTAGCGAAAATATGGTTGTGAAGGACAATGGCTTGGTACTTTGTGACGTCATAGATAATGATGTGACAAGAGACTTTTAAGGTACAAATAGTTCAGATACCGCCCATTGTAAAACCACGAGATCAACAGTATTCCCAGCTTTCATAAGAACCAGCCCGAGCTGTTCAAAAACCGTCTAAAGATCCTGGCATTCGAATTCGCCCGATCCGTAGTTTGTAAAAAAAAATGGCCCAAGGCATCTCCGCCTGTTTCTCGGAAGAGCCGGGTACATACAATTCCTGCAGAGATCATTCGCAGGATGGCCTATCTTCTTGACACGTTCGCAATAAGACAATATACCATTAAGTTTTTTCAAATTTTTCACAAATTAAATATTGATTCTAAAAAAAACCATTATCTCCCTGGAACGACTCCTTTTGCGAAAACACAGAGTTTTACAGTATCTAATATGGAAGATAATTTTCTTATCTGTAATTTGATTTCTGGTTGTCTTTGAAAACTTCGATGGTTTAAAAATATAAGCTGATAAAAATTGCAAAAATTTTATATTTGATTATACTTTTCAACCTTTAAGAATTTTTTGGTCAAAAATGATAGAACAAAAATTTCTTGTATCAGTATAGACTATGACGTCACAAAGTAAGAAGCAAGCATATGAAATCACCTTTTTGCTTCAATCTCCATAAAAAAATTGAATAAAATGTAAATTCATGTTTATATTTTCATATCCAGGATAGGAAACATTAAAATTTTAAATCTTTTGTAAAATATACCACACAATCTACTTAAAATAAGTAAAAATATTTCTGACAAATTTATTCACATTCCCTAAGATTCTGAACAAAATATATAAGTAACTGTCTATGTAACTAAAGTAAATATTTCATATTCTATTAAGATTTGTAAGGTATAAGAAAACCGGTTTTAAAACGGAGGATAGGATTGAATTTTTATCACAAATGAAGGTGGTTCTGATGGAAAGAGTCTAGTGAGGTAGTTTGTATAATTACTGCCCCTTACAATAATAATTCTTATTTAACAATGTTACAACCTTGTCTGTTTTAGTCGCCTGCTTCAACGAATGTTTCGGATTAGGCCCGAATCAAGAACGCGGTATGCAAATTAAAATACAAACAAAATTGAACGCAAACTAAATTTTTTTTGTTTATTTACGACATTGTTTTGTTTTTTGAAAAAATTTTATTTATAATTTTTATAATATTTAGTGGTGTAATTTTCGGCATTTGTATGGAAATTTTTGTTAGGTTATAATTTATATACGTATTCCTTTCTTCAGAAAAAATTTTATATGCGAAAATTTTAGAACGTTCACAAAAATCTTGGGAAATTTGTAAATTAAATCAAAAAATCTTATCTGCACTTTTTATCTTATGTTTACCAATTTTTTTGTTTTTGGATTCTTCTAAACTTTTGTTTTGTTTTTTGTAAACAATTAAGAGTTTTAAACTTTAACTGGTAGTAAGGTAAAATGATTAAAATTTATATTGGCCATACCGATTTTTTATACAAACACCGAAACTTAAATTTTTAATAATGTTCAAGTGATTCAGATAAAATCTTAAAATTTTTTTATTTTTCTTTATTAATTGAACTAAAAATACAAACAAAAAGAGGTAAAAATATTTATTTTTTTGCGAATGACCCCAAAAGGGTTACGTTATAATCTTCTCATATAGAAGTTTCAAAAAAAAAGAATAATTTTCTTAAATTAGGCTATTAAATGTTAATTATGTTTTTTTAAAAAATTCATTATACTTAATTCAATTAATTATTCCAATAAAATAATGGGATTGTTTTGATATTACATGGTTAAGTTATACGACTAATAAAAATTCAAGTTTTGGATTTTCAATGTGAGATACTTAAGAGTTGTCAAAATTGCATGGCTCAATATTTATAGCAAACTTCAGCTTCAATCTCTGAATCTAAAAAAGTACAATATTAATGATTTAATTTGAATTTAATTTGACTTGAATATAATTTTGTTTCAATGATTTTTCTCTTTCAATGATTCTGAGTTTTTAACTACTAAATTTAAGAAATATGAAACATTTCAGAATAGAATAGAATGTATTAAGTTAAATCTAAATTATAAATTATTAAACATTAATTTGAATTTAATTCAAGTATAAGCTGAATTATGGAGTTAATTACAGAACAAATTTTAGAAGCTTATAGCTCGAAATTACTTAAAGATATTTTAAAATTTATTAAGGTTAATTCAATTTTTTGTGAATTATTCAATATGAACATTTGCGGGAAATAAAATGTTAAATGAATTTTTTCAGAAACGTTTCAGTAATTGTACTAAAAACACTGTATTTAAACAAAATATTTTACAAGATTCACTAAAAAGGTACAACGCTTCTTACTATTATTTGTACTAATTTCACGAATTTTGCTTAAATTGTAAATAATACTAAAAATAATACAATTTTGCTTTTTTTAATTAGTTTATAAGAAAAAAATTTATTTATTATAAATTTATAATTTATATTTCGCACAACACAAAAGAATTAAAAGTAAGGCAGAAATTTGTGGGCCTATCCTCCAAAAATTTTATAAATAAATAAAACAAGCAGTATATTAAAAGTTGCTCTCATATTTCAAATCCACATTTGTTAATGGTTATAAAACACAATAGAATAATTGCTGCAAATAAATATTTAAAGCGTTCTTGCTTATTCTATACTTCACCACATTCGAGAATTATAAATAACAATACTATCACAGTTTCTGATTAAAATAAAATCTAAGGGCATATAAGGTTTAAATAAATTTCATTATTTTCTTGATTCTAACAGAACGAATATAAATTTTTTTATAAATTTCAAATTTAGACGAGAATTTTGAAATTGAAATTTGGCAAAAATTTCTTAAATGATTTTCTTTAAAAATTTTATAAGTAGTTGCGGTGTTCTTCAAAACAAATAAAAGAACCAATTGAAAATTATTCTACTTGTTCAAAATTATTTTACTTCTACATACATACATATATAAACACATATAATAATTTTATGTATTTTTTGATTCTTAAATAATTCAAAAAAAAAAATTTTTTATATCTTGTCATTTTATATATTTACCAATTTATTCCCATTTGTTGCTTAAAATATAAATTAAGGTAAATCCTTTTTGTCCTGCATTAAATGAAAACAATAACCATATGTACACAAATATTTACATACATACATACAAGTAAATTATTCTTAAAGCACAATTTATATTTATTTTTTGTTTAAACTTCTATTTTTCAAAATAAATATTAAATTAGATTGATATTATTTTATTAAAACAAAAAAATAAATAAAATTAAATAAATAAGAAAAGCCAAGTAGCAAGTTCCTAAATTTTATACATACTTTATATTTTCTATAATAATTTAAAATATTAACCTTGTTAAAATAAATAAATATTTTTTCCCATGAAATAGAATGAGATAGATAGAATTTTTTATATATAACTTATTTATAATATCTTATTATTTTTTTTTTGGAAAGTACATGTGTGTGTATGTGTAATGAAAATTGAAACGCTGAACAAAATGCCATTTAATGCAGGAAAATTTACTTAATATTTCATACATATGTTCATATTTTATTTAATGACATTGTTTTATTAATATTTTTTTAGAAAATTTTGTTATTTTCAAGTTATTCGAAAAAAAAGAGGGAAACCTTGAGTTCCATTTGAAAATGTAAGTGAAATTCAAGTGAAGATATTGCAAATAATTCTTAGACTAGTAATAAAAAAGTATTATGAATGAAACATGGTCTTGTTGGATTTTGTCGAATCGAACTCGTATATAAATTTAATCAAAAGGTCTCTGTTTGTTCTGAAGTTCCAGATAAAATTGCTACACTTTCTTCCAACTACTAAATTATCTATACTTAGTCAATTTAAAGCAATTTCTTTAATTTGGCAGGATTTTTCATTAAAATTACAGAATTCATTTTATATGGCAAAGATAAGTAGGTGAAAAAATAATACTGAGATTAAATTATATTAAATGCATTAAAACAAAATGTAAAAGCTGAATTCAACTTTTAAGCAAACAAGTGTTACCGTAGTTGCATAACTTTAAATCTATTTAAAATATACTTAAAATAAAAATATTTTAAATGTAGTCCTTGAATGTCCTGTATTTCTCTTAAAATTTTCAATTCTTTCACATTCATTTGCCTAAAAATTCTAAAATTTTTGCAAACTATATGAACGGACGAATAATTTAAAAACCAAATATTTCAGTAATATTAAAATATAAAAATAAATAATAAATATATGAAAGAATAACAGAGAAAAATTCATTTATTAAAAATTCAAAAAGTAAAATATTTCATCAAGTAAAAACACAAAAACACATAAATATTTCTGAAAACCATATGCTCTTATGGTAATAAAAAAAATTTTAACAAAATATTATGAAATATAATACAAATACAAAAAATTGGTCATTTTTTATGTATGTATGCAATATGCATAAACATATTCGGTTACAGAATAGCTTTTATAAAAACTCAATTTTTTTTTTGTTTTCAATTTGATTTTTTTGATTTTCCTTTCCATTTTACCGACCGTATTAGATTCAATAAGAGAAGTCTTATTTCGTACAAGTCTTCAATGGAAATAAAATTCTTTTAAACCGGAATAGAGCAAAACAACTAGGAAGATCAGTATAGGAGTAAGGCTTGACTTAAGGAAACAAATGTATTGTTAGCGTTTTTTGGTCGATACAATTCGGAAACATTGAACTTATACTATACTAACCGATTTCTATAGTTTTTGAAGATGACCGTAAATTAATTTTTTATTAATTTAAAATAAGTTGGACATTATCACGACTTTGGGCAATTGTATAAGTTTGAGCATTTTTAATAATTATTCAGAAAGAATGGAGATCACAAAAAGTCGATCATGTGTTGACCGCATCCGATATTTTTTGCATTTATGGTAGAAATTCTTTATATAAAATGCTATATGAAAAGTCCTTGTTCAATAATTGGAACCATTTAAGCTATATAAATCTTTCATATTTCAACTAAATAAAAGTTATGTGAAATTTAAGCTATTATAATAATTAGGAATTTTAAGAAATTTTCTTGAAAAGCTGTTTATTTTTTTATGATAGTTGTTTAGTAGGTTGGATTCAAAAATTTTAAATTGTTTATTTAAATAGAGAATCCAAAAACCCTATATAGTATTAAAGATCCTATATATTATTAAAGAGTTTAGACTCGACTTTTCTAAGAGTTGAATCTAATAACAGAATAAAGCCGTTCATATGAATGTGTTCTTCTTAATAAGATTTAAGACGAAAGTTACATTGGTAAATAAAATTATTTTAGGTATTAAATCGTTGTTATAATATTTTTTACACATAAGTATTTTATATACATACGAAGGAATGTGCGCTCGTATTGAAGGAATCTATTATATTAATATTTATATTGTAGGAATACTCATTTAATAATTGTATAACAGATTTCTATGGCTCTAAAACTATTTAGTCTTTTCTCGGAAAATTCTAAAATTAAAATTTTGCCTAATAAAGTTGTTTTGGTTCTACCAAAGCCTGTCATATATTGGAGACTATAAAGGCAACAGTCTTTCAAATCTTTGGCATATATCAGTTTGATAATAAATATTGGACAACTACCCCTATGTTGTTAAAATGATTTACAAACAATTTCAAAAGTAATTTATTCCTAGCCTTAGTTAACTATATTGCATAGGCTTGGTTTTAATTTCACTGGAACATGTTTAGTAAAGCAAGAAAATATTTTTGTCAAAACATTATTGAGATCTTTATGAGTGCCTCCATTATCTGTCACATAACCATTAATAAAATTTCGTACGGATATCACAAATTTGATTTAGTCAACTCTTGCTTTCTAGCTTTTTAACAAAATAATTTTTTCACAAGAACACAAAATTAACTAAATTTTCAAAGTCTTTTTGAATAAAAACAAGTAAAAACGTTTCAGTCGGTATAAACCGATTGAATTATACCCTGCACCTTTCGTTATTGTGTAGCAATTACTTGAACCTCTAAAATCATTCTATAGAAACTTCACGGACATGTCTGACCCATAATTGGACATCCGACTGCCAAGTTTCATGAATCTGACCTTATAATTTTTCCAAATATTTAAAATTAGCTTTTGGAATTGTATGGTAAGTACCTGAACCTGCCAAGCAATTCCACCAAAACTTCACAAATATATCAGATCTATAATTGGACACACGACTGCCAAGTCTCATGAATTTGACTTTATTATTTTTCCAAATATTTAAAATAAGCTTTTAGACTTGTATGGGAGCTACTCGAACCTGTCGAGCAATTCCACCAAAACTTCAGAAATATATTTGAGCCATAATTGGACACATGATTGCCAAGTTTCATGAATCTGACTTTATTATTTTTCTAAATATTTAAAATTTGCTTCTGGAGTTGTATGTCAGGTACCCGAACCTGTCAAGCGATTCCTCTAAAACTTCAGAAATATATTTGACCTATAATTGGACACATGACTGCCAAGTTTCATGGATCTGACTTTATTATTTTGCCGAATATAAAAAATTTGCTGTTGGAGTTGTATGGCAGCCACCCGAACCGGTGCAGCTACCCCATTATAATTTTTAGAGCATGTGTAGAATATAATTGGACACATGTATACAAAATTTTATATTTATACCTTTATTAGTTTTTGAAATATTTAAAATAAACTCTTTGAGTTGTATGGCAGCTACCCGAACCCGTTGTCCGAATTAGTCCAATAACAATAGGGCTCGTCCTTGGTACAAAAGAAAAAACTTGTGAAAGTTTGGTGTCGATTGCGTTATGAGTTTTTGAGTTATCGTGCGATCGGACGGACGGACGGACGGACGGACGGACGGACGGACGGACAGACGGACATGTTTAAATCGACTCAGAATTTTACGCTGAGCAAGAATATATATATATGTCCATACCGCAGATGACTCCTTCAAGTAGTTACAAACTCCATACCAAAGTTAATATACCCTTCACGAAGTGCAGGGTATAAAAAACACTTATTCGAAAAGAAATTCATCTATTTTTATTAAGTGTAGTGTAATCGATAAATTAAGAATAATCGATTTTTATTTTGTGATTCAAAAATAAATACAAATACCAATGAAAAATTAATAAAAGTAAAATACAAGAATATAATTTATATTAGTTTTACGATTTCAACATCTAAATTTGGATTTTTTTAATAAAATTTTCTAAGTAAAAGTTTTTAAATATATCGCAATTTTAATTGATTGCCATAGATCAATTTGTAATTCCATAAAATTGTTATGTACATAACATACGTATAAGAATAATTTTTGTTCTACAGAATTAAATTCAAAAAAAAATTAAAAATACACAAACAAGTATACCATTGGCAAATCCTTTGTCACCTTTGTCATTCAGCATAATCTCTTATGTATACATGACCATAAAAATGCAAATAAATTTATCTGCAAATAGAACAATTTAAGCTTCAATTTAAGAATTTTATTTTTGGTTTCGAATATTTTTGTATCGATTTCTTAACTAAAAAGAAAAAATTTGTGTATTTGTATTTTTACCAATAACTACGTAATCCTTTGACATATTTTCCTTTTTTTAGCACTTTTCCAAAAAAATTTTTGAAAAAAGTGCTTATTAGTTTCACTCTGTCCGTCCGTCCGTCCGTCCGTCTGTCCGTCCGTCCGTCCGTCCGTCCGTCCTTCAGTCCGTCCGTCCGTCCGTCCGTCCGTGGACACTTTTTTTGTTTACAAAACTTCTACACCCTTTAAGATAGAAAGCTGAAATTTCATACGTACATAGATCTTTACTAGAAACTTATTTTCGTAGAACAAAATTTTTACCTATCTCCCCCCCTCTAGAAGTTATACCCCCCCAAAACCCTAAAAATGGCCTTTTTTAAATATTTGTTGCAATGAAACCGTAAGCATTTTTGAAATTTTGCAAACGCAGAAAGGCAGTGGCTTGCTTCCCCTAGCGCGATATACTATAGTTAAACTTTAGAAAAACAAAATGGCCGTTCAAATTTACCGTTATCTAAAGTCCTTTTTTTCCAAAAATTTGATGTCATTTTTCTTCTAGACCCCAGCCTGTAGAAGCTTGAAATTTTAGGAGCTTTTAGACATTAACAAATAGTTCATTTCGTTAGAAGAAAATTTTTTTCCATCTCCACCCCCTCTCAAGTTATCACCTCTTGAAATTTGTAAAATTTGAATTTTTGACACCTTATATTTCCGAAACCGCAAGCTTTTCCAAATTTTTATAAACGCAAAAAGCTAACGGTAAATTCTATGAAATTAAAAAATATAATTATTTCTCTTAACTCACACAATTAACCCTTAAAATCGAGCATTATGTTAACCCCTTTTTATATTAATTTTTGCTTTATTTCAAACACTGCATATATGCGTCATCCTAAATATATGCAATTCTAGAAATAGTTTTGTATATGAATGAAAATAATTTTAATAGTTTGATAGGTATACATAGACTGTATTTAAAAGCAGAATTTTCACTTGTTGAACGGAAAAGTGCTACAATACAAACCATTGGTTTGACCCAACTTTATTTATAGAAAAATCTATATATATATACATGCATACACCAAATATCCTTCAATATATTTTAACAAAGCACCTAAAATAAGAATAACACATAAGAAAAAAATTTTTCAGATCCTCGGAAAAATTTTAAATGATTTGTGGTCAACTCGAGAATTTTAAGAAAGAAAACAGATGAAATGCAAAGAAAATAAAAATCTAAAAAAAAAAATTGGGATCCGAAAATAAAATAATTTAGTGTGCATAAAGCCTAAAGGAATAAAACAAAGGACATTTGGCATTTTTTGTGTTTGTGTTATTTTTTTTGGTTTTTATTGACATTTTTGAACAAAACATCATCTTGGACGTATGGATTCATGTAGGTGAACCAATGTGCTTAAACATAAAATACAAAGTGTGTGAAGTAAAATTTTTCAGTTTAATAACGAATTGATTTAATGTGTGTGTCAATTTATACAACTTGCTTTTGATCACTGTAATGAATGTACATATATACATACATACATATGCATATTTGTATATCATTTTATTAGACATACATATATACCTGACACAATATAATTTTTTCATAACACCCCGTGCTATACTTGATCACATAAATTTTTTAATTCTCTAAATAAATTGGTACACGTGCGAAAATTCTTATTTTATAGTTTATAGAGAAAATCAAATATTTTTATGAGGTTTTGGTCTCATATTCGAATTCTGTTTCAAGGAAACTATTTGAATATAAAATATAGTGCGTAATATGAAAAAATAATATTGTTAAAGAAAGAATTTAGTAAAAAAATGCTTATGTTATAATTTGCTATAATTTTAAGGATTCACTAAATTTTTAAGGGAGATTTCAACACTTCAATGAAATAGTTTGGAAACATTTTATTGTATTGTTTTTTTAATTTAAGAATATGTTTAGAAATTAAATTTTAAACTTTAGCAGTACTGAAAATGCTTATAAATTAAGGAAATAAAATTTAATATTTTCATGTATTTTTTACTGAACTAAGAAATTCTTTTTCAAAAAAATTTTAATATTTCAATCATTAATTATCTAGCAAATTGTAGAAAAAGTATAAAATATTTTTCAAATCCAAAATGTAATAATAAACTAACCTAACTCCTTCTGAATTAATTTTCTGAATGCAGTTTAAATATAAATTTCGAACTTTACACAATTAAACTAATTGATTAATAAGTTATTTGAAAATAATTAATTAATTAAATTTAAATTAATAAAACATCACAAAAAATTCAATTCTAAAATAAATTGGAAAAGAATTTTCAAAAATTACACTTCTGTTGTGTCAACAAAACTTAGAAAATCTATCATAAAAAATTTATTTTTTTTATGCATTGTTGAGATAAGTTTTCTCCGAAATTCTTCATAAATTCAAATTTTCTTTTAAGAAATTTAATTGATCAGTTTGAAAACAAACTAAAAGCCCTTTAAATAATTTTTATAATATTTCTGTGTTAAAAAAAAATTGCATACAATAAGAAAGATTATTCACATAAGAAATTTCACATGTAGAGTTTTCAACGAAAATGACCTCAGAAAAGATGACAAATTTAAAGAAGTTTTCTATGTATTTCCATTTTGGCTAACATCGGTTTCGTTCATAACTTACATATACTTATCTGAACTCAGTTTAATTCGGGAAGTTGACCATTTGATTAACTTTTGAGGGATATTTGGTCTCAGCAACTTTACGTTTTTGATGATATTTGAGAAAATAGTTAAGAGGCTTAGTGGCTTACATTAGATTTTTGTATATAAAAGTTTACAAATCGTTTAAAGAGAATTAATTTAACCCACTTTTTTTCGCATTTTATAAACGAAAAGTGAACTGCCCTTAAGTTATATATTTAATAAATTATCAAGAAAGTAAATATTTAATATTTAATATTAAACATTATGAATTAATATTCTACTATTAATAAAAATATGTTTGAAAAAAAGAAATAATACACTAAATTCAATAATTTTTTTTTTCTTCTACAAATTTTTATAAAAAATTTTCATTAAATTTCAATAAGTAAGTTAATATTTTAAGAAAATGACTTTATAAAATTCATCGATAAAATATCCTTCATCATAATAAGGACAACATAAAGAAAAACCAAATTAAAAAAAAACAACAAATTTTTCTTATTTTTTCTTGTTCTTTTTATAAGTACTTAATTTTCTAATTGACTAGCTTTTAAAAAAATTTCTCTTAAAAACTACAAGCAAAAAGAAAAAATTAAAATCATTGAAGCAAATTTATTATGAATTTATTAACCTTTCTCTCTTATACGATAGTAAACAATGGTCTATAGAATTTTTAATAGTAATTATATAAAATATAAAATATATATGGGAACTGTTCAAATATTAATTATGTATTAATTTTTTCTCTTGAAATTATATTTTGATACATATCTATATATGCATATATCATGTATGTACATATAACACTCATACTAATTTTCAAGTAAAGGTTTAGCAATAAATTTTTCTAATATGAATCTACTGAGTGATTCACCATACGAAATTGTTTAAGGCATTTTTTCTTCGCTGGATTATGAATGCTGTAAAAAATTTTACGGTTTGAAAATATTGTGAAATCTTATTAAAAATATTTAATTTTGAAGACCTTTAAGACCATGTTATAAAACAAAAATTTTTACTCTACTTAACAATGGCATGTCGTAAGACACTTATTCATTAGATATCTTATGTAATGTAAGTCTTTGTATGAGATGTTCAATTCATATTTTAATCATCTCTATCAAACAGAAAGTTATGAATTGTAACAAAATAGTGTATAATCTGTAACATGGAAAAAAAAATTTTCCAAGCATTTTCAGTAATGAGAACTCTAAAAAGGCGAAAAACGCTTTCAGTCATAAAATTTAATTTAAAATAAAATTTAGCTCATATTTTAAATATACGAGAACCAAATCAATGACGAATGTTCCATGTTCAAATCTTACTCTTCAAATTTAATTTATTCGGGTTCGTGTACTTAACTCTTATCCATATAAATTTGCTTTTCTTTATAAAAATGATTTTTTAATTTATAAGATCGTGTCGTTGGCTGTACACATCATCTCTTGTATATTTTTTTGTTTTAGTATTTTGAGAAATAATTAAATTTTCAAGGATACCATATTAAGATCAATTTATTTGAGAAAAGATTATTTTGATTGAATTTTATCCTTAAATTTAAATAATATTTGTTTGTATGTGTAAGCATTTATATATACATGTTTGGAAAATACTGAAAAAGATATTTTATTTTCTAAAAAGAATCTAATTTACCTGCTCAAAATATATAAAATATGCCCTTCTTCATATAATATTAATATTTATATAATATATATAAGCATATGTAATGTATAACTTAAGTGGATATTATGGTATAAAATATCCTTTATAAAGAAAAGAAATATTATGTGAATTGAATTAAGTCGTCACTAATAATAAAATAATATTAAATCAATAATTTAAAGAAAAGATGAAATAAGGACATGTTTAAGACAACATGACGTATTTGTGTAGACGATTTTTGCTGATAAAAGAAAATTATTAGGCTTATATTAGTATATAGAATGACTTTTATATTAAATATATTTTCTGTATTATGCATTCGGCTTCTGAAAATCCTAAAGATATTCTTTGAGACGTAGAAACCATAAATATTTAACATTGTTCTTCTAAATAAAGAGAATTTTTATATTTTTTCTATAATTTCGGTGTTTTCGTTATTCTCTTTGATATCATCAATTTTTTTCTTTTTATTAAATATTTAGGTTTTTATTTTTAAGGATTGAGGGGATGTTATTATTTTTGCTTTGAAATTTATCAATATTTGAATTGTATGCGCCATCATAGAATCATTTGAAATTCTTATATTCATGTTTTCTTCATGTACACTTATTGAGAATAATTTTAATTTAAAAATAACTTAAATACAAATAGGTATATGCAAAACTTATATATAACTTAATATATATAAGTATATGAAAATGATATATCTTGAATTTTGAAAATATTTTCTTAAGATGTTTGAAAGAAAACTAACAATATTATCTGGATATTAGCGAAAATGAATATTGTTTACGAAGCACAACAATAGGTACAGGATGACATTTTTTTACCACAGAAATTACAATAAAATAGGAATAAAATACCTAATTATAACAAGGAAATTCATAAATTTAATAAAATTATGGAGATTCAGCTGAATCTCAAATTGGTATTCAATAAATTCAAAAATTTTGCAGCTATTTTAAAGTCTACTTGAAGGATAATTTTAAGCTTAAGAGTATGACATGCATTCGGCGAAACGGAAGTATTGTAATTATATATACCACTTAATTATATATTATTTATTATAATATAACGTTTGTTTAAATCTACTGTAAAAAACATACATTCGAAATGTTGTCATGTCATGATACTCAAATTTTTTTGAAAATTTTTGAGTTCAAGTAGAAAATTTTCCTTTCTTTAATATTGAGATTCTTATTTTTCTTAACATAATATATATTTACATTTTAAGCTGTTATTGTTTTATTATATTGTAAAATAACTTATTTAATTTATGTATATTAATAAAAAAATATTTGAAACTGAAGAAAACTGAATTTCTGTCGACTACAGCCCCTAAACGTATGCAATTTTTCTAAACCAGCTTTTTTTTTTAATGCGATTTAAAATATTTTAATGAATTTTAATATTTTTTTCTTTATGAATTTAATGAAGGACTTTAAGTGAAATAAATTTAGTGTTCTTCATTCATATAATCTTATTACGCTACTAAAATTCCACATAAATAAATACAATAAATTTGTAAAATCTACGCATATTTTTATGATCTAATAATAATTTTTTATTGTACACTCACAGCTGGACAAGTAAATAAAATATAAAAATATGTGCATAAGGACATTGAAAGTTTATAATAAAACAAAAAATAATTATTCATACATTCATATAGATATAGGAAATAAGAATAAGAAGAGCATAATTCAAATCGCAACAGAATTTGAAATGGCGTACTTTAGCAATAGTAAAAAATATTACGAGTTAGCGTCTGCAAATATAATTTGCAAGAGAAATGTAAGACCAGCTTTATGAAAAATTAGGCGACTATATAAATGGATTCTGTTGTTTATGCTAATTTATTATTCTTATAATTGCACGTTCAGTCTGATTCATAGAGGAAGTTGCTTTAGAAAAAATGTCGATCCGGTGTTCAAGGGTCTTATCAATCCGGTGGCGTCTGTTTGAGATTTATTGTATTTATTCATGTAGAAGGATTTTTATTATAGGTGGATGCTGAATGTGTTATGGCTTCTTATTGCTTTTACGGTAAATGTCAGAGTTTACAGGTACCATTTCCTTTTCTTACAAGCAAACTAATTAACTACCAGGTTTTGCAAATAGTTTTTTCGATTCTGGACCCTGTTAATATACTTTACATATTTTTAAGAAAAGAATTTTATATTCTTTTTAATCGTTTGATTCCAAATTTGTTTTACATTTTCAGTGTTAAGCTTTAAAAATACAGACGATTTTAATCTTTTCTACATTATTTACAATGTCCAATATACCAAGGAAATTATGTAAATTTTTATTTTTATGTTAAGCTATATACCAATAAAACAAAATGGTTTTTAAATTTCTTGCCAGAGCATAATATTTACATTGAATTGGAATAAAGTCAAAATTTTTAAAAAATTTCACGGTCATTTAACCATAAGATGAAACAAAAAACAAAAAAAAAAATTATGGACTAGAAAAAAAGCATAAAAATATTCCATTAAGGATAAAAGCGAACAGAAAGACTAATCAAAAATATCTTTTTTAATAAAATATTTATTAGTCATTCATTTCATATAAAAAAACAAATAGAAACAAAATTATATGAGAAAAAAGAAATTTTGGTTTATTTTTAATTTAAAAAAGAAAACATTATACACACACACACTCGTACAATAAACACGAATAGCAAGGACGTGCACATTGTATATATTTTTGTACATAATAATTATTTATTTATAAAACATTTTCATTTCAATAAACACTCATATACACATACATATACATACATAACGAATAGCAATTCAAATTCATATTTTAATGAATTAAATGCTCAAAATATTTATACAATGAATTTATGTTCAAAATGTTAATTGAGCTGAAAATGAAAATTGTAAGAATTAAATTGAAAAATAAAAAAAAACACATTTTTTGAATATATTAAAAGTACATTTATAAAGCACATTACAAATTGAATTACTCACGGAATGATTGTCTTATTATTATTGTGAATGACATTACAGGTACTTAAATTGCACATCTTTTCTTGAATTTCTCTCGCTTTATACATTTTTAATCCAAAAATTATGAATATTTATCTAAGTGAAGACAAAAGTGAATTATAATTTAAATTTTTTTCAAAAGGAATGAATAACCTTAAATATATGAATTTAGAGGTAACGCGGTTTTTATTCAATATATGTAGCTCCCGTATTTTAAAAGTAATTTTAATTATATTTAAGAAAATTATAAAGAATTATTATGACGTTTCTTGTGTATTGTGAATATGGCAAAATTTGTCAAAGAAACTTAATCAATATGTCATATTATGGTAATAAAAATTTAGCATTTCCTCGATTTGAGGTACAATAACAGTATTAAATTCACATGTAGTTTAAAACACAATAATGATTAATTTGTTATTTTGAAGCAATAGAGTTTAGCCTGTCCACTCATGTTTATATAACATTGCACTATCGGTAGGAACGCGTTGTAAAAATTAAAATAAGAATTTAATTTTTAAAATAATTTAAGTAATTTAGAAATTTATATAAAAAATTTGAATTTCGTTTATCAAAGGCACAATTAAAAAGACATTCACGGATTGCTCCTTATAATCTTTTACTTAAAACAATGATAAAAAAAAATAATTGTCATTTTCAATTTATGTCAATAGTATAATGTAGCGTAAAATACGGCAACAACATTTGATGATTTTGTATATAAAATAATAGAAGAAAATGGAAAAAAAATTTTGAAAAGAGTGAACAGGAGATTATGTTATTGCTGCTATTACTCTCAGGTCATCTTCTATTTTGAGGTCGCAGCTATATTATTTTCGATGAGAGCTGCGACTTCCATTTTTTTTAAATTAAGTTTAAAGGCTGCTAATCCTTTTCAATCTTTTGAAAATTTTTTTACATTAAAATATTCGATAATTAATATTTTATTGTTTCCGTCGCAATTTATGCAATTTTTACGATAATATCTAACTCAATACTTTTTATTTAAAAATTGTTTATTTTTATCAATAAATTATAATTTATTGATATTAATAAATTGTTTATGAATAATTTTTAAAGTCATTGCTTGTCTATAACTAGATAAAAAATTATTTAAATTCAGTTTATTGGCTATGTCTATTGATCGTGAATTGATTACAATAAAATATTTAAAAAAAAAAAAAAAATATTAAAATTTGGCTAAAACATAAATTATTTTTAAAATTAAATTAAATAACAACTTTCAATTTTATATTTAACAATTTTGCCCACTTTCACGCCCATATCCTGTACATTATTAAAAACTTCATGTTTTTTAACAAAACATTTGTTAATTAATTATATTTTTTCAATTGTCTCTATATCAAGCAAATATTCACCTCTTTAACAAACCCGATACAGTTGATGTAGCATTTAAATTGTTTTTTTTTCATATTTAATTCAAAAATTCTTATATAAATAAACAAATTTCAATTTCAAAAAAAGAAAGAAAAAAACCCCACACACATGTTACTATTTATAAATATTTTATTAATAAATTGATATTGATTATCAATGATATCACTTAAAAACAAAGGTAAATGAAATCACAAAAAAAATAATATGGGCGTTAAAAAAAACCGCGCTCTCTACCAAAACTACTCTTTTCATACAAAAAGGAAAAAATGTAATTTTTACAATAGGGAAAATGTACAGATGGTATTGAATAACAATAAAATTACAAGCAAAATACAAAAAATAAAAGTTTTTAAAAATAAATATTTGTTTTCGAATTTTTGCGAAATATCAATATTTGTGATATCCTGAAAGAAATAAAGTAAACAATAAGGAAAAATAAATCCTATAGTGATAAAACAGGATAACCATAGAATAAGTTTTATTATAGAAAATTTTTAAATTTTTTATGTATTAGGTAATTTTGCTGAAAATTTTTGGTATTTACCCCGTTTTGGGAAAATTGAAATTTATTTCAAAAAAGAAATATTTTGTATAAAGTAAAACATTTCACAGCAAAATTTCAAACAGCAATAGCGTTTGAAAAGTCATAAGAGGAGATCAAAAATAAAAATGATGTCTCATTAAAATTATTATTTTATTATCATGTCTTGTATTTAGTAAGAATCACAAATTATTTGGAGCTGCTTATTTTTTTCTCGAAAAAATGTCTCTCCATCTCAGAAATAACTGAAAATTTAACTAATGAGAAATGCTAACCAAATTTTTATAAAATATTTAGAGCTGTGACAGCTATTCAATTTGGATTTAATCGAAATTCTGGGTTATACACAACCCCAAAAAGAATATATTCATATCTTTAAGACCATAAATCGTAATGGTATTCAAATTTCCCAAAAGGAATCTGCTTATGAGTAAAATTTGGTTGTTATTGCATAAATTATTACAATAACTGTTATAAAATTCTAATTTGGCCATTTATCCGAAAATGAAAGGCCATAAAATTTTCAAATGTGGCAATAACGAATCTGACAATAGGGATAATACATCTCAACAAAAATTGGTGACGATTACAATACAAAATTGAAAACAGTTTGGACGGTATTTTAAAAGCCATTGCAAGTACACGATCAAATTGAACAGAAGGGTCATCGTTTTAAGGAGCAATTCAATAGCTGTTCAATGAATTCTCCTATAGGATGTAATTATAACTGAAAAGACTTTCGTAGGAGCATCATAGAGTTGAAATAGTCAACTGGTATCATTTTTACTGTTATTCATAACTTTGAAGGCAAATACCTATAAGTTAAATATTTGAAGCCTATTTCAAAAAAAAATTTCCTTACAGCATGACGAAAATTGAAGTGAAAAAGAGAAAGTTTTTCCTTTCAGTTTCATTTTAAGTTTTTTTTTTACATTTCCTTTTTGTGATTTTTTCTGTAATACGATTTTGTTGAAGAGCTTTTTAAAAGAGCTTACCTGAATTAACTTCGATTACCCTCAACTAGCTACCATTAAAAAATTGTTTAAGCACATCAACAAGAAATCGTTACGTAAAAATTATACAATAATTTTTCTCTTTTCTGTTTTCTTTTCAGATACGAAAAATACTTGTATGTTTAAAAACCAAGGACAACTTTTAAATATGCTTGACTTTGAGTGAAAAAGTGAATACAAAAAAACCATAGAAAAACTGCAAGCAAAGAAAAATGAAGTGAAAAAATTTTTGAATCGTTAAAAATTCACAAAAAAAAAACAAACAAACAAAAAGCTAAGGAAAGGCTTTTTGTTTAACTTTCATCTTAACTTTTATAACGTTACTTACGCTATTTCTGAAATTTTTTTTACTTTTTTTTGTTATTTTTTTAATTACTACTTAGTCAATTTAGTTAAATTGTTGTTATAGAAATTTTTTATTTTCAAATTAATTAAAGTTTTATTAAATATTAATGATATTTAAATTTAGTTAATATTAAAAAAAGAAAGAAAATTGTAAATTTTTAAAAAAATTTCAAATTTTAATTTAAAATTCAAGTGATATGCATCTACATTTTGAACGGAACGTAAACACAAAATGCGACTGTTCAATATTATCTTTATCATGGATGGGAAAGGTCCCTGACGATATACCAGAGGTAAGGTTTTATCATTTAAAATTTTTATTTACTAAAAAATCAATTATACAATCATGTCCTGAACCATTTAAAAAGCGCTTATTTGGAATTTGGGACTAATTACGATTCATATGAACATGTTAAAAGCTTCTGGAGGAAAACCTTAAATTTTTCTAGAACAAAAAATATTTTATAAATTCCATAATTTTTTCCTAATCCCTTAATATTTTTCTAGAAAATCAACTGATTTCTTAATGTTAATAGAGTTTCAATTAATATTGCAAGATCGCAATCAATATTCCTTCTTATCATGAAATAAATTTTAATTAATTTAAAAATAAATTAAGTAAAAGACAGCAGCGATTTCTTTTATGCTTAAACAAAAAATATTTATTTCAAAAATTCTTTATTGAATTTTATATTTAATTTTTTAATCTTTTAATAAACTTTTTCTAAATCACATGATTTAAATATTCTTGAACCATATTTTTTACGTCCAAATGATCGACCATCGATTTTTTCTGGAGTTGTTGTTGTTGTTGTTGTAATTTTTGTTTCATTATCCTTTTTTACTGGCAGTCCATAAATGGTCATATTTACTTTTGATGATGTTACATTTAAGAAGATAATTTGAGTTTTTGATACATTATCGTCATAATTATGAACGATTTTATTAAAATTCTAAAAATAATTTATTAAAAATTTATTTTAATATTTTAATTAACTTTGAAATTGAATAAACATTTATATAAAGAAATATAAAATATAATATGCGTGTATATTAGAATCCAGATAATTTTAACTATTTCGAGTTAATAATTTTTTTAATCTCATCTAATAATATTATGCACGGATCTCGAAGTCTAGATAAAGCTTTTATTAAAATATTACCGGAGTTACTGTTCATTTTACAAAATGAGTTCACACGTCTGAATGTCAATTTCAAAATTTATGGATTGGAATAAAAGGAATTTCCATTGGATATTGTACCACTATACGAGTATATAGATAAGTTAAAAAAATTATTTATCAAGACGCCCAATTAAAACATTGTTTATTTAAGTTAAGTTATGGATGCAACACTGGATAAGTGCCCGGCTTTTAATATTTTCTATTGTTCAAAGAAACATAGTTCGCAATTTAAATATTTGCATAACAAAGGAAATAAACTCTTTTGGAGAGACAAAATAGCACCAATTTATTTTGCACTACCTCCAATCCAATAACTTTCCTATAATTTGAAAATTAATATAAATATGCTTGATTTATCAAATTAAAGTACAGTTTATTAGGAATATTTCAAAGTTGAAAAAAGATTTTGACTTAGAAGTCATGGCATTCCGGCTTTGGAATCGAACCAATTATTTCAAAGTTCATCTGTCTTACATATCAACGAAGTTGCAACAAAATCACAAAAAATGCAAAATCAAAATCTAAAAGTCTTGAACAGTAGTATCCCGAAATTAATTAAGCTTTGAACATTAGCTGCAACATGAAAAATTGTATCAACTCATAAGGTTGAACTTAATTCTATATAATTGATCATTTTGATATACAAGAAATGTGCTGCTTTCGATATCCAATTATCTGAATTCTACTGTAATTGTTTATTAAATTTGAATTGTACAATTTTCGAATATGAGTTTTGTTGTTTGCATTTATTTAAAATAAATACAAAATTTAAAATAAAATATGTAATTACATTCCCTATAGATAAAATTTTAAAATAAAATGGTGATTTTTAATAGTTAATTAATTATTTGATTGTCAATAAAGTGAAATGGAATTAAAATATGATTGCATAAAATAAACATAAAATTTTAAATTAGAAAAAATCACAAAATCAATTAAAATTTCTAATTTGTTTTCAAATCAATCAATTTTCAATTTCATTCAATATTTAAATTGCAATCAAATTGGATTTAAATTCAAACGAATATTCCCTTGATAATTTTAATTATTAAAATTTTTAATATGGTTTCTATTTTAAGCTGACAAAAATAAATCTTTTATTTGATATTTAAAAATCAATTAAGAAAAATTTAATGAGAATTTCCAAATTTTAAATTAATTTTTTAAATTTCGAATAAAATTTTCATGAAATTTTCTATCATAATTTTTAATAAAGTTGAACAAATTCAATATAAGAACAAATTTAACACGTACATTACGTATTTCTTTGGTTAAAGAAAATAAAAACCACCTACGTGTACAAAATCCAATTATCTAAATTATTTATAAAAATATATGTACTTACGTCTGATAGAGATAAGTTAGCAAAAGTGAAATAAAAATCCTCATAATCAAAATGTGTTATATATGATAATTCCTTAAATGAATCAGTTTCACGATAATCAACAACAATTAATTCATCACCTTCTGCTCTTTTACCAAAACCAATCCAAGACATTTTATAATTTTTTGATTCTTTCATATTAGCCATTACAGCAAATAGAATCACAATCGTAACAATATAGAATTTCATTATTTTAATTAAATAATTTTTTCGTAAGAGAAATGTTATTTCTTAAAAATCGTTCGAAATACTGCAAAGAATTTCAAAAGAAATATAAAATATATATAAATAAATAATTGTAACTTTATACTAGAAAATTCCAATTAAATGACGTTTTCACTTTGAAAATTTTTAATTTCTCTTCTGAAAATTTTGATGTACAAAGACGTGATTGTTATCATAAAGATTTTAATATCTTAATTTTGATAAAATATGAAGATAGAGTCAATAACTATTTTTAGAGTAATCAATTTTTATTGGATTTTTTCTGTTTTTCTAGCATTTTTACCGACCGTATTGTGTAAACAATAGGTAGGTTATGTGATGGCAACAAATTTTGCATATCGAGTTTTCGGTGGGAACGTACTTCTCCATAGTAGGGAAGTGTAAATAAACTATTTTTAGCAACCTGTCGGTCTGTCGGTCTGTCGGTCTGTCGGTCTGTCCGTCTGTCGGTCTGTGTGTGCACGCGTGTATCTCAAGTTCGGCTGAACCGATTTTGATGAAATTTTATATGTAAGTTTGTTTCCACCATGGCACGGATCGATCAACTTTTGGTATATATCAGGCCTCGGGAAATGCACTTTTTAGCGGGCCTGTTTTACATTTTTGAACATTTTGAAGAAAATATTCAACCGATTTACTTGAAATTTTATATATAAGCTCAGCTCGCCCGTCCGCGAAAATTCGTATGTTTTGGAAGAAATCAGGTATCGGCAACTAGACGTTTACTATGGGCCAAATACCACATTTTTGTGTATATAAATAGAAATAATCAACCGATTTCATTGAAATTTAATATATGAACTCCTCGTATTAAAACAATGAACATATAAATTTTTTGGAAAGATCAGGGCTCGAACACGGATTTGCGGGCCGATTTTACATTTTTCACCATTTTGAAGAAAGTATTCAACCGATTTACTTGAAATTTCATACATAAGCTTTGCTCGATCTTACGCAAAAATTCCTAACTTTTGGAAGAAATCAGGCATCAGCAACTGGGCGTTTACTACGGGCCAAATATACATTTTTGTGTATATAAAGAGAAATAATCAACCGATTTCATTGAAATTTAATATATGAATTCCCCGTATTAAAACAATGAACATGTAAATTTTTTGGAAAGATCAGGCATCGGCAACTAGACGTTTACTACGAGCCAAACATACACTTTTGTGTATATAACGAGAAATAATCAACCGATTTCATTGAAATTTAATATATGAATTCCTCATATTAAAGCAATGAACATATAACTTTTTTGGAAAGATCAGGGCTCGAGAACTGATTTGCGGGCCGATTTTACATTTTTCACCATATCCACAGAACAAATTGATACAATTTTTTGAAATTTGATATTTGAGTTCTGGTTGTTACCGAAACTAACTGGCGAGCATTTCAGGGAATTCGGGTAGCACAAAGCGAAACTCTACTAAGAGCCAAATTTACATGTTTCTAAGTATGTTAACTATAAGCTTACTAATGTCCTAAAAATTGTAAAGAAGTATTTAACATTCATTTTTATAATATTCTGTAACACTTTCATTTAACTAGACAATACACAATGCGGTCGGTTATGTGCTGACCACATCAGATTTTATTTTTTATTTAGTCGAAATTATTTTAGAATGATGAAGCATATGTGTTTCGTATGCGATTCACAATAATTTGAAACAAAGAAATTGGGAACAAAATAGAGTTAGGAAAAGAGTTTTAAGCAAATTTTTACTTATTATCGGCTTTATATATTAATTTTTGAAATTAGTTTTCAGAATTAGGTGGAAACTTTCAGAGAAATAACTCACGCCCTCTAATGCCTAATTTTACAATAATATTATTCTAAAATGAACAAAACTTAACATAAAGTGTTTACATATTGCATTTGGAATATAAGTAAAACCTATACGATTTGAATGTTTACTAGCCAGCTGTATGCGATATAAATTGGAACGTTTAAATTCGAAGTTATTCAATATAATTAGGAGTACACTGAAGAAAAATTGCTCAATGGTTTTCATTCTATTACAAAATAAAGGAATTCGACATTTTGTAAATATGTATATGGCGAAAAATGTTGGCAAATGTTGAAATTAAAATGAAATTTTTTAACTGTGATATTGCCAAATTTAAATGTCCTTAAAAATTAAAATTGAAAATATCTAAAATATGATTCGAATGTTGTTTCACAAAGCGCTTCACCAAATTAATACTGTAATTTTTTTAAATCGCATATTATTGCATTCCTGTATGCAAACATATGCAATAAAATAAGAACCTTTTGTAAAATAATCTTTAATTTAGGCAAACTTATAATAAACTATTTATAATTTTTTGTATCTGTATATTATGACTTAGAAGGGTACTTAACATGCTTAAAACATTCATTTTTATTTTTTTAAGAAAATCTTAAATAGTAATTTTACTTAAGAATCCTTTTTTCTTATTAAATTAGTAATACAAGTGATTCAGTTCAAATGTTAAATTTCTTTATAAAAGAATCTTAATACAGGTTTTCGATATATGTACATACATTTAACTCATATGTTTGTATGTACAAAATACTGACATATTGTTAAGGTATAAGTTAATTTTGTATTCAGATCACGTTTTCTTTTCTTACTACTTAGGCAGTTACTGTTACGACTATCAAAAAATATCGACAGAAATATTTTTGGGCTAAAAAGCTTTTCATTTTTAATATTTTATTTTTTTCTTTTTGTATTTTCTGTTTTTTTTTTTTTTTTTGGCTCCTTAAAGATAACTTTTTAGTTAGTCTGTTTCTAAGTTAATGCGAATAAAAATCATTAATACTGTAATTTTGTTGAATGAAAATAATGTGGTTAAATTATTGTATTATGTAATAACATTCATTTGTACAAGTATAACAAGAATATAACACGTATAATACATTTAAACTTTTATATAGAATATACAAGTAAAATGAGAAAATGTTCTATTTTTGTTCTTGAGTAAAATACAAAGTTAGTACTATAAAATTTAAGTAAACGAGCATAATATGAGATTAGAATTGAGTTCGCCTTAATTTATGCAAGAAATTTTTAATCAAAGAATAAACCGATTACAAATGTACCTAAACTACTTTATTATTATCATGTTTAATTTTTTTCAGTTAATTACTCTTTTGTGTTATTAATTCCAGTTTTCTAACTTCAAAACTATTCCAATGTTGCCCGTATTGTGAATGTTTTCCTCTTAGGGATAAATAAATGCAGATACAAATAAAAAAATTTCATATAGTATACAGAATTACATGCATATACTTGCAGATTAGCACAGTACAAAATAAAATCGAATACCATTTTATTGAAGGAAGTAATAGTTAAAAGAGCCCGTAAGGTATACCTACTTTTTAATATATAACACGATATGTTGAAAAAGAAATTTATTGATTTTAGATTATTACTTGTGACCCTTCCTCATTAATGTGAGGATTATATACTAATAAATCTAATTGATATACAACAATGTTAATATATTATGTAATAACCTTGCAGAAAATTTGTTATTTTCATGAACATAACGTCCAATTGACCTTTAAATATTTATTAACGATTATTTGTTTGTAAGAGAGAAAGGAAGAAAACAAAAAGTGAAAATCGTTTAGGTGTACAACTATTAGACAGAACAAAAAGAAAATAATTGGATGACAATTAATAGAAAATCTAATAAATGAAAAATAAAATTTTGATATGAATGAAAGTTAACTATTTGGATTTTGTCTAGACAAAAGTAAATAAAAAAAAAAATTTCTCTTATTGCAAGTCAACAAATATCTAATTTGTTCATATTTTTTTGGTGTAATGATCATATTATGAATTATAAATAACGTATATTTCCGAATTTATAAAAGTCTATATTAATTTAATAACTCTGATAACAAATATAAGGATTCCCCAAATAAATTTTATGTATGTATATAATTTCATTGCATTTTCATAACACGAATCTAGAAAGTGAGGCTTTTTTGACCACAAGCTTTTACAAATTTGTTTTAAATTCGCAAGAAACGAAATATGTACCGGATACTTTTGTTAAGAAAAAGGTACTCACTTCAAACTAAAATATCTTAGATGTCATCAATTCCGAAATTTGTCGAAAGTTGCAATCATTTTTCTCAGTGAATATTCTCACCAACTTAAAACTGCGATTTTATATGATATTTTGGCCAGTTGACTGATCTAAAATATCCTTTAGTACTACTTTTTCAACAAATTGTTTTGACAGCTTGAGTAGTAGTAATTTTTCCAATGAACAATCAAAGCAGAGCTAGGTTATTATTATATTTTCAAAAATTTTATAAAATTAAGTAATTATGTTAAACGTTAAATTTCAACAATGGTCTATAATCCCTATAAATCGAACTAATATTCGCCAATAAATCAAATTCCTTAGTTTTTGCTGATTATTTTTTAAAATTTTTTAAAATTCGTTCAATTATATAAAATTTTCACTTCTTAACGTTAGACAACCTTAATAAAATTGGTGTTCAATTAACTTTTTAACTTAAAATGCTTTTAAAAAATTCACATACCAGAATTTAAATACGAGTATACGAGTACTAAAAAAAAGTAAAACTAATGCAAACTTAACCTGAGATTGTGTAAAAATTTTAAAATTAAATTTGCATAACTATAGTTAAATTTATAGAAACAGTGAAATTTTTTTTCCAGAAATGAAATAAAAAAATAAAAATTATCAGAAAGATTACATTCTTGGCCCGAGGAGTATTTTGTATCGCCCTGTGGGGTTAATTATGAAAATTTCTATACGGAAATGAAAAAATTTATTTTTCAATTATTTAAAAACTACGAATTTCGATTTAATGATCAAATGACGGTGAACCAAAAATTTTCTTAAAATCAAGAATGGAAGAAACGAACGAAAAAAATTTTAATTATTCCCAATTGAATAAAGTTTTCTCTATTTGAACAAGTTTTTATTAAATTTTAAACTAAAAACTGGAATTTAAATCACAAAATTTTTCGCATACGACAACTATGATTTTAAATACCCTCTTTAAAGAATTTTAACCCTTATTTTATTTGAGTTCAAAGCGTCATGTTATTATTATAAATTTTTTTTTTTTGCAATTCACAATTATTTAACAAAACGAAGAGAAAACAAGCGATTCTTATAAAAAATGGAAAAAAAATTTTCCATGAAAATATTGACGAAATACTCGAAAAATCTAATTTTTTATTCATTAAATTAATTATTTTTTTCATTACGTTACGGTACTTGCACGTTCATACCTTTAATTCATACTTTATGGATTTTTGCGGTAAAATGCATTTTCTACCCACCGAATTTTTGTTTCCAGTTTACTTAATACAGATTGACATCCATTGTAGTGTACCATAACTATAGAATTAAATAATACTGCTGTACCTACTTATACTTATTATTATAATACATAAACCTGAATCAAAATTTCTTAGCCACCTACCTACATATTTTTTATAGTGCAACAAACTTATATATCCTGTAAGTTTACCCATGCATAATGTATGTATGCGAATAACGATTTTATTAAAATATATATGTGTGTGTAAATTATAGAGTATATTCGTTCAGCTTTTCATATATATGAATGCATTTATGCGGTTAGTTCTTAATTTAAAACATGTTGTACATGGAATTTATATAAAAACTTTTAGTTTAAAGTATAAAAAAATTCAAAAATTCAAAAATTTCTTAAATAATTATTTTGAATTTTAAAATGCGTTTATAATAATCGAAACAATGATAGTTTAACTAATTTTACAGGGCTTAAAGTCTCTTGTATCTTTTCTTCTGTATCTTGTATCTCTTGTATTTTTAGGATCCAAATATTGTATATGTAAGTATAAAAAATAAATAAAAAATCTACACCAAACTGAGAAGAAAAACCTATTGGTCCTGTCTACTTTTTGATACTCGTACGCCTTCAGGCAGAAGAGAGAAGTTGTATGGCTATATAAAATGTTAATTTATAAAATGTTACTTCTTATACTACCACAGCCAAATTCAATTATAATGCTGTTGAACAATTTAACCGTTTCCGAAATAGGAGCAAATTAATTTGCAGTTGTATGGCAGTCATTTGAAGGGTTGTTTTTCTCTGACTCGATTTAAATAGTGTTCGTGTGGCAACTAACTAAATACAGCCATACACATTAATACAACTAAATAAAGCTTCCTAATGGCTT
The DNA here is from genome assembly GCF_029603195.1 of Condylostylus longicornis. Classification (NCBI taxonomy): domain Eukaryota; kingdom Metazoa; phylum Arthropoda; class Insecta; order Diptera; family Dolichopodidae; genus Condylostylus; species Condylostylus longicornis. The sequence goes on from NW_026577983.1 coordinate 607,707, forward strand.
CTTCACGGGTCGTGTACCTTTCAGGTGGAAGTTTTTGCCATATTGAAAGCATGCTAGATCTTGGGGGGTCTCCGGGATAGGGTCTGTAATGTCACAATATTGAAGGACAACCAGACCACGATTCTGACTCTAAAGTCGCCAAAGGTAGGCTTAAACCTGATGGGCCAATGCTGCCGTGACCTGGCGGGGATGTGCCCTCATCATAGTCGTACACTCTTTTGGGTCCTGGACTACCATAATATAGCGGCATGACTCAGCCATGGATATTTCCGTGGCGGAGCGGGTTTTTGTTACATGCGCGACGACAAGAAAGATGTGGCCAAAATACGACCATGAAAAATCAGATGGGCTCCTGGTGATGTCTCGCAGGGTCACTGCCTCCCTGACGGCAGTCTACTAAGAACACTGGCCGTTGGGTGAGCATGCATCTGGGCTGGAATTGCTCCTCAACACATCGTGTCGCAGCTGCCGGGAAATGGACAAGAAGGAGACCATTTTGCACTATCTCTGTGAGTATCCGTCTTCGGGCGGGGCCAGACTGGTCAGTTGGGCCAGAGCTTAAGTGACGGGGGTGAACGAAATACCGAAATTTCGCATCGGGGATTTAGATAGATTCCTCAAAAGAACAGAGTGGCTTAGATAAGCCGACTATAATCGAGCGCTCAATGATGGCCTGTTGATCATGGAGTAATGGCAGCAAAACGGCACATTCGGATTAGAATGTAATAGAATGCATTAGAGCTGCTAATTTACTTTCAATAACATTTTACTTTCTACAAGATAATATACGAACTTATGTTGGAAAAAAACTTTTGGAATTTGATCTTAGAAATTTCATTGTGGAGCAGCAATAAATGATTTAATAATTTTAAAATATGGTTTCATAATATTAGTTGCAACAAAATGTTTTCTTTTTTAATTTTATCAATTAAATTTAATTTTTGCAACTAAAATTTTATTATAAAATGTTTTCCTTTTTAATTATCCAAGTTAAAATTTATTATTATTATATTTATTATAAGAAAAAAAAACAAAATTCTACAAACTCAAGAAAAGCTTGTTAAAATATTAAATTTAAATCTCATTGCAATGCAAGTTTCTAACATGGTTTTTTCTAAATTATTCATCTTTTATTCATTGCTCTATTTTTTGTATATGTTTACAAAATAAAAATTACAAAATATTATTTAACATAAAAACGTAGAAGAAATAGAAAAAGAATGGGAGAAAGTTGAAAGCTCTCAGGTTGTACAAGAAGAAGTCATTCGAATATTAAAATTTTGTTTCCATCTCTCTCTTTGTGTTATTCACTCTGCGAATGAATTAATAACGTCTGCTAAATTACAATGAACAAAAATTTTTCATTTAAATTTATTCTCCATTATAACAGTTATTATTTTTTCAAATTATCAAAATAAAATTATAAAAAATGAAGTGCAGAAATCTTTGTTTTTTTTTTTGGTTTTTTATATTCACATGAAATTTCACAATGAAGACACCATATCAAAAATAAAATTTTGATTAGCATTTCATTTTTGCCTTTTGAGTTTCAATCCGGAATTTAACCTCAATCATATTGATAACTTAAGCAAGGTAGTAAGGAATGCTATCAGAAGTTCATTTTAGTGTGTAAGCTATTTTAATTTTAAGATTACCAAAAAATACAATTTTTTTATTGTTCTAAATGCACTTATTCTTGGAGAAGCACATATAAGAATAAACTAGAGTACAATTAATTAAAATAAATTAAATCAAAATTTTTTTATTCGTACAAAACTAATTTAGAAACTTTAAAAATACACAAAAGCTATAACAAAAGTCCTTTGAGAAAAAATTTTTAATCTTCGATTTAATTATTCTCTAGATTATTTTACTGAAATGAAAATTACTTTTGTAATCACGTTTTTGATTACATTTTGAGAAAATTACAATCAAATTTATATTAAGTTTTTTCTTGAAAATAAAGAGGGTAAAAATTTTAAATTAAAGACGAATATGGTTGATTAGAAGGGCTTGTATATGTAAATACGTATACATAATTGAAAATTTGGGAATTTTGAATACACTCTTCATTTCCTTTTGTATCGAAATTTGAGCTTTTTAATATTTTTTTATTAAAAAAAAAGGGGCGGTTACCTATTTGGAAATTTCAAAGAAATCAAGATGCATAACTGGCAGGAAATACGATAGATCAAAAGTTTTTATATAGATTTTCAAGAAAACTTGTAAAGAATTTTTATTTTGGCATAGGGTTTCATCTATCACTTATTTATTTGTTTAATCTTTGTAATTTATAATACAGCAGTGCGTTTACAGAATTTATTTTAAAGTAATAAGAATTTTATATATTTTTAAAGAATTTTTGAATATCCATTTGATTTTATAATTCATTTATTTTTAGGAAATGTTAATTTTTAAGAGAAAAACATTGTCTCTTGCTTTACTAGCTTGCTTTATCAAAAACTTTGAAGTGCTTTTTCTATCACAGAAAAATCAAATATGAAAAACATTTCAGACAACCTAAATTTAATCCTTAATTAAAATTAATAAAACCCCACCGCAATTCTTAAATGTTACACATATTTTAAGTACAATAATTTCCATCTTTCGGATATTCCATCAAGTGAAACCACGTCGTAAAATACCTAAATTATCATCTATAGTTTAAAAAATTTATAACTAGCTGGTTTCATTAATAACCTCCACTAGATACATTTTCAAAATCAATACTATCTAGAATATCTTCATTGTATTTTATTGGAATTATTTTTCATTTGAGTGAATTGAAATATAGATTTATGAAATATATATATAAGATACCATATACATAAACATACATAAATACATACTTACAAAAGCATATTCAAAATTTTAATTAATGTTCATTGATTTGAAAAATTAAAATTTATTATTTTATGAAATTTTAAAATTAACTATAGTTCATCAATTTAAGAACTTATAGCAAATATATTGATTTTGTTTTTAACTAATATCTTTTCACGTCATATACTCTTTGATACAACTTTTAGAAAATATGAATAGAAATGGAAGAAAGTTTTCTCATTTCCAATTTAAAATAAACGATTTTTGTTTGTGACGAACATGTTATTTATGACACAATCGGTTCTCCCCAAAACTTATTGAATTTTTAATTTCTTAATTCAAAACTATAATACAAAGTACCCATAATTCTCTCCATTTCGGACATTACGATCTCACGATACCTCCAGCATAAAAATTATGTATGGCCAAATTGTATGACCAAAAGTTCTTTGGAACATTTTTAATTTTTCTTCTGAAAATTACTGGAAAATGCATAACAATAATGGCATTTTCTTTATTTAGATCTATTAAATGACAAAAAAAAGTTCCGAATATTACATTGCATTAACTTCGAAAACTTCCAACCTAGTTATAGATATTTGTCATACAGAATTTTTTTAACCTTCTCAACTCCACGAACTCCCCAAGACAAAAATTTTTTTTCCAAAAAACTCAAAGGAATCACTCCGAAAAAGCTTTAACACCAGTTGCGTACAACCTTATGTAAGAATTCAATGGGCACATTATGCATAATTTTTTTAATAAATTTTACCTCTCTGTTCCAAGTTCACAATTTAAAAACACGTCACACAACATCATTTCATCTTTTATTTTTAAAGTGAAAGGCTTCTGATAAAACTTCTGATTGTTGTATGTCAATTAAATTGGAGTGTTTCATTTTATATAGAAATATGAAAAACAATAACGCTAGTACTACAATTTTTAAAAAAATCAAAAAACAAAAAATAATTAATATTTTGACATAAACATGCTTGGTTGCCATTATCGTAACTTTTATTCTCGTATATAAAATATTTACTTTTTTATCGTCTTTGATTTCAGTTCTTCTTTTTATTATTTTTTATTAATTATTGATGAGGTTTCATTCCATTTAAAATAGCACCGGTACGTGAGCGCATATACATACATACATATAGTTATTTACTATGTTGTGACTTAACATACATTTTATTCTTTAACTTACCTTAATATTTTTAATACGCGTAAGCTTTGACACATAAATAAAGAAAAGAAAAGAGAAAAAATTGAATATAATTGATGGAGAAAATATGGAACTTTAAGTTAAATAACTATAAAGAATAAATAACAGAATTATTATTTTATGCACTGCATAATACAAAGATTCTAGAGCATGTACATAGGTACCATGGGTATTTAAATATGAGCATTGAAACTATATGAAAAGCAGTAAGCTTTAATAAGCTGCTAAAGAATTAATAAAGAATGTCAGACATATTTTATAGAATGTTTATACAATTATGGAACTTGAATTAGAGTTGGCAGATGTTAATTATTTTTATATGAAATTTTAAGAAAAGGTTTTTGAAACCAAGGAAGTTGAAAATTTAAAAAAGAAAGTTTGGATAAATAACATCCGTATTCAAACGCATTATCAGTAACAGGTGTAATATGAACAATAAAAATGTAATCGAACAAAACAAAATAGACCATTTAATCTTTAAATAGTTTAAAGCAAGAAATAGAATTCTTAAATTAATTGTATTGTTTAATACATATATGTTAAAACACATACATATGTGCTTATGTATATAACAAGTTTTTTATCGGAGTAATGAAAACGGTGAAACATGTATTGAAATAATTCACTTATTCATTGCTATATAATTTTGCATAAATTTAGGAGAAATCTTAGAGTAATCATTTTCGAAAAAACAAATATAAGGCTTAAATTATATTGCTAATTATTTTAATTAAGACATATTAAGACTACCTATATTACATTTATTGTTACACAAAGGAACGGACAAGTTAAAATCAATGAGCATGTTTTCATTCCTAAAAATAAACTAAATTTGAAAACCGTGTTACCACTTGATTTTTCATAAATTCTTATTAATATTCTATGGTCATAATTTTCTTATTGAAATTTTTCTCATTCGTTTCAAATTAAAAACTTTATGTACTTGTTAAGTTGGCAATCTTATTTTTTTATCGTTCATTTTAACTAGAAATATGATATTCTTGTATAGGTTCTCGCATTCATATATATAAAAAGAAATTACTTTTTGTTTCTACATTCTGATGAGAATCTGAGCTCTTATAACTTCTAAATAGAAAAAATAAAAGGATTATAAAAAATTAAGAACAAAAACTGTAAAAATGAAAAAAAAAAAATGTATTAAAAGGGAAAACGAACATAATGAATTTTAATTAAAATTGTCATCTAATATAAAGGAACAAAACATTATCATTAAATCGCGTTATAAAACATGAACTGAACGTATAGTAGATTTAATTCTCCTATCAGTATGTAACTCTATATACACATATGTTCTTCTTTATAGCATACAATGCAATAGAGTATTTGAAGAATAAGAGATATACGATAAAATATACATACATTTTTGTGAATAAAATGTATAACAGGACAAGTACAATTTTGAATTTATAGCCTAGATATCCTGTTTACTTTCCTTTTTGTTTGTATTTAAAATTTAAAAATTTATTCAATATAAATGAAAGCGCATCAAAAATAATGTTTGACCCAGTCAACTTTAATTATTTTTAACATGAATTACTTTAAAACGTAAACGTATAAACTTATATATGTGTTATACTTGTATATTTTAATGGTATATATAGTATGAATAGTAAATAAAGTAATGAAGACAAAATTTATTAAAAAACTTTAGTTTTCCACAATTCTTTTATATTATATTTAAATTGTATGTGGAGTAAAATAACAAAGATGACAGAATATTTTTATCAGCTTTAAAAGATTTACATTCGTATTTGAAATGAACATCTATTCAGTTACTTTTTATGGGCTTGCAATGCAATATAATTTGAAATTATAATGAAAGTTTCCAGAATTTTAATTGAAATTATGTTTAGTTTAGGTTGTTTGTAAAGAAAATGAATTGGAACCAAGTTTTAATACTTAAACATATTGAACATAATTTTCCTAAGTAGAGTAATTAATGGTTCTTCTAAATGAAATTAGAATCCGTTGCTTATTCTAAAATGAAATCTGTTAGCAAAGTGCAAATAGTAACAGCAAAGCACAGCAAAATTAAATTTTCATTTTAATGGATTAATTTTTTTTCTATCTTATTTTACTATTTTACTAAATGCCATTTAGTTTTACAAATTTTTTTATTAAAAATTATTCAAAATAAAGTTTTAATAAAAAAAAATTTGTTTTTATTCCCTAGAAGTATGAAAAACCGGAATTTTAACAAACAATAACATAGTAGGTGAATTCAAAAGAATGCAAAGTAATTCCTAAAGATCAAAATAAAGAAGGTTTTCAAATTTTTTTTCTGTTATTGAAAATGTAGAAATTATCGTTGGATAATTCATTAAAATCGATTCTTATATTTCATTTTATTTTTATTGGGTTATGGGAGAATTAAGCTCCCCAATAAATCATTTCTTTATTTACGACTTGCACTAAGGGATTGTCAAAATAATCCAAAACTTTAACACTCTTGTGCATTAAAACATATTGATTTTAATTTACTAATCCACAAATTGTTTTTACTACAACTGCAAAATTATATTGTGGCAGTAAGTTTCACAAAAATTTAAACAAAAATAGAACAAACTTGTAACAAGCATGTCGTAATGATGTCATACAAAATAAATTTGCCCTTAATATACATAATGTTGCGTTCTAATATTTAAAATATGTTAAGCATGAATTTGGTGTGCAATGAAAACCTTTTTTCTGTCGCAAGTTGTAAATAAGGAAAAGGATGTAAAATTTTGATTGCTAGCACATTTATTCAACATAATTCGTAAATGTAAATTTTTATATTAATTTATGTATTTAATTTAAGCACACAAAATAATGCGAGATATATATGTATATACATATATATACATATATATGAGATTGCGGTAAATTCATGGACGATGAAAATGATGACAAAAAAATTGTTATTGTAAGTGCAATCAAAAATGCTATGAAAATTATTTGTTCTGTATGAAAATAAATTTTATATTTTTGATTGTGTTAGTAAGCTGCAATATGGAGTCGGAATTGTAGATGTACATGCAATATTTTAAAAATACTAAACTCGGTTTACTCAAATCAAATTTCTGAATTCGAAATAAATTTGAATATTCAACTGCCTTTTTCATTTTGTTAAAATCAGACAAAATAAAACAATTTTTAAAAAAAATCTGATGTGATGAACACGCAACCAACAGCATTTTATATTGTCTAGTTAACAATCAGAACTCAAATGGTACATTTCAAGAAATTCAATGAATTAGTTCCGGCGATGTGGTACAAATTTTGAAATCCGGACCTAGTTCAGTTTTCAAGGCTTGGTCTACCTAAAAAAATTATAGATTCATTGCTTTAACACCTCGAACTCAAATACTAAATTTCAAGGAAATTGGATAATTTTTTTTCTTTATACACGCAAAAATGTTAAATTAGCCCGTAAAAATGTTTAATTCCCGAGACCTGATTTATTCAAGATTTTTTAATTTTTGTTTTTAATTCACTTGATATTGTACGTTGCATTTACTGCGGATATAAGAAAAGTGTTATTTATAGTGCAACACTCAGCGGGTAAGATTGTAAAGAGCGTAAAGTATTACATGAAAATTTAAAAGTTTATGCGTATAAAAGTAAATTTTCTGAACTAACTTGGAACCAATGTTGAAAGCCAATAAAGCGTAAGTTTACGTAATAGTAATAGTCAAAAAGCTTTTCGCTTGTTTTATATCTCTGCTAAAATTAATCTGGATATCGTAATATTATTCAGTTCCACACGATTAAGTTATATAATTTCTAAATTTAATTCAAAAATTAATGCCTAAACTGGGAACTGTATTGCAAAATATTTGGATCTCAAAGTATTTAAACTTTTATAGGGAAAAGAAATTGAATTTGTTCTCCTATTGTTGCATATTTCCCTAATTGAAGATGTAGGTTGAATAAATGTAAAAATATTTATTTTTACGCTTATCTTTTTAATGCAACGAACGTAATTAGATAAAATTAGTGCTCTGCCAAAAGAGTCATATAATTTATATGGCGCAAACGTTTTTCTTATTCAAATGAGTAAACTATTGTGTTTCACTTTCACGTATGCCACAATATTTTATTTTTATTTAATATTAAATTTGTTGGCTGCTAATGCATAGTTATCAAAAATGTCTAAAATTGAATTACTGAAAATACTCGATCAACAAATTATCAAACAAATTTTATATTCTTTTTTCTCATTTAACTTTGAAATTCAAAAAGATTTCTCAAAAATTTTAATGAAAAAATTGTTGTGTTCCGCAAAGGTTGTTCAAAATGTTTTTTTCAAAACATGATAGTCAAGTAATCAATCAACACTTTTCTTTAAATAATTTGTTTAACAAATTTCAATATAATGTGCATGTCCTTGACATAATGAATAATTAATCCCAAAAACCTTTTATTCAACTATACAACAGAAATTATTCTATCAATCATCTATATAGTATATAGAATTTCTATCTCTGAAATAAATCTTCCCTAGCCTTTTTTATATTTTGTTTTTTATTTACAACACAAATTCCAGAACGCTCATAAACATTGTCATTGGAACTATATGTTGTTGTTTTCTTTTCCACTCACATGTTTATAAGGATAATTCATTCATTAATACAATATGATGATGGTAGTTTGTTTTGTGCTTTACTTTATGAAACTTTGGGACCAAAACTAAAATGTTGGTATATTATTTACGAAAATTTTATCACATCAACTATTCATTTTGTACTGCAATATGTATAAATATGTACATAGAATATTTTATGCCACAGTCACATAAGGATATTTAAATATATTTTACATTATGTTATTATGTTATATTATGTTCTATTGTACACAAAACCATATGCATGAATAGAACAGGACTTTTTTATTTTATAAGGTTTTGTATTATTTTGTTCTTTTTGTTTTATATATGGTTTCTATTTTATTGCAGTGACTTTTGACTATAAAATTCTGATCTGAAACACCAACGAAATACAAAAATTCTAAATGTGCATATACAAATATTATGTACAATTGAACAGTGTTTCAGGTTCTTTGTAGGATTTTTGAATTTCTTCTATTTTAAGGTTGAATTGTTTAAATTTTTTTAATATTGATGAAAATTATTAGAATTTTTGCATGAGCTTCACAAAATTTAATTTATTTTTTGATACAGATTGTGTTATTTTGAAATTGACTTCTAAAAGTTGGAATAGCTGTTTTAATTTAATAAGTAGTGTTGTGCCTATACAATTTTAAAATAAAGTGAAAAATTCTAGGAGTAGAAAACTTCAATGTGTTTATTGTTAAACGCAGTAGAAATTCGTTTTTAATTAATAATCTGACCAGTTACCTTAGCTGTGTTATAAAAAGCACTGTACAAGTTTATATTGAATTACATATATTGAAATTTAATAATGGGGAAGACCTTTGCAATAATACTAATTTTTTCCATTATATTTTTTTTAAGTATTGCGTTCGAAATAACAAACATTTGAAACATGTATAAACATGTAAAATTCTACTCAAACCAATAAAAAATATTTAAGAAAGATGTTTTTTGAATTTTTAAAATTTTTGCTTCTTCATGTAAAAATATGGTTACAAAAATTCTACATTTATTTCAATAAAAATAAAAAAAAAAGACAATGCAGTGTCCTTTGCAATATTTTTATTATTTTATTCAATTCTATGCATAAAATTGTTATAATCAAACCTAGTATTAGCTAAAAATTTTTCTAAGCCACGGTTTATGTTCAACTACTGTAAGGAATGATTTTGCAAATATTATTTTTAAATTATTATAATGGGAAATTCCATTACAAGTACCTATTAGACATTATTAGAACTTTTTAAAAATTATTTCAGCAAAAGCAAATTTTTCGATTTTTTTTAAAACTTTGCTAAAATAACCTTAAACAATAGAAAATTCAGTTTATTTGACCAATCATTGATTTTAAGTTTACCATGAAGAAATTTTATTGAATGTTCTTATCAGTTTGTCCTTTTCGCGTATTTATAATTATTATTCACAAAAAATGATTTTGAATTCAAATTATTGACATTTTCTTTATTATTTAGTTATTTATAAATATCGCTTAAGGATGTCAATAATTGGTACAATTTAGGCTAAGAAATTAAAATTCTTTTATTACCACATAATTTTGCATAAATTTAGGGGTAATTTTATTACTCGTACAATAATTTTTGGAAAATTTTTTGAATTGTATTTCCAATTATTTTGGATAAAAAATAAACTTTTACGCAATATAGGGTGATCGAATACAATTTTTAATACTTTTACGCAATGTAGGGTAATCTAACACTATGAGCTTTTAAAATTTTAGACATATTCCGGTTACAGCGTGAGAGAAAAGCTGCGAGGCAAATTCAAAAATTTCTAGTTTTTTTAAGAACGTATAAAAAATTAGATTTTTGCATGATTTACAGTTTGCTTCTGTTTTCGTAAGCTTTGTTACAAATTGTTTTTGTTTTGATAATAGGGTTAAAATCTACTTTCAAATCTATTTTTCTTAGTATGTAAAAATGAAATTATGTTAGTATGTATTAGAGAGAGGGAAACGAAATAATTTGGTTTTAGAAAAATTATGTCTTTACTAAGATTTTATTTGGATACAATAGATTTTTATATGCTGGGCGGGGAGCACTTTTACCCTACCTCTACAAGATTTCATTTCTGTGCGAAAAATTTAACACACGGACAGACAGAGTGAAACTAAAAGAAACACTTCTTCCAAAATTTTTTTGGAAATATGCCAAAAAAGAATTATTAAATAAAACACAAAAAGAAAGAGAAACCCAAATTCGCATAAGTTTTTCAAAATAAAATTAAAACACATTTTTGTACAAACATTAACAGAAAAAAAATTTTATGCTCCTTTTGAGATTTTATTTAACAGCGTTTACTTGATATTAATTTAAATCACTTAACTATGAAAATTACGTATAAAAATGAACACGTTTAAGTTTTTGAAGTTACGAAGATTTATGAAAGTGACCTTGTGCCCAGCTGGTGATGATTGCTTATAAAACTAAAAAATAACGTGATTTTTTTTTTCTCTTTTCAATTTCTCCTCTCATTTTTCTTTCTTTTTTGCATTATTATTTTAGCCTCCTGTGAGAAGTTTTGTACTTGCTCTTCGTATACCTATACAAGAGAACGAATATATAGTATAGTTTAGTCACAAAAATAATATAATAAAATTATTTTACGAAAATAAATACCATCTAAATATTAAATGCGAATTTATAAATTATATTTTTCTTTAAAAAGAATAAGAAAAAAACAAAATAAACAAAAAAAGTTTTTCATTTTTTGGCATATTTTTACTCTCATTTTTTTTTTTCAAGAATGTTGTTTTTCCTAAATCATCAAGATCTCAAAAATTCGCAAAGTACAACAAAAAAAAATTAAAAAAGTATAAAAATAAAGTTTGACAAATAACACATGTGTCATTTACAAACATTTGAGAGAAAGATAATGTGAAAGTTATGTAATTGTTACACAGCACACATTTTTATAATCAAAATAAATTCACACATTTCGTTGTTAAATCCTTATGAATTCTTCTCTCATTTTTTATAATGGTTTATTGAATGCTGATGATGACAATAAAATTTCTTTCAAATATAAAATGTAATGGTATTTGTTATTTATTTAAAAGTTAATACAAGGTATATACGTGTATGTACGTGTGTTTATTTCTTAGAATACAATATCAAATCGTACTTATACAAGTTTGTGAATTAATAAATATTATAAAGGTATTAACAAAAGCCCCAGGGATTTTTTAAAAAGTATAATGTATATCGTATTATATTTTAATGTTTCATAAATCAAATAAAAGAAAGAGAGAAAAAAAAACCAAAGAAAAAATTTAAAAGTTTATTTTTATGTGTGATAAAAATTAGAAGAAAATTTATTTCACCTGTAACAAGAGTATACTCATTTCATATACACGAAAAGAGTATAATTATAATTATCTATATACAATATGAGAAAGTATTTGCTATCTATATAGTCTGTAATAAATATTTATCAATTCATAGGTCATATACATTCATGTGAAAATCCAATATTGTAGCAAGGATATGTCAGTTATTAGACGTCTGCCTTAATTTAATAAAAAACTTGTTCTACGTCTTTTGCAAATTCGTCATTAAAAAATAAAAATGAAAAGTTTAATTTGAGTAGTTCCTCTACTATGCATTTATTTGCCGATAATTATGTAGACCATTGTGAGTTTATTCACAATTTATTAATTTCGTTTAAATGAAAGAACGTCAATTATGAAAAACAATATGAAAATTCAAGCATATAAAATAAAATTTAGGTATTAATCAGAATTTTGTTAAAGTTTCTATTTTCAAAATAAATTACCGGTTAAAAATAAATATTTTTCCCTTTGAATTTAGGCATGGGTTTAACCCACAAAATATGTGTTACAATTTAATTGTATTTTTTCAACAAAAAGTGAATGAGAAATTGGTTATGCTGATTCTTAAAAAATTCATCAAAAATTAAATTTACTACCTAATTTTTTGGATTTTTTAATATTGTGAATGAAAACTTTGCCGTCTTTTAGTAATTGATAAAAGTGTCGATTTGTTTTAAAATCAATTAAATTGTAAAATTTCCTAACTTGTAATTATGAGCAGATGGATATTCCGAAAAACTTTCTAATTTTTTTTATTATTTCAAATATTTTTTTTAAATCGAGTAATATACTCACACTTTTATAAATAAATTTACAAACAACACCCCATTATTCTCTAGACCAACTCTAATTTATCTTACCTTTTCATTTAAAATTTCACAAAAACTTTTTGCACATGCTCGAATTATTGTCATCATTGTTAAAGAAGTGTTATAAATTTTTCACAATTAATTGAAACTTATCAGTCACATTAAGAAAAGATTTAGCAAGGTGAGATAATAAATCCCTTTTCGTCGTACCAGTATATTTTCGCTATTCCGGAAAAAAAGAGAAAAGAAAAGATTGCTAAATCGAATCGAATAAGATTTAAACAATTTTTTTTTATAATTTTCAAAGAATATCAGAAATTTATAGAACCTGAAAAACAATTTTTAAAGAAAAAGAATTCCTCAATTTTTCTTGTGAAACAACTGTAACTGCAGGCGCTTGAAATATACAAAACTATTATTGATTTGAGATTTTTTTGCACTTTTTATTGAAAATTTTATAGTTTATGCTCACATACACACATAATTACTCAATACAACAAAATTTAGACAACATTTTATACAGAATTTTAAAAGCATCATAAAAAGTACATAGCTAATTTAATTTTTAATTTTAAAAAAATTGTTAAAACTTTTAAACGATGGCTTACTCTGACTAACTAAAAATGAAATTATTATAAAAAATTCTTTATTGAAAAAATTTCGCCTAATGATATGCAAACTTTTTTCCAATCAAATATTTCATAGAATTCATAATACATAAGTTCGTATTAAAATTTAATTTGCTTTTTAGCGTGAAATATAATTTTTAGCGATTTTCCAAAAAAAAATTTACATAAAGCAAAATATACAGTCTTAAAAAAATTTCTACAAAGTCCTTAAAAATATCTCAGCAAAATCTGCATAAAAATAAATCAGGAAAAGGTTTGAGTCCTAACTTAAAAATAGTGCAAAACTGAAAAGAAGGAAAAAAACACTTATGCAATTTTGCCTCTTTAAAAAGTTGAGAGAAAATACGCCTGTTTTATTATTAATAATGAAAATTGTTAAGAAGGACGTGAAACAAATTTGTTAAAAAAATTATGTGAACTCTGTTCTGTTCATTTATATATGTACAGAAACTATATATAATTAGATTATTGCAAATCAATTCAATTTCAATTTTAACAAATTTTTGTTTTCAATCTTTTCATCATATTTAAATACATACAATATACAAACATTATTGGTATGTAAATCTGTATAGTATTTGAATAAAAATAAAAGCAAAACAAAAGTAAAATTTCATGTATAGCCTAACATTTAATGTAATCCTTTTTTACAAATAAGTAATTTTCAACTTTTTTACTTTTATATTATATTCGATATCCTGATAAGCCTACTTATATTTATAACTCATATTGTATGTGAATGTAAATGAATTTCAAAAACAAAATGTGCATTTTCATACGGTATTAGTTCCATATATGCAAACTTACATACAAACTATTGACATGGAAAGCAATAAAAGGAAAATTTTGGACCCATTTCAAAAAAGAAGAAAAAAACATCCTTTATTTTTTTTCAACTTTTTTTTTTCTTTTTAAATATAAAACTTCTTTGTCCATTATTCTCTCTCTTTCTTTTGGAATATTTATAAAATATTCTCATCTTTATAATAAAAAAAAAAATTTCCCTCACCCCCTCCCACTTCATTCTTTATTATTAATGTAATCATTCAGGTATAATTTTCATTGATGGCGTCTGCTTTATATGTCATGTAGGTGCTTATATGCATATTATTCTCAGTAACTTTATCATATTGAATTTAAATCCCCAAATGGTAATGAAACATGTCTTTATATGAATAATATTTTGGTATTGGTTCATGTACATACATACATAAATGTACTTATAAATAATCTGAACTTATGTGTATTTAATCCCCTCTGTATAAAATATATACATATACTCACTATATTGTAAAAAATTATTTTATGAGCTGTGACATAGTAGATGGTATGCCCATCAATAGCTATTTGTGAATTGTTTTCGGCTCAACAAATTTTATCTTGTTACCTTTTTATTTTGTAAAAAATTGGAAAAAAAAAAACATATTTTTATTTTTTTGTGAGGTTATAAATATTTTGATGGATTTTTAAAGTCAATTTGTTGTGTTCAGTTTCTCTCTCTTTATAATTATTTTGTTTTAAAGGAATTTCATTGTTATGTCATAGTTATATGTATACTTAATGCACAATATATAGGGACTATTTTAATTGATATATTGACAATAATTTATGCATATACATATGTATGTGCAGAACTTACTAGGATGGTCATATGTACATATGCAATCTTTAGTAAGGATTCAATTTCATTATATCTCTTCATAAATTTGAATTTTGAATCCAATTAAAGTTTTTTATGAAAGCACTTTTGTATATTGACCGCAGTATTGCGAATTTATTCAAATTATTTCTTAGATTTTATTCACTTTTATGTAGGAATTTGATTATTTTTATAAAGCTTAATTCAATGAGAAAAAGGAACCTGCCATTTATATATTAAGTATTTGCTTAAAATCATCTACTCTATCCATTTATTGATTTAAATTGATGTTAAATTTAGACAATGCTATATGCTATACGTAAATATATTAAGAAATATAGTATTTATGAAAAAATTACTCTATTTTGGAATTTTATTTAAAATTATAGCAATGGCAGGGAAAATCAAATTTTTTTTTTGTAAATAATTTCCACTTGAAATCAAGGTCAGTTGCGTATAATTAAAAATCTATTAATATTATGGAAAAGCTTACATATGTCTTAGTTAAGTTTGTTTTACAACAATGATTCTAAATTTTTCACAATAATTTTTAGATTAAATTTTCATAGCGAATCTATTTCATTTGAAAACTTCTTAGAATTATTTTAGTCTTCCTCAATTGTCATAGTAAATTTCCGCTTATTGAAATCATATAATGGCAATTAATAGAATATGTAGGCAAAAGTTGTGTTTTAGTAATTTATCACTAATTTAATACAATTTTATATAATAGTATTTAAAGACAGTTTTAACTATTGTCTTTTTACTTTTATCTTAAGAATAAGCAACACAAATTATACAATGTATTTTATGTATATATACATATGTATATATGTACAATTATATTTAAGTACTCAATAATATTTATATATATAGATATGCGTATTAAAAGAAAGTAATAAAATGATCCAATTAACAAGAAACCAAAGGCTGAAAGTTTTGAACTGGAATAATTGAATTTTCAAGAAAGAAAAACTTATACACACATATATATATATGTACTTATGTATGCTATATTATGTAATATTTTCATTTTTGAAGTAAAATAGAATAGAAAATTTTTATACGGTGGGATAATAATAAACGATTTTTAAGAAAGTGTCCTAGTTAACGTTTAAGAAATTTAAATTCTAATCAGGTTTCTTTTTTTATTATTTATTTTTTTTTTTTTGCCACAATTCCATTCGTTATAATTTTCTTTTATTTATGTTCCAGTTTTTAAAATTTCTCAAAATGTGCTTGAAGAAAATTCTGCCTAAAAAAAAATTTTTTTTTTTTGTTTCTTATAGGCAAAAACCAAAAACGTTTGTTTAAATAAGAAAATTCCCTGGCAATAGACCAACTTTCTTTATTGAAACTAAATTTTATTATTGAATCTATATATAAATGCATGTAACATTTGATATAATTCGATAAGGTTCAACAATATTGTGAAAAGAATTGCCGTATCACATGAAAAAAAGAATGTCACCCCAAAATCTAAATTCTTACATAATGATTTAATAATATTTTAATATTTAAATAGATATGAGAATAACATATGTTACGAGTATAACACATTATATAGTATTATATGATATAATATTATACAATATATTATTACATACTTCTTATATCTGTCTAACGAATTCGAATAATTACTTAAAATTTTTTCAATGACCACATATCACAGTCATCTTACGAGTATAAGTATATGCATTATTATAATATTATAAATTCACAGCAATAATTTAACCCCAAATGGGTTTTACAAAGCTGTTTAAAGGCCTTTTACTTCAAATTTAAAGAAAACTAGTGAAGTTCTATTGAGCTATACAAAAATATAAATTTGATTCGAGAAATTAATTTTCCGACATCCTCTAGTAAAAATGTATAAGAGGAGTTTAAGTATTATATTTTGTGAAATAATTATAAATTTCGATCAATTCAGAAATTAAGACTTCAATATTTGCAGCACAAAACATAAAAATCTTGCAACATGAATATGAAATTCCGTAAGATTAAAATCATATTGAAATTTACTTACTATACATGTCATATAAAACTGATATTGATAGACCTACATAACAGTAAACTGATTGTTAGTTTCAGACTTACCATTTTTAAGTCAACTGCTCAAACAAAAAATTTTGAATTGAAAAAGTGCCGTTTTGCTGCCAAAATGATAATTTATGTAATTGACAAAAAGGTTTCCGAATACGACTTTGTTCTAACTTCAACCGCTTCGAAGATAATAGGTGTTTATCGAACAGAATTTTTTCAACCCGATTTTTTTGAATCCTCTAATAATACGCCTAGACGTCCGGGAGTTGTATTTAAAACTTCCATGTTGTATTTTTCCAAATAAATTCCCTAGTCTTTGTTTTGAATGTGGCAGAAGTAATTCTTTTTTAAATTCCCTTCCTTGGGCAAATTTATGATACCAAAAAAAAGTATTATTTTTTCCACAATCCATAACACAAATATTATGATTTAATTACACTCATTATAATTCAAATTTAAATTTAAGTTTCTATTTCATTCACTCATATTGTTTTTTTATTATTTTGTATAACAGTTCTTCTTGTTAACTTATTTCCAGCTTCTCAATTCTATGCTGTAATTAAAATACAAAATTTTTGTTTTTGTTCTTTTACTTTTGCTTTAGGTGGTTGGTTTTGTTGTTGCTTTTCTTTTGTTAATTTTTGTGGTTTGTTATACCAATTAGCCCAATTGTTTATTAATTTTTTTTTTGTTATACATATTTTAAAGTTTTTAACCTTCTACATTTCAAATACTTTAATTTCTATATTTTTAATTGACTTTTTTGCAAATACCTGCATGTATAATATCATCATCATATACAGCAAGAAAGAGAGAAAGAGACAAGAAGAAACGAAATTTCAATATTCTTTACACATACATTTGAAAAATTTTAATAAAAAAAAATTATTTTTCCAATTCTCAGCCCATAATTGCGTTATTTAACACTTGACATAACCACTTTTTTGTATAAATTTTTATGTAACGTTCATACAAACATACATACTTGAACAATGGTTACCAGTTTACCACTATATTTAAAATTCATTTTTAGCAATATTATTTTCTTCTTTATCCTACCCTTGTTATAGTAATAAATATATTTGTTTCATCAACTAAATCAGGTCTCTTCAACCTTTTTGTATTAGAAACAAATTTGTTTTTAAACAGGCCCTTTAGAAAATCAAATATTTCATAAATGCAATTGAAGCAGTGTTTCTCTTCTAGACGACAAGCTGTAGGAGTCTGAAATTTTAACTTTTAGAAACTAATAAAGAGATTTCCACCTACACTCCTTCCAAAGTTATGGCCTCTCAAAATTTTAAAAATTTGAATTAAAACTATATATATAATTATTTTTCTTAACTCATGTAATTAATCTTTCACCCCACTCCATTCGAACCATTATATTTACGCTTCTTTCAAATTTTTTCTTTTTCTTACCCTCAATGTATGCAATCTTTGAAACATTCTGGTATCTGAATAAACGTAATTTAAACAATGTACGAGTAGCAAACTGCTTTTAAAAGCAGTATTTTCTCTTGTTGAAGGAAAAAGTAGTATTTTACAAACCTTTGCTTTGGCCCAACTATTAATGTCATTATTGACATTAATCTTAACAAGTTGTTTCTGACAAATATCTTAATAAATTTTTGCAACAGTATCATGAATTAAAAATTAAACTTTCCTATTAATTGGCTGAAAATGTTTTCGCGATCGATCGATTTGCTAATCCTGAACACAAGCAATTTTTGTGAAATTTTCTATATGATGTATGTATATACGCGTATACAATATATTTCATAAATAAATATATTTGCATTTATGTATGTGTACATATTATATTTTTGCTTTTATTTTCTTAGCGGAAATTTTTGTTTCAATTCAAAAATTTTCCTCTCATGCCATACATTAAACATATGTTTGTGAATATGTGCCTGTGCGCTAAAGTTGAATTGAATAAATATCTTTGTTTGTAGATATGTGATGTTATGTTTTATATAAAAAAGAAAATAAAAATTATTCCTAATCTATAATAAAAAAGAAAATGAAAAATAATACGAGTAACGAATTGCAAAGAAGAAGTGAAAAAAATATGGAAAATTAAAACAAAAATTATTTTATTTTTTCAAAACAGAAATTGCCGATGCCGGGCCTCATTAATGGATTTTGACAATAAGATTTAGAAATCGATAGTATAAATTTTATTAAAAAAAATTTGTTTACCCTTAATTATTTTTAATGAACTTCTAATATGAATACACGTTTTTTAAAATTGCAAATCATTTTTAGTAATTCGGAATTAAGTTTTAGAGTTTCTTTCTAGTTAATGAATTCAAATGAAACATCTAAAGCTACTTGGAAGTTTTACAATTAAAAATACTGGAAGACACTCCTTGAACTTTTCGTCAATTTAAATTACTTTAACAAAATTAAAAGTTTTAGTTGGTTAGACGAACATATTTTTGTTTTAAGGCTTATTGCATCAGAAATGTTGATATTTTCGAATATTTTGCGTCTTTCATTAGAATTTTAAATAAGTTATGTCTTATGTCTAAAATTGAATAACAGAGATTTCTCTATTCGCATAGTGTATACACAGTCAATACAAATTCAACATGAACTGAAATTTTACTCACAGTATGCATTCTACTCACAAGTTTCACAAAATAATTCTAATTCAATATTGTATTTATAACATGATACATGAGAGCTTTTCTTAATTCCTAACAAAAATAAAAAATGAATTTTTATATAGAAAAATAATTCTACATGAATATTGGGAAAAATAGAACAGAAGCAATTCAATGTTGTCTTGGCAAATTGACAGAAGAAAAGCGTGGGCTTATAATATTATGAAACATGAAAGGACTTTCAATTGACTAAATAAAAATTGAAAACATTAAAAAAAAAATCTTTTTTCACTCATCTTATTTTTTTAAAAATTGAATATTTTTTATATTTTTTTTTGTTTCTATTCTTATGAAAAATTCATCTGGTTTGATTTTATAAATTTAGGATATTTATGGTAAAAATCCTTTATGAATTAAATATTTAAGAAAAAAAAATTTTTTTCTAGTATAAAACACAAACTAGAGTAAATTATAAAAAAAAAGAAAAAATCGATGACCGAAAATAAAATTGTGGACTTTTATGATCCTTTAAATAAAGTACACCTAAAAAATATGGAAATATAAGAGCTTTGATAAAAGCTTAAGGTAAAAAAATTTAAACAAATTCGTATCAATCTTGTAGAATTAAGTATGAAGTTCCAAGGCTTCTATAAAAATTGTTTAGTTTTTCCTTTGGCAACTATGACGATTTTTCGTGAAGAATTCATATAAAAAGTTTAAATTCAATACAATTCGGTTTTTAAATCAGTGATTCCCAAAGTGGTCTATATGGACCACCATAAGTTCATAAAGATCTGCTAGGGGTCTATGAAAAAATATGAAGTTAATTAAATAAGTTTTTTATTTAACTCCTAACATCATAGGTGTACCTTGCTACTGTTTGAAATTTAAATCTATCAAAGAAAGTAGCAGAAGATCTATCAAAAATTGAAAAACACAACAAGAGATCTACAAGAGAAAAAAGTTTGTGAACCTCATCTGGAAGCTGCTTCTGTTTTTTTAAATAATATGGAAGATGGGTGCCAAACGGTTGTGATTTACACTGATTTTATGAACGCCTTTGACGTTTTACCCCACGACGTAATTCTTTTAAAGCTGAGGTTATTAGGATTTCCTAATAATTTTGTAAGTTAGGTTGGCTCTAATCTCTTATCTGGAAGGAAATACAGGTTTCTCTTTCATTCATCGGTGTCAGCCCCGCTTGTGGCTTTTTCTGGAGTTGCACAGGGCAGCCATAGCTATTAATGACGTAGCGTTCGTTTTGAATTGCAGTGGGGTGTTAATTTATGCTGATGATATAAAAATTTTCAAGAGGATTCAGTTTCTCTACAGAGTGAACTGGATAACTTTTTCACTTGGTGCATTAGTGCGCACCAATGTGTTATTCCAGGTAGAGACAGCCAATAATTCCAGATTATAACTTAAATGGTCAAGTTCTTGGTAGGGTTAATTCAATTATGGGCTTGGGGGTTTTGCTTTGATAATAAACTATCATTCGCCAATCACTACAACTATTTGGTTGGCAAAGCTCTATGTTGGGATTTATTAAATGCTGGTCAAAGTAGTTTAATGATTCCTATATTTTGAAGTGTCTATATTTGTCTCTGATTCATCCCCCTCTAGAATATGCCCCATATTTGGTTGCCTTTTTGCAATATTCATGTTAATAGGATTGAGTCGAATAATCCTATTTTTCTTCCTCCTTATAAGGACAGGCTCAAATAGATTGACTTACCCACTTTAAGTAAAAGACGTGATGTCGCGGTCGTGATATTCATTTTTCAATTTTTTAAAGTCTGATTTGATCTCTTCTGATATTTTTAATAAGATCACCGTAAATTCTAATATTAAATCTCGTTCTCCTGATTTTTTACAGTTCCATTTCGTACAATTAATTATGGGAAACACAAACTTGTCAGTAGAATGTTGAACCTGTGTAACAAATTCAAGAACATACTTGCTTTCACTTTAACAAAAGACACTATAAAAAACTCTTATTATCTTATAGAAAATTCATCTTTTTTCTAGACGATTCTAACTTAATTAATTATATTACATTTATTGTAATTTTAGAATATCTGTAATCTTTTGTATTATTTTTATTTCCTATTAAAAATAAAATAAAATAAAAATATCTTTTAGGTGTCTATTACTTAGGCTTATTATACCGGCAGAACATTTGCTTCTAATAACAGTTTTCATTTTCCATATTATTCTTTATTTTTTCCATTATTAATATTTTTGGTGAAGAATTTTGATTAAGAACACATTCATTAAATCATTACTATCGCTATAATTATTACAATTTTTACATAAAAATATGAAAAAATTGTTTAAATAAAAATTTTTATTAAATACCGCAATATTTATTAGTTAAAGTGAAAACAACACCTATGAGGATTCCAGTCCAACGCAAATTTTTTTATACGAAATTTTCAGTCCAACGCAAACAATACGAAATTTCTTTTTACTTATTTCTTGTTTATAAGTATACAACAGGACTGCTAATTTTGTCCTTGATAGTCCTCTCTTATGCAACTATATTATAATTTTCTTCCACTTCGTTATATAAGTCTTATGTTTTTATTTACCATTTCAAATCTATTGGGTATAAGAATTGTAAAATATGGATAAATAAAAAACTAAATTCTAAATTTTTTTTTTTTTTGAAAATTATTCAATTACAAAAATAATCACGTAAAAGTGCTTTTCATAAATAAATAAAAACAAAAATGTAAGAAAAGAATAACAAAAAATCAGAAACAAGCAAGAACAGCAAGAAAATTAATATGTACCTTTTAAATTCTATAGGGAAACATTTTTCCTTGAGAGGAGAAATGAAATAACAAAAAAATAATATTGAAAATGACATTAAGATGATATAAACAATACAAGAGAAATCTATAAAAATGAAACACAACAGTGAAATATAAGGAAATGAAAAATAAAACAAGAGAAGCAAATAAATAAAATTTATTTCGATTTTATTTTTAAAATACAAATGAATCAAAATCTAAAGCAAAAAGAAAACGTCCGGTTTGTATTAGAAATTGTAATGTAATAAGGTAAAAAGAATATTTGTAAATTTATTTCTTATGGATGTATGTGTAGGTGTTTTGTAACAAAGCTATTGTACACGTACACTTTAAACACAAACACAAGGACACAAGGCCGAAAACCAGCCGAAGAAAACAGCAGAAAAGAAACTATACGACGCTGCGGTACATATACAACATTGAGTTTATAAATAAGCAAATACGATATAAGTATAGGCAATAAACGGTATAAAAAATAAAAATACGATAACTTCCAACTTTAAATAAATTGGTTATAAAATTTCATTTAAAAATAACCCGTTTAGAATTTTATAAATTTTTTTTGGTGAATTAATCTTCTCTACATATAATTAAAAATACAAATTTATTTCAAATAATGCAATAAGATGTGAAAAAAATCATTTAAATTTATGAAGCGAATAAATGTTGAATTAGTTCGCTAAAATTCATTACGGATAGAAAATCTTTTTCATTAATTTTTATTTTATAGTAGACTCCAACAAATGCCACTTTTCTAGCTTCAATTGCATGTGACTGTTACTATCAAATGAAAATGATTGAGGAGATTAAGGTGATCGTCGGTTTAATGACTTTCTGGGGAAGTACTAATTTTAAATGCGCACTTAAGACTATTTTTTTATTCTTTTGCGTTGAAGTTTTCTGATTTCTTTGTTTTGTATGATTAAATGTTTTCCCGCGAAAACGGAAAACCCAATAATTTTTCCCTAAAACATAAATGGTCTTTTAAAAAAATATACAGCATATGAAAATGAAAATATTCTTTTTATGTTTGCCACAATTTTTTACTTCACTGAATATTAAAACTCATAAAATTATACAATTTAATTTGCCTTGCTAATTTTAAACGCACTATTAAATTTAGTTTCTATATTAAAATTTTATGCTATACTGAAGGTTAATTTTGTAAACGTTAATCTTGTACTAGGAAAAATAAATTAAGATAATTTAAGGAGAAAATATTAGTATCCAAGGATCAGGATATCAAGGACTGTTAACGCAAGGGAATTTATTGCAAAAGCAAAATTTTTCATTTTTTCAAAACTGACAATATAGAAAACATGTAGATTTTTGAAAAAAAAAAGTAAATGTATTCCCCTAAGAAATTTAAAGCGTTTTTTATATACGCAAATAAATTTTAAGCATCATAAATGCGGAACGTGTTAAAAATTAAAAACAAAAAGTTTCTCAGAATTTTAAGAAGCATTCACAAATTATTTAAGTGGGAAGTAAGAACAGAATCATCATAACTTTTAGTTTTATTTACATGTTAATAGTCCCCCAAATTTTTTATTTTGGGTTTCCAAAATCCATTGTCCATTTGGAATCAATAGTTAACAACAAATTACTAAGAATAATTGTCGCCATACGATTTAGATTAGTTAAAAATGAAAAATTAACAAATTTTGATAATACTTTCAAAAACGGGAAGAACCAATGATTTTTTTAAAGCTGTACATTAGCTTTTGCAAACATTTCAACTTTTCCCAACCTAAACAAATAAGAGCGGCAATAAATTATAGCAAACAATATTGTGGAGTACAATATCAACTATGCGAGGAAAGTTTTTTATTGAAAAATTTCGGCTAGAAATTTAGTTCGAACTAAACAGACTTTTTAATTCAAACGCTGCTGCGGTCAATAAAAAAGTTTGCTAATAATTTCAATGAAATTTTTTAATAGTTTGAATGAGATTTTGCTACTAAATACTTAAATGGAAAGCATAATATATTAATATTAGTAAGATTACTATTAGAAAACTGTAAACGACTAATCGTTTACTTTACGTTTGTAAACGTAAAATCGTTTTTTAAAATTATTCGTAATAGAATTTTTCCATTCGTATATCAAAAGTTTATTAACAATTTTCCTTTAAGGTAATCAAATATTATTGTGCACTCTTTTTATTTTAATCTCTCCGACAAAATACTATATAAGTTCTCAAATTTACATATAAGAAAATTCTTTTTTATGTAATATGTAGACAAAGTCAATAAAATTCATTTCTTTTCAATCATTCCACTGTAAACAGGCACTCGTATCATAAAATAGGAACAATAAAAGATAAAGTGAATAAAGGAAAAAATATTTTCCAATTGAGAAAATATTTTGTGTTTCATTTTGCCATTCTTCCTTTTCACTTCATTTTGTTGCTATAATTTTGAGTTGCTGAAACAACAACAAAAAACAATGACATCAATTTAACAAAAAACAAAAAAACCAAATTTTTTTATCACCCCAGCCTGCAAAATGTGTTTCAGATAAACAAATATTGTTTTTTTTTTTTGGCTCTGATTTACACACAAGATACGAAAGTGAAAAACAAGAAAAAAAAAGTAAATTATAAAATTTCACTTTAAAGAAAAAATGTCACAAAAAATAGGCCAAGTATGCAATATGATGAGAGAAAAAATAGCCAAAAAAGTGTGCAGCATGTGTTGCATTTAAGTAAAAAAATTTTCAAACTTAAAAAATGTCCTACATGAATTAACATTATAAGTATATGTGTTTGTAAGTATATTATGTTTGTAGATATGAAATATACAAAGTGCTTCACGTTAAACGACTGTGCATGTACGGTCTTTGTATGTGCTTTGTAATTGGAAAAATTGTTGTATGTTTTGTGAATACATGGAGTTATAATTGCGAATTAAAGACTGGAAAATATTTTATTTTATTCTATTCTAGATACAATTTAATTTCAACATTAAGCACAAATAATCATAATAGGCATATTCATAGTATATCATACATGGCAAACAAATGAGTCGAAAATATTAATTTGTCCGTGTCAGCTCTGTAATACCAGTACGAATAAATGATTTTAAGAAATGTATGAAAATTACTACACTGCTTCAGACAACCTCTTTCTTTATATAATGGCTTTGTTATTTACATATAGTTTGCGGTACATATAGTTTACAGTAGTTTGCGCTTAATATCGACATTTTAGCTTAAATATTCTTTTAATATGATTAAATATTTTTAAAGTTCTATGATAGCAGTAAGTATATAGTTAATTATGTTTCACAGAAGGCAATTTGTTTTAAAAATAAAAAACTTAATACACACTAGTGCCCCTCCAAAAAGTAGTTTATTGTGTAATTACAAAAAGTGCCTTCTGAAATCGCCTTCTGATATACAATCACTATAAATTATATTCACAATGATGGTAGCTATTATAAAGGCTCATACAATTCCAACGACCTCTAACAAAACTAATGACCATATTTTCATATTTGTTTGTACAAAATTTAGATTTACAATAATAAAATTTTCTAAATTATACGGCAGCCAGTGTCTGAATCAAATCAAATTTAAATGAAGTTCAAATTTTGAATTTTCATCGCTACGGTTGGACAGACGAAAAAATATTCATTTAAATTTATGTTAATTCCAATTTAGTGTACTGTATGTATACCCAGTTTAAAAAAAAGTTTTTGATTTGTTTATCTAGGCTTTTTCTTTATATTTTGAGAAAACGGAAACAAAACAGCTTACTTAAACTTTTTATTAAAAAAACGAAAATAAAAACACTTTTAAAAACAAAAAATCATTCAAAACACTAAAAACAAAACAAGAAAAACCAAAATACAAGCTATAATAATCCGTAGTTATCCTTGAAGTCTTTGTAGTAGACAATTGTAAGATTTTTGGTTTCATTTATTTTTCATAATTTTTTTGTTTTTTTTTTTCAAGAACCCATTTTTTGTAGGCGTACATATTTGAGATTGTAATAAAAATGTTGTGAAAAGGTCAAACATTTAACAAATATCAAAGCAAAAATCAAGAAAGACACAAATTAATCTTTTCTTTCCACAAACAATTAAAGTGTCTTAGAAAAAAAATACAAATGTCAATTTCGCGATCCATGTAAAATTACAAGTTTTAAAAAAATCTGCGACAATCCATGTCAAAATTGTTCTTTTTACTTATCCTTGCTATTACCTTAGGGATTGTTTTAATGCTCCTACTGATTGCGTATTCTTTATTTTAAATGTCATTTTTACTGAACCTATTGGATACATTATCGGAAGGTATTGTAATCGCATCACATAAAATATTCCATTTTTGATATAAAACAACTTTTTCATGCTGGACACCTGTTACTCATACAGAAATATCTGTTAATACTAAAGCTACACCGAAATTTCATATTTGAGTTCTGTTTGTTTAACAATTTATGAGAATTGAGTTGGAAGAATGGAACTTCTAATAAGAAGAAGATTTATACATTTTCCAAGTCATATTAACCAGGAATTTGACCACATTGTTTGAATTGAAATAATTATATACGAAAAATAAAAATTAATAAGAAAATATTTAGTGGAATTTGTGTATAACATTAACAAAATGTAAATTGCGGTTATGTATTGACCACATCATACATTTTTTTTTTAGTTCTAACATCAAGGCTTTTATTTCGCAATCAGTTTGGTCTTTATTACTTTGATATTTCTTGTACTATGACTTTAGATTTTATTCCGGCATTAACCGTTTTCTCCCCGTACTCCTTAGTTTTAATTTTATAAAAAATGTTTTCGCAAATTTACTCCTTTAACAAATTTTTAAACTAATTGTTATTTTTATTTTCTTAATACCTTATTTTACCTGAATGAGATATAAAATAAAAAAACGGTATTATAAATAGAAAAGGAGACATTTAATATTTTGCATATTAATTTTCCTAATCATTATAATCTTTGCAATACTTTATGCAAAGAAATCCTAATTTTTCATTATTTTCCAAAATGACCTTAATTTTCCAAATATTTACAGATTTTATGATGCTTTAAAACTTTTTCGTTAATTTATTATTAAGAGAAAATTCTAAAAAGGATAAAAAACAAAAAAACACAGTAGAAAATTAATTTTCTTTATGATGAAAAAAAAAGGATTCAAACACAAGGCAAAAAAATTTTCTCAATATAAATAAAGTATAAAATGTGAAGAAGGAGCTTAATAACAAGAAAACAAAACTAAAAAAAATATTATGCAAACAAAATGCTACCATTAATTTATTAATAATAATTTTTTATAATAATTATAAAGATTCTTGAATCATTTATTATTTATTTAATGAAATACTTAAAGAATTTTTAATTATTTAATCTAAAATCATGGGATATATGTATATATGTATATGTATATCGGTACAGTAGTATTAAATGTTGCGACTTAAGTTGTTCTTATATAATAAAATTTATAAGTTTCTACTTAAATATCACAATATATTTAACTATTTAAACTTATAGGCGATTTCTAATGAAATGTTGGAAAAAAAATTTATTTTATTAATTTAAGATGATTTACAAGAATTTCGAACTTAAATACTTTTATAGCATCATTTATTTTAGACTATAATGTTTAACTTTAAGTAATAATGCAATTAGAACTTAAAGTATTACTGCAATTTTCGAACATGCTTTATTTTTAACCGAAATTTGTTAAACATGACATTTTTGTATGGATTTTGAAATAAATTTGCCAATGCGTGACCGAAGCCAGTTTCATTTATAAATCAAAATATGCTGTCACTTGTAAACTATTTATATAATGGAGAAGGAAAGAATTAGACGTACAGATTCGTTTACCATGATAGAGAAAAGCTAAAATAGCAAATATTAAAAAACCACGCTCACACTTTTTAATGTTTCGGATTTTCTATATATATTGAATGTGCAATTAGCCACAAGCTGAAATTGAATTCTTTTTTTCGCTTCTTTTTATTCAAACTTTTACATCGCACAGAATATTTCCGTCTCAATGTACGAAAAGAAGCATCTAAAAGAATACTTACCAAAAACGGAATACTAAATGAGTTTTTGGTATTTAAATGTATTCGACGACTTATTCAATTAGAACAAACAACCTAATACAAATATTATGTAAAAATAAAGGTGCCACAAATTTTTAAAATAAATCCAAATGCAAAATTTTCAACTGATGAAAAACATGTCATTTAAATTGCCAAATAATTTAAGACACCTTGTAAATATTCAACCATTTACACAAAATTTAAAATAGATAATAACAAAATGTTCGCTTTTGAAATCGATAGAAAAGATTCATTTTCAAAATAAACCAATTAAAATTATTAACGTAATTAATATTTTTTTAATTAAATCTTAATTAAATACTAACAAACTCTTATCACCTCTGGTATTTACTACCTTTCAAATACACACACATTTAATATATAAATTTCGATGAATTCTAAAGGTTTCTTCAACAAAAATCAAGTAAATAATTTCAATTAGTTTTTATTAAATATATTTACATATCAAAAATAAACACTATTCCAAAATTGTATGTGATGTGGTGAAACATTTCCTTAATTACAACAAAAAAGGAGAAAAATAAATAACAAAAAATTAATTAATGTGCTAATTATCATAAAATTAAAATGTCATTTAATGTAAATATGCTGCAAAACTGCAAATAAAACCAAAGATACTGTTTATTTATGGTAATTCTGCAAATTTATTTTTCCTCCCTTATAATTATTAATAATTAATAATTACATGAAATTGCACAGCATGTAAAAATTCATGCCAGTCATGTATAAATTCCTTAATGTACAAAACTATATACCCATAATGCACTCATTTACATAATGAAAGATTAATTAAGAATGTTATTTTACTTTAATTAAACCAATCATACGCCTACTTAAAATTACATTTATATGCACATGTATGTATGTATATAAATGCATGTGTCAATTAATCCGCAAATATCATTAACATATTATATAAGATGTTCATTCTGTCATTCACATTTTATTTGCATTCAATTGACGTGGCAAGTTACATTCCATTAAAAAATTCAGATATAAGAGAAACTGTCATATAAATGACATTTTTTAACGAATTCTCAATAATATTAAAGATGTCTAATTCTGACGGCTTCTGCAATAAATCAAGAAATAGAATTTATATGGAAAATTTTGAGAGGAATACGTTCGTAAATTCGAATACAAGAAAATTATTATTAATAAGATTTCGAGTATACAAACAAATTAAACAATTAAAAAAGTTGTTTTTAAAACAGCATGTTTTTATTAAAAAATTTTAAAGCTTAGAGCTTGCATTTTATAGCTTTAGATCTTTAGATGAAATATTATTCCTAATATTATGATGCTAATTTTGAATAAATGTAGGGCTGTATTCTATTGCTTAAAAAATTTAGTTATACTATGTAACCTTATACCTTTATGTATATTTTTGGGTGGTCTGGTAATTTAAGGGATCGATTATTCACACCAGAAATTTATGTTGGAATCTTTGTACTGCAATTAATCTACTGTAAAGTGTCGGGTTTTAGTCTTTTAATAATCTTTTCTTAATAAAGTTTTCATAATATTTAATTCTAATTCATTTATTATAGTTTAATTTTATGCTCCTTCATAAGCCTTTACAATATCATATTAAAACACTTTTAATAAAGTACAGAAGAAGAAATTTAAGGAGGTTTTTTGGAAATTTTCAATATTAAGTTATTCAATTTGCATGAAAAAATTTTTACAAAAAAAAAATCAAAAATATTCAAAGTTAAATCAATATTTTGTTTTCTTTATTAAAAATTCCAAAACAAAAATTATTTTTTACTTTATTACTATTCTTAAATTTTCTATATTTTATTTTGTGCATTAAAACAATTTCCTTTTGAAATTTGCCTATGCTAAACCCTAGTTGGTTGTCTTATGTTTTCATAAAGCAATTTGTTTCATTTATAAA
Organism: Condylostylus longicornis; assembly: GCF_029603195.1. NCBI lineage: Eukaryota > Metazoa > Arthropoda > Insecta > Diptera > Dolichopodidae > Condylostylus > Condylostylus longicornis. The sequence continues at coordinate 638,261 of NW_026577983.1, forward strand.
TAGATTTTTAAATTAAATGAAACCTACATAAATTATTACTGTATGTACTGTACAATAACAAAGAAAAGATGAACCAAAAATGAAAAAGAAAAAAATTCTTAGGAAACCTGTCATAATTTTTTTTTTTATTTTATAAAAAGCTATTAAGGTAAAGAACGAAAAAAAAAATAATATGCACACTCTTTCAATTTTCCAACTTTTCAAAATAATTTTTTAAAAAGTTCAATGTGTTTCTGTTCCTTTGTCTCTTTCTCTCTCTCTCTCTATTTATGTGAATCTATACTCATATACTCGTATTAATGAAAATTCTTATTCATACCAAACTACCTTGTAACACTTTTTCACATTTAAATTTTTTTTTCTATGTTACTTTTTAAGTAATAATATGCTTACTTTTATTTCATCGTTTCGAAAAATTATGATTTACTTTTATGTAAATGGCAAAAAGGGATGTAATAGTTAGGGTAAGTTATTAAAAAACCAAAACAAAACAAAAACAAAAAAGATATTTAAGTAAAAATTCTAAAGATAATAATCATAAATTTTTCATTTCTTTCCGTGTATTCATACGAAATTAATTTTATTTTTTATTTTCATAATTTCCATTTCATTAAATTGAAATTTTTCTCCGAAAAAGAAAACCAAAAACTAAATAAAAAAAGATTTATTAAAAATTTATTTTTCAAAAAAAAAAACACAAATTATTTTAAGAATGAGTGGAAAACTAAATTTTCTGAAAGAAAATTCAAAAAAAAAAAAAAATAATAAAGAGAAACTCCTTTTTTTGAGTGAACATTAGAGATTTATTCAAGGCGAATATTTTTATTATTGCTAATGCCAATTTTTATTGATTACAAGAGAGCATCAATTTTTCCACCTAGAATTTTAAAAATTTTGAATAGGCCAATAATAAAATGGAAATGAAAAAAAATTTAAAGGGAAAGAGAATGACGAGTTTGAGAATTTTCAGGTTTAAATTTTTTTAACTTTCTTACACTTCAAGTTTTCAGCGGAAATCGGCTCAAATTATTCTCTTACAAAAAAAATATCGAAATACACTTTTTTGAGAAAAATTTGATACCGCAACTGTTAGCGTAATATTTCGTTTATCTGATCTCTAAATTGCACTTAGACTCATGACACGCTGACTCATACTGTAACTCATATTACCCTAAGAATATGAAACATTTATAAGATCCTTAAATTGAAATTTATCAAATTATGTAAAAATATTTTAACCCTAAAAATTTAAATCATATATTAAAAATATATGATAAACAATAAAATATATTTGAAATAAAATATATTTAATTTAAAACTGGAATTTAGTTTTTAGCAACATTCGAAATTGAGTGAGGTACGTTAATGAAATTTAAATAGAATACCGGAAAATCTACATGGAGAACGCTATTTTTGAATAAAATGAAAAATTTAACCTTTTAAGAAAACAGTCTTTTCTTCTATACAGTTACAAAATAATACATACGAGTTATATTATATTCCATACGTAAATTGATCCCTAAATAACATGCGCAGAAGTGCCACAATTGGAAAGAAGACGGTTTCCAAAAAAAAAAATATAGCAATACAAGTTTCTTTTCTTCTATAATACATTTCCTCATGCAAGTATGCAAACATGTATTATAGATCGAACTTTCAAAATTATTTAACAAAAAAAATATTATTTTTTGAGTTGTTATTCTCTTTACTACATTGTTCTAACATGAAGTACGTAATAAAGTACTGTTACTATTTCTTTATTCTCTATTATATTACCTAAATGCATCCAATACTATTTAAAATGTCCGCTGACTGCTTAAAAATCAAATGACATAGGAATTATTATATTTCAATTCATTTATCAAAAAATGTTAATTTGCGCAGTTGCCATATCACTTATTTTTAAAGAAAGCACTCAGACTCTACTTATAAAATTATTAATATGAATAAAGTTTATTGTTAATTAATATTTTTAATATTTATTAAGTAATCAAGCCAGACCAAAATTAATATATGCTACTTACTTTTTAACAATTAAATAAATAATTTAAAATTTTAAGAAAAGTAAAAATTTAAGGTAAAAACTAAATAAAACCCATTAACGGTTTATTCTTAAGAATTGAAAAGAGTTTAAGAAGAACGTATATATTATTCACACATACATGTGTATATGCATGTGTATGCATAAAACTATTAACTATTAAACAGGTAATTATCCCTTAAATAATTTAAGTATATTTTAAAGAATAAAGTTTCTAAAGTTTGCAAATGAACAGGCAGAAAATTGCTCTCATACAAATGATTTTCAAAAATTTATATATATATATGTACACATACTTCAAATTATGTTTGCGTTGAGTATATTAAATGTAGGACGACTTCTTATTTGCCCTATAAAGTTAAAAAGTTTTTGAATTTTCATAGAACATTAGAAGCATTTTTACACTTTTTGTTTTAAGAAATGAACTAGTAAAAAAATATTAAGATTGAATATTAAAGATCAGAGCTTGTGATTTGTAAAGTTTTTACATCATTATTTTCTCAGGATTTGAACAGTTGTTGTTCGTATATGCACAGCTTTTGTCTATCAATTTTGGAATAAAAGTTTTCCTTTTCTTTTCTTCACCTTCATTTAAAATTCAAAAAGGTGTATGAATGTATGTATATATTTTCGTATTTCTATACTGTAATTTTAATCTTGAATTTCTTCAAACGTTATTGGGGCGTAACTATAACTTTAAAAAAAAAAAACTTTTCCAATTATTTATGCAATTTAGTTATTCTTTTTGAACTAAAAAAGAAAAGAGGAAGAGAAAAAAAGTAATTTTAGCGTAATTGGTATGTAATCCCATTATTCTTACTCAAAAATGTAATGAAGGAAAAAGGGAATAAAATAATTTACAAAATAGGCTAAAAGAGTTGGAAAAATAATGGAATTTTATGTTTTTCTCTTAAAAAATTTTTATGGTTGAAGAACTGGAGGATTGCAAACAAAGCACTGGAATTGCAATCATATACATATTGTTAATGAATTAAAGATCTACATAAATAGTTCTTAAAAAACACTCAATTTCATCTAATTTCAAATAAATTTTACACTTCTCGAAATTAGTAATATTTAACTAAATTGATCTGTTACACAAGATTGATAATACAAGAATCATTGCATTTAATCACACAAAAATTTTAAATTTTCTTCTGAAATGTGTACATAACAAATTTGGATACTGGCAGTTTTCAAAATGTGAAACACTATAATATGTTATAAATTTTTTGAACTTTTAAGATATTTCCAACCGAGTTGGACTTGAAAACTAACTAAAGTTCAAGTTGGAGTTGAAAAATACATAAAGTAGCATTTTTTTCTAGTAGTATTTTTCTTTTCAATACTCAATTACAACAATGTTTTACAATTACATTATTTAAATTACTTTCATTCATACACCAAAATAATTAAAAAATTGCATACATTTAGGATGAGGCAAAAAAAAAATGAAAGGAACTTAACATAATGCTTCAGGGGTTTCATAAAATTCAAGGGTTAATTGTGTGAGTTAAGAAAAATAATTATATATTTGAATGATATGGTATTTACCGTTAGATTTCTGCATTTTAAGAAATTTGGAAAGCTTGCAGTTCAAGAAATAGAATGGTGTCAATAAGTTTCTAGTAAAGATTTATTTACATATGAAATTTCAACTTTCTATAATCAAGGGTGTAGAAGTCTAATAAACGCGTTCACGAATGGACGGAAGGACAAAGGGAACGAGTAAACCTAAGAAGCACTTTTTTTAAATTTTGTTTTTGAAAAGCACTAAAAATAAGTAATTAAATTCGAAATTGAATATGGGAGATATTTATGCACAGATATTACATATTTTTGTACGCATTCATCTTACAGAATAAAAAACACTATCAATTTAAATTAAAAATTAATTTATCATTAAAATCTTTGAAATATGAGTAATATCGTAAAATTTAATAAATAAATAGCATTGTAATAAATTAATTGTGTAATTTTTACATTTTTATTTTTATATGTAAATATTAAATGTTGTATAACAAATATCTCGTATAATACATTTACAAATATTTATCAGTGTAATTATTGCAAATACAAATTCGATTTAATTAAATTATGCAGAGGAAAAATTAATAAAAAAAAATTTACAATTAAAATATTTTATAAAAATATTACAAAGTTACAAAAAGTTTTCATTAATCGTTTTCATTTTTTTTTTCCGATTCTTAAATTTTTAAAATAATACTTTTAATATGAAACCAATTAAACCCACTTTTATCGATCCAACTTCAGAATGGAAGTTATGTGATGAAACCAAATTTTGAGTGTCAAGTTTTCAATGGAAATTAATTTCTTCGTAGTAGAGAAACGTAAATAAACTATTTTTAGAAAATGACTGTATATCCATCTGTCTGTACACTGCAAAGTTTATTGTGACTATCTGATAGATTTATCAGCTTTTGGAATTTGAAGCATTTGAAGCCCTACTGCTGCAACAACCTTAATTTTGAAAATATATTTATAAATTGTCTTGGATTTTTGTATTTTCACACTGACTGTTGAAAAAGTACTACTAAACTTTCCAGTAATGTGATGGAGACCAAGGCTTTCTATAGAATCCAATTATACAATTTTCACCATAGTCTAGAATGTAGAGAAATAATTCCATTAGGTTCTAATTTTACATTTTTATCTTTATGTATTAATAAAAGGTTTTAATTTACTTCCAATGAGTCCAATAACTCTTTAAAGTTCTTTTTAAGTTCTGTACACTACTGTGCAATCTAATTGGACAGAGTACTAGGACTATTTTAAACGAGATTCCTTAATATTATTCAAAATATTTACATTGCGGTCGTTCATGATTCTATACACAATATTTTTCTTATTGATTTTTTTATTTGTTTATTCGCGGTTCATTTTTCCCAATACGTGAGCAATATGAAAATATGCACACATTCAGAATATTTTGTGTTAAATTAACATGAAATTAATATCGGATATGCCATTAAAAAAACAAAAAATAAAATAAAACAATTATTTTTAAAATTTTGTTTTTTTACGATGATTTTTTTTTAAAGTTTTTCGAATAATTTCAATTTGACCAATGAAAGTCACATGGAAATATTGGAATTTATTTTGACCAAATTAAATCCCAATTTCGAAATCATTTCTCAAAATAAATTCGATTATCTTGTTAGACCTCAAAGACCACAACTCTGCCGCCATGATTGTATAATTATTCTATGCTGCACATCTCTTACGAACGTGTGCATCACCCAGAACGTGTACAAAAATCTCCTCACAAGAAAAGCATATACCTTCAATTCTCCGGAAGAATTTTCCAACTTATCGAAGGCTTCCTCTCTGATTCTTTTATTAGTTTTAAACTAACAGGATGTGGCCCGATTTCGCAAAAGGGTTCCCAGCCGAGGAGAGGTTTGTTATAGAGTTCTCCTCGTCAAAGCGTCGACTTAGTTGCGATTACCAAATTTATTGAGCTTCCCAATACAGCTTTACACTGCATTAGGAATCTAACATGATTATTATCTTCTGTCTCCAATGCTCCTCTTTCAAAATTGAACAGCAAGTACAATTTAATGACGATTGACATACACCATAGGTTCGAAGAATTGCGTTCTTAAATAAAATACCCCCACACCTGTTCCTACACACCTCTTTGACTCCCAGTTTTTACTCTCTATACATATACTTTTCTCATAAATCAAAGCATTTAAAATCATACTCTACGACTCTACGTTTTCTCCACTGAATTAAAAATGAAAATTCATTTTATTCCTTTAATGTTCAAAATAAAAGAGGAGAGAATAATTCAGTATTTTTTTTTTTAATTTTTTTTTTTTTGGGTTAAAAAATTTTTTATTTCATTAATTTAAATTAGGACTTAAAATGGAAGAATGTGATAAAAAAAAAAGGATTTTATCGATAAAAAAAGGGAAGGTACGGTATTTTATTTTACTAAAGGGCAAATGGACTAAACGTTTGCAATCACCAAGAAACGAGTACTGTTCTAAATACATACATACATTTACATATAAAAAAAGAATGGAAAACTTAGGAATACAGGAAAATTCTTCTTCATCTTAAATTTAAATAAAAATTTTAATAACAAAAAAAAATTTAAGTCAATTTAATTGCATATTTATTCATTGAAGCCGCTAATATTAACATTATTTGATTTTATTAAAATTTCAAAGGGAAAGGATTAAATTTTTATAAATCAAAATTATTAAAAACATTCTAATAATAATAATCTTAATTTGTGTGGAAAACGAAAAATATGATTAATTGCTTATAACAAAATCATTAAATTAAATATAAAAGTAATATGGGATGAATGGAATGAGCAAAATATTCATGCTTGTACAGGCTGTAAAATATGGTTTAACCAGAAACTCAAACTAATTACATGAATTTATTATCAAAAAAAAAAATTAAATAAATTTTAATCGAATAAGAGCGAGTGATTTGAAAACGATTCGAATTAAATCAAAAAAAAAGGGTTTTATTGATTTCCTTTTAAGTGCATAATTCTAGGGGTACAAAAATAAGGTTATCAAAAAAACGAATAATAACTGATTTAGACAGTTAATTAATCTAATTAAATTAAACATGTTATCACGAATTTAGCTAAGAAAACATTTGCCTTTTAGCTTTCTTGAAAATTTCATAAAACTTACAGTTTCGAATAGAGTAACGTTTAAAGTTGCTAATTTGAACTTGAAACGCTAGATTTAAGCACTTTTCAAATTATCATCAGTTTTTTAGCATAACAATTACTTTATAGATATTTCCCAGTAGGTCCATCTAAATATTTTCATGATTTCGTTAATTAATTCACCTTTTTAACAAATTCAAATTAATTTTTTTATCATTTATTACCGTTCTTGAAAGCAAGGACGGCAAAATATTAAATATAAGCTCAATTGCTCACAAAAGAAGAATGTATTAAAAGATTTGTTATCTTATGTATATTTTATCCCATTTTTAACTTTAATATTCCTTACTATACCAAGTTGTAGTTAATTAAATAAATATTTTTTTTTCTTTTTCAGGTAAGAATTTTTTACGATATTTGAGTTTGGAATGCGAAATCAATCAATCTGAATCTGATGTGGATGTTATCGATTGAAAGACAAATGTAATTTATATTTAGTTATTGAAGTATAGAATTAAAATGAAATTTTTAGTTACCTAATCCAATACACTCCAATTGAAAATTTTATTGAAAGATTCGTAAGTAAATTTATTTTACTGTAAATGATGTAAACTTTTATGAAAACGCATTTTTTCTAACGCACATAAAATGTATTTAGTGTTAATATTATAATGTATAGATATACATATTGCTTGACTCTTACCAAATCAAATCGAATTTAGTAGGAGAATGGCTACAGGCGCTAGTAGAAATCGGTAGGGTGAATATGGCTATCGTAGGTCCCGGGCTCTTGAGGGGTTGGGAGCAAAGGCGGGTTCGGTCAGGTCAGAGCCTTTCTATGGGCTGTCAAGTTGTCACATGAAGGTGTATGCAGGGGACTGGATGGGCCGCCTTCAATAGAATAGTTGCAAGCGGGCGTTGGGAATGAAGCAGTTGAGGCTCTTTATAGTTGTTGATATCTAAAATGAGTGAGGCTAAACAAATAGTCGACCTCCTCACTGGGCACTGCAGACTGGGTTATTACTTGCACAAATTGATACAATCTGGGGACCCTTTGTATTGATTTTGCCATGATGAAGATGAGACGGCTGGCCATATTCTCTTTCTTTTAGTAGCATTGGCCAGGAGTCGATTGGTTCATACGTGGGAGAGACAAAATCTGTACAGAAATGGAGTGCATATTACAGTTTTGATTTTTGTTTTTTTTTTCCTTCTTCACTCCTAGGAGGAGTATAGGGCTAGTGCATGATATTCTATCATGCCCTAGTTTCTATAGTCATAGAGAGTTAGCTAGGTAGGTGACTAGCCTACCGTAACAGTTTTGATTACAGTTTTGATTTTTACATAAAAACGGTTAAGGTCATCACAAACCTTATAAACAAGTAAATTCAATTTAAATGATATTATTTTGCTTCAAATTTGATATACTGAAATCAAAGGCGTGGTATGTGCTTTAAAGGGGAAATTCACACTTAAGCTATACTCAAGAAAATTTATACATCTTTCAAAGAATACGAGTATTCGTAAGTTATTTTCTAAAATTGATATTATGGGTGATCCTTTTAACGTCAGAAAATTTTTTTTGTAAATGAATTCATTCTTATACTTTAAATGGCTACCTAAAGAAAAGAAGCAAATTCAAACGAAATTTAAAATTTAATTTTAAAATTAATTCGTAAGAATACTAAATTTTATATCTGTTGCATAGCATTTGTTTTGTTCTAAAAAAGAAAAACTTTTCAATGAACATACCAATATGCTTTAGAATTTAATTTTAGCGCATATATACTCGTACTATGTAGGTTTTAGCATAATTCAAAGTTGAACAATCTTTGAATAATTAATTAAATTTAATTTTTGAATAAAATTTCTTTATTAATTAAAAACTACCCGTTAGCGTGCAATTCCAGATGTTGCTAAAAATGACAATAACTTTCTAATTAAAAACATTTTTATCTCACTTTGATTTAAATTTATATTTTGTTTTTCATTTTTTGCAAAATCTTCTAAAATATTTTAAATCTGAATATTTATATTTTGTTCATAAATTTTGCAAACTAAATTTGTTAACTGATTCTTGTGATGCTGTTAAAGAAAAATAGTCAAAATCAAAATTTAAGGAGTGTACGGAAGTTTGTATAAGAAGAGTTGATGCTGAAACAAAGTGCAACACATACTTTTGTTGTGCATAAGATGAAATAAAAAGAATTTCTCTGTAAAAGATTTTTCCTGATGCCGCTTTCCTTTTTTAAGATTTCCATCTCTTGTCAGAATGTTTTTTTTTTATATTTTAAATTCTTTTTATGTAGTTTAGATAATTTCATTTAAATTTTCTCTCTTTCTCTCTTTGTGAAATCTTTTCATTGCATTATGCAAAACTTTAATAAACTTTGTTGTTTTTCTTATTTTTTTTATAATATAAATAAAATAAAAGAAAGAGACAAGAAGAAAAAATTAAAATGTCATCCGTAATTTTTAATTTCCTGATAAAAAATAAATTCTTTTACCATGTCAAACAAAAACAAATGCAATAAGTTCTGCATTTTGTGTAACTCAAGTGTTGTGAGAGTAACTGTAAAAAATTTATTTTAAAAGCTAAAAAGTAAAATTTGGAATATTTCACGTTTATAACAAAAGTTCGTGTTTTGAGTTTGTTTTATCCATAATTATTGTATGCATAAATTTCTTTATACCGTATCCACATATAAAAAGTGCCGTGACAGGTTCCATGTTAAAATAAAATAATTTCGGTTCACGACAAAATGCTTTGTTCTGTTATTAAAAGAGTTGCATTTGGGAAAAAGGCAAACGAAAATCTTTCTTTTACTCATCTTTTAATTATTTAAAAATTTAATTTCTATATTTAATAATAGTGAAGTATAGATTGTGCTTCACAATCTTACTAAAAATTAACAATTTTAGAATATTAAAATCTCGATTCGGTTTTTCGAAACTCAAGTCATTTGTATATAAGGTCTCGGTTAAGTACTTAACGCTCCATTTCTATACTAACTTAAGCGCGCATAGACCTAATCGATGGTGGATCGATGTGCATTTTCACCCGTTCTTCCGGGTTAGCCAACAATACCTGTAAATCAAATATTTTATAAATGAGTTCCGTTCGTTAAATTTCTATTTTTGATCTTCAAGTCATCATTTGATTAGGTGACAACAATTTTTTATTGAAAATGTTTTACAATCCGAAACAAATTTAAAAACCAATTTTAAATACCCTAGTATTGCCTGAAGTTATATAAATTAGTTTTGGAAAATTTTTATATTGAATTTGATACCATCGAGAATAAAATTAGTTATCTTCTTTTTCTTTGTATCCTGAGAATTCCAGAAAATTTTATTCAATTTTTATTTCTTATACGTGCATAAGTCCTTTTTGGATTTTTTTTTACATACTTTGTTTTGTCTTTTAGAGAAATTATATTTCTGGAACTGTTATTTTTCTTTTTATTTCTGAAAATTTGTTATTTTATAAAATAAATATTTTTCAACAAGTTAATTGTCCTCGGTTGTTTCCTTAGTTTTCTCTCACTTTCTGTCTCATTTTTTTCCCCAAACAGGATATTTAAGACTATTTTTTTTGATAAAATTTGTATTTTTACAAAACTGCTAAAGAAAAAGTTTTCAAAATTAAAATATACTTGTAGTTACCTTATGTTCCAACAATATTATTTTTTTTGTCCTGACATAAAAGACTCCTGATATAAAACTCATTTCAAATGTATTCATTTTAGGATATTAATTTCATTTACAAAGTTTAAGAAATATTTTTGAGTATAGAAAATTAATTAATTTAATAATGATAATGTACATTTGTATATTGCTAATAATTGTAATAAAACAAAACCCTATAGTTGCAAAATAATTGATAATTTTATTTTGTAGGCGTAATTATTCATATTGAACATGAAATATACGAGTTATGTCATAGTTGACATTTTGAACAAGTGAAGTTTTTCAGTTCTAAACTTTCAATTCTAAAGGAGGGACTTCATTTCCAAATCCTACGAGCATATAATTATTGCTGTTTTCCGCTGTTAATTATATATCCTGTTTAAAAATAAAAAAAAACTTGATGAAAGATTTTTCGCCTAGTTTATGGTACTGAAATTTAACCAAAATTTAAATATATTGAAATGAAACTTTCATTCCGCGTTCAAATTTTTTATATTTTAAATATTTAATTTCGACTTTATAAAGATTTTAAAATATTTTAAATGTACATAATTATTATGTATTCGTATAGATTAAGAATAAATCACTTATGATTTTAAATTAAATTTACTTACTATCAAGAATATTCGTGCTATGATTTTGATTCACTTTGAAATAAAATTCTATTGAAAGTACTATCAGTAAAATTTCATAAAATTAATAAATCCTGAAAATGTTTTGATTAAGGTTCTAAAATTATTTTTCATGTTAATTTTAAAGATTGTTCAAGAAATTGCTACAAAAGTATGATCCCGAGAATATGTCCGGGAATCTAATTTTTATTCAAGTTTTCAAATGGTTTTCAAAGTTGTATGGCAGCTAACACCACAAGTTAAGAAATTTCAACTATAGTTTTATCAAATATAAGAGCCCTAGTCAAAAATGGTTTTTGCGAAACTTCAATACTGTAGGTTGTATAATTTCTGACAAAATTTCTATAAACTGGGTAGGTTATACCCAAATAAGTTGTATGGCAGGGCTCATGATATCTCAACAACTTTTACTGAAAATAATATTCATTTTTTCATGTTTGTTTTTTGCAAAATTTCAGTATCGTATCTTCAAAAATTTCCAAGCTATAATTATGTGACTTTTGAAGTAGTATGGCAGCTACCCGAACCACTACCTCAATCACATTCAATTTAAATAGGGTTTTGCAATTTCTAATCACAAATCTTTTCTGAAATTTTGATTAATTTGGCTCAATTAGTTTTTGAATTATCGTTGGCACGAACGGACGGATAGACGGACAGACATAATTAACTAGACTTAGAATTTGACGCTGAGCAAAAACATATACTTGAGTCTATACCCGAGATTATAATTTCCTTCGAACATACGTTCATACGGGTATTAAAAGCGAATCTCTCCTAAAAATCTTTATGTTCTATTTAAATAGTTATTATAAGTTAAGAATGTACATGCCTAAGTAAAATGAAACAATAACATGGTGTAATAGGCACAATACCTATTATATATACAAGTATGTTCTTGTGATTGTGTGTTTCAAATTGTATAAAGCAATGTGGAAAACATTTCGTCGGTAATTTCTTCATACCTCTATAGCTCAGTTGGTAAAGCGTCCGCGTAGAAAGCGGTAGATCACTGGTTCAAGCACAGTTCGAAAAGGAAAATATTTTAATATTTCTACCTTTAACTTGTTCCTTTGATTACGTCATCCATCTGTTCTGCAGTTGTATGAAAAAATTTTTATTAAGTTAATATTAATGTAATAGGCACATTACTTATTAATTAAAACAATACACGTTGTATTAGTAATTCCGTATGGTTTAGGTAGTTTATTTTTTCTTTTTATAAATTTCTAACAAAAATAAACAAAAAAAAAATCGTTCATGCAACTGCAGAATAGACAGATGACATAGCATAAGGGGCTTGTTAAATCAAGAAATATTTCTTCTCGAACTGGACCGCATTTTAGGCGGTATAATACAGAGGCACAGAGGTACGAGGAAATTTTTAGCAAATTCTTCTCCATCATAGCTTTCAAAATACATTTACGAGTATAAATTTGAAATTATTGTACTTCATTTGAATAGTAATTGAAAAGTTGATTTTGTAGTTATTCACATGAGGATTTTGTTGTCATTTCTTCAAAAACATTCGAGTTGACTAAATTTTTTATGAGAATTTTTTTAAGACAATAAAACCTCAACGGTAACTTTACTATAATAATAGTGTAAGTACCGACTTGTTATTCAATTCTTCTTAAGAAAAATATTGTACAAGATTATAATTACAAAAATTATAAGTTAATACAATCTATATAATTTTATATTTTAAGTTAATTACAAAAAACAAACATTTCTAAATTAATTAAAAGAATTTTTTTAACTAAAAATGCATAGATCTACTTGTATTTTACAGTTTTTTTCTTTAAAAAATTCTTTAATTTTGAGAATAAAACAGAGGATCTCATTAATAAGGAAAAATAAATAAAAACAAAAAATTATTGTAGAACTTCTCCTAAGCCGTTGTTCTCATTAAATTTTTTATTCTTACCTATACAATCTGTTTTCTTTATACCTTACTGAACTTTTATAAAAGGTCGTAGAAATAATTGAATACATAAATTAAAAAAAAAAAAACAATAACAAAATAATTTTTTTTTATTTTCAATTTTATATTTTTTATTTTATTTTTAACACTATATGCCACTTTAGTTTTTATTTAAATTAATAAAAATTCATTTATTTCATGGTTAAGTCATGCCCATGAGTACATATGTATAAAAAATATAAAATAAAAATAAAACATGAAACAAAAAATTGGAATGTAAATGAACTCACTAACAAATCTTCATGTTACACGAATATATTGAGTTGAACCATCCTACATACCTATAAGAATATGTGTATGTGCATGTGTATTAACGAATTTACATTTGTATATGGAAAATCCTTTATACAAAGAACACATCAACCAAGTGGAGAATACAAAAATCTGTTCAAGTACAAAAAATGGTGAGTAATAAAAAAAGGATAAAACAAACATTATCCAACTACCTTATCCAACGAACTCTAAAAAAAAAATAAAAATAAAAAAAATGATAAAACACACGACAATAAAATCAACACGAAACTACACCGATGATAATGATTTCATGTTTTATTATACACTCGTACTTATAAATTGAAGTACGAAAAAACGCTGAACAAAGTTTACCGTAAAACTTATTCAAATTCAATAAGAGAGGTCTTAAAACTACATAACAATTGAAATTTTAAAAAATTCATTTTATGTATGCAGATATTTTATCCAATTTATTATGGCAATTATTTATGTTCTTAGCAGTTTTGAACCAACACCTTGTAAAGCAGTTTTATAATGTATATGAGTATGAGGAAGTTATAGGTCAATTTGCCTAATATTTTCTTTATTGTTTTCTTTTTTTTTTAATTTAAAATTAAAATTCGAAAACAATAACTTGAACATTTGACATTTTAGAAAAAAATTTGAAGGACAGATCATTTTTCATAATTAAGTCTGTTTACAAAATTTTCAAATGTAATGCTTCAGTAAACCGAGTATTCATTAAAAATTCAGTGACAAACTCACCTGTTTTAAAAGCTTTACACCACAGAGAAGTAGTATAATTTAAGTCTCAATTGGGATGTTAATTATTTTGTATTTGTTTTTTGATTATGTATATTCCACCACCTGATTTGGGAGAGAAACAAATAATACAGATAATGCCAAATTAGAAGAATAAAGGAATTTTAAGGGACGTTCATGAGAAATTTACTGGGATTCATCAACAATATCAAATGGTTCATGTAGTATGGGGTGCTGCGAAGGGACACTCCACCACTGGCCTACTATTGTGCCACTCTCTTTTTTAATGCTAAAATAAAAATTTATATCCACAAAGAAGACCTGCATATATAACCTGCATAAAATGTATACGTTCGAATGGGTCTGCCTCAAACCGTTTAATTAAATGAAATCAAAAAGAGAACACTCATCCTTATGGAGAAAATTTTTACAAATTCCTTCCAACTATATTTGAGTCACAGCCATAAAAATAATGCAAAAATTCGTTTACGCATTACTTTGCACATCTCCCATATCTTCATCTAATATACTTACATACTTGCTGGATAATATACATAAAAACTAATATATGCAAATAATACATATAAATATATAATACATACAAATACATATGATATTTACTTAAATTAATATAGAGAAAATCCTTCGGTTTTCAGTACATCTTTTTCATATTACTATATTATATATAGGGTTTTCTCTCTGATAATATTAAAAAAAATTTTAAATTGTAACTTTGAAGTGTTTTATTTGCATAAAATCATCACAAATTTTAATTTCATACCTGGTTGATATACACAGGTGTTCATAATAATATTATTTAAGTAAATATATAACATAAAAGAAAACAAATAAGATTTCATCTACCATAAACCCACATTTATTTAAAAAAAAAAGAAAAATATTATTCTTTCATCAAACTTTTGATTAAATTGTTAAAACTGATAAATTTATTATCATTTTTAATTGAAAAATTTTCTTTTCAAAATCCTGCATCTTGTATATGTGTGTGTGTCGTCATGTTGTGTTTTAATTGAGTTGATTTTTTACTTAAAATTTTTTACTTTTCCAGGAAAAGAATTTTTAATTTTAAATTTTTTTTATATATAAATTTTGAATTGAAAAAATGAAAACCAGAGGTCGGCAGCCTGCTGCTCTTTGAAACCTTTTTCGCGGCTCGCCAAAGCATTGTTTTAGGACATTTTAAAAAGCTTAGATGATAAGCATGCTGAAATGTGGACGGTGACAAAAATGTGAGCTAAGAGATGGATAGCAGGAAGCTTATTTTACTGTGGAAATCAAGCTCCACTTCTGAGCAAATGCGACAATTCATTTAGCAAGTATAGGATTATTCGAAATTATCGAACAATATTCAACAACAAAAAACGCATTGAATTCATATTTTCATGTTTTACATATATTTCCATATTAAATGCATATGTAAAACATATGTGCATTAATTTTATTTAATTAGTGTTGTATTTCCTTATTTTCCCTTTTAAGTACTGTAAAATTTTTGTAAAACTGTAAAATTGTGCTAGATAAAAAATTTTTTTCTGTATATTTATTTTTAATAAAAGTAATATTTAAGTGGCATTTGAATGTGCAGTCCTAAATTTTCTAAAATTTAAATGTGCGGTCCAAAAAATTACTTTTTTGAAAATAGTACACCATGCAAAAAAGGCTGCCAACTCCTGCGTTATAGTTTAAGATTTTAAATTTTAAATTCCTAAATATTTAAACGTGTATAAACCATTATTCAAAAGAAAATCAAAACTGGAAAGAAACCACAACGTTAAACCGTTTAACACTACAGAAACTAAATTTTTTTTGACAAAAATTAAACATTCGTCGAGCTTTGTATATGTTAATGGAATAATAAATTTGTGCATTAATTTTTCTACGTGATTAATCTAAATAATTTTGGATAGTTTTTGGGTAATTAAAACTAATTACGGCAATTTTTTAGCTTATAATTACATAAAAATTTTATGGCAAATTGTATACATAATTAGATTCAAAATTGTGCAACTATAAAATTAATTTTTTATTTTCAAAAATAGTGTCAGGGTTAGGAAATGCCCCCAAAATGCCTCTTATAAATATTATAGAATATATTTTACACATTCATAGTAACGCTAAAGTACAATTTTAAATTTTAATTGCTCTAGTTATTTATTACAGCTTATTGCAACATTTCATAGATGTAAAATTTTTCCCTTATTTTTATTTTGTTTTAAATCGGCTATAATGTAATAACCGTAGGATAAGTTTTATTTTTAGATAAAATTGTTGTACTTAAGGAACTATACAATAATAATCACCTACATTTAGTATACGAGTACATGTTTGTGTAATTTTCTCATAATATATCCAGTTATGTATGAACCCATCTTGTTGAAGTTTTGCAATAAAATCTCTACATTTTCATAGTTATTTTTCAACAACAAACAATTATTTGCACGTCGAAAAATTGTGCTTCGATATTAAATTAAGCTTGATTTTAATATTGAATTTAAAAATAAAAACTTTGTGATTTTTAATAATTTTTTCATAAATTTAGAACTAACATCAGCAAAATTTTTTAGGAGAATTCTAATTTGTGTATAGTTAACAGATGTGTTTGAGTTAAAACAGGATCAGTTTTGTAATCGCAGAACGAATTTTCACATTCTCTACTAACAAAGAGATTGCACAAAGTAAATTTCGTAAGACTAAATTGAAAATTTTTGACAAACTATTGCTCAAATTAAGATAATCTAGAATTCATTGTTATACCTAATATGAAAATTTAGATTTAATTTTTAGAGAAATTATCCTAATACCAAAGCAATTAATGGGAAGCTCTTATAAATATGCGAATTTCTCAGGTAAATCATAAGAATTTGGTTTGTTTTTCTAAGAAATTTTCTAGCAATTTTATTTGTTTCTCTAATTGTGAAAGAACTGTACTCTTAAAAATTTATTAATAAGAATGACAATTTTCCCAATGAAAATTTCCATTTTAAAAAAAAATTTAATACATATTCAAAACATAAATTGTACAGCTATTTTAAAAAATATTTACATACAATTTTTTTTATAAAATATTAAATTTATAAAACAATGAACTTTTATTTAAGAAAAAAAAAATAAATAACTTCAAAAATATTCAATATGGCATGCAAGTTTACGAAAAACAAAAAAAAAATTTAAATATTTATTTAGGTATTCGAGAAAAAAATGAAAATATTTTCTTCTCTGTTCTTTTTTTTTTCTCTTCTTATTTCAAAAAGCATCATTTTTTATTTAAACAACTTGTCACATTTTCACGCCAAAGGACAAAATCTTATGAAAATTTTTATATACACATGTATGGGAATGTGTATGATTTTATATAAATACGTATACACATCCCCACATATAACCATATTCTATTATTAGGATATATTTTACTCATAAATAAATATATATATATACATATGTATTTATGTATGTATATATCCGCCTTTATTTATAATATATACATTCATACATAATATATAATGAAATGAGAAATAATCACAAAAATTTATATTTTTCTTTCATATCTCAAGGAGCAATACACCTGAATATTGCTTGAAGGATTTCTCTACACATATAATATATTATATGCATACATACTTATATATGGGTATATTCATACATATAAATAGATGAGTGTGACAGGAACTTGTATGTTACATTTTATACGATTCATGACAATTTTGATATTTTCAAAGACTATGCAGTATATATTAATAAATGTACACCTAAATACATAATATATACATACTATGTATATTATGTATATGTATGTATGTAGAGTATAAGTGTGTACATTGTACAATATAAGTACGTAATGCCTACTATTTGTACAATTGATGTTTAGATTGGGTATGTGTAGTACGTAAAAAAAAAAAAAAGTAAATAAAGGAAAAAAATAAAATCTTTTTACCTGAAGGAATTCTAGTTATTTTTGATAAAAAAAAAAAATTCTCCATTATGTAACAGAAATATTTTTTCTTTTTTTTTTTTCTTTTTCCTAACTTAATGAACCGTTACAAATCTTTGATGTAAAATTTCACGTACAGACGATACATAAAGACTAACAGAGAGAACTCATGTCAATTGGATTCTGGTATTGCTTTGCTTTTTCTCTTATATTTTCTTATTATTATTTTAGGTCTTTTTCTATTTTTTATTGAATACAATGTTCAAAAATATAAAAGGTAAAAAGAGGGGATAAGAAATGCAAACATAAAACAAAAATATCGTGATTCGTGAAATGTTAAAATAATTTAAATTTTTTATTACTTACTCAGTATCACAAACAGAATATCTAAGATAACATTAAAATATAGGTAAATAAATCCAAAAATGGAGATTTAAAAATAAAATAATTTATTTAAAGTTGTGTTACAGATTTATATTAAACAATGCTTTTTAAATACGGACATACAAGCAGAACCTACCAAAACACAAGGAAATTATTAATTTGTACTTAGTTTGTAACGCTGTTACATAAAAAAAAACTGCAAAAGAAATGATGGTCTGAGACATAGATGCAAGAATATATTTTTGATTAGCGTCATATTTTGAATAAATTTTACGATGCCAGTCCGATTGTCCATATCCCAGCGATAATTCAAAAACAATGAGGTTGATTTATTCACAAATGATATATTATAGTAAATGACAGAGCTCAATTTGAATTAGGTGTAATTGAGGTAATGATTCAAACAGATTTCATATGATTTCAAAAATAATTTAGCTATATCTGAGAAATTATTCGTACAAGCAAATAACTGAGACTCTTATGTTTTTTAAAAATTTTGAAATCGCGTGACTCTTTGTGGTAGTATAGGTTGAATTCGCGTTTGCAATTTTATCAAAAATCTGTAATAGCAGTACGTTTTTGCAGTTAGAATTTGTTTTTGTTTCTAGAACTGCAAAAGATCTTCTGTTGACAACATTAAATGTTTTTCTGCTAGTAGAAAATATAAATCAAATTCTTTGACACCAAGGTTTTTGTTGGCAGTGCTTCTTTATTATAATTTTATTGCAGTGCAATTTTAACTAACAAGATCTCTTGCACTTAAAACTGCTGACGTGACTTAAACACCAACTCTTAAAACGCTGCGATTTTAAAACTGAACAAAACTATTAAAAATATAAACGATTTTTCAATTGCATATCTAGAAAATTAAATTTTTTCATAAAAGAAAAATTGAGGAATCGGGAATTTTATTTAAGAATTTTTTAAGAAAAATATTTAAGAATTGAAATTTCCATATATGCTTTTCTTAAAACTTTCATTTATATTGTTTTTTCTATGCACAATATTTATAATATTTATAATAGGTATATACATACTTGAAAGGAAATAACAACTATAAAAAAAGAAAATTCTATGCAAAAACTTTTCCATAATTTCTATAAATACATACATATGTACATGTATACAAATGATTTAGATTGTATACATGGTCCTGTTTGCAGAGTCCCTTAATGCCTCTAGCAAAGTACCACTTAAACTTAAAATACCTACTTTATCATATGTGCAAAGTACAAAGAAAAGAATTCAATACTAGTGTTCATATACTTTATAACTTTTGGCATTTAAATGACAGGTACAGCAAAATATATATCTATGTATGTATAATCTGCAATTTATTCCTTTTTTAAAATTTTTTAAATTTTATATAGAATATTGCACAAGATTTTTTTTAATATAAAATAAAGAAATAGATATGTAAATATTAAATAGAAGTGAATAGAATTCTACCTACATACATACATACATGAAAGTTCAAACAAAAGAAAACAATCAGTGAAACTGCAAAAAGAGAAAAATACATTCAGCAGCCTTTGATAATACGTAAATCTTCATAACCAGACACTATAAAGGTGCAGATTCAATATGGTGTTTATAAGATTTATACACTCTTATTAAAAGAGAAGAACGAAATTTTTAAAAAAGAAAATTTTTGTAAGAAAAACCCCCGTTAAACTATCGCAAATCCTTTTTTTTTAACACATCTCTACATTGTAATATTCGTTTTTTCATTTTGACGTGTTCTTATCAAATATTATCCTTTAATTTTTTGCCATTTTTCTTTATGTTCGTTTGTTTTTTTTCTCAAAAAGAGAAGGTTAAACATGTTATTAGGCTCTTTTCTCAATATTTGCTTAACTCTTTTGAATTATCTTTTTTATTTTAATTTTTTTTTTTTTATAAATATTTTTATTATTTTTCTTTTAATGTTTATTTTTTTAAAGATAATAAACGAGTATTAAAAATTTATTTGCATAAAAGATTATTTTTGTCTAGGATTTTTCCATTTTGAAATTTTATACACTTACTAAACTTATTTTGAAAATAAACATTTTCCAGAATTAATCCCATATATTAGTTTTTAAATAAACTTTAATTTTAACATTTTTGTTTGTATTAAAATATGCATAGCATATAATTTATACATACAAACACATACATATTTCTGAATTGAACAATAATTTACGAAGTTCTAATTATTACTCGTAGAAGTTCAGATTAATCATAAATGTAACATGATTTTTAAATTAAATTTAGAAATTTGTGTATACTTAAGTTTGAACTCAGATACCGTGGCAGAAATTACGGTGTCCACATAGAGTCAATGATGTCTACAGATAGAGTCGATTTGATACGTTCGAATTTTCATGATGTTTATATATTAGTTATACGTTTGAAGCGACTTTAAGATTCGTATATTATATATATACATGGTTCGTAATCATATCCAAAGTTCTGGAAACTCAAGGTTTATTCTTTTATTTACAAAATTAAATGTACTTTCATTTAATTATTCCTTACTTGCTTTATTATTTATTTAATGTATATAACACATAATCCATTAGAAAAAATTCCCATTTTTCTTATAAAATAATTAAGAGATATGGAAAATATCATTAGCGTTAAAAATTCTAATTAAAAATACGAGATTAAAAATAAATTTTTAACTAGTATACATAAAATTGCTTAAAAATGCATTAAAAATTTTTTTTATTATTATACAAAATTCTAATAAATGCAAAAATGTAAAAAATTCTTAATTGTTACATTTTTCATTGCAAATGTTTTTTTTTTAATAATTTTCATAATGGGATTACTAAATTCAATTGAAGAGCATGAGATATCCGAGTAAAAGCAATTTTTTCAGCAAAAATATTAATTAATAATTTTCTAAGCGGCATTGCTTGCGTTCCTTTTTGAAGCATAGTAAAAACTACCATCAAAATAACCGAGAGTAAGGTGTTGTTTCAACGTTGTTTTGTATGAAAAGCTTGTTATAAATGAGGAATAACTAACTTATAAATTAATATATTAAGGAATTTGGAATCGATATACATAGCGATTCCTCATAATTATGCTTACTGATGTAGTTAACAGTGATAAATATATTTTTATTGGAATGTTCGGATTGCTGTACAACCTTAAATGAATCGTAAATGTTATACATGCACATATTTTCATGATTAATATTGTAAAAATAAAATATAAAATTGTTTAATTATGAAATGTTTTGAAAAATATTAATTTTGTTCAAATTTATAAGTTATGAAATTCTTAAAAATGTTCCATAATAATAAAATGTGCTCCACATTTAATAGGTAACCACTTTGGAAAATTTTAGGATTTGAACCAAATTCGCAACAATAACATATAAAACTAGATGAATGAAAAGGCAATATGAAAATAAACCTTAAATGAATATTCTTAAAACAAAAGTTTTACCTTGAATTATTGTAGAGTATGGCATACGATTGCCAAGATTTTACAATTTTTTTTTTATAACCAAATTAAAAAAAACCTTGAACTTTTAATTTAATTTCATATCACCCGATTTTTTTTTGATTTTTTTGTTTATACATAAGTAAATAAGTTGGTATACCAAAATATTTTAATATATATATGTACGTATTATTTATACATAGCATTTATTTAATTAAAACTTACGCAAATTGTGGTAAAAATAAGAGAAAACTAAACAGTAAAATATTATATAATAATAAAATATTTATTTTTTGATTTTTGAGGTTTTAAGGATTTTTGTTATTTTAATTTTTACTTAATTTTTAATTGTTACTATCTATAACAGTATTACAATTAAAAATTAAGTGATACAGAAAAGCAAATTTTTATTTGTCACATAATCTTTTCAGATTTTGACATCACAAAATTTAAAAATTGCTATTATGGCAAAATCATTGTTATTCTTACGAATCCAGTACTGATATCTACATAAAAGCGATATGTCCGGCAAACAAGACGTTATGTAAAAGTATATAAAAAATGAATTTCCTTTAAGGTATTGTAAATTACATTTTGCCAAAATAGATGACTCAGTGTAAGGTTAATGCTGTATGATAGCTATATATAAAAATTTGAATAAGAGGAACTGTTGAAAAAGGTGCCTAAATTTATTTTTGTTAAATTACACATTAATAATATACCAAGCTATTGTTCTACATTTATGTAGAGTGAAATTTCATTTAAATGTCAAGTGTTATAATTAAGTCTATATAGAAAAGAGATAAAAATTTTTAAAAACAAACTTTGAATAAATCATACAAAATTTAAAGACAAAGCATTTACAAAGACTATTTTTTCTATATTCAAAATAATTTCCTGAATGTGCTTCACATGCACATTTGGTGGATCGATGGAAAAAGTCTTTGTATATAACTTACCTATACTCTTTTTCAATTCAATTTCTGATTGTCATCTTGATGTCCTCGATTTCCAATTGTCATCACAATATTCTTCAACCTTCTTATTTTAAGCCTTTCATTTTAATTTTTACAATTATTTAATATATTTGCTTAAATACATACGAGTACATATATTCAATATAAAACATATGTAACCTAAAAATTCTTATTAATTCTTATTCATTGCAATTTTCTCTTCGAAAATTCCATAATTTGAACATCAATTTCATTTCATTATTCAAAATTTTCTATTGCTTCTTTCTATTTCACAAAATTTCATAAACTGATCCGTGTATTTATTTGGTCTGCTATAATAAAAATTTGCTTTACATTTCATAATTTTTTCAAAATGTCAAAATTTGTATGACGAAACCTTTAATATTCATTTCTGGAAATTAATTTCAATAATTTTAGATGCTAAATGATGTCTACTTTATAAAAATTTTTTTTTTAATTTTTTATATTGCACCGAAGCCGAGAAAAAGGCATTTAAAAAAGTCAAACCATATAGGTACCATTTTTTATACCAACTGCGAAAAATTAAAAAATTTTTAATTTTTTTACCAAGAAAAGTTTCGAAAAAAATATTTTGAATACTAGATCAATTTTTTTCTTATACTAGAAAATTCCAATTTTTGTATGTACACGTACAGAATATTTTAAAAATTTATGAAAAAAATGTTTGTCAAAATTTTATTTGAAAAATAATTTTTTTTTTTGCTATATTAATTTTTAAATTTTAATTATGTATGTATATTATAAGTGGAACGTAATGAAGAAAACAAATTGGAAGAATAATCTTCTGAAATTGAACTCATTCTTTGTAGAAAAATTTCAAGACTTATGAAATAACAATTTGCAGCTATAGCGTATGAACTTTATATTGAAAGCTTAGAAAAAAAGGAATTTTCAAAAATTGAAATAGAAAAACAATTTCGCTTTTGGGAAACTGCGTGGAACGCCAACTTAGAACCGGGCTTATCAATATTATTATAAAGTGATTAATCACAAGTAAGAGTATTATAAAAATTCATTGTACATAAGCAACTAAACAAAAATCATACAAAAATTATTTTCTTGCTAATATTAGCCATATTAGTAAATGTATAAGAAAAAGTAAAGAAAATATTACAAAAAATTTAATAAATGATTCTCAAGATTCAATAATTTCAATTTATTATCCCAATATAATAATTTCATACCCAATATATTAATCATTATTCTATCTAACATAATATAAAATGATTAATTCTGTTCTTAAAATTAATCCAAAGGATATATTCGCAAAATACAAAATTTCTGTTCATTTTCATTCCTCAGAGAAATAAATTATAATCATCATTATTAAAATTCAATTATTATTTGTACTTTTTGTTTGTGAAAGCAAGAAACTAATGTTATACATACATACATAAATTTTGTGAATAATATGTTTTTAATATTAATAACAATAAAGAATAAAATATGAAATAAAATAAAATTGTATAGAAAAATAAATTTAACCAAATTATATTTTTGTTCTATATCAAAAAATCAACGACATTGAAGCAACACACGATTTCCTACTCATATAATATAAAAGTAGACGAATTTTGTATTTATTGAACGTTTCTATTTTATTGTGTACAAAAATATTATATACAAATAGAGGGGAGGAAAATTTCATTCAGGTTATTTGCTTTTCCACTCTATTACGTTAAATTTATCAAACACGTGTACATATATTTTGTTTTTTTTTTTTTGTGTTTTCGAAAATCCTTTTCATAAAGAAAAGGATATTGTCCGCTATTATAACTACAAAGGATTTGTTTCAAATTCTTGTTTTTTTTTTTGTTTTGTGTTCTTGTTGTTTGCATTTTTTTTTGTTTTATATTTAGACAACTCAAAAGTAATATTCATGTTTTCTATTCTATTTTTTTTTTGTTTTTAATTCTTAAATACACACTTATATACATAAAGAATTTGTTTTTTTTGAATTCAAATGAAAAGAAGCTATTCAATCATGAAAACTGTTGAATTCAGTGTTTCAGACAATGAAAAATAAAAAAAAAATTTTATTTTATTTTTAGATGCTGTATATGAAAATTGATCAGGAAAAATTGAATGTAAATTTAAGAGAAAATTTTATAAAATTCTTTAAAATACAAAACGAAGTATTTCATTTTTTTTAATTGAATATTGAAGGAAAATTATTTAAAAATTTTAAAAATAATATTAATAAATGTTTAATTAATGAAATAATGTATGAAAGGTTAATGAAATTCTTGAAAATTAATACAGAAATGTTCTAAGACTATTCACTCTTGCAACTTTTATTCAGTAAGAATTCACAGTAATTCAGTTGGCATTCCTTCATCGATACGTAATCTAAACGCACTTACTAAATTTTAAGTGGTCAAAGTAAGCAAAATAAAGAATATTTTGACTATCAAATAAATTCATTAAATACCAAAAAATACTCAAGTCATTTTTAACCAAAGATAACATAAGAATTTCTTATTTCATATTATAGCAACATTAATAACCAAATGTGTCGGGTATTACAATTTTTTAATATGCAAATTTATTTACATATTTACATTTGTATGCGAGTTTCCTTGATAAATTTTACTTTTAGCTGCCTGAGAAAAGAGTAAAGAGAAAAGAGTAAACTAATGATGAAGAAATAATCAATGAATTCTTAGAGTAAAGTTTAATTAAAAAAGTAATGAAGTCAATACTAAAACGATCCCTAAAATATTTCAAATTTTTATAGAAAAATTTTGTCCAACCGATTTTGAACACTATGTGCATTGCTGTAACTATTTCCAAAATAAATTAAATTAAACTAATTACGATAATTATTTCTATGTCGTTTATAGTCGATTTTAGCTGAAGTTTAAAGCTCATTCAGGAGATTTTTAAAGCTCTAGCAAAAATACTCATGCTATTTTTTTTATACGTATATAAAAATATCATCGAATTTTAGAGAAACTCTAGAAGTTTTACACCAAACACTACCTGCTTCTTCATCTTTATGCTTGTAGATAAACTTATGAGGTCCCTATAAATTTAATTAAGATTTTCATCTTTATTAAGTTTATAGTGGGTTCTTTCCAACTTTTCGTTAAATAAGTCAATAATGTAATAATATAAATAAGCAAGTGGCATTAATCGGCTTTCTTGTTGCTTTTCAAATTATTCGTCCTTAAAATTAATTTTTCTGAAGACATTTTCTCATACAACTTTGAAAGAAGTTATAAGAACTTAATATAATTTTCTTACTACTATACCACTACTATACCATTTATTTTCTAGATTTTTTAATTTTTCTAATGTTTTTTTCGGATCCCAACCATTTGTTTACTTATTTTCCTACTCTGCTTTACATTATTTTCCAGACTAAATCATGTGTAATAAATAAATTTCAAAATGGATGACAATTTAAATTTCTTTGAATATTTTTCGATTTATTTTTACTATGCATGTAAAAGACTGGGGAATGATTTTTTCATCAGAACATTTACTTGAAAAATTGCAATTTAATGATAATTTAATTTATTAAAAATATTTTCAATAGTTTTATATTTCCTATAAGAAAACAAAAAATATAAAAAAAGCACCTTGATTTCAATTCAACTATATGCAATTTATGCAAGTTGTTTTTGCAAAAACAAAACATATATACATATATTATGTAAATTCCTTTTTAGCACTTTTCCAAAAAATTTTTTGAAAAAAGTGCTTATTAGTTTCACTCTGTCCGTCCGTCCGTCCGTCCGTCCGTCCGTCCGTCCGTCCGTCCGTCCGTCCGTCCGTCCGTCCGTCCGTCCGTCCGTCCGTCCGTCCGTGTGTCTGTTTACAAAACTTCTACATTCTTAAAGATAGAAAGCTGAAATTTAATACGTACATAGATATTTACCAGAAACTTATTTTCGTAGAACAAAATTTTTACCTATCTCCCCCCCTCTAGAAGTTATACCCCCCCAAAGCACTAAAAACGGCCTATTTTAACTATTTGTTGCAATGAAACCATAAGCATTTTTGAAATTTTGCAAACGCAGAAAGGCAGTGCGTTGCTTCACCTACCGCGGTATACTATAGTTAAACTTTAGAAAAGCAAAATGGCCGTTCAAATTTACCGTTATTTAAAGTCCTTTTTTTCCAAATTTTTGATGTCGTTTTTCTTCTAGACCCCAGACTGTAGAAGCTTGAAATTTTAGGAGCTTTTAGATATTAATAAATAGTTCATTTTGTTAGAAGAAAATTTTTTTCCATCTCCACCCCCTCTCAAGTTATCACCTCTTGAAATTCGTAAAATTTGAACTTTTGACACCTTATATTTCCGAAACCGTAAGCTTTTCCAAATTTTTATAAACGCAAAAAGCTAACGGTAAATTCCATGAAATTAAAAAATATAATTATTTTTCTTAACTCACACAATTAACCCTTAAAATCGAGCATTATGTTAACCCCTTTTTAGCACTTTTCCAAAAAATTTTTTGAAAAAAGTGCTTATTAGTTTCACTCTGTCCGTCCGTCCGTCCGTGGACACTTTTTTTGTTTACAAAACTTCTACACCCTTTAAGATAGAAAGCTGAAATTTCATACGTACATAGATCTTTACTAGAAACTTATTTCCGTAGAACAAAATTTTTACCTATCTCCCCCCCTCTAGAAGTTATACCCCCCCAAAACCCTAAAAATGGCCTTTTTTAAATATTTGTTGCAATGAAACCATAAGCATTTTTGAAATTTTGCAAACGCAGAAAGGCAGTGGCTTGCTTCCCCTAGCGCGTTATACTATAGTTAAACTTTAGAAAAACAAAATGGCCGTTCAAATTTACCGTTATCTAAAGTCCTTTTTTGCCAAATTTTTGATGTCATTTTTCTTCTAGACCCCAGCCTGTAGAAGCTTGAAATTTTATGGGCTTTTAGACATTAACAAATAGTTCATTTCGTTAGAAGAAAATTTTTTTCCATCTCCACCCCATCTCAAGTTATCACCTCTTGAAATTTGTAAAATTTGAATTTTTGACACCTTATATTTCCAAAACCGCAAGCTTTTCCAAATTTTTATAAACGCAAAAAGCTAACGGTAAATTCCATGAAATTAAAAAATATAATTATTTCTCTTAACTCACACAATTAACCCTTAAAATCGAGCATTATGTTAACCCCTTTTTATATTAATTTTTGCTTTATTTCAAACACTGCATATATGCGTCATCCTAAATATATGCAATTCTAGAAATAGTTTTGTACATGAATGAAAATAATTTTAATAGTTTGATAGGTATACATAGACTGTATTTAAAAGCAGAATTTTCACTTGTTGAAGGGAAAAGTGCTACAATACAAACCATTGGTTTGACCCAACTTTATTATATTAATTTTTGCTTTATTTCAAAGACTGCATATATGCGTCATCCTAAATATATGCAATCCTAGAAATAGTTTTGTATATGAATGAAAATAATTTTAATAGTGTGATAGCTATATACATAGACTGTATTTAAAAGCAGAATTTTCACTTGTTGAAGGGAAAAGTGCTACAATACAAACCATTGGTTTGACCCAACTTTATTATAAGAAAATGTTCTGATACATAATTCAACAAAATTATGAAGTCCTATGTCTTTGATTTTATAATTTGTTTAATATTTAACTATAATTTCATACGTTGATTTTACTATAATTTCTTTGAAAATAAATTGGATGAAAAAGTTGAATCAAGAATTTTATAAAATATTTTCAATAACATGGCTTTTATATTTGAGAAATAAGCAGAATGGTACAAAGAATTTATTACACTAAGTTGGATTGTTATATCAAATTAAAAAAAATCAAAAACATAATTAGTTAATAACAGAATTAGTTATTTGAAAAACAGAAACAAATTATTTGAGAATGGACTCTACGAAGTCTCTTAGATTTGTTTTTAAAAATTTGTTTTCAAAAATATTTGAAATTAGTGCGATTCGCACTAGGGGCTTCTAATTGCCAATAAATTACAGAATTTAAATTAATATTTCATTTTAAATTAACTAGATATGCACTAAATTTGTGTTTAAAATATTCAACATTATTCTATACTATACATATCAAGCACAAATTAATAATACTAAATAAGTACGCCGTACGCATATAACATTTTTAATTAATTCGTAAAGAGTAATAAAAAATATGAAATAATAAAAACCGCAAATGTAAACCACAAACTCTTATTTAAACATTATATTTTATTTTAGATTCGCTTATTCCTTAATTATAAAATTAATTAATTTACAACATATATAGTTAGTTTTGAAAAAGAAAATTAAATATGCAATTGAAAATATGTTTGCGTATATTTTATACACTTAACTTATAATTTAAAAAAAGAAGAAATGAAATAGGTAAACCATAATTCATTCCCATATACATAATTAATAATTAAAAAAAAAAAAGAAAAAATTAAAAAAATTTCAAGATCACTGTAGAACAACAACAACATAAATGATTATCAGACATCAAATTTTTACAAAACTTATACGTATACACATACGAGTATAATATTCGTGGATCTTAACTATATTTTGTTATACAATTAAAAAATTCTTTAAAATATCAAAATTTATACAAAATGTGCGTTAATTTTTTTAAACTAAAATTAGTAAATAATTAATTTTCTTTTTTTTTTTAAATTAATAATACAATGTTAAAATCAAATATAAACCTAAAATATTGAATATTGAAATTTTAAGAATATTAGAACTACTACATAAATTTTCTGGTGGTAAAATATTACCATCTAGTGTTTCAATTACTTCAACATCATTACTTAAACTTAATAGCTTAACACCATCTAAACTTAAATCGAAAGCAGAATCTGGTAATGGTGGTATATAATTATCTGGTCTCTCATCAGGTAAAAATCCATAAACTTCCATATTTGCATTTAATTCAAATGAAACATCATTTATTGTAGCTTTTAAAGAATGTGGAGTTAATTTGGAATATGTTGCTGTTGCTGTTCTTGACTAAAAACAATAATAATAAATAGAAAAATTTTAATCATTTTGTACAAGGAATTTTTTGTTTCAATTTTTCTTTTTTCGAATACAACACTTACTGTTAAGGCTGTGAAAATTACACATGTAATGTAATTATTATCAATATAATAAAATGTCACTGAATGATCTGTTCGTGTATCAGAAAGACCAGATGATTTTTTTTCCGTATAAAGTAAATGGTCACCTATTTGGAGAGAAAAAGAAAATAAAAATTCAATATTTTATAAAAAAATTTAGATAATATTTTTATTAAGTTATAAACAATTTTATATTCGACAATTTCTGTGTTAATTGAAAAATCTAATCGTGCCATTGCTGGTTTTACCGGTTTTAAATTAAAACAAATTAGAATTGATAGTTTTATAATAATTGCTTTAATAAATTTATTAAATTCACCTATTTAGCTTATACTGATCCGTAACTAAGAAATAGGGCGAATCTGTATAAACTTAAATATACTTAACATTTACGAGTAATTTCACGAATTGGTGTTGTTATAGAATTTATTTTACAATCTAAAGTAAGATAAAATATGTACTATTTATAAATAGCCTAAATATTTAGATCTCCTTGAACAAATTTTATAGTAAAAAAAAATATATCTATGCAACAAAATTTTCTTTACAATTTTCCTCACATGCTAATAACACTTGTTTAAGAAAATAATTTCCTCGTCCTTATTCTCTATTTCCTTTCAAATATAGGTATATATAAAAATTTTCTATTTATAAAAATGTAAAATTCAAATTTTTTAAACAAATTTTTTCTTATGTTCCAACCAAAATGCACACTTACATACAAGCAATAAATGAATTTTAACCTCTAAAAATATTTTTCTTTTTTTTTCATTTTTCTTGTAATTCGTAATAAAAATAGGATATACTTAATAAAAATGCCTTTTGAGTGGCTCTTGAAAGCGTTTACTTAATTTTTTAAGTAGCTATCTCTTCACACAACATTATAAATGTGATCTCTTTAACAAGAATTTTTATTTATTCTGTTATTTAATTAAAAAAAAAAATAATTATTATTTTTTATTTTAATTTTTTTCTAAACGTTTCTGCTACTTTATGCTATTTAGAATTGTTATACAAATTTAAAGAAAATATACAAATATGTATGTATGTATATATTTCCGGAAATTTTAAATATGAAATATAAAATTTTATTAAGTAGACACATAATCATTATTAATGGTTATTATTTTTTTTTTGTATACATA
This sequence comes from Condylostylus longicornis, assembly GCF_029603195.1. Classification (NCBI taxonomy): domain Eukaryota; kingdom Metazoa; phylum Arthropoda; class Insecta; order Diptera; family Dolichopodidae; genus Condylostylus; species Condylostylus longicornis. The sequence goes on from NW_026577983.1 coordinate 669,271, forward strand.
TTTACCGTCTATTTATTTTTGTAAAAACGTTTATTTTGTTAATTTTATACATATATTCATTTAATATAATATATGTATGTATAAATGTATAAAACCAACATGTATGTACTTGCATTTGAAAAATTTTTGCATTAACTCAAGAACACTGTAATATTCTTATAACATTTTTATATATGTATGTACATATGTAGCTATTTTCGGCATATAAATAAATAAATAAATATGTGCATAATAATAAGTTTCTATAAATTTTATGATCTGATATGAATCTCTTTTAAAATAAAAAGGAGAATTAAAATTTATTTAAATTTATTGTCAAAATACAGTCAAACAGAAGAAAATTTCAGAAACAGTCAAAAATTTTTTACTTCAATTTTCTTAAAATTTCAAAATAATAAATTTTTACTTTAGATTTTTGTACAATTTTTCCGACAGGATCTTTTAACTTATCCAAAATATATGACAACATTCATTTTTGAAATGTCATATTGAAATTAAAATTGTTTTTCGAAATAAAATTTGACATAAAAACAAAAATATTTCAATTTGACAAATTATGTTGTTATATTCAATGGCAACATTGTTGCTACACAATATTTAATATAGCGTTTTCAATTTATGAATAATAACATTTTCTCAAAAACTATTATTAAATCGTTTCGCATTTGCGCAGAACTAATTTAAATTTTTTCCTTTAATATATGAAAGAATATAAAATCATGAACGTTAACATTAAATAACATTCAAGATAGAATTTCAAGGATTTACGGTTCTTGTACCGTTATGATAATACACCAGGAAAAAATAGAAATAAAATATTAAAGAGTTTTACTGTATTTTCATTTATGTAAATTCACCTTGAATATCAAAGAAAAGAAATAAAAAAATATTAATAAAATTGAGAAAAACAATCGCTTCAATTGAAAACTACAATTTTTTATAATATATGAATTTCAATTTCAAATAATCAATTGAATAATATGTAAATATGTGAACATTATAATTGATTTGTATCAATTATATATATATATATATATTCTTATAATATAATATGTATCTAGGTAGATAATATTGCCTTTATGTGGTTATTACTGGAATGAATATTAATTTGAATGATGAAATAGAATTCTATCAATAATTTTGAAATTTTCAAAATATTTATATAAATTCAGATCAAATATAAAAGACTAATTTATTAGACTGTAATTGTACTTACATTACTTACACACAAACAATAACAACGTGTAGTTTCTTTTATTTTTTTTTTTTTTGAAAAATTCTTATAGAAATAAATAATAAAAACATCTTCATACAACTTCAAAATGCAAGGATAACTTAGCAAATGCAACGAGTATAGAAAAAAAAATTGAACTACTTCTTGTTATTTTTAGTACTTCACTACAATAAAAATTTACGCAATATTATAATAGGCAATATTCTATTAAAATTTATTCTCCTAATTATCGAAAATGATCGAATCCACCTCCTGTAAACATTACACGTAGTTATGTCGATTACTGCAGAAGAGCAATGTGGTGAATAATTTCCTGATAATGTCTTCATACCCCGAAATTTCCCTTTCAGAGTATGTACGGGTAGAATGCAATATAGTTTACTGGTTTGAGTGCATCACGAGATGACGTTTCTGCGGCTCACACATTCTTCTGTTTTGCAGTTGTATGAAGATGCTTTGATTATTTATTACCACGAGTATAGTTTATTACTTCCTTAAAGTATTTTAATTCTCAATTTTATGAATGGCCTTATGAATAAAATGAAAGTACAAATATATGAAAAAAAAAAACAAATTTTAATAAATTTAAAACCACTTTAGAATTAGTAAAATTTCAAATATCTCAGTCTCAATATCAATTTTAATATTCATTTGATAGTTTATACATGATTACATGAAAAATCTAAATTTCCTTTTAATGTTTTCAATACAATTTCCATTTGAAATGTAGAAAAGAGATTTTTTGTTTATTTTTTACATACTTAATTATAATTTTCTATTTTTAATTTTTTTTTTTTGAATATAACACGCAAATTATTTAATTTAGATACTTAAAATTTCCATTTACTTAAAAATTAATATGAATTTCTTTTTAAATATTCCAGAAATAAACAAAAATCTATTTCAAATTATGATTATAAACAAAATTTTTAATTAATTTCAGATAAAAGTTTTAGGTATTTTATAAACTATTTAAATTATTTTTTGTTGTTACGATTTTATACTTTAAAACAGAACTAAAAAACTTAATGTCATTTTTAAAATTATTTCTTTTAATTTACCTGGTTGTCTGTTTCCAATCACTACAACATTATCTTCATCATTTTCAATTTCATCAAAATAATTATCTTCAATATGATTTGGTTCAACTTTTGATTGATAAACTAATTTTGGTATTAAAATTGAATCAAGATATTTTGTATCCTCGTTTCGTTCAAAACCATAAACTGATATTTTAAAATCAAAACTTTTTGGTTCTAATGCTGTAACAGTGCCAGTTAAAAAGCCACCTTCTTCTTCATCTGTTACTCCAAGAGAAAACTCGAAACCAACATTCTAAAATTAAATAGAAGTAAAAAATATCTTAGTTAAAAATATTTAAATTTAAAATAAGAAGATAATAAAGATATTTGAAAAAAAACCTAAAATTTATTAATATTGAAATTAAATACGCTTATTCAATTTTATTAAATTACCGCACGCACACCAAATGTTTATGTAAAAACTGAAATTGTATCATAGTTTTCTCATAAAATATCAAATACAAACTCACACCTTTTTATATTTTATAAATATATTTACATTTTAATATAATTTTATGTATATATAGAATATGTATAATATTTTTAATAAAAACTTACACTATCTGATCCAAGCTCAATATATGTTACAATTCGATTTTTTATCGGATAATGAAATTTAATGCTATTATTTGAATTCTCTCTTCTATATGGACTCCTCAATACATCTTTTATTATTAATTCATCACCTAAAAGCATACAATATGAAAAAGAAAGAAAATGAGAAAAACCAATAAATAATAAATAGAGATAAAAGATAAAATAATCATATAAGATAAATAAGTTTATACAAAAATGAAATATGCATACACACAGGGGCGGAATAAAGCCATAGATGAAAATACCACAATTTTTTTGTATGGAGAAGCAGAGAGAAAAGGGCTTATTGACAACAAATTTCGATGAGTCGCCCCTTGTAAATTAAATTGTAAACTAAAATTGAGAACTAAAAAGAAAACTTCTGTTCATTTAAATTTTTATACAAAGCTTATATTATATGGCTTTCGCCGAAAATACCACAATTTTTTTGTATGGAGAAGCAGAGAGAAAAGGGCTTATTGACAACAAATTTCGATGAGTCGCCCCTTGTAAATTAAATTGTAAACTAAAATTGAGAACTAAAAAGAAAACTTCTGTTTATTTAAATTTTTATACAAAGCTTATATTATATGGCTTTCGCCAAATTTTTCTTCCAGCAAGTATCATTAAGAAACTTTATTATTTTTTGTTTCTAAGGACTTTTAACTTTAATTTCTATATTATACAATTTTCACACATAGTGATTTAAGTATACTACATAAACCATATCGATTCGAAATTGTATATATTTCAAAATTAAGCTGAATCATTTGGAACCCAATTTTATTGCTACTTGAGTCCGAATCTGCATATTTATAGATCCGCCACTGCATATACACAATACACATTATACATATGTAATATAAATATTTTTGTACAGGAAGAAAAAAAAAACATATATATATCAAAAATTCATCAAAAAAATTGGATTTCCATAGAATATAAAAGTAAATTTGTAATCAATATAAAAAGAATGATTGTTTTTCATGTCATTCCGTTGATTGTTATTTATTTATAAAATACAAGTTAACCCTGAACCTCTTGATGTAATATAATTTTATTTTAAAGGTTTTCATTCTGTTCAATATATTATAATAAATACAAGGTAGGATTGCTTTTGCCCTATTTATTTATTTCAATATATAGTATTACAATATTTAGTATTATAATATATAGGTACATACGTGTGAGTATATGAAATTAGGAAAATATCAAAGTTGTTAATTGAAGGAAAAAACATTCCTACTTTTTATGTCTCTATTAAACTTTTTTAAGGTAAAATGCTTTATTATAATTTTATATTAGAATTCGTATAACAAAAAACAATGTTTCATATATAGAAAAGATGTTTTTAATTTTTTAAAATTACAAGTTTAACGAAATATATTTGTAAAAATATTTGAAAAATTTCAATCCAAAATTATAGAATTATAGACAATGAACGATTAATGAACCATATAAGGATATAGGTATTCAAAATATTCATCTAAAATCTTTTAACCATAACAATATTGCCTAATAGGGTCAACAATCACTAAATAGAATGAAATTTTTTGGAATGTTTGTTTAAATGTACGTATATATACATATGTATGTATATGCGGTCAATGTGCCTTTATTATAACGAAATCAAAATAACCTAATCATAAAAATATTTACACTCAAAACTATTTTCACTGTTTAATATTATAACTTGAACCAGAAAATAATTTTTATATATCAAATATGTATGTGTGTATTCAAAATTGCAAATAATTTTAAAAGCGTATACAAGTTGCTTTGTAAATGCATACTTACTTATGTAAATGTTATATATAGAGATGTTCGACCGTTTTTATTTAACATCAAATCGAACGTCAATTACTTTAACCTAACAATTCACATAGGCATATTCCAAGTGTTTTGAGTAAATTACGACTCTGCGTTATGAGGACTGACTTTTATCTAGAAATTTAGAGCCTAATCTAGCTAAAGACTCAGTGATTTTCTTCGTTTATGCATACTTAATATAAATATTTACACATTAATTTCAAACCTGCATAATTTCATTATTCTACTTTTGAGATTTTTTTATTTTCATAGATACTTCTACTGCTTACAACACAAGGATATTTCACACAAACGAAATATTGAAAATTTTACAAAAATTCTTTATGTATAGAATAAGCGATAAAAGTTAAAAAAAATACCAAATTTTCATTCAACTTCTTGTTTCTTATTTGTTTTGCTAATTTATTCAAAAAATACTTAAACGCGTTAACAAGATTTATTTGATTGTGAAAAAAGAACAATATAAAAAAAATTGGAAAAATTTTAAACATTTCTTCTAGACGATTTTTCGCATAAATTTACAATTTCTCATTTAATAAATTCATAAACTTCTTAATAAAATTGTTTTGAAGTTAATAAATTGCTAAGGTTTAAAATATTTATAATATGTAAGAATATTGTAAAAATATTTAAATGTAAGCTAAATTTTATTGAGTAAGCAATAGTCTGAATCTACTAAAGATGATCTGTTTTACAACATAAGGAAATATTAAGATGTGAATCAAATTACCTTCGTACACTTATATTAATTTTGAATGGTTAGAATATTGAGGTTAAAAATTAAATTTTAAATTTTAATATCATATCTACATATATTTTTATTTACCTGCATAATTGTGTATGTATGTTCAATTACTTGCATATATTTGTGAAATAAATCATAATATTAATTATTCCTTTTCTGAAATATTCATTTGATTTCATGCAACATTAAAATAAAGTCGTACAAATAAATTAAGCTAACAATAAAATTATTGATGCAAATGCAAAATTTAAAATATCCTGACATTTTTTTATTGTTATATGTAATTATTTTATTTCTTTATTTAAATATTGTGATATGCATATATAATATTTATTATTAAATATACATAAGTATGGAATTGAGTATAAATTATGTAGAACCATTACATTGATTTTATTTTAATTCTTATAGCTGCTACATACGTTATTGCATAAAATAATATCATGCAAATAATTGCAAAGTACAAACTTGATATGTGTGTATATGTATATAAAATGTTAAAAAATAAATTTAATTACGTCTATACGTACATAAATACGAAGAGTGTTTTTGAAATTCTTATTCGCGTTTCAATACTTTAAGTGCATTTTTAAAATTCTCTACATAAAAATTACATCATAAATGAATACAGTTCGCGGCGAGTTTTTACGATTATATTTCAAAATCAAAATAACTTATAACTTATAAATAAAATAACTTATAAGAACATATTTACTATACACCTTAAAAATCTCTTTATAATGGCTTATTTGTGGAGACTTGTCACTTCAATAAGTTAATACATCGTAAAAAGCTGATTTATATCGTAAAAACTTCGAAATATTTAATGTGTTAATCAATGACTTTTATTTACAATTGTAGTTCTTAATTGTTACAGTAAACATCACTGCTGTACATCATATGCTTCTCAGAATACCCTGCATTATTTAATTACATTTCTCCTTTACTAAGAGTTTACATAGATTCTCATATACTAAGAGTATTTTCATTAGAACCATCCCGAAATATTTCTATACGTTTTATTGCAAATATTTTTAGATACGCAATAAATATATAAACATACACATCGAGGGATTTATATACATGTTATGTAAATAAGTCACGACAGAAATTTTTAATGCTACAAAATATTAATGTACTTTTTTCATTCATTACTTATACAACCACCTTAAGAACAACTTATTTAAATTGCTGAAAAAAAAAATTATAAAATTTCATTTATTTTAAATCTTTTTAATTAAAAAAATAATTTTTGTATTTCGCACAATAAATTTCAGTATTAAGAGAAGCAAAATACTTAATATTAATTATTATTTGTAAATTTTAATAATCTTTATGTCTCTTTTGATTAATAAGTCAAATGGAATAAATGGTTTGGCGAATTTAACTCGAAAATAAATTCTACACATAAAATATAGGACTGGAATAAAGATATTTCTATTTTTAATAACCCATTAAAAATTTATAAAAATTATTTTATCGCAAAAAAATAAAATTTTCATCCTTAACTTCAAAATTAAATGTTAATGAACTTTTATAATATGATGCTTTATAGAAATTTTTATAGATTCATCTATATACAAAATCATATTAAATAGGCATTAATTATTTTTTTGTTCAGATGTTATTAGCAATTCTAGAATGCCTATCTTAAATTTGAAAGGAACTCAATGTTCACGCATAGTGAATTTATACTTCCATTTCCAATATTAGAACGTAAAGATGTACATAACATATATACATATGTATTTTACCAATGCCCACTGGTGATATGTAATAAGCCGCACATCCTCAATATTTCAAGTAATGTAAGTAATAATTACACATTTGGTTTAACCTCCGAATCCACAAATTTTGAAAAATGTTAATCTTTTGTCGGCGATTTTTTCTAAAATAAGTAGAAATATTATGAAGTTTATCATACTTTAATAATACCAAAAAAGTAACAAGTTACATGATCCGACTACAAAATATTATTTAAAGGTACGGAAAATTGCACATACATACTACTTTATCTTAAGTGAAATATCAATTTCAATGTTTTTCTAATCTATATTTTTGCTTTGAATTATAATTTTGTATTTCCTCCTAGGTATATGCAATATGATTTCGTAACCAAACTTTGTTTTTAGAACCGATTTATACATAACATGAACTTGTTTTTAAAAAATATTATTGTGTTCGCTCTTCTTTAATAATATTTTGTTTTTATATCGTAATGCATTCGATTTTTTTGCACCAAAATAAAATTTTTAAAATACAAGTTCTAACAATTTTGTGTTATGGGCATAGAACATTTCTCAACTTACGTATTTATTGTAACATTTTTCATAACCATCATTTTAATTAATGTGCTATATTCATGAAATACCTTTCTTGCCCACAAAATATTCTTTGGATTTTTACTCAAATAAAATATTTAAAAAGTATGTGCTTATTCGGACCCAACAAATTATTTAATACTATTAATAATTTTTTCATAAAATTTTGTTATTTGACAATTTTATAACAAAATTTATATACCACCTATTAAAGTTTAAAATTACGCGATTTTCTTCTTTTCGTCAACCAAAAAGAAAAACAATATTCAAATCAAAATAAATTTAGCGGAAATAAAATTAAAATTTTAACAAAACAAATATATTATTACATATATGTATATACAATTATTATTATGTATTATCAAAAAAAAAACTTAATCAGAAAAATAAAATTCTTATGCATGACTATATAAAAAGTTCCATAAAGTTCGTTGATTTCCCAGAAAATGAAAAAAACAACAATATTAAATTAAAAATCATACAAAATTCTTCAATGTAAAAATATTTTTAGTGCGATAATATTAAAAATATTATTCGAAAAATTCATATTTAAAAAAGAAAAATTTTCTTTTTATATTTGAACAAAATAATTTTGTATACATGTGTTTTTTTAAATAAATTTAATTTGCTTTAAAAATTGGCCAAAATCCAATTCACAAAAAAAAAAAAACAAAAATAATTTTCGCATGTTTTGATGACACATTTTGACATCATACGCTTTTTGTTGAATGGGTTAATCATTTTCATTATTCTAGGAAAAAATCTTTACATCAAATTAAGTACGTCAAGGTTGTCTGCTAATAATAAATAGTATATAGGTATGTGGCTAAAATTACAACTTTCACTTAAACAATTCACTAAAAATGTTAAAAAAAAAAATGGTTTTAATTTAATTTTTTTATTTTTTATTCCCTTTTGCTTTTTTTTTTTACTAATTTTAATTTTTCTTTTCATTTTTGTTAAAGTAATTATTATTTTGTTTTTGCTATAACATCAAATTTTGCTAACACTATTAATTTTAAAAATAATAATATAGAACACTGTAATATTTTGCTAATATAATTAAATATGTCACCTAAATAGTATACTCTAAACGAGATAAAATCTTTTTTTTTTTGGAAGATTACTTCAATTATATGATTTGAAAATTAGGGTGATATGGTAAGAAAAAAGCATAGTCATCATTGTACATTTAATTTTGTACAATTAATGTAAAGAAAATTAAAAGAGGAAAAGAGATGTAAAGCGCCACAAAAACAAATTTTTATTCTCAAAAATATTTAAAGAAAAGTAAGTAACAGTATGACAACACTAAAATCAATTTCTTGTGGTAATACTTCTTACAAATGGTAAGCCGATATTGGCGCTCTCAAAAATTTTAGATTTAAGAATTTACATGAGTTTTTTCAAATTTGCTTAAAGAATACAAGTTGTTTAAAGAAATTTTAGCAAAATTTTACGGACCATGAAAACTTACAACCTTACATTGATCCTACTTACACGACTCAATTTCTTACAATATATGTATGTAGATTATACAATATAAATAAAATTAATTACCGAAAATTGAATTCAACATTTCTAATGCTTACCCCATTTAAAAATTTGATATTAATCTCAAATTATTAAACGGACTAGCGAAACTGCAGAATTATTAAAGTTTTATGCGATATTTTAACCATATAACAAAGAAGCCTTTCTTTGTTCAATTTTCGACGAGCTATATAAAATAGAATTATCAAAATAATACCAAAAACGCTTGTTTTTATTTAGTATTCAAAAAATTGTAACAGCAGTATAAGCAACAATAGTACTGAATACAGCAACTTGTACAATAACATCACATGTACAAGCTTTTAAAATAAATTGTACCGAAAAATTCTAATCATAAAAATCTCTTAGCTACACAAAAATCCACAAAAGAACCTGTTCAATTTATTGCAAAATTTAACAATAATTTAAATGGAGTAGGTTTTACAAATAAATCTAAAACGCATAAATTAATAAAAAAAAAGTTTTTCTTATCAATGGCATCAAAAGTTTCTGAAAATCAAATTTTCGGTTTCTATTAATAAACCCTTTGAAGCATAAAATAAATAACAGAAAAACTTTTTTTTAATTCTAGAGTAATTTTACATTCATGTTGAATTTTTTTTTTTTGTAATCTTCTATCATTAAAAATAATGATTACGCGATATTTAAAATGATGATTACGCGACAGATGAAATTATTGTTAGATATATAATTTTGTTTGTATATGTATGTACCAGAACTAGAAAAAAAAAAACAAATTATTATCATAACATATTTTATTTAATAGCTTACAATTTGCTAAAATTAAAAAAAAGCATTCATCAATTTTATTCATAATGATTTTATTGTTATTAATTTAAATAGACTTAATCTATGTTTATAGAAACACAGCCAGTACTTATTCTAAAGAGCATTATAAAGATTAAAGTAGATTTTTCTTTTTGTATTTTGAAATTCAATTCAATTAAAATTCTTTCTTATAAGTGGTTGAAACATCGTATTGTGAAATTAATGAAATATTGTGAATTACATTTAAAATCTTCTCATAAAATTCTGTATGAATAAAGCTAAGGAATTTCATTTAATGAATTGAATTTTTGTTTTCTTAATTCCAATATAAAGAAATTTTCTACAGTAATTATTTTTGAGGTTCTTTAAAATTTCATGTCATTCTTACATTTCACACAAAATATTTCAGAAAATTAAAGGCTAAATTTTCACTTTTCGCTAATCTACTTTTGTTTAATTATCAGGCTAATCACCAATAATGTACAAGATTTGTGAAAAATTTCAAAAATCATCTAAAATATTTAAATTAAAATTGTTTTAGAGCCAATGTTCATTATGAAAATGAATATTCAATAAAATTTGAGTACAAATTGGCTCATCTTAATATTATCGTTAAGAAATCTAACCCCAATTATATTTTGTGTTATAAAACTCATATTATGCATACGTATACTATATTTAAAATTTATTCCATGGGAATACTTTCATATGATTTATGATTTTCCAATTCTTGCGATAGCGTAATGTTTTCAATATCAATTACAATTTCATTAATTAACTTCGCACATTCAAATCTTACGCACATAAATAATTTATTATTTAGAAAACGAAAATTTCTTGAAAAATTATTTTCGTCTATTTTAAATTAATTTCAATCGATTTTCACATTATTTTTTATAATTATTAATTAGGTATAGGCAAATGGACTAGTAAAATATGCAAATTAAATAATTTAAAAATATGTGAAATGTTCAATGACATTAAAATTTTTTTCGATTTTGACCATTAATAAAAAGAAAAAAATTTTGTCAAATACATAATTGGGTTAATTGAAATGTTAAGAGGACAAATTAACCATTTTTAATTTAAAATTTAAATATTATAGTTACTTTCTAAAAATACAATTTCGTTTAGAATATACTTTTATTATTTCTGTTCCAATTATGGACCTGATCGTCTATCTCGCTATTTTACTCGAAAAATTAAAAAAGGCGAGTAGCTTTCATATACTTGTACAACGTAATATTCGAGTGAGAAGTATTTCTGTTTTTTTCTAAAATGCATACAAAATTTATTCACTTTTGAGTTTTTGAGAGTAAAATATTCAGCCGATAATTTGCGAAAAATGCAAGAATCCAATTGAAAAATAAGTAATCTTATTTGAAAAGTGAAATATCCGTTAGAAAATACTGATAATTCTAGTTTGAAAAGAATAAAAAGTGTTTAAAAAAACGAAATACACGATCAGACTGTATGGTTCTTCTCTTTTGTTATAGAGAAGAAATTTTGTTAGAAACTTTTAAAACACATCGTTGTTGCACAATCACTTATTTTTGTTACTTAACTAAATAGAATAAGCAAAAGGCATGCAAATTCGAAAAAAATAAAAGTTAGAGTGGCCGTTTCTGTGAATATCTTACAATTGAAACAAATAGTATGATTGTTTAAAAACCGGGAATCGCTATAAAAAATTAACCAACGTTTGATTCCAGATAACATTGATTCTACTTGTTTTTTTTCAAGTACTTTTATACTCCTTCATTATGTTAGAAAGAATAATTCCTTTAATTTTAACGAAAGTTGAGAATTATGTGAAGGTCAAACGGTTGTTTTAAAGTCGTTGTGTTAATAATTTTTTAAATGCATTTTGCAAAAATCCTTAAAAACTTCTGACTAAGTTTAATTAACTTGTTAAAATTTCTTATTGTTATCTTAAATTTTCGATTGAGTTATGGTTTTCATGTCATGCTGTTGATACCATAGTGACCAAAATGATATTAACAAGTCAATTTGGTTGATAATATTCGGCTCTCATAGTTACAGTTATATGTAAGCGCATTAGCGAAAATTTCTAATAAAGCAAGCATTATGTTTTTGAGGAAAAATAACTACTTATATAATATTAAAAAATTTTTATCCAACCCAAAAAAAAACAAAAACACAAAAATTGTAAAAAAACATTCTATTGTTAAAAACAATAAAAGTTCTTAAAAAGTTTTTCCAGTTTGGTGTTTAGTTTATTATTTTTAGATCACAGAATTTAGGTCGGTCGCAAAAATAAAATTTGCAATTTATGTTCTCTAACTTTTTCATTTTGCTTTTGTTTCTATAAAAGAAAACATTTAAAATATAATTTGAAAAAGATAATTATTAAAAAATAATATCATAATGGAAAAAACAAAGCCTATAATGTTAATAATCTTTTGTACTAAAGAATTTATAGAGCATATCCTATTATAAAACATTTTATAGAAGAAATCGTTTAGACATAATCGAGAGTACACATAAGAGAAGTGTAAAAGCAAATATATATGAAAGAAGAGGAGAAATCATTTATACAAGCAATTAAAGTGTAATTGTACATAAACATTTTAAGTACTTGTATGGTATTTTTGTTATCCTTTCGATTTAGAACAACAATGTTGTATTCTTTCTAAATACTTTGTTACAAATGAAAAAGAAAACAATAAAATTATATTAATATTGGGTACATTTTTTACATGAAAAAACCAAAAACACAATGCCTGATTATCAAAAGAATTTTAAAACAGTTAATACCATAAATTCATACAACAGTTAGAGTAAATGTTAAGAAAACTTTAATCCACAGTAATTTCTAGAGAAAAAAATCTTAACTTTAGTGAATAAATTTGTGAAACATCGTCATTTATAATGTCATAAAAATTTTATGTATAAATCAGTTTCCTCATTTTAGTTGATATTTAAAGAGTAAATGACTTATTTTATTTAAAATTATTAGTCATTATTCTCTTTTAATATTCCTATATGTATACATTACATATATGAACTCATCGGGTTTATTTTGGCATAATTATTATTTAATGCATATTTTGTTATAAATAAAAATAATATAATTTTATTATGTCACTAGTTCTTAAAATAATTTTAAAATTCAATGTAAATTATAACGAAAATTCAAAACAAATAATTGAATATGACGATGATGGTTTTTGCTTTTGTTTGCTTCTTATTTAATTTGATAGCATGTCATATAGAAAATTTTTAAGTAATGAACGTTGCACATTTACGAAAATAATTATTACATACAGTATGAACTTGAATTATTATATTTTTTAAATATATTGAATTATTAAATTTTTTTAATCTTCCGTTATCATTCTGCCTTATGCAACAAATGTTAGTTAGTATAAAAGTTCGCATAACCGCAAAGTCTAATAATAATAATAATAATTAACAGAGTACTTTTTAAACAGCTTCGTACTAATTGTATGTTATCAATTACTACTAATGTTTATGTTATTATAGAAAAAATGAAATTCAAAACGATTAAGTCTTTTAATTAACTTTATAATTAATTTGGTATTTAATATAGTATAGATATTCAGAAATGTTTCTAATTATGAATGCATAAGTATCATAAAATTCTAACTCATACAAATTTGAATTCCATTTCTTATGAACCGGCGATTACATTTTATTTTGCAATAATAATACTTAAAATATTACTTGTGTATACCCTCAGCTGCTAAGCCGATTATTAGTCCACAAATTTCAAATATTGCCTATATTTAGGTGCAACAAATTTTATAATAGTAGAAATAAAATCAAGTCCAATTTTTATCAAGTTCAAAACAATTTTTCAATATTAGAACATACTTTACTAATACTTTCTACTATCTTTGTAGAAAGTTCAATGATGAGAAGAGTAATTCTATCGTTGCAGATAGTGCTACTGGTACCATCATTGAATTGTTGAAAAAAAATTAAGAAAAAATATTTGAAACTTAAAAAAATTTACTTCGCAATTAAAAAACGAGTTATTTGATAAAATATTGGATAAATCGGTTAATTGGTTAGATATAACAATATTGCTTGAAATATTTTTTCCAAGCTCCAAAATTTGGAATTAGAATATATATTTGGATCGGAATACATGATCACATAATGATTTTCATTTGAAATTATAAAAGTTAAAGCTAGAAATTACCATTTAGGGCGAAAAAGTAAGTAAGACAAAGCATATTTAGAAAAACTGTGCAATTTTTTTTTAAAATATTGAATATTGTTTCCCTATAAGACACTTGAAGCTTGTTAAAAATTCGACTAAAATAAATTTAAATAATTAGAAATTTTTTTTTTCAAATTCAACAATTTTTTCAATAAAACACATTTAAATACATAATATATATGTAGGTATACAAATAAAATATTTGTAAAATTTCAATTTAAAAAAAAAAATACCACAAAATTTCAAGTAAATAAACCGCAAATGTAAACAGAAAATGGGCTTTTTTTATTTTGTTAATTATATAAACATTATTTAGTTTCTTTTTTTTGTTTTAATATGTGCAATTATATAAACATTATTATTATGGTGGCGTAAGAGTTCAAATCAAATCTATAAACCTCTAAAATAATTTTAATAAACTTCCTCTTTTGAATTTAAATTATATAAATTTATTGCTGATATTAAGAATAATAATGGCGCCACAACATTACTTTTTTTTTATGTTTTTTACTTTACTATTCAATCACTCACACGCACAATAATTGACATTATAGCGTTCTTCTTAGATATTGGACCTTATACTCATTAATCAATCTGAAAATTCTAATTAGGCCTACACATTTTTATCTATACACATGCATACGTATAATAAATTTGTATATGATTTTTTTTGCCTTATTTTTTATTTTAAATTTTTTAATTAATGAAAAAAGAATAGCTATAGAAATAAAAACAAAATTTTTGTTTTAAATTTTGTTTTTATTTTTTAATTTTGTTTAATAAAAAAAAAATGAAAATTTTTTAATATATTTTTATTTATTTCGAAATGTCCGAACTACCCTTGGCACTTAATTTTAATTCCATTGAATTTTTGCTACATATTTTGGTTTGAATTTATTTCAAATTAACTGGGTCATCACTTATGTGTGCTTTTCCTTTTTTCTTTTGTAATAAATTAACACTTAAATATTAAATAATTAATGATTGTAATATGGTATGGAAATGCAAAATATATACAATGATCTCAAATTTTACGCAACTAAGTTCGATAATTAATTCGATAATAACATCAGAATACTCGAAATTATGTAATAAGTATACAGTTTTACTGGAAAAACTAATAGACAATACCTGGTTCTCTGGAACCCATCGAATGAAGTGGTCCATTATTTTCATAAAAACTTTCCAGTTCGGGTCTACCATTTACAATTGTTGTTGTACTACATAAAATTAAAGTTAAAATTACGGCAGCAATTATTTTACTTGGTATTGAATACGATAACATTTTTCCGCTTTTTATTTAATTTTTTTCTTTATTTTTTTCTATTATTTTTATTTAAAATGATCACTTATTATCTATCTAAAACCGCTTAATTTCATATAATTAATTTTTTTTTTTGTCAAAAAATAACAATTTTTGCACACTACCCGAACCGTAATTCTATTTTACACGTTCTTTTGTATTTAATGCTTTTTGTTGTGAACTTTACTTAAGCTAAACAAAAATCATACTGAAAAGACTCCTGTAATATATTCAAAATCACTCTGATCACTAAAACAAATTGAGAATTGAGTGAAATTAAAACATAAAAAAAAAAAACAAAAAAGAACAAAATTTTTTTTTTCAAACCTAGTAAAATTGTATAAGAACAAATTAATATAGAAATTTAATTTTGAATATTTTCGCAAATACTTTAATACAATTCCTTATTAAATATATGTATGTGCACTATATAGAATTGAAATATATAATTATTTAACCAAAAATAATAATGTAGTAAGTTCATTTTCATAATTTTATAGAAAATTTTAATTTAGTTTATCGTTTTCTCTTTTTGTTATAACGCAGCAAATAACACAAAATTTCCTAACATTTTCTATATTCTAATAAAATTTTCACCTTGATAAAAATCTATACAACTAAATAATTTGAGATTCAAATTTAAGCTATAAAAATTTGTAATATACTCTAAAAATAATCAGTTCAGCCAATTAATTGTAATTGCTAAATTGTCTAAATAGTAAAGTATTGCTGCAATTTTCTTGCTATTTAACTCACAATTTCTTATTAATTTTGTATTAATATCATGCTTTAAAATGCACAGTCAGTGTCAAAAGAAATTTGCCAATTGTATTTTCAAATTTTAATTACTATACTTTATCAAAATAAATTTGATCTAAATTAGGGGTTCAGGCAGACATACAATTTTTAGTTTTTCAACTGTTTGATAACTTATTCGTGTTTCATAGGCTTATACACAAGCGTGCACCCATGGCATTGAATGATCGCATGCAATTTAGTAATCAAACAGTTTGTAATTTCTTGTATATACATTAATTTCAAATATAAAACCTGTAATCAAACGGAAATTGCATACCTGTCTGAGACCTTAGCATATACTTAATTTGACAGAGCAGTTTAATAAACTTTTTAAAAAAAACCTATTCATTTAATTTTTTTTATTGAAATATTCCACATACGAGTATTGGATTCTCTTCAACATCAAAAAATATTTTTCATTCTAAATCTTCATAAAATCTGTTTTATGTCGTCCAAATTCGTCAATATTAAAAATGGTATATAGAACAATTTTATTTTGAGGCAATATAAACAAAAATTATAATCGAATCGTCTTTTCATTAAGCAAATTGAGTTGATTCGGACTCGACGCTGTTTTAATATATGAAAAAAAACATACATATATACATGTACATATACATATATTAACTTTTTTCGCAATAGAAAAGCTTTGGTTGCTAATTTATTGAGACAATTTCTGTTCTCTATACAATTTTCTTCTTGTACATACATTAAATTCTTCAAAAGAATAATAATAATAAAAAATGAAAAGAAAAATACATAAGTAAAGCAGAAATAATTTTTCCCTATTCTAAAAATAATCGCATTATTTTGTTGACATTGAAAATCTTCGATCGCGTTCATCGCATTTTGAAATTTATGATGAATAAAGCAAAAAAAAAAATAAATAAATAAATATTTTTTTTTATATAGAAAAGCTTTTCGCGCATTTTACTTACGTATTTGACGTATGTATGTACATATATAAAATGTAAATCGTATTAGCGTAACTGATGCGTACCCCTTTACTTTATGTGTATATTATTACTGTCTAGGAGGGTGTATCAAAAAAATAATTTATTATCAATACAAAAATCTTGAGAACTATTATGCTTTAATAAAAATTTGTTTTATTTTCTTTTTATTTGCTATAGTCTAAATATTTAAAATTATTAAAGCAGAAATAAATTCCTTTTTCGTTTATAACACAAAATAAAGAAGAGTTTTAATGTTGAATGGTTTATATGACCTTAAGCATTTGTAATATGCTTGATTATCACTGGAAACTAAGAAAAATTAAAATCAAAACATTTGGAAAATAAAATTTTATTAATTTTTGTAGAAATTTTCTTTTAAAACAATTTTCAATTTCGAAATTCCTTCTTGTTCTTTTAGAAAAAAATCAGCTACACGAAACTCGCAAAAAAGAGCTTCCAACAGGTTTAAATTGTTAAAAGCAGTTGAAACCTATATAGATTCAATTTGAAACCTGATATCGCAACACGAAAATTTAACAAGATTTTTGTATTAAAAAAACTTATAATATTAAGAATCTTTTCATTATGTGCCTCAAGATAACTAGGTCAAACGTAAATTTCACATACAATATGTTATTGAAAAAAAACAAACAAACGCAATTTGATTATTTATTGTTAAGGTTATTATCCGTTACGTTTATTTTCTATAACAATTCTTAATTATGTAGGGGTAAACCAAAAATTCTTGTATAATATTGATTAAAGTTTAAATTTGGCGTAAAAAAAGCATTTAAAATTGGTTAATACTAAAAAATAATGGACCCGCCACGAAGTTAGAAATAACTCATAAATTATTCTTTAAGTTCTTCGTTTTAGTCCAAATATAAAAATTCAATATTAGAATTATTTTTGGAGGTTTTAGTTTTTTAAGTTTGCAATTAAAAGTTTTAAGTTTTACTCGTAATTTTCTTAGGATTTTTAGTTTATACTTATAGAGGGTGCAAATACTTTCATGGCAATTGCAATTGCTTAAAAAAATTAATTGCAACAGCAATAATTTCTCACAATTTTTGGAAGTTAAATGCACATTACTCACTTTCAAATCTAATCATACTTCCGTTTTATACATTGCGCAATAAACGACAATTCTTTTTTTTTGAGTTTTTTTTTGTACTGTTACATAAAAAATTATCAAATTTACAGTAAATTGATTGACTACTTTCTAATGTAGAAGACATCTTATAATTGAACATGAAAAATGTGTGAATAAGTGCGATCATAATTATTCAAAGGAATGCGTTTTTGATTTTATTCTTGTAGTAACTATTTGATACTTTTATAAAATCGCAACTATGAAAATAAATTTTTAAAAATATTCCGACATTCTACACCAGTAATCCACACGTTCAAAACTCAATTTTTTCCCTTAACTTTAATGACGTAATGAATATGCCACCTAAGAATGTTCTTGCGAAATTCAGGTTTATCTCTATCTCCAGATGTTTAAAGAAAGACGTGCCATTTACTTACATATATACTTATATAAATATAGATAGATATGTATGTATGTAGATATACATAGAAAACATATAGCAAAATTTATTATACATTGTGATCAAATTTTAATTTCCTTTTAGCACATTTCCAATTAAATTGGAGAAGTATGCTTATTCGTTTGAGTACGTCATTTTTTTGTACGTCATTCTCACTACAAAAAATTGCCTCCAAATATTACAAACATTTCGCTCAAACTTTTTTTTTGGCTAAAAAAATAATTGTATATTTATCTTAACTAGCCTGACTTGGCAGCCGAAGCCAAATTATTAACGATTTTTATTTTTTTCTTCATCCTATAAATATGTAATAAATATGGTACATTTCAACACAATATCAATGAGAATAATTTGACTGAAGGAATATTTTAGAAGTTGAACAGAAATGTTCTTCTTTACAAACCATGGGATTGATCCGAAATTATTAAAGTTTGTACCTCTATTATACATACACATAAGTAAATTTAGATATGGGAAATATAAGCAGTGACAACAAAAATTATTATTCAACAAAAATATTTTCTATACTTACGAGTACATGCAATATGCTTCTGCATTATTCAACAAAATTCCTATAAAATTTGAACACAACCACAGGATATAAAATTGTAATTTTAAACTGAAATATGAGTAAAAAGAAAAAAAAATAAAACAGATTTAAAGATAACATTGTGTGTGTATAATGTTATCTGTTATGTTTTATAAATATTTAATTTTTATAATAATGTTGTTGTTACAAACAATATTATAATTATTATCTATTGTATCAATTTATTATGTGACAAACTTGTTATTTTAACCATTTTACTTATTTACCATTGTTATACACTTTATAATTGATGAGAGAAACTAAAATATGTATATATATGTACATACAATATAATTATTTGTGATTTCATTATTAAGCTATCCAAAAACATTTCACATTTGCGGTTAAATATTTTTATTTATCAGTTTTTTCTCTTTGTCAAATGTTAGAATTATTTATAAAGTAAAATTTTAATAAAGTAAAATGTGGCCACAGAAACTTGTTTCAAAATGTATAAATATATATGTACATACATACGCACATATGAGTTTACAGTGTATAAATACAAAATCCATTTTTTTTGGAAAATTTAAATTATACTGTTAACATATTATTTTCAATAAAAATAAAATTATCCTTTCGTTCATCTATCAGTTCGTCTATCCGTCTATCGTCTGTAATACTTTTATACAAAACGGAAAATTTCTGTAGAAATGAAATTTTCAGTCATCTCAATTACCCTTCAAATTATAACATTCAAGCCTTTCAAATTCGATTTTTTCGACAACCTTAAATCAATGCATGTCAAAACGCTCATATTTATACATATATATACATACAAGTACATTAATCGTTAATATATAACGAATATAACGATCATTTTTCCTATTAAACATATAAAGACAACAATTTGTTCTGCTTTAGTAAATCATAGCTAACTACTAGAATGTTGATAGAAAATGTGACTGTAAGCTGTCCTTTCAGTTTGTCGTCAGATTTTCATTTTCAATCTCGTTTCTAAGAATAAATTTATGAATCGAGTTTCTTATTGTGCCCATTAATGTAATAATGGCGAGTTAACGAGTTAATTTCATATTAAAAAAGAAGTGTTAAAAATTTAATTTTATGATTTAAAAAACTAAATCCGCATGCATATAATATTTGAGAAATTCGGCATGGTTATCGAAAAAACTAAAGATTTCCTCAAACGTTAAAATAAAATTCTCAGAAATCAGTCAATCACGAGTCACAAATTTTATAACTATGTACCAATAGTAGCTGTTATATTTTACAATATTGTGTATTTTCAGTATTAAACTAATTTAAACTTAATAAGCACTTTTATCTTAACAAAATAATTTCACAAAGTGAAAATATATTTTCTTTAGACAAATTCAAATAATATTTAAAATTGAGTGATTGCCTTTAATTTTAGTTTAAATTCAATTTCATATAAAATATATGAGATACAAAAAATTCAATCACTCTCGATAAAACTCTGTTCCGAAACACATGCATGTACTCTTTACGATAGTTATTGTATAGTCTTTATTTAAAATACAAACGCACCTATGGTTAAATTTCTCAGCTAATATATTGAAAGCTATTGCAGTATACTACTAAATTTTTTGCCTATTTATTCCACTATCATAAAATTATTTCTGTTTTTATGTTGTTATTAGTACTAACATATTTTTTATGTATATAGCGCGTGTGAGTGCATAAGTCATGTTTACATGAAAACAATCCATTATTCAATATTTAAATATCTATGTAAATCATCTCAATTAATTTAATGGAGCATAAATTAATATATTTGTACTAAAATACTGCGTAACAAAGAAATCGATATATTAAAAATGAATTAATTTATATTTAAAATTGCGCTTCGTGTATAATTGTGTGTGAATGTGTAGAATATATATATATAAAAATATACAATTTGATATATAATATACAACAATTTAATTAAACTAAGAGTTAGATAAAATTTATTATAAGAGAAATTAAAAAAGATGGAGTTAGTCGGGCCAACTCTGTGACTGTGATATTTGTATACAGAACAGATAATGTAAAAGAACATTATCTAAATGATGATCCTTTCACTGAATTGTTTATAACAATTTGCACTCTTTGTACATGGAAGAGCTTTTGGGATATGATTAAATAATTTTTTTTAGACCAGCTACCACATAAAATGACCTAAACACAAGTAGGATTGTTTTTTTCAAAACAATAGTCTTCTAATTAGATTTGCAAAATTTTAACATTGCAACTTCAATATGTTTTCAGATATTATGAAGAAATTATTTTTTTTGAGGTTTGTAGCAGCAATCTTTATAAAATTAAATTTTATTGCAACCATAGCATTTGTTATGCTCTTATCGCCTATGCAAAGTCTGAGCACTGTAGCTTTCGTCGTATGTAACGCTCATTAGTTAAAATTTAATCACTTTAGCCAATAAGGTCTTTAATGTGCGAGTATTTTATATTTCTAATTATTAATAAGGTTTTTGCACAACTGATCGAACCGAAATTGAATCTATCGAATGAAGTTTTGACGATAACTGCAATGATTAATGTAACAATATTTTATTCGCCTTTTTGAGCTAGCGCTGGCATGGTCATTCAGAAGAATAGGACCATTGATACAAAATTCGACATGGATAAGATGATCTATATTTTTTAGTGTTACAAACGGAGTAATTAATATACATATTTCAACACCATTCAAACACACATTCGCGCGGATATAAAAATAAGGAGTACATGCATTTATGCACAATTTATATCTTCTTTTGTCCACATAAAAGCAAACGACAACGCGAAAATAAATCATTATCTAACTAGAATTCTAGATGATAGAATTAAAATACAAAATATATGATCGTTAATTTTCTTTACTAACGTTACTACTAACATTTTCAAAGGTATCCTTTTCTCATAAATCAAATTAAAAAATTCTTTATTTTAGTTATTATATTTAATGCAATTTATAGAAAGAGTAATTTGAATAACGATTTTCTATATCTCTTTTTTTATCCTTTATTTTTCTAGGGCACAATTCAACCATATACATTACACTCCTATACTTGTGTTACACAATATTAGCGTTATAAACAACAATCCATTAATTCTAATGTTGACCTGGTTAAAAAAATAAAAAAAATTCTTTATGGAAAAAAAAATATATTTAACATTACAGTTCTTTTTTTGTACATCCGACACTTTCTGCACCTTTATTGCTTGCTAAAATATATTTTCACCATTTATCATACCGCGATAAAATTTATCATTTTTTTGTTTTTCAAATATTTTATTTTTATAGATATACATATATTTATAAAAATAATAATTTTTTGCTAAATTAGTAATTGTTATACATATAGAAGAGAAATTCGAAATTGCAACGAAAACAGAACATTAAACTCTAATTCTCCTTTACTTTTAGGAGATAATTAAACCTAAAATTTCTTTTCAATATTCGAACACGTAACGGTGAAAGGATCAGAAGTGCCAGTCGCATTTAAATTAATTTTAGAAATAGTTGACGTGATAACTGAGTTGAAAAGGTCTATCTTTAGTACAAGAAAGCTGTAGGTTATAATTTACCGTATACAAACTCTTATATTAAATTTTAAAACTATTTTCATAATAAATTAAAAACACTATCTTATGAGTGTGCTAACTCTTTCTTAAAATTTCCAATAGTTTAATAGAACAATTTTCACAACCTTATTCAATATTTGCGCTAAAATATAAAAAATATATTTATCAAAACTTTTATTATTCGGAAAATAAATATTGGAGTCTGTTATATATTGACCACATTGGATTTTTTTTAAGTTAATATGATGGATTTGGTGTGAATTTAGCGTGTATATGTATATGAATTTATGATGGATAAATGTATCTAATTAAAAAAACAATTTAATCTAGATTTGCGTTTAGAAAATATACAAACAATTTTGATTTTTAATTTAAAATTTATTTTGTTCCTCAATGCATATTTACCTATTTAACATGTATAACACTTTATAAAATGAATTCGCACAGATACATATATAAAATATACATACATTGATTACAATTTCATTAGATCAGGAATATTATATTTCTAAACCACCTACATTTAAGCATATATTTGACAAGTTTACGCACCATATATTTATTATACAACGTCAGAACATTGTATTACAAAATTAAAAATATTAAATTAAAAAAAAAAATTATTTACACTACATATACATCGCATACAAATTCTGAAAAAAAAAATTAAATTAAAACAATTCATGTTAACTGATGCAAAAATTAAAATATTTACTAAGGTAAAAATTAGAGGAAAAATGGAAAAATAAAAAAAAAAAATTTTTCTATAAAATCAAACATGCCGTTTAACCCTGAATTTTCAAATTTCCAATTTTAATCTCTCTTAATATAGCTACGTAATGAGAAATTTATAAAATAAAGATATTACAAGAGAACGGTTTGGTTTTTAATATTAACCATAAAGATTAAACCATAATGTGATGACGCACTTTTTAGTGTTAATTCAATCAGGGTGGATTCATTTGTTTTTCTCTTTTAAGCTGTGCTATTTCAAGTTCAACTAATTTTTCGTTAACATGATGGTTTAGTTACTTTTCACTTTTAAGTTGAGCGGTTTCTTATTTACACAATATTTGACACTTGTTTGAAAAAAATAGTATACAATTGTGTAGTATAGTTCAGCGCATAAGCTAATAAAATAATTGACATTTTACGTAAACCTCCGCGCTAAAGTTGTAATTGAGAGGGAGAAAAAGAAATAAAAATAAAGGTAACGTAAATTTCATACAAAATATGAGTCCATTTACACTTTGATTTACAATGACTTTTACAATAGTTTAATTAAG
Organism: Condylostylus longicornis; assembly: GCF_029603195.1. Taxonomy (NCBI): domain Eukaryota; kingdom Metazoa; phylum Arthropoda; class Insecta; order Diptera; family Dolichopodidae; genus Condylostylus; species Condylostylus longicornis. The sequence goes on from NW_026577983.1 coordinate 693,625, forward strand.
AATGTTCCGCATAGATTAGTTAAAAAAAATTCTAAAAAATTTACTTTTAAAACGAAATCTAAATCATTAAAAAAAATTAAACTAAAACCAAAATAAAAAACCAAAAATAAAATAGCTGCTTTAAAATAATTTATAATTGAAATTTTTAACGTTAAAACAAAGCCTTCACTCATTGAATCGTACACATAATTTGATTGGCAAAATTCATTTCTTAATTATACTTTCATATGCATTGTATATTTCTGCTAACATATTAGATTCTATGTCAATTATTAATTTCAATATTGGATGAAATACTTTAAAATCCACTTAGTCGACTGAAGAACTTCTTACAATTTCTCGATATTTTCAAAATAAAAAATAATATTCATATGCATACTTACTTAAATTTGATTTAAAGCATCTGTGATCTTATTAAATATTGATTTTATGGCTTACATTTTATTATGTTTACATATGTATTTTAAATTTTAATATGCGATTTTTATTTTCTCGGCTGTATAGGTACTATACATTACCGTAGTAGCCAATAGAATAATCAAGGCAAAAAATTCTTTTATATACACATGTTTTTAAAACAAAAATGTAAATTTAACGCCAATTTAATTTATTCAGCAATACAAGTCTAATTACTTACATTTACTATTATTTTCACTATTCTAAGAGTGTAGCTTATGTACCCAGTGAAAAACTGTTAAAAATGTTATCGGCCTGCTTAAAAGTTAATCGGTGTTATTCAGAAAATGTTAATTATTAAATAAATTTAAAAAACAGAAAAAATTTGACAAAAGAATTGAAAACCAGCGAATTACGACAAATAGATTTTTAATAAGATCACAACAATTTTAAAGTGTCCGAATTTAGCATATTATTTTTTCAACCAAAGGTCTTACAATGAAGGCTTTATGTAACGTAATTAACTACTGACAGCATAGAAATTCTAAGAATTTTAATTTTCGTAATGATAAGTGCAAGAAAAAACGCACAGTATGAAATGTAAAAAATAATTTTTAATCGATAAATCGAGAAAATCACAAAATTCGATTGATTCTTTTAATAAATTATGTACGTGAATGATATGTAAAATATTTTTGTTTTTATAAATTTATATGTGTGTATAATAAATATAATGGTATGTACCATATATACAAAAATATTTTGCAAAATATTGTGTAAAATATTGAAAATATTTCAAGGAAGGTTGTATATTAATATTCATATGAATGACCTGAAAAGTAAATTAGAAAAGTTTTGAAATAAAACAAATTTATAGAATCAATAAAGAAATATTCTTATAATAATTGCTTAGAAAACCTTAAAAAAATTTAATGCAAAATACAAAAAGTTTGAATTGAATTTCTATAGTGTGCAGTAACCTTGAGAAAGTTTCTGCTTTTTTTTTCTTTCTAAATAAAATAAAATAAAAATTAAATTTGAACTTTTCAACTTAAAAAATTTAGATATGACATACATAGGTACACATACTTTGTATAATATATATATTAGAAGAGTATGTTATATGAATCTAGATGCTTGTGTGTGCATTGTATGTACATTATTTTGGAAAATATTAAATTTACATTTCAACTTTTTTTAAACTTCCAATATGTATTGGTGTAGTCAGACCAAGTTTTCGATTTTATCGTAGGTTTATGAATGTACTGGAATATTAAGTTAAAATTTGTAGTCAAATATTTATTTAAATTCAAATGAAGTTCGATTTTAAATTTGTTTTAGAAATGAAAAGTTAAAATTTCAAATTTTTCGAACTTTAAAGTCATATGATTCCCATATCTGAACAGATTATAGATAATGTATAGATATTTATATGAGAAATCGCTTATTCTGAGGCATGGAGTTATACTTAAAATTTCAAGAGGTTAAAAGTCAATCGAGATTGATTTTAAGCCTCTGCAACTCTGAATCTGTTGAGCTGTGAACGTCGTCTCCATACAAAAGTTTTGTCTATTCATGAGGACCTACGTAATGATATATGGCAATGCATTCAATACTAACATTTCTTATTAATTTTGCAAAACTTCTTCAGATTTCTACTGATAGATATAATGTGCAAACATTTGATCCTTATATACATAATTAAGCATATATACACAAATAACAATATATATGTAAATATATATGTAAAAAACACATATTATGTTTAAATTTTTTTTAAATATAAACTAAGCCAAACAATTAAAAATCATTGCATTTTACATTTTAAACAAACTTCTTTTGAACTTGAAATCAATATAATAAAACTAATATTAAATATTTTAACCCTTTACTTAATATGCAAGTCGGAATAATATAGTGATTTAGGAGTCGAATTAGTTATACATAGTAGTAGTATATATAGTATTATAGTGCAATAAGATATGCATATATGTATTAAAGCAATTTATAATAACTGTTCTCCGATAAAAAGGACATTGAATTTTGAGAATTCTTATATCATTTAAAAATAATTAAAAGTTCATATTTCGTAATATACATACATGCATACATCCCTATAGATGAACATGTATATGAACATCAGAATCACACTTTTATTAATAATAATTTATTGTTATAGATTACAGTCTGAGAATCAAACTACTTTAAGAATAAAATTTTCATATACATATACATACTCGTATGTATGTATTTACATATTATGTTTTAATTTTGTGAATTAAACAATACACTGATAATAAAAACAGTATAGATCAAGAACATATATAAGCGAATAAATGTTTGAATACAAAAAGTGCAATAACTTTTAAGAGAAATTACTTTTTCATTCTTTTGATCCTGGCGATGTCACAAAAACATGTTTACATAATATAATGTTCATACATAGAAAACAAAGAAATGAGTTTTTCTTTTAAAATAACCGGTAACATTGAAAAGAGAAAAGATTTTCTGAATTGTAGTTTTTATTATTTAACAAATTTACATTTGATAGACATTTCCTCTTGCATTCTATGTTCAATTTAATATATATATATACGTACATATACGTACATAATGTGTATTTTCATCATTTATGAATAATTTATGGTGATAGTCTGAAATTTAAATGAAAATTTATTCTTTAATTTGAACTAAACTTTTAGAATCTTTGAATTTAATTTTAGAAATAATATATGTAGTTTAAATAATTAAATAGTTAAAAAATTTAACCTTAAATAATGTATAAGAGTTTATATTAGAATTTTGAAACATCTAAATCTTAAAACCGAATTTACATGATTATATTATAAAATTTTTTTATTTAGAAAACAGAATTAATAAAACTTTTGCATACGATCACGTAAATAAAGTATTTTGAATTTCTGCTGGAAGTCACCAAATAATTTTATTAACTTTGTCAATTCGCAACTTTCAGTTTTTATTACAATTATAATTACTAAATTTTATGATATATTACGAAAGTAAAGACGAATACGTACTCACTATAAAAATATTGTGTTCCAAATCTTTTAATTTTAATAGTCTTTGTTTATAAAAAAAATCACATAATCTCTTTTTATTTTAATATATTTTTATATATAGAATTACGAGTATATAGCAGCATAACTGATTTAATATGCAGCGTTATACTTGTGTATCACGGGTTATAACTAAATCAAATTAAAGAATATTTTGTGAAAAACAAATAAAGTGTATTGTTTTGAAATGTTAGGAATAAAAATTAGTTTTCAAATAAATTAACAAAATACTTGGAACGAAAAAACTATTCAAATTCAATTAAAATAAAAAACTTCAAAACAATTTTCCTGCAAATCTTACTTGTACCTATAAACTTAATCACTTCTACTTCCTTGCCGTAATAATTTTCAAATTAATGTAATTTTAGAATAATATTCCAAATATCAATTATATACCTATATATAAAACCTTATTTCCAAAAAAAAAAGGAAACTATTATCATTATGAGTAAAAAAATATTACTAATTTACCTTTTTATAAACCTATGTGTATGCAAAATATTTTCAATATCCTTAATGGTTAATTGAAAAAACTTTCATGTACGATTAAGTAGACCCTATTTAAAAAAGTATTTTATATACTAATTGAAAAACTTTAAAACCAAAAAGTTTGAAATTAGATTAATTAGAAACCAAAAATTTACCTTCCATAAAAATATAAAAAGTTTCTGGTTTTTCAATTATTTCAATAATTTTCAACTAGAACGATATAAAAATAATTGTCTCCGTAAAAATTCAGATTGCATCATCGATTTAAAAAATTATTAGTGCAAAAATTCAAAAATATCTGTAATAGTTTTGTTGTTATTGTAAAAATTAAGAAAAAATAAGTATTTTTCATAAAAAACTGCGAAAATTTTTTTTGTTATACAATGGGAAAGTTCTTATTTTATTCTTCCACATTAAATATGCAATTAGTAGCAATATATGAATAATATCAATATAACTCAGCTATATATCCAGAGTTTAAGGGAAAAAGGTATCTAGTAAGAACTCAAATATATTTATATACTCACATATACGTATAAGATTAACCAAAAAAGGAGTTAATTGCTCTGAATTAAATAATCTGCAAACTAGAAAACCAGGTATATTTTGCATATACATATTTTGCAAATAATATCGAGATACGTAGAAATACGGATTTCGCAATAAAGGTCTTTCAAAAGCAATAATTTCGATAAATGTAAATTAAATTCTATTATTGGAATTCAAGTCTCATTAAAGAAAGAAAATTTTTTTCTATAAATTTTATTCAATTTTTATAAATGCATTTGCATTGTAGATAATTTTAGAACTTTTGCAATTTCCCAAATTTCTTGAAACAAAAAATTTACTGGTCATATGCCTACCCATATATTATATCATCATTTCATCACCCTATAAATTGAATAATATCCATCATTTCAAAAAAAATTTTGAAAAAATATTTTTAGGTAAAGGATTCTAATAAAATTCTTTAATAAATTTGACTTTGCTAATTATAGAATTTTTTCCTTATTTTTTTCTTTTTTTTTTCAATGTAAAATCAAAACTTTGTCATTAATTTGATTTTGAATATAATTTTTTTAAATGCCCTAAAGATCTAAAATATTTTTCAGTTTCCCAAATGTATTTTTCTCTCTCTCACTTTTTTTCCCCCTTGTTCACTTCGATTATATTAAATTGAATTTCAATAAAAATTCTTTATTACCTTTCTAAATATCTTAATTGAATTTTCACATTTTCTACCTTTTCAAGCATTTTTTCAAGATACAAATAAAATATATGGTAATACACATAACACACATTAACAGTTGTGAGATGCATGTAATAGTGTAATAGACTATAAACGTTAGATTGAAAATCAAGACAATAACGAATTTTTATATATATACGAGTATGTATGTTTACATAATATAAGAATTAAAAATATGCAAATTATATATGTAGTTACTATATAGATAATACTATATATATAAGTATATAAAAATGTAAATCAATTTACATTCAATTAGATTGAAAAGCAAATAACGTAAATTTTGTGTTGATTTCTTTGTATCCCCTAATATTTTAAATATTGATAATTTAGTTCATTGGACTCGAATCTTAACTATGAATTGAGTTCAAAAATTTTCATTCAGAATGGACATAAATTAATCATTCCATAAAATTTATATGAAATTTTTCAATTGTCACCCTTTATGGGTGGCGAGGAAATCAAAATTTATTGTACAAATCATAGTCATAAATTAGTACTTTGCAAATTAATAGTAAGGTGTCAACAATAATCATATGTTGTAAAAACAGGAATTCCAATCGAAAATTAATTGGTGCAAAAATTTCTATGTAAATTTCTTAATTCAATTATTGGGAATAATAATTAACGCCTGAAATTATTAGAAATAAGGAAATTTTTTGTGTCCTTAAAAATTCAATCTCAATGTTTATTCGTAAAGTATTTAGGAATACGAAATATAAAATGTTTTCTTTGTGTTATATCACAACAATTATTATTATTTATCTAGAATTATTCATTTTCGTTCTGTACTCTATTCTTGAAGTTAAGGTAATGACAAAGTCACTTTTTACCCCATATTTGATATCCCTCCTGTAGGGGGACATCAAATCCTTCGTGCGACGCAGATTCAGTCTTCCCCACAGTTCCCTGGTTGGGTTCCACGTGGTTCCGTTCGTCCATCTTTGATTGCAACAACTGCCGCGTGGCGTATAAGCAGCCTGTATCCAAAAGAGGTTAATTTCGAACTGGCGCGCCAACTCGTTGAGAAGCAACTTGCAGTCCGAAACCGTTTTAGAAGTAGATGTTTCTGAATCCAACGCTGGGTGTCGGTGAAGATACTGATTTCCCTGCAAGATATCACATTAACGACTAGATAGCGCACAACTTCGTCTATTACACCCACCTCCGCTTAAAAGACGCTGCATTGGTCCGGCAAAGGAAGAGAAATCTCCACGCCAAGCTGTCCGGAGTAGACCCCCGTTACAACTCTGTCATCCAGCTTGGATCCATTAGTGTAGAAATGGATGGATCCGCGCCATGTGTTGCCTTCCTCCCACCAGGTTTGCCTTGGCGGGAACGAAGTGCCTAATTTTTCGTAAATAAAATGGCAGGAGAGACACAGTCGATCCGGCCAGTTATACCTTCCCCAGCCCGAAGTATATTCGAGTGGTCCACGGGACCATCCAATGAGAACTGTGTCACAGTTCTCAAGCGCAAGGCCGATTTTGCCGCCAGCCGCTACGCCAGAATATCCACCGAAATAAGATCGAAGAGCATTTTAAGAACCTGTGTCGGGGTAGAGCGTATAGCCCCCCACGCACATCATTTCCATTCTTTGGGCTTTACTTATCAGTTTTAAATTGACGGAAGTATTAAGTGCAGGATATCACACCAAAACTCCGTACAGAAACACGGGCCTAACCACGGTAGTGTATAGCCAATGAATCTTGTGTGGCTACATGAGTAAAGCGCAGTGGTTGCCTTCCTTACTCTGTCTGCGATGTTGGACTTCCAGTTTAACTTAGAATGCAAAATGAGACCCAGGAATTTAGCCTCCGGGGAAAAGCTAAGCCTCGCCTCACCAAGTGTTGGCGGAACCACATTCGGCACCTTGTACTTCCTGGTGTAAATGACCAGTCTCGTTTTCTGAGAGTTCATTGTCAATGCAGTACGCATGTTGTGCTGAAGACAACAGACCTGGGTTCAAGTTGTCACGTATGTATGCCTCTAACAGCTTTTCAAAAGTTTTTAATAGAAATGATGTTAGACTGATCGGTCTAAGGTCCTTTGAGCAGCTGTGAGAGTTTTCCCGGTCATAGGTATGAAAACAACCTTGGCAACATTACAGATTTTTGGAATGAAGATTAGGTCGATGCATGTGTATAGTAATCTTGTATATATCTTTCTAAATAGTTTTTAACCAGGGAAAAATAACCTCCGTAGCACTTTGTAATTCAGCCGGCACTATGTCATCTGGATCTTCCGACTTGAAGAGCTTGAAGCTGTGGAAAGCCCAGATTATTCCTCTTTCCGAGACAACGGTCTCCGCACACGAATCGACAGTCGCCTTGATTCTCTCTTCTTCAACCGTCTGCCCCCGAGCTGCTGGGAAAGAGTAAATCAAAAATAAATTCGAAATTTATTTGGAGTTTAAATGGAAGATGTGGCTGAAAATTTATCAATATTTTTGGCTCTACTGATTCTACATATTTTTTTATATTTAAAATTTAAATTTCAAAAAAATCCATTGGAAAATGCATTCCACCTGGAAAATGCATTTAAAAAAAAAATTGCAATTTTTAGCGCAGACAACCTTTTTTGTCTTGCAAATGGAAGGGTACTGAATAATAGAGTAAAATTTTTGAATGAAAAATAGAATTTAAAAACTAATTGAAGAAAAAAGCAAAAAAAAATAATAATTATAATCTAGATGGCTTTTAAAACTATACTAAACAAAATGAGATTCATAAAGAATACTCAAAAATTTCACAAAAAAAAAATAAAAAAAATCAGCATACTTCGAAAATATTTCAATCAGTATACTTCGAAAACATAAAACATAAACGATTCAAAATTTTTTTCCAATTCAAAATTTCACTAGTATTTTAAAATAGGACTTGAACCAATTATTTCAATTCCTCATTTTTCTCGCAAATTAAATTATCCTTTTACATCATAACATTTGTTGAAAAAAAATTTTGATTTACTTTCATATTTCACCCCACTTTATAAATAAAGCATGTATTCAGTACACTTGCCAAAATAGCAAAAAAAAAAATTTAAAATGACTTAAGGGTGACTTCCTTCATTTTTTATCATCACTTCACTTAAATGTGACATTAAAAATTAGCGTATTTATATCAAATAACGTTACTTAACTCTTATATAAATTACCTTTATTTTATTAAATTCTTCTTAAAAAATTTATCAAGCAAAAAATAAAATATTTTTATACTTGCCACTAAATAACAGTAATAATTTTAACAGAATATTAATTTTAATTTTTTGTTTTGCTTTTTTTTTTGCAGGATGATGGTTGGAAATTAAATCGTACAAATTATTATCAAGAAGGATGGTTAGCAACAGGTAACATACGTGGTATAGTCGGAGTAACTTTTACAACGTCCCATTGTAAAAAGAATATGGATTATCCCTTGCGGACAAATTACAATTTAAGAGGACATCGTTCAGACGTAAGTTAAAAAAACATATTATATAAAATGGAAATAAAATGAAAACTGTAAAAATGTTTTACTTCGTGTTCTAATAAATATGTACAAGCATCTAAACTTTTGTATATGCTTGTATAAAAAATATCAATTGAGCATGCATTGACGAATTCTTCTAAAATTTTAACTATGAAGAATACGATATGTGCACGGTTGCAGCAGGTCCACATACTACATACCTTAATTTAAAAACTGTCAAATTTTACTATAAGCCAAGAGGTATATGGAATTAAAAATGCAATTATTAAATTAAAAATGAATTAGTCAATTTCAAACTTAAGCCAATTTCAAACTTTTAACTAAGCAACGTTACGCAGCACGATCGATGATTTACTAGAAATTGTTACATTGTCAGAAGGGAGAAGATTTTTACATTCAAAAGATTTTAGTTTTTTCCTATTAGAAATCACATTTACTTTTAAATGTTAAAGAACTCAAAACAGTATTTATGACTACACATGTAAAGGGGTTAGGACAAAAGTTTTTGATTATAGTATTCAAATCTGTAGCAATATTAGAACCTTAAGTCGCAGCCAACCATTGTTACTCTCCGTTAAGCAAGAAGTACATATTATGTATATAAGTTATTTTCAAATAACTTTTGTGGCGACTGTTTCATCTAGTTCCATATTTTTTGTAAAATTAATACATTTACAGCTAAAAACGAAATAATTTAAACTCAAAGTAATAAAATCTTTTTATGAAATTCATCAGAACCGCCAGTAATCTTGCAGCACATTCAATTAATAAATGATTCTTATGATATGGATGATAGAAAAACGAATAACATGAAAATTAAATTATAAGTAAATTTTCTACTTTGTTGACTTTCTCGAAAATTTATTTTTCACCTTTTCATTTCATGTTTTTACTCTCTAATAAATTTTACTCCTGTAATTTTCCTTTAAATAGAAAACATGAAATACACACCAATTCAATTTACACACACATAGATAAACGTGAACATTTTATTCTATTAACATCACCTCATTAATTTTAAAATAATTATAAAAATCCTACTAATTATGAACAAAATTTTGTAGGTTTTAATTATTTATTTCCCTTATTTCTATGTAAATTTTCCCTTTAGGTAATTCTTGTTAAATGGAATGAACCTTATCAAAAATTAGCATCCTGTGATAGTTCTGGTATTATATTTGTTTGGATAAAATATGAAGGAAGATGGTCAATTGAATTAATTAATGATCGTAATACGCCGGTTACACATTTTTCATGGTCACACGATGGTAGAATGGCATTAATTTGTTATCAAGATGGTTTTGTATTAGTAGGATCTGTTGCTGGTCAACGATATTGGTCTTCAATGTTAAATTTAGAATCAACAATAACATGTGGAATATGGACTCCAGATGATCAACAAGTATATTTTGGTACGACACATGGTCAAATTATTGTTATGGATGTGCATGGTGCAATGGTATCTCAGGTACAATTATGTTCAGACATTGGTATTACATCAATGGCATGGTCATGTGAAAAATTTAAAATGGAAGAGGGAGAAGAGGCCGAACCTGGTGTTACAAACGCATGTAAGTTTTAGTTTTCCACAAAAAAAAATTGTTATATAGTAGAAATTTTTTTATTTAAAATAATTTTTTTTAAAAAAAATAATCTTTTTTATATTTTAGCCAAACGTACATTTGTTTTAGCTGTTAGTTTCCAAAATGGTTTTATTTATTTATTAAAATCATTTGATGATGTGTCACCAGCTCATATAAATACGGGTTTAAATGGTGCTTTGGGTTTCGTTATGGAATGGAGTAATTCGAGGGAATTATTAGCTGTAGCTGGTACATCACAAAATTCTCAACATATGATTAATCCAGAAGGAACACCAATTTTTGAAAATTTATTAAAATTTTATACTGAAAATGGTACACTACTTTATACCGCAAGAATACCAAATACTACAACAGCAGTTTCAGCATTAACATGGGGTCATAATGATAAAAGATTATTTATTGCAACTGGAACTCAAGTTCATATTGCATGGGTTTCACGTAGAGTTGCTTCATTACAATTGTTATGTCGTTTACAAATACAAGCAAGTATCGGTTCAGAAATGATATTACCTTTGTTGCCTTTGCCATCAAGGATAAAATCTTTGATTGGAAATTTATTTGCTCAAACGATACGGGTAATTTTCTTTTAATTATTTTTATACTAGAAATGTTATTATTTTTTTAGAAAATAGAACGAAAATTAAAACGAATGTTTCTAACATCTTATACTTTTACTTAGTGTTGTGTACCTGACTCAAAATCATTAAGGGAATTCGTGTCACGTCCACCTGTATGTTCAACACGATTGCATTGTACAATGATACGTCATGATGATGATTCAAACTTAAGTTCAGGAACATGTTATACTCTTTACCTAGAATATTTAGGTGGATTAGTCCCATTACTAAAGGGCAAAAGAACTTCAAAAATAAGACCTGAATTTGTTATATTTGATCCTCAAGTTAATGGTAACGTATACAGTTTTTTTATTATAGCAATTTTGACCAGACTTCGTGATGTTTTCTTTTTTTAGATGCAAACGTATTTTTTAACTGTTCTCCAGATTCGAAAAGTTCTTCAGGTTCGTCTAGTCAATCTACAACAACAGGCCGAAGTGGACCGACAGATTCGTCTGAAAGTGATTTTGAAGACAAATGTCGTGGGTCACCAAGGACTCCCAGAAAACGTAAACCTAGAGTTAAACGTAGAAATTATAGTGGAAACGGCGAAAAACCAAATTTTAATGATAATGAAACCGTAGATGAATTAGCGTATGTGGATACATTACCAGAGGTATAAGTTGTTTAATATTTTAAATATTTCTTCTAACTTGCTTGCTTACAATTTGACAATATTGATATTATAGGAAGTAAAATTGGTGGAAGTAACGTCGAATATATGGGGTACAAAATTCAAAATACATGGACTTGCTAAAACCGTCCCAGCTAATCTAGGTCAAGTTACATATAAAACATCGTTATTGCACTTACAACCCCGCCAAATGACTCTTGTTATAACAGAACTCCGTGATGATTTTCCAACTGGACCTGATCCGAATTTCAACCCAAATTTATTTTCAGAAGACGAAGAAGATCAGGGAAACATAATCGATCGTTTTAATTATTCCAACTCTTCTTCAACTCCAACCCATCAGTCGCAAACAGCAATTCAAAATAATTCATCAAAACCTTCTCAGATCGCCCAGCGGCGTTTAAATGAAAGCGCACCACCTATTGCACCAATGTCTCCTCGACCAAATCGTTTTGCAAGCATACGTAGCAAACAATCTTCTAATTCACCTAGTGCAAATGGTATTGGAATGAGCCCTTTAGCCAGAGCTGAATCATATGATGATGAATCTCCAAACGAAGTTGGGGAACATTCTTCCACACTCAACAATCATCATAAGCCCACCAGGCCTAAAAATATTGAAGCACCAGCACCACGTCCTGGACCTAGCTATACTTCATTTAAAAATCAATACGGTAGATCTTCAACGAGTTCATGCGGACAAAATAGACATGCTATTTCACCGCTTTGTTGTGAAGGTTCTGTTCCAACACTACAGTCACCTAAAAATGCTGTTGCACCAAGTGATATAATCTTTGATAGACCACCAGCAGCAGGACAGACTACTTTAATGAGCTATTCGAGTAGCAATGACTATACGAATAGTGTTGTACAAGTAAAAAATGCTTTATTATCAGATCAAAATCGTTCAACAAATGCACATGTTAATCCAGTTCCATTAAATTTAAACTTAAATCTAGAACGAATGGATCCTAAATTAATGAAAGAAAAAACAACATTTACAACTCATACTATTAATAGCGTCAAAAAGAAGGAAATTTTATTTATTGATGAAGAAACACAATCACCTGTTAATGGTAGTGTAAATGCTAATGGAACTTCAACAAATGCAACAAATATAAATGGCACCACATCAGCAACAACAAATGGGACTCCAGTTGAAGGTAAAATAAGACGAACCCCCACAATTGTTTCGATAGCACCAGCATTACCAGATTCAATTACAAGAAGTTGTAGCGTTGGTTATTTAGATTCAGTTGAAATTGTACCATCAGATGAAGCATTACTAATGCTTCGAAAAGATGCTCCGAAACGATTAGTGTTGGTTGATAAAAAACCTCATAAAAAGAAAAAACATCATCAAGAAGTAAGTATTTATTCATTTATCATTTGTCATTGCAAATTTTTACTTAAATACATAATTTAACCTAAATGTTGACAGCTTATAGCTTTTGTATCGCTTTACGAAAAATGTTATTAGCTTCAAAACATAATATCTATAATACTTCATTTCTTTTACTCTTCTTATTCTTCAAAATTTGCTTAAATGTTCTTTAAATAAATATTCTAGCCCAACATTAAAACTAATATTAATTCCGGTAATTAATTAATTTCATAACTGTTAAAAGTGCTAATTGACGGAGCAGAATTATGTTTATTGGGTCTATCTCTTGAAAAGTCAAGTTTATTCTATGAAATTTTTCGATTATGCAAATTTTCGCATAGACATTGACAAAAAACATAGAAAATGACACAAAAATATTTATTTTTTAGGCAAACTAAAATGATTTAGAATTGCGTATACGCTCTGTTTTTATACTTAAAATTAAGAACTAAAAACACGGAAAACTAATAATAAATCATATTCACACGATTATTCAATTATTAAGGGAAAAATCTTTAAATTTAGCATCTATACGTACATATGTTTAACTGAAAAATATTTACCGCGAAATATTAAATGTTTTTCAAATTCGGGGAAGGAAGGAAATAAACACCAAAATTTTTTTTATGTTTATTATATATGAAAACACATTAATTACAGGATTTACGCAAACCGAAATTACAACAGAGCGGTAAATCAAAAAGTTTAGATTCCTGTGATTTATTTACAACTACAATTACAAAATCAAGTATAAATAAGGACACTGAAAAATTAATGGCAAAATTGAATGAAATTAGTGATTCTGAAACATCAACAACACCAATACTAACACGAAAATTTTGTATTAAATGCCGTAGTAATTACGATCATGGAAAATGTAATCGATGCCAAAACAATTCATCATCATCATCTTCACCATCGAAAGTTATTAGTAAAATTGAAAATAATTTTAAAAACCTTACAAATAATATAAATAATTTAAATAATAATAATCAATTAAATATAATAAGTACAACTACATTAGATGCAACTAAAACAACAAATTCAAATTTAGATAATGAAAATTTAACAAATATATCAACAACAATAACAACAACAACAAATACAACAACATTATCATCACCAAGTCTTATTAGCAATAATAAAATGGAAACAAATAACGCTTATAATAATCGCCAGTCAACAAGTAAATTATTTAGTAGAAATAAGAATAATCATAGCCTATTTGATACAATTGTCAGTAAATCAATGTCCAGTTCAACACGTAAAAAGACTGAAGTGATAACAAGTTTTACCGACAGTCCATTATTTACTAGAAAACATAGATTCGGAAATGGTAGCGGAAATTCTGGAAACATAAATAATTGTAGTAGTAGTAGCAGTAAAATTATAAATAATAACAATAACAATATAAATAGCAATTTAAATTTAAATAATAATTTAAATAATATTAATAATAATATAAACAATAATAATGAAACAAATGGTTCAAATAGCCGAATTTTTAGTGGTTCTGAAAGTACGAATAATTCACCGATTTTAGGTAGAAAAAATGAAAATGGTTTTAGTTTAGTCAAACAATTATCTGAAGTTAGACGTCGAAGAAAAGAAGCACAATTACAACAACAACAACAGCAGCAACAACAACAACAGCAGCAGATGCAATCAAAACAAATTCAAAATCAACATAATCATCATCATATCAATTCATCAGGAGGAACAAGTGATATTAACACTATTGAAGTTACTCCTGTCGAATCAAAAGCATCTGTTTCGTTACATACACAGGTAAGAATCCAAAATGGAAGTTTTAAGAAATATCCAAATTGAGAAATAAATATGGTTGAATAACAATACGTTGTCGGTGACAGTAAATCGGTGCATTCTTTCTAATTACCAATCAATATCAATATGTGCGCTATTCAATTTACTCTCCTTTATAATATTTTTTTAAACTTATTTTTTCATTAACTATTCTATTTCTTCTTTCTATAATACTATGCTCTATCAATAAGTAAGTAGAAAAGCTTATTATCCAAAACTATAAAAATAGCTTTTAAAATGAAAAATATTTTCCATATCAACATTCGCGCTTAAATGTAATAAACAATCAGCCACTTTATATAATAAATTACGTGTATATATACTTCAATTAATACACCAACAAAAAAATTACTTAACTTTTTTAATATAAGTAAAATTTGTATAATGCAATATACATTTTAGGCACTTACAACTCTTGAAAACATTATCAGTAGATTACGTGATTTAGATGAAGGTCGATATACACCACCATGTTCGCCACAACGTTTACCAAGAAGTTCACCAGCATCACCAGCTCCAAGTAAAAAGGGTAAACGTCACCAAAGTGCATCACCAATTCGTCATATATTAAATTCACCACTATTAAATCGACGACAAAAAAAGAAACAATCAATCGAAAGTTCTGATGATGAAGGAAATCTGACTAATGGTTCTGGAGAAGAAAGTGGTGTTAGTAGTAAACAATATAGAGACTTGGAAACATTTCAAAAAGCTCAACTACGTCAAAAAGTATGAATAATATATTTAGTTTGTTCAATGAAAAAGATATTTTTGAAAATTTTGTAATTTTATTATTTTTAAAATCTAATTTTTTTTTTAAATCTAATTTTTAATATTTTATTTTCTTTAATTTTTCTTTTAAGCTGAAACGTGGTAAAATTGAACCAAATGGTCATGCTTCTAGCAATAACATATCACCAGTACGAAGAGAATTTGTTATGCATAATAAAGCACCAATGTGGAACGAAATGAGTCAAGTTTATCAATTAGATTTCGGAGGACGTGTAACGCAAGAATCAGCAAAAAATTTTCAAATTGAATTTCGGGGAAAACAGGTAATTAAAATTTTTATAATATTTGTTACAATTTACAATTTATTTGTCTCTTAATTTATTTATAATGAAATAGGTAATGCAATTCGGCCGCATCGATGGTAACGCTTATACATTAGATTTTCAGTATCCATTTTCAGCTTTACAAGCTTTTGCTGTAGCTTTAGCAAATGTTACTCAGCGTTTAAAATAAGCCTTTTTATTAATAATTATAAAAGTGTAGAAAAAAATAATAAAAAAAAATTTTTTTTTTTTTTTAAATAAAAATTCAATTTAAATAAACTAACAAAATTATGGCATTTCAAAAATTATGTTAATATAATTATAGTTTAATAAAATTAGAAAATAGCAAAAATGAAAAAAAAAAAATATTAAATTAAAAATTTAAATACTAAACTTTTAAATAGCTTATATTTTATTTTTTAAAATTATTAAATATATTCTTATGTACATACATATATACATATACAAATATTATGTAAAAATATGTCTTACTTGTAAAATTTAAAAAAGAATTTTTTAAAAATTAAAAATTATAGTGAAAAATTTAGTGTTATTAAAGAAATATCGTAAATGTAGATATTACAAGATTTGCAAAAAAAAATTTCCATCAAATTGTTAAATTTTTAAAATGTTTTCATTTTATTTTTATTTATTTAATTTGTAATTTAAATATATATAGGAAGATCGCATTTTTAATGTAGCTATGATAATTTTGCGAATAAATGTATAATTCAATAATAAAGGTAAAAGAATAACCTTTTTTATGTACTTAATTGTGATTTGTCTACAATTATTATTAAAAATGTGACTGTTACAAGCTAAAAAAAAAAAAAAAAACAAAACAAAAAAAATACATTCACCTAACCACGTTGCATTCAATCCCATCTAAAACAAAAAAAATCATTTAATTTAGATAGAATTGCAATAAATTTATATAAATACATGTAACACAATATTGCTAATAAGAGTAAATAATTAAATATTTAAAAATATACAAACATATTATTATTGTAGTATGTACAATTATGTGCATTAATATAGTTAAAAGTTGAAACACAAAATCCATTAAATTGAGTTTCAATCAACATAAAATATTTTTGTTATATAACTTTAACAAATATTATGTAAAAAAAAAAATATCGAAAATTCGACAAATATACAAATCAGTAATTATGTATATTAGTATAAAATTACCATAAAAAATTAAAAAAAAAAATATTTCAAAAAGCAAATACAAAAGTCCATTTCAGTCATAATTTAAAATTTATTAAAAAAAAAATAAATAAAAAAAAAATTAACAAAAACATTTTTAAAAATTATCAAAAATTAAAATTTTCTTAAAAGCTTATTGAAATACATACATGATAAATTAAAAATTAAAAAGAAAAATTAAAAAAAAAAAAATAATTAACAAATTTTTTGTAATTCATACAAAGTAAAATTATAAGAAAAAAAATTCATAAAATTTTAAGTACCTACATAAAATAAAAAAAAAAACAAATTTGTTGAAAATAATTATATATAAGAATTTTTTTTACATGTATATAATGAATAAGAGCACATTATAATAAATAATATAAAAGAAAGAATCAAAATGAATTGAAAACCAAAAAACAAAAAAAATGGTAAATTTAATCGTATTGAATGCAATAAATTGATTATGTTTTTCTTTTTTTTGTTTTTGCAAAACTCTCCTTTAATATAAATTAAATATCGTCTAATATTCTTATAGAAGTACAGACGTTATAGTGGAATTCAAATATAATACGAGTGTTCTGTAAATGTCAAAAAATTATTAACTTTTATTTGAATATGATCTTGGTGGGTACACAATATCGTACACCCCCTGTAAAAGGGAAATTCATTAATATCAAAATTTGGTACAAAAATTCAAAAGCAATGACACAACATCAATGTAAAGTTGTTTTACAAAATCAATGTTGATACTATGATAATTGAAGTTTAAGAATAAGTTAAATGCAAATTTAATTCAGAATTTTCTTTCTTATTTGGAATTGATTTTCGGGTTTCCAATCTATCATTTACAATATCTTAGAAATTGCATATTTATTGTATTTTTTTCTAAATGACGATTTTTTATGTTCAAAATTTATTTGATGTTATTTCTGTGACATTGTTAGCACTAAAATATCTGACGGGTATCCAAAATTTGCCCACTTGGCAGGTATCCAAAATTTTTTCGATGAATATGTGTTATTTACTTACAATTGTAAGTAGAAATTTTTACATTAAAAAAAATTAAAACAATTTTTTTTTTTTATTATAAAAAACAATGGTATTAAACAATACTTTGAAAGAATCATTATTTTTGTGCTACAACCCTAGAAAAGAAAAAAATTAGTGACGGGTTAAAAAATTTTTTGATTTTCAATATTTTTGCGCTGTTTGTATCGCTGTGCTTCTGAATTTCCCTAGTATCTCTAATGGAAGATGCATGAATATTTATAAAATCAAATAAAAGTATGTTTTCATTTTGTAAAAAATTTAATAATAAAATTGTATTCCAATTGAAAAAAAGGTAAAAAGGTATTTTTTTTAATGCCGTTCTCTATTATATTCAAGAATTCTACTATGATAAACCGAAATCATTTTATTATTAAATATATTTCTTAACATTCAATAAAATTTCTAGTGAATTAAATAAATTAAATAAAATAAATAAAAAAAAAAAAAAAAACAATTATATTTTTATACTTTCTAATATAAGGCCCGGCCCGTCCATTTTTTACAGAAAAACAAAAAAATTTAAACATATCCCACCCACCCATTTCTATATTATAAAACATTTTAAAAAATGTAATTTACTATCATAAATAATTAACAAACTTAAAACAACTTGTAACTTAACTTAATCCATTTGGTTGGAATCCTTAAAATCCATTCAATAAATTTTTTTAAGATTTTTAAAAAAAATCAATTTCTTACTAAATATCAAATTTTTAGTATAAAAGTATAGATCCCATTTAAATACTAAAATTTAAAAGAAATGTGTATAGATATTAGGAAAAGCAAAAAAACGGATCTATTAACTATCAGGACTAAAATTGTTCTTCTAAAAATTATATAAGCAATTTTAATTAGAAATGGGAATTTAAAATAATTACGATAAAAATTATACCAGTATAAAAATCCTTGCTCCTTAAAAATGTAATTATGCATTACTTATTTTTATTTTCTTATAAAAAATAGTTAATTATAGTAATATTGCCACATTCTGTAGTCGAAGTATAATAAATTGAAATAAATTAAATTTTATTTTAAAATTTCTTTTCAATTTTCCATTTCGTATTATTTAAACAAATGGCACGGACGAGTTTTCTGACTTGTTGTTTATTTCGAATTTTTATTTGGTACGGGTTTTATTCTTTTTTTTCGTTATCTAAAAACTAATTACAAGTAAATTTTCAAAAGCATTCAAAAATTACGATGATTTTTTCTTTATTTAAATTAAATGAGATAAAAATGCGCACAATAATGGATTTTCTGTTAAAAAATAAGAAAAAAATATAGAATTAATTAAAAACAAAAAAAAATATTTATATAAAATTAAAAAATTGTCACATCAATTTATTGCATAATAAAGCTTAAAAAATAATATTGTATAACTTTATTAAAAAAAAAATCATTCAAAATTTTCCGATCCATCTTTTTAAATTTAATTAAAAAAAAAAGCAGAAATAATTTTTATGTTCTTTTATAAATTGATATTTAAGTAATTTTAAACTAAAAAACTAAACAAGTAAAATTAAATGTATAATAATGAAGCATCAAAAAAATTTTAAAAGCATAATAACAAAATGTTTTATAATTTTATATTCATATTAAATTTGTGTACAAGAAATTTCTTCAATATGTGGTCATTTTATAAAATGATGGTCAGAAATTATTCTCCTGAATTTTTTTTAACAAAATGCATGCATATGTATGTATGTATCCTCTTAATTTGATATTTATAACATGAACTTCATTACTTGGTATTTATAGAAGGCCAAAAGAAGGTTCTCAGTTTGTCAATATAATTTCCAAATGAATTTTTTGGATGAGTGTGCAGACACCTATTTTAAGCAAAATTTTAAACCTATTTGAACAAAATTTTATTCATTTTACACTTCAAATTTATATACACTTATTATTGTAAAGTATCATTAAAGTATTTTTGTTTGGACGTGGTCTTAGAACAAATAATTTAATTCAATAAATAATAATTTGTGAAAATTTTATACTTGTTGTTATTCGCAACTTTGAATAATGAACTATTACGAGTAATGAACTTAGTTTTCCAAGTATGACAATGTAGTAGGGTTTCATATCAATATTTATTAGTTTGTTTAAGATTACTGTTTGTAGATTACTGAAGAGAACTATATTGTAAAAAAGGAATTCTTCTCCTTTGATCTCCGCAAGCAGCCATGGCTTATAGTAGGTTTATTATAGTAGGTAAAAATAGTAGGTTTTTTGTTTGTTTCCATTCGTATAAGGATGTCTTATATCGAATGTGTATATACACAATATTTAAAATTTTAAAACAACTTGAAGTTGGATACAAGTTACATTCAATATTTTATTCGAATTTCTGTATTTTAAACATTTGTTTATAATTTTCAAAATTTTTGTCATCATTTTATAAAATTACAAACTACAATAAACAAACTCTTTATTTATGACTAAATCCAATAAATAGCATATGGCACGCTATTTTTTACCAAATTTTTTCGATATTCGATAAATTTTTTATTTTTATTAAATGCACTTAATATAACTACCAAACCTGAAACTTAACAAAACATAACACCTTACATGCATTTGTTAAGTAAATAATTTAGTAATTATGCTTTTTATTTTATTTTTTTGCATAACGAATAAAAATTAATAAACCAATATTAAAAAAATATTAATGTTAAAAGAAAATAAAAAAAAACGACGTTATTTTGTTTAATCGGAAATTGTAGTTTTATAAATAAGAAAATAAATTAAAATAAGAAAAATTCATAATGTATAATTTTTTTTTTTATGTTTGAACACATCTTTGGTATTTTTACAAATTTTTACAATTTGGAAGAAAATGCATGAATTCAATATTATGTAAAATATTATCTAGGAATCGTCTTTATTTATTTTAAAGAAAAGAAAAATGTTTAAATCATCATTAAATTGGGATTTAATTCAATTAATCTAGACATTTAGCTACAATAGGATAATTGCATACCTTTTTGAATCCTAATATTATTAATTTAAATTTAAATAATTTTTTATTAAAAACTATAACAATAAAAATAAATCATATGTGGATGAGTAAAATGCATAAAATAGTTATCGTTAAATTATTGATAAATTGGAAGCCAAGCATAAATTTAGTAAATTAACTAATATGGTAGAATTATTTAAACTATAAAACATATTTTTTTTAAAAACACAATTTTTGTTTTTTTTACAAACATATTTTTGAAACCATTCTTCAAACCAGGCGGGTCGCATCTTTTGATACTTTTTTTTTAAATTTTGAAATTTCGTTCTTATAATTTTGTTACAAATATTGAGTTAGATCAAGAAGAAAGTGTTGAATCCAAAGTGAAGGTTCTGCGGAGGTTTATTATTAAGTGAAGGTTAACAAAAATTTAGAGAAGTGGAAATTACTAAATTTTGTAATTATTTACCTATAAATCAATTAAGCGTGTTTTAGACATGTTCTGAAACACATATTTGCGTGAACAATTATTTTCGATATTAAAAAATAATAAAACGGCTGAAAGATCAAAATTAACAGATCAGCTAAATTTTCTGCTAAATGAAGCAGCAACATTTTGAATCTGTCTAATGTGATCATTCGCCGATCATAATTCGAAATATTGCTGAATTTTCCAAATTCATTTGATTGGCTTCATTGATCATATTACTAGACTGTCGCAAAATTTGCAAAATTTTAATAATTTAAAACTAAGTGCAATATCTACCATATTTTTATTATTTTGTATATATACGTATTATATAATATGTAACAAATTTATAATAATTATTTCTAGACATCAATATTAGATAGTTAATGGTTATATTTATATCACATTATTTAATTCTAAAAAGATAAATGATAAATTAATTAAACGCTGTTCTAAAGTGACTTAATAATTTTTTTTAACTTTTTTTTAATATTTTTTATTATTCAATATTAAATTCTTTTTTAAGTGTTATTCAACTTTTTATAATGAAATTTTTTTTATTATAACAAAATTATTTTCCCTTTGTATAACACAAATACACATGCTAAGTTAATATATTATATGAGATTATTATTAAGTTTAAAAATAGTTCCACGCTTTCAAACTTTGAAATCAAGTGTAAAAAGAATTTTAAAACAAACCTAAATTTTATTATTTTTTTTTCTCTTTAATCTTATGGTTCAAAATTATCTTTGTGGAGGGCTTAAGCATTTTTTTTCGAGTGAAGATTGAAAGAATTCAATCTATGTAGAAACCTATAATGAGCTTTAGTTAAAATTCGTCACAAAATCCACAAAAGAAATTTTTTGGAATTGGTTTTTCGTTTTTGTCGCTGTAAAATTTAAAAATTTTAAAATTGTTATTTAGTTGATATACATATATACTTATATTATAATCCAATATTATTTAAAAACTTTTTTAAGATTAAATAAAACCAAAACAGAACGAAAATTATATAAAAAAAATATTTTTTATATAAATAGTAAAATAGAACAGAATTCGCTAAATAGTGTAAAATAAAAGCGCATAAATGTCGATTACAAAAATATTAATAAATAAATAAACAAAAAACAATTAATGTATGTGAAATTATTGTGAAAAAAAATATGATAAAAATATTTAAATGTAATATTTTATAAAATGCTAAAATTAAAAAAAAATCCAAGGATATTTAAAAGGTGGTAAATTAAAAATAAAATAAAAACATTTTTTTAAAAATTCACAAAAAATAAGCAAGATACTTTTTAATAAATAATTTTATAAATACCATCTCAAATATTGTAAAACTGAAAAATAAACTAAATTTATTGTGGTAACTTATAGAATGTTGTTTAATTTTTTACTTACATGTCGATGACTTCAAATATGGAACTATTCTAAGTAGACTTACAATAAAAGTTTTTAATACTTCTGTAAATGTTGTAGAACGATGTACATGTACATATTTATATGTAAATATTTTGTACACCTGGCTTTAATAGAAATTCCACAAAAAAAAACTATTGTAAGTTGTTCGAAAGGCTATCAAATACATATTAGGTATTTTCAGATATTATTTTTTATTTGTATTCCCCCTAGTTATTAATTATTTTCGTCAGATGATCAATGATAATTTGTCAAAAACTTATTTTATTAATGATATTATCAAAATTAGGTATCATTTTTTATCGTAATGCTTTATGGCATATCGAGAGATTTTTTTCGTAATTTCTCTTATAAAAAAAATTGCGAAACTATTAACGGCAGCTAAAATTTGGCAGTTAAATTTCATTTTTACGTTTAATTTTTAGAAATTTGTTTAAAAATTGAAAAATTGTTTTAAAGCATGCGATAAGGAACTAAAACGTTAATTTAGTTGTTTTTGACGTTTTATGGAAACGTCAATCATATTTGTTCAATAAAAATGTCACACAGCACAATTTCTGATGGAATGCAAACATCACATTTTCCCGTCGCAAATTATCACTAAATTAAAAATTGGCTGTTCGTCGCTCAAAACTTCCACAAAAAATTGATGATGACCATCCTCCTTTTACAAGATCAGATAGTAAATCTCATGCGAATACAGTAAATTCTATTGTCAGATAAAGTAAATGTCGTCGCATATGTATGAACACCTAGCATGAATAACAAATAACCCGGATATTTTTGCACAACATCAAAGTATACGTATGTTAAAATTAATACAAGCTGTCAAAAAATTAAATAATAATTTTTATTGAAATAACTCTCTTAAAACCTAATTAATGTTATTCTTTTCAATAATAAGATAAAAATTTAATTCTATTCCGTGTAGAACCTTATAGGTTAAAATAATCTGAATTTCAAAGAATATCGTAATTTCAAGTATGACTACTGAATAACTCTGAAATTCAACTGTAGAGGGTACACATAAATTAATGTCTAAATAGTGGCTGCGTTAAAACAAAAACATATGTTTTTGACATTTTAGTCTGGTGGAAAATTGTATTTATCAGGGTAATTTTTATATTTTGCTTTATACTGTATTACTATCCACAATATATTTTGATATTTTGATTTACATTAAGATTTCTTACACAAATAATGATGCTTAGAAATACCTTAAAAATATTATCACAAAAAATTAAATTGCCAAATGCATCAGAGAGCGTTCGAAATCTACATAAAGCTACTGCTGTATTTGCCAAAAAGCCGGCAGGAGAAAAATCTAGTGACGTAAAAGATTCAAATGAAAATAAAGAAGAAGCAAGTCAACCAACGCCTCCGCCACTAATTTTAGTTGAAGCAGATGGTCCCATAACTTTAATAGGCATAAATAGACCTGATCATAGAAATGCTGTTAATGCTGATACTGCTCATGCTCTATGTGAAGGTATATTGATTCATCAAAATTTTTTATCGAAATCTTATTACGTTATTAATGAATTTTAGCGTTTTCTAACTTCGAAAATAATGAAGAATCTACTATAGCCGTTTTGTATGGAGTGGGAGGGTCTTTCTGTTCAGGATATGACATTCATGAATTAGTTTCCGGGGATAATATTAGCACTGATTTACTAATGTTACAAGAAGGATCTGTGGTACGAAATTTGGATATTTAATTATTTAATATTTGCGTAATTAACATGATAAAAAATAGGGACCGACCAGAAGACATTTAAAAAAGCCCGTAATATGTGCTATCAATGGTTATTGTGTTGCAAATGGCTTAGAATTGGCTTTAATGTGTGATCTTCGTGTTATGGAAGAAAGTGCCACTTTAGGGTTCTTTAACAGACGTTTTGGTGTGCCAATAATTGACGGTGGTACTGCAAGATTACCCTCCATGATAGGTTTTTCAAGAGCTTTAGATTTAATTTTAACTGGTCGACAAATCAATGCTTCGGAAGCTCATCAAATGGGCTTAGTAAACAGAGTAGTCGCTACTGGAACTGCTTTAGGTCAAGCAGTGAACTTAGCTGGTTCAATAGCGAAATTTCCTCAAGCTGCATTGAATCATGACAGAAATTCTTTATATTCGGCTACTTTTGAATCACACAATTTTAATCAAGCTATACAAAACGAAATAATGTACACAAGCAAAGAAATTCTAGAAGAAATGGAAATAGGAATCAAAAAGTTTAGCGAAGGTAAAATACACAACAGATAACTTGTTTTAAAAATAATACATGTATTATAATTTAAGGTAAAATACGAGGTACAGGTACCGAAAATGTTAAAGAAAAATCTATGGCAGACTGGGAAAAAGAAGAAATTGCAAAAGAGGAAGAAACAAAAAATAAGGATAAAAATAATTAAATACTCTTATAGAAATAATTAAATAATAAATTATTTAAAAAAGAACAAAATTTTTCAAAAAGAAGTCAAAACGACCAAAACTGTATGCTCATTTAATTTTTTGCCACATCTTCGAAATAAAACTTAATTCCGTGAAATTCTAAAAATCCATTTCATAATTTTTCAATAAAATATTTGCCAATATGAAAATTAAATGAGCCTTATAATTTTTGAGCTACAACTTTAAACTTAGCACATACTAAAAAATCACTGCAGTCGTTCAGTATGGAGTAAGGGAATTATTTTGTGCAGAACATGGCATTTATAAATTGGCTTCCTTGAGAAATATTACCAAGGATTTACCAAGCTTACAAAAAGGATCTGACTCTTTATACATATTTTTTTTAAAACACCGTTTATAATTTTTGAGCTACAAAATAAAAATACATTTCATCAATATTTTTTACGACCACTCTATGTGAATTAAAATTTATAAGTTACGCTACACTGTAGTCTTGTATCCAAACACGAATTTTTATTTTATAAATACATACATATCCAAAGTTTTCAGTTCTATCCAGAAAATCAATCATATAGGTTTTTTTGCTCATTTGCAGTGAAACTTACCCAAGTTCAATAATTTAACTTGATGTTTGTATGTATGCGCATATGTATGTATATTTATGTACATATTATAACGTTTGTTAATTTCTGCATTTAAATTTGGTTTAATTTTGAGAAATTCCTCAACCTTAATAAATTTTTTAAAAATTTAATGCTTAATTAAGAGAAAAACTCAAATTTTTTCTTTACATTTTAGGGAGGTGTATAGAGTTCTAATACATTTTACAATATGCAGGCAATCTATTAATCTATGCAACTTATAAAAGGAAGTGTAATAGATTTTTATTAAGTTTTCTTTGCATTGACATGCAGCAGTAGTGCAAACATTTCAACTAACAAATTGAATGTCTCTTTCTTTAAAAAACTTCTGAGTAAAGCTATCAAATATGTACATATATGCATATGATTTAAATACGAGTACTATATTAAAAACCTGTTTTACAATGTGGAACTCAAATATTTATTCAAATACCTACATAATAATGTAAAACTGAAAAAAAATGTTAGTTCTTTATACTGTTTTTATTATTTATTTCATATCTTTGTTTATTTTGACAACAGTCATCACAGGGCATTTAAAACTAAAAAAAAGTAGCAAAGTGCTACTTTATAGAATGTATTTCATTTTAATAATAAAGAACAATGTTAACAATTTAAGCAGGATATTTTTGGTACTGTGGCTTGAACTCATTCAATATAAACTTATATGTTACATGATAGTTTTGATTTACATACAAAAATATAATTAGAAAAATAATTAATGGTAACATTCTATTGATATTGGTATATTAAAATTATAATAAATTTCTATATTTAATTTTATTTTTGATTTTTTTTTTGTTGGAATTAATTAAAGAATGTAACTACTTTATATTTGTTAAATATGTATTGTATTTAAAATTATTAATTTTCAGTGTAATGAATTAATTCTTAAATTCTTTTTTAAAATATTGATGATTCAATTTTATAAGTAATTTTTATTTTATTTAAACCATTTATCCATTTTGGCTGGTTTCAAAAAAATCATCAAAAAAGTTTATATTGTATGGTATTTGCTATGAAAAAGAAGCTGTTGAATGCAAATTATTCACATTTCCGTAATAATTATAAAATATTTAATTTTTTGCCTTTTTAAAGTCCATTAGAAGATTTTGAGACGACCTTTAAGTATATTTTACATGTAGGATTCCAAAGCGAATATTTTGTATAATGCATTTTGCTTGCGACTTTTGCATTCAACATCTAATTTTTTACATGTAAGAACGTTTTTTTAAAACGATTGCATCAATATTTGT
Organism: Condylostylus longicornis; assembly: GCF_029603195.1. Classification (NCBI taxonomy): domain Eukaryota; kingdom Metazoa; phylum Arthropoda; class Insecta; order Diptera; family Dolichopodidae; genus Condylostylus; species Condylostylus longicornis. The sequence goes on from NW_026577983.1 coordinate 720,837, forward strand.
TATTCTTATAATATAAAATACATAGTAAAATAAAATGGACGACATAAATGTAATTTACAATTATTATATAAAAATAACAGATGAAATTCTATTTTAAAAAAGTTTTTAAATATTTTCATTTGATATGATTTTCTCAGACATATTTACGTTAACAAGAAGAGATTTATTTTGTTCAAAAACTGTTTTTAAAGTTATTAGGTATAAAAAGTTTTATTATTTTTTATTATTTGGAACAATCTTGTATTTAAAATTTGAATTTATATAATTTAGTTGTGATTTATACCTTACATAATATAAAAAATTATATTTTTCTTATATGTATAAATAAAAAAAAACTTTATTTCGCAAAATGAAAAAAAAAAAACCAATTTTCCCGTATTGTTCGACTTATGTATGTATGGCATAAACCACACTTAAAGTTATTTGATTTGCATTGAAAATATTTAAAACCCGATCCAAGTAGAGTTGCGTTTTCTATTTAAAAAATAGTTAGCATACATAATATTATAATTAAATAATATTTTCAATTTAAAATAATTGTTTATTTTTTTTTATAGTTTATTCTAAAATTAATATTGAGTAATTTTGTGTTTTTCTTTTACATCTATGATTTTTTTTTTTCAATAAAACGAAACCCATTTTCAAATTAATTATTTTAACATGAATATAATTTTCTTCTTATTGTTAATTTTAATAAATTTCTACCCATTTTCAGCAATTTTGTAAAAATATAATAATTTACAATTTATATTTTTAAACAATACTATAAAGTATGTTTAATTTTTATTATTGCAACATTTTTTCTGCAATTTTCAATTACAAAATTAAAATTTTTTTAATTTTTAATGTCTATTTATTACTAAGCTAAATATAATAAATAAAATTCAATGAAATGATCAAGAAATGAAATAAAAAAAAAAAGATATTGTAATGTTAAATGTGATACATGTACGTATAGATAATTTTTAAAAAATAATAAATTTACCAAGAATTTTTCAAATAAAAGATAACATTATTATTTTTCAATGTAAACATTTAATTTCCTTGTTTTTAGAAGTGATTTCACTTTAATATCAAAATTTAAATATATGTATTAAATGATAACATAATTTTCATTAATTGAAACAAAATATGAGTTAAGAAATTAAAACTTAAATCACTTTAAATTCATAAAGCGTTAAAATAAACTGTTTCTTTAAATGAGAATTCCGAAATGAATAATTCATTTAGAAATAGTAAGGCTACTTACTATAACTACTGCTAAAATTTCGTGATGTTTTTTTATTAGGTAATTTAAAAATTATTGTTATTATTATAACTTTATGTGTATAAAGTATTATAGTTATAAATATATACATCAAAATTGATATTTTAATAAAATTTCTGCTTTTTTCTTTTTAAGCAATCTCACCGAAATTGTTGAATCTAAAAAAAATATTGTTTTTCTATAAATCAAAGTTTTGGTAGAAAAATTATACCAAATACTTTAATTAAAATTGATTGAGTTTTTTTAATTAAATTTTTAACCATATTGTGTACGTGTTTTTTTTATGTTTTTTAATATTTTTATCGTCTCTATATAACATTCTTTCAACATTTTATAATATAATTTTATAATATAAATAGTAATGCAGTTGTTTCTATCATTTTTTTATTTTGTTTAAGGTTGTTAATGTTTTGTTTGGCTGACGTTATATAGAAAATTAGAAAAAAATCTTAACTCTATTAATAATTTTAATCCATCTATTAAAAAGCACTTAGCTTTTAAAGTCTATAATGAAAAAATACATTATGATTTATACATATCTGATTTGTTTTTTCAATTTAATTAAAATAGTTTTGCTTTACAGTAAAAATTAATTACATATCTTTTTTATTTATAATTATAGCATTATTTACTTCCTCTATTGATTGATCTCTATCACCCCAGCCCCATAAATGATGTGTACCGTCACCTGTACGATCTACACGTTTTTTAATAATATCAGTTGATACTGTTTTTAAATCATAAGCCCAACCAATTTTTGCAAAGAAATCAATAAATGCTGTTGTAATATTTAGACGATAATTTCCTAATTCAGCAGTTTTATAATCCCAAGGAAATACATGATGATAATTGTGCCATCCCTCACCGAATGCAAGAGCTGCAACATGTGAATTTTCTGATGGATTAATATCTCTGAAAAGAAGAAAATTTATTTATTAATAAAGATTGTCGTCATTCAAATTTTAATTTTCAATGCATTTGTTCAAATACTTACTTGTCATATGGTTTGCCACCGAATTTATGAGCAGCACTATTGACTAGCCAAGTTACATTTAAAGTAAATGTATATCTAAACATTGTTGCAACAAACCATGAATTTGCAAATGTTTCTCCCCAAAAGTAACAAGGAATAAATGTAGGTAAAATGAAACAACCGATCGGCATTAAAATCATGTAATGTCTATAATATTATTAAAAAAAATTAGAATCATTTTTTCATTACTAAAGAGAAAACATCTTACTTCTTTTGGAACATCAAAATGGGATCGTTATATAAATCGGATAAATCTAATCCTTTTCCTTTTTCCTTAACTTCCGGATGTTTTTTACATAAGAGCCAACCAACATGCGAAAAGAAGAAGCCCCTATGAATTTTGTTTTAATTAATAATTATATTTGCTTTTGATAATATTACATAAATTATATGTACAAAAAATATTTAATTTTAATGGGAATTCATTTAATTACCTTGTTGCATTATGAGGATCTGCATCTGTCTCAGAATACTTATGATGTACTCTATGATCTCGAGCCCAATGAATAGCTGCATCTTGAAATGCAATTGTATTAAATATCATTAATATTAATCTTAATGGCCATTTTGCTTTATAAGATCTATGAGCCCATAAACGATGTGCACCAGCCGTTATACCTAATCCAGCTACAAGATGTAAAAAGGAAGCAAACAATACCGTGTACCACATTGCTGAAGTTAATGCCAACCATGCACCATATAAAGCGGCGAGATGTAAATATGTAAATGCGATTATATTACGCCAAACCAAGTGTAGTTTTCTCTTTTCAGCATATTTGTGTACTTTAATATCCTTAACTAATCCACCATCGATTGTTTCAGCATCTTGTTCCATTAATACTCCTGTCGTTTCGATATTTCTTTTAGTTTTATTTTCAGCCTCTGATGGAGGTTGAGTTGCAGTTGTAGCGTTTGGTGCCATTTTATATTTTTTTTTGTTTTATTTTTATTATTTCTTCTATTTACATATAAAATAACTAAAAAGAAATAAAAAAAAACAAAATTTCATAAAATTAATAAAATTATTTCAACATAAATTGACATTTATGTACATTATGTATATTAAAATTTTAGTAATATCGAGAATTTTTGTAAACTGTATACATACATACATATGTAAATGTATGGACTTCAAAACAAAATTCAAATGAAATGAATTTTGCCTCATAATTTAAAGTAATATTATGCAAGATTTAAAGTAATATTTTATGCAAGATTTTTCTTACTACAAGCACCACTGGAAGAGTATAAAAAATTCAAAATAAAGTCTTTAACAATTTTTCATAGTATTGTTAACACTTAAACGATAATGCAATATGTACAAAATTAAAAAATTTACTGAAATTTAATTAAAAGAATTAAAATTAAATGCTAATTAATTTTTTTATAAAACTTGAATATGCTCAAAAATAGTTTTTATATACATACATGTGTACATATGTATTATATAATTTAGGAACGCAATAATTTGACATGTCATGTGTAAAATAATTTCAACCAAAAAATTTTTTCAATTAATTATTATTACAAGTCTATATTAAGAATTTTTACAGTTTTCGTGCTTAAAATACTAGACATCAAATTAAAATGTTAAAGCAAAGTATTGTTTCGCTTCGTCAATAAGAAAATCATATAACTTTCTTTATTTAAGTATAATAAATTTCGTTTTAATTTTAAATTCAATATCTATAAATAGATGACTATCATCCTACGCTAATTGCAATCGAATGCTTTTATAGAACACTATAAAATTTAATTAAAATTCTTCTTTGATTTATAATTGTTATTATGTTACTAAATTTTTTATAACATAGAAAAAAAAAACTAAGTAAGTAAGTAATAAATAATAATCGAAAGAATATTTTTAAATCAATATTACATACTTACATATGTACATATTTTTATTTAAATATTCAAATAATTAGTATTCAAATTAAAAATTACATGGTGATGCTAGTTTTAATAAAATTAAATATTCTTGAATAGGAAAACGAAATAATTCTTACATTTGAATTTTAAAATATTTCCAGTTGCAATAAAGAAAACAATAATGTGTAAAAAGTAGTTGTTATATTTGCATTTCGCAACATAAAACAAATACTGATGTACACATACATAAGTAATTTTGAATAATACAGATACATACATACATACATACATATTTATAAATGGCAAACATAAGATTTCACATAATTGTGAAAAGTAAAATATTTTAATTAAGAAAAGATGTATGAAAAATCGTATAAGTATAACAAAATTTTCCCAAAAATTCATCCGCCTAAATATATGCATTTTCAACATTTCGATAATTTTAAATAATCAGTGTAGTTAAATAGCGTATAATTTTCTTAAATGAATATTAATTTTCATTTTATTTGATAAGAGAAAAAAATATCTTATCAAAATTGTTAAATTAGAAAATTTTTATAACGTGTACGTGGCCAACAGAAGATTTTTTTAATTAACAATAGTAATTTATTTATAATACTTAATGTATGTAGGTGCATATATTAAATTTTCGATATTGATAAAATTATATTAAGCCCATAAATAAATAAATACAAATTAATTTTAATTAAATTTCATATTTCAATATTTAACAAATAATATATTTGAAATACTACGTGTGCAAATAAGGCACATAGATAGATATATATAGATAGCACATAGATATATATATGTATATGTATTTGCAATATATTTTCTGAATTTTTTTAAGGTAATTCTTTTAAAATTCTTTTATTAAAATTTAAAATAGCTTTTAATATAAAAAGAAATTCAAATGACCCACACAGAGTATACATTTTTTAATTTTTAATATTTATTTCACAAAAATAATTTGTGTTTTAATAAAATAATCTTTTTTGTTAAAATATATACACAGCCCATCTCTTATTGTCTGAACAAGGTTTATTTTATACAATTCTCATGAGGAATTCTATTTTTAGTTAGAATTATACGGTTACGTAATTGTTAAATCAATGAATAGATAATTTAATTATAAATTTTGTTTAATTAAGAACAAAGGATTTGGGTTTTATTTTACACATTGAATATTAGAAAATTCTCTTTAAATAAAAAAAAATTAAATTTTTGTTTCATTACAATGCATCAGTGCATATAATATGTACATACATATGTAAGTACATATTCTTAATAGAAATTCTAAAAATACTAATTACATTCCGAAACAAAAGAAATAAATTACAAGTTTACGATTACTTAATTGAATTTGCATTTCAAAAATTTGTTCATCTTCGTTTAATTTAAAAAAAAAAGCAATGAACACATTCTCTTTTTTAAATATGAAAAAATTTGTAATTAGTATGAGGTTACTCTTCATTATTACAAATTTTTTTTCTTACCGACAAAGCACATAATCGGAATTCAGTCAAAATAATTTATTTATATTATTTATAATTATGTATGCATGGATGTGTATCATATTGCAACAATATTAAATCCTTTATCTCCTTTTAAAAATGCAAACCCATCACATTCACTAAGTACATTATACTTAATTGCAAAATTCAAGTGAATTAAATTAAAAAGAATTGAAAAATTTCAATTTTTTTTTTAAATTACAAGGTACAAGATTTTTTTTTTCTTTGTCAAAAAATCCAATAAATTTTGATAAAGAAAATTTTTTATGATATACATTTGACCTAAATCCATATGTATATACACATATGAACATATTATGTACAATTAGGTATGCACGATGTATACGTGTGTATGTATGTACATATAAGTAAATTCAAATATCACAGGAAATCCTAATCGGATAATAAAATAAAAAATCTTATTAAGAATGTCTTTTAATTAGCAATAAATTGTAAGTATGTAATTGTTTTTTTGTGTAAAAATTGCATATATTTTTTGAATAACAAATTAAGTATTTTAAATTTTTCTAACTATTTATATGAAATAAATATATTTTTTACTTAACCGATTAGTAAAAATATGCTTTTTTTCAACGAGAACTTATTTGAGTTTTTCTATTTTTTTTCTCTCTCTTATTTTTCTTCTTTTGAATCTAATTTGATCTAGATATTGAAATTTCATCATACCATTCTCGATAAGTATACCATCATTATAATGTCAATATAAATTTTTACACAAACACATACATTATATATATATGTATATATTTAATTATAGGTTACATTAGAAACTGAATGATTGCATATATACGAGTATATTTATCTATATACTTATACACGTATATATATGTATGTATATATTTATTATCCTTAATACTGCACCAAATTAATATGTAATGTAAAATTTTTGTTCTAGTTAGTTCTTTCTCTAGTTAATATTTCATTTTTTTTTTATTTTACTTCTACTTATTTTTTTTTTTTGATTTTTCGTCGTATTTTAATGAGCAGCGTCCTTTTTTTTTTTAATTTTTAATCATATTTTGGTAAAAGTACAAAATTTTTGTTTTTCAATATTAAATTGAATAAAATTTCACTTTTCAAATGATTATGCAATAAAATATTTTCAAATACATAAATAAGAATTTTTACTTAAAATTTTATAAAATGATATAAGAGTAGAGTTATAGGAACTTTTCAATCTATTTTTTATAATAAAAACTTGTTTCTTAAATTTTACTCTTAATTTATTTTTTTTTAAATATCTTCAATTTCATGTTGAACAAATTAAATTTTTTTAATTTTGTTTTTTATTCATTTATTTTCTTTACATATTATTTCGCAAAATAATTAAGTAACTTGAATTTTAATATTTTGCTTCTGTTTTCTTAATATTATACTCAAAAAAAAAAACAATTGTTTTTAAGTAAAATGACTAAATACTTTGAAATATAAAATGATACTGATTTTGCAGATACATGGTTCTTCGTTTCTACGTAATTTTTTTTTTCTACATACCTTACATGTGTATCTATTTTATCTACGTATCTCTTTACATTTAATGTTGAATAAGCTGTTCAATTGTATATATACACTAAGTTAAATATATATATGTATGTATGTATAGAGAAATCGAAAAAGGATCTACCTTTCATACCAAATAAAATATTGTACTTGTATACAAAGAAAAAAATAAGTATTCATGTATATACTTACATAAACGCATTTATTTTATATATTATATTTAAATGGAAAGTCCTTTTAATATATATGCATACATATGTACATTAAAAAAATGTATATACATATAAATATAGAAAATTAAAGAAATAGATTTTCCTAAAGAAGCTATATACAATATACTATAATTAAAATATATAATAAGTAGAAGTTATTATAGGCATAATTGTATGTGTATATATAATAAAATATAGAGAGGTTTTTGTATGGATCAACATGGTAGTGAAAGAAACAAAAATCATATGACTTACATTATTAGGTATTTTATTATAATTGTATATTTTTGTAACATTATACATACTTAACATTGTACTACGTAATTATTATAATAAGTGTATTAAAAAAATGAATTTCTTCAAAAATTAAAAAAATATTGAGTGTTTTCAAAAATTTTTCTTGATTCAAAATTCAATTAACTTTATGAATGCGTAAGTATACTGAAAACTTTTATTTATTTTTATTTAAAAACTTTTGTTTAATTTTGTCTATCACAAAAAATTAAAATTCGATTATGAATTTTTTATAAGAATAGATTGGCAACATTTAGGCTTTTGACTGATTTAGTACAATATAGTTATACATATATATATATTTGTAAACAGCAGAAAAAATCTTTTTTCAAAAACCTAATTAATTTTATCCACCTTCACTTTTCAATCTAGCAACATCGAAACTGTAACGTTGCTAGAAATGATAACACCGCTCACGAACTCATTTAATAAATATTAAGCTTTTTTTCAGTTTCATTTCAATTGGGTACGTAATTGGATACGTAAGTGTAATCTAAAATTGTCTAATAAATTTTTGAGAAACAAGAAATTTAACTTAATTGAAATACCAAAATTATGAATTAAATTTTGATTTATTGTGTTTAAACATTTTTAAAAACAAGTAGGTTCATATAATAGGTACATACTGAAATATTTTTCAATAAAAAAAATTTTTGTTAAACTTGAAACGTAAGATGAACTTAAGATATTTTAAGTAACTACAAATAACGAGGGCTAAATTTTTATAAATAACTGTAATCTTAAATAAAACCTTGTTGAATATGAGAATCTAAATTAAATCTTATTGTATATTGAGTTTTTAATTGAAAATTAATTTTTAATATTGTGAATTAAGAATTACTATGAAATTTACACGCATCGTTTGGATATTAAATTGAGTATACGATGAAATTTTCAAAATTGGAAAATAATTTTTAAAACTAGGTATAGTAGGTACAAAAAAACATCGGCAGCAAATATAATGTATGTAGAACATAGAAATTTTAACTACTTATACATATTTACTTTTTATTCTCTTTACTTCATTCTCAATTTTACTTAAAAATTTTTGGAATTTTTATTCTGACACAAAGTATGCACAATTTTGTGTGTCATTATTATAAGACAAAATCCTTAAGCGTAAGATATAGATATACATATATATATATGTGTATACCCCCACATACATATTCATATAACGTAAAAATTCTAAGAAAGTTTTCTTTAAACACTACTTATTTATTTTTCTTTTTAATATTATAGGAATGGTGACGTCAAAGTGTTTATAAGGAAAAATACTAAATTATATTAGATTTTATAATATTAATTAAAACACAATGTGAAATCCTATAAGTGCAATTACCCCTTATTTTAAATTATACTGAAGGATTCTCCACATAAAGAAGGTAAAGGACTAACTATTTTTAAAGAAAAATAAAATTAAGTAATAATTTTGTACACGTACACTTATACTTATGTATAGAAATAGAAGCACAAGTTTTTGATATTTTTTACGTATACAAAATATAAATTAATTTATACGTGTGTGTGTGCGCATATAAATTTAAGAACAATCATATATACATATTATGTACATATAATATATTCTAAAGTATAAAAATAAGTTGTTTTTTCACAAGGTCAGTAATGTCATTTTCTCTTTTAAAAGAAAATTATTTTGTTTTTTATTTTTTTCATTCAAAAATTTTCTTTTACAAACATCTGTATCCTATGCATATTTGCATGTGTAACATTTTGTATATTTTTATTCAGCGGCAAAGAGAATAAAAATAGTAATATTTATATAGGGTAACAACATATTAAGCATGACATAAAAATGCAAATTCAACAGATTCTCATCCTATACATAATTATTGTACATAAATTCGTATGCATGTGTTTAACGGTAAAGTGTTTGTATGTATCTACATTTATTTGCAAGTGGGGAAATATATGTACATAGATAAATTTTAGAAGCAATAACTTATTTAAATACGTACATACATACATATGTATGTACTATAATGTATTAACAGTTTCAAAATTTGGACTGGGTATCATGCAGATTCGTATAGAAGAGCACAAAAAATATATTTCTACATACACATGTTTGTATGCATAATGTTTGTATTTACAGACCGCGGTAGCATGAGCATCAAGCAGAAGCACAATAATTGACAAAAAAAATTGTTCTGAAAATAAAAATCTAATTCGGAAATAATTTCTATCCTTAGGTAAATTGTAGATTTGTACAACAACACGACTGCGTATACGGATGTATTGTGCCCCTCCTCTGAGTGCGAGGCATGCCCTACAACACCAATTCTCCAGAACCACTTAACCACTTATAAAAGTCCACTTAATTTATAAAAATTCTCCAGAAAAAAAGAATGGGATCTTAAAACATAAAATATTACTTTTAAATCAAGTTATAATGCACAATCTTGGCTAAACAGCACGATTCCACGAAAAAAACAATATTAAAACAAATTTTCAAAAATTTTTAAAGTCAGTTAGTTGATTAAAATTGTGTTCAAGCCTTATTAATGTTGTTACATACAATGCATACTTAGAATGTACATGCTTACATAGTTAGGTATCTATTCGAATTTAGCTCAAAAAGTTTTGTTATACAATTAATTTTACATAATATTTATTAATTAAAAGTACTTACTAACTCTTACTTGCAACCTAAATTCTATTTTAAAACTAAAAAAGCATAAATAACACGTACGAGTAATACCTCTAAATGTGCACGTAAGAAATGTCTAAATGCATAAATACAATTTATACTTACATGCATACACAAGAATGTGTCTAAATGTTATACTAATGTGTGTACATACTAGCTTACTTAAGAAAGTTTGCAACAATTTAATAACAAGAAAAAACGATAAACATAACATTCTAATAAGAAAATAATACCGACAATTATTGTATAACTTATATTTTTATTGTATAAAAATATGTGTAAAGCTACATATTTACGTATGAGTGTATAAATATTCCTAAACAAATAAATATACTATGCAAACAACCGGCAAGCCAACAAGCCGGCTTGTTTATTGTGTACACGTTATGTACGTTCATACATTAAGGAAGCATAACAGCATAATTTCTTTTAAATATGGGTGATGTGTACAATATTCAGATGTGTACACTTAAATACAAACATACCAACATTCATTGAAGGGTTGAGGAACTTTTATGTATACTTAACATAATAATATATGTAATATTTTACCAAAATTTGTTTACGTATTAGTTTTCACTTAAAAATGTGTTAGTAAATTCAATTGTAAACAAAAGTGTTATAGCTATTGAGAACAGAAAGCTTTTATTAAAACTTTTATGATACAAAATTACTGTTGTTACCGGCTTTTTTTTGTTTTCTGACATTCAAGTTACGTACAGTTTCATAAGTATGTATGAAACAAATACCAACATACATCCTTATTTACCTATATTTATACTCTTGCTGTTATTTAATATTTCTCCAATTCTACTAAAATTTTTATTGAGAGTGGCGTGATTTATCACGCGATTCTCATTTGCTCATATTAATGACTCGTTATGTTGTTTTGTTATTTTTTTTTTTAATAAGTTGTTATATATTCATGAGACGTTTATAATCACAAAATAAAACAAAATCGATGTTATTTCTTTTAAAAATATTTGTGTTGATAATAGGGGATGAAAAAATAATTTTTATTTCTGAGATTTTAAACAAAACAAAAGTTATTTTCGTTTGTGACATAAGAGGCAGCTATTTGTTTTTTATTAAAATTAATTTTGCATTAAGAATTGACGCCAAATAAATATTTATAAAAGAATGTTTAATGTTATAACTCGTATGAACATAAGTATCTAAGTACAATTTTAAGAATTGTGTAATTGTGACGTGGAATTATTATTAAACGTTGTCACAATTATTCTTATTGTTGGTTTTAGCGCCAAATTACATATTATGAACTACCTACGTGCATGAAATTAATCATATTTTATTGAAAGTCATAAATACTCTTAGGCGTTTTCATAAATTCAATATATCGCGCTGTATACTGAAATCTACTATATTATAAGCTACCAAATTCATCATGTTATGTTTTTGCACTATTTCGTTTTGCAGTATCGGATTTATGAAAATCTCTATAACATACAAAAATATTTATTTATTTTATTTGAATTTTCAATTTAATGAGGATTTTAATTTAATTGCAATACCAATTGTTTTTCTCGCCAATATTTTTAATAAAATTTTAAAAAAACATGTGATAGAAAACATTGGCAATGAAATTTGACTAAATTTAGTTACCGTGTACATTTAAAGAGTGGACAATTGATAATATTAGTTTACTGACGCGAATTTTATAAAAATAAATAAACCAGTCGGATCAAATCATCACTTAATTCGTTCATGATTTGATAATTGATACATTGCGCAATTCACAATATATGTAAATATGTATGTACATATGTATATATGTAGGTAAATATAATATTTGATTAAAAGTCACCTGTTTTGTTTTTACTTTACATTCTTACATACTTATGTAAGTATTTAAATCCCAAAATTATTTTTAAGCTACATTTAAATTTATTTTTTTGTTAACATGATATTTTTATTCTAAAAACCGAATCAAATTTGAAATATCATTTGAAGTTTTAAATATTTTTTATCAAATAACGAATTCTTTCGATTGTTAAATATTCTAAACCTGTTTTAACCTATAATAGAGCTTTTACAACCAAAAAAAATAAATAAAGAATTTGGTAAATCTTTGAATTAAAAAGAAAATAAAAAAATTTTTTTTCTCAAATGTTATTAACAAGCTTAAAGAAAGCGAACAAGAAGAAAAAACAAAAGAAAATCAATTTGACCATTCTTTAGTGACCATTCAAAATAGCATTGAATTTTAAATAATTCGATTTTCATTAAGAAGTTACATATGTATATCGTAACTTCCACAACTAGTTTCATTCAATTCAAACTAAAATTTTATTTTAGAAAGTTAAATTCTTTTTAAATCAAAAATTAATACAAAACTGAGCCAGTTTCAAATCCGAACAGACTATTCAAAATAAGTAACTCAATTTTATCTCCATAATTTTTTGCAAATTTTAATTTTATTTATTCGCAAAAAGAAATCACCAAATTAAAATATGTATGTACGTAATACATAGTATGTATGGTTATACTAACGTAAATAAACACAAACTAGTATTGTATACGTACAATAATTTTCGGAAGCACTAAACAAAAAAAAAAATATGTACATACATAGCAAAAATAAGAAATAATGCGTTCAAGGGTTTACAATAATAATTAATATTAGAGTTAAGTAGGAATATGACCTAGACAAAATGGTGTTTTGAGGTTTTTAAATTTTAACATTAAAAAGCACAATAGCCGAAAGATAATAATTAAAAATTTTATAATGATAATGACTGAGATGAGATTTGTAGTTAAATTAGCTGTTGGTGTCAAATGAAAGATCACAATATTTTTTAAATAAAGTGTGTCTTATTGTTGTTCATACATATGTGAACAATAGAATTTGCAATAATTTTAGTTGTGATTGTTTCATCATTATCTTGAAAACGTATGTTAAGTATTGTGAATAAAAATTTACTTAATTTTATTCGTAAAATATGAGTTGAATTTAGTTTTTTAAAAACAACTAACGTACCTACATATGTACATATTTGAATTTCAAAGACAAAATGTGCAAAATATCATATAAAATTTCTGAAATCTTGAATAAATGGTACATTTATTATACGTACATACATATAGGTATGTATGTAAATAATTAAGATTAATATTTAATGAAAATTAGGTCATAATTACTATATTAAATTTTAAATCACAACAAATTATTTAATGCCTAAATTTATTTGTTCTTGAATTTTGTCCCAAATTAAAATTATCAAATTTTAAAACTGGGGCATAAAATAAGTAGGTCCTATATTTGGTTGTAGATTAAAAATTTCAATTTTTTAAATGTTAAGGCACATATGGGAACATTTTTAAATGGGAAAATAACAAATTTGTAAAAATTTTAAATATATTGCAAAAGGTGCTAACATTACTAATAACCTTACAATTGCTAAAATAACCATTCATGCATATACATATCTATATGTACACATATAAACTAACAACAATTAATTTCCGCGATATCAACCAAAATTATAGTACAGTTAATCTTTCCTAACCAAATGCTATAAAAAATAGTAGTGATGAGGTTTTGCTCAAATTTTACATCACCTTTTTCCCATAAAATAATTTAATTATAAAATTTTTACATTTTTATATAAGATTTAAACAAAATAATGGTCAACATTATTAAATAATGATAATTTTGTCACCTTTATAACGGAATTGGCTAGGTATTATTTCCTCAATTTAAAATTTGGCTAAATTAAGGTTGTCTTTCAAAATTTCCTCAATTATTAAAGCATCTACACTAAATAATATGTAAGTAAATTATTTCTAATAACTTAAATTTTTAATTTTTTCATATTTCCATACATGTGTAGGTATAAAATATACGTTATATGTATGTACACTTTGAAAACTTAGTGACTAAGTTTATATTATTTACATGTAAAATAAATGTATGTACATACGTGTACTTTTTTTTAGGTAGTTGAGTATATTATGTATAATGACATTGAATTGTACATTTCAATGGAATTTTTATATTAAAAATAGTCAAAAAAAAAAATGTGAAATGGATGCAAATTTGAAATATAATGAAAAATATTTGAAATTTTTTTGAGTACCTACAATTTAATATAATAATTATACAAAATTTATAGTTTTTGCTACAATATGCGAATATTACGAGCCAATATTGTCTTATACATACGAGTCATACATATCTTATAATTAAATAGATATACATATATACATACATGTATGTATAATATAAACTTTATCAAAAATTTGAAAGTCCGGACACGCAATCTACTTAATGAACATCTCGCATAAATTTATTTAAATAAATGTGATTATTATTTAGACACATGCTAGTTATTTTTCAAAAACACATTATGAATAAATTTTTTAGTTAAGTAGGTAAGAAATTTTCTAAGAATGATAATTTTATAAAATTATTAAATTGACTTCGAGAAGTTTATTTTATAACTAAGTTAAAAAATTGCATTCTAAACCTATGTCAGAAGTACAAACATAGATGTCTAACAAAAATTAAATCCTAACACTTATTGCTTAATTAATTTGTTTAATTGATAACGAAAATATTTTTAACTTACCTTTTTATATAAATAAATTAATTACTAAATTTCTATAAAATTGTAATCCAAAATTATTTTAAGTTAAATTTTTTTTTTAATTCAATATAAAAAACGATTCTTTACTTTCTTGTTTTGCGATACTTTTTTTTCTAACTAGATAATTTTTTAATTAATTTTAAAACCTCAATTTAAACCAAATGAAAAAATATTTTTTAACAACTTCTTTTCATTTAAATTTTATTTAAAAAAATAAAAACACGAATATTAAATATTTTTTAAAATATTTAAATAAAATAAAAACACACTTTCTTAATAATTTTTTGATCCAAAATGTTTTCCTTATTTTTTTTGTTAGAAGAAGTTGTTAACCGATCGCAGTTTAAATATTGACTGAAACTTGAGACGGTTCTTTAACTCTATTAATATTAAAGCAAAGCTAAATAATCTATGCTGTTGCCGTCGTTGTCGTGTGTTAGTTTTTCTTCCATCACCCGATAAAAATTACTCTTTATTTTTTTTATGGCTTTGTTTTTTTCTTTTGTTGTCGTTTTTATTATTATTTTTGTAATATTTGCAAAAATGAAAGCTTTTTCACTTTGTTATTTCCCCTCGTTGCATGCTTTCTTTCCTATATTTTACTCTTTCTGTTTACAATTTATTAATTCTATAATAATGTTGTATAAGTAGAGAAAAATTATACAGTGTATTATAAAAGAAAATTACCGTTTAATACAAAATTGAAACAAGGCAATTACGTCAATTTTTGAAATAAAACAACTACATATACATAGTAAGATTGTCTACATTAAAATTACTAGTTCTCTATTTGTGTCCTTTATGACCTAAAATCAATCTTAAACTGTTTTTTTTTGTAAATGCTCTTACAGTTTCTGACTGCTGACATCATACTTATATATTTCATGCCGATAAAGTGAAAATTCACAAATTTTTTAATTAAATTTTTATTTTATAAAAATTTGGAACATGATTTTGGATTTTCCCGTTCTGGGGTAGATATACATATATTTTTAGCCGTAAATTTTATAATATCGATTTACATACATATATGTATATTTATAATTATATTATGTATTATGAATTCATGAAATATATACAATTAATTTGCATCGTCTTTTTTTACAAATTCAAAGGGCTCAAAAATAAATTTATATCTACTTACATACATATTATGTACAAAAATTTTGAACACATTTTAAATTTCAAGTCTTAAGCAATATAAGCAAGCATATGCATACATACGCTACATATCATTTTTACGCTACATATCAGGATCAGAAAAAGAGGTCGTTGTATATCATAAATGGTTGTAAAGCATGGGCAAAAGGGATCGTTGTCAGCTGATGAGAACCAAGTGAGAAATATATTTTTATTTAGCAAACCTTTTTAATATTCAAGGACTTTGACAAATTTTGCTTGCGGCATAATTTTATCAAATCAGACAAAATCCATTACCCATTTTAAAATTTAAACCTTATAATCGTAAATCGAAAATATCTACATTAATTTTTTTACCTTTAATATGGTCATCTCTTTTTATTTTTTTCATATAAATAAATTTCAAATTAACATGTCTGATTCGTGAATCGTAGTCAATATCTGACACACATATACATATGTACGTAAATAGAAGGATACCTATATACACATATTAATTAAAATTGTATTTCAAATATTTCTGTGTAATTCCAGTAGGAATCATAATTTACTAGTTAATGTAGTTAATTTACTTCTATTTTCGTTATTTGTAAAAAATAATTAGCATTACAATTCTCAACTACAAATCCTTATAAAATATGAATAAGAAAATAACTCTTAAGATTAGCTTGATTAACTATAATTTTGAATTTTTACTTCTAAACAATTTCACATACAAAAATAGTATTATGCAAAAATAGTAGAATTGAAATGAGCTTTTCTTTAGCAGTTAAAAGTTATAAATTCTTATTAGTTTTCTTATTGTGTTGGTACTTTCTTAGAAAAAAAATAATAATAAAATCTTGTATTTATGGCATATACCTACTTAACAATAAAAAAAATTAATAAAATTAGTTAATAAAAATTTTTAGTGTTCAAAATTTTCGAAATAGCTTCGAATGAATAATAATTATTGTACTTATTTGTTATCAATCATACGATTTGTGCATGCGACATACGATTGTCATTATTACACAAAAATCTAATCAATTTCACATTAGCATGCCTGAACTTATATATCATTATATTTTTCTATTGATCATGAATAAACTTTGACCACTTAATAATGCGAATTTATAATTAGAAAGCAGACTTCATTTTGTCTTTTTTTTAATAAAAAATACAACGTATGTATATAATGCGCATCTTCAATATTTTTCCCCTAACATACCAATAGTCATCGCATTAAAATGACGTGTAATAAGATGTCTAGTAAAACGTGGAACAACCTCAAACATTATTCTAATTGATTTGATGAAAATTGCCTAGTGTTTAATATTTTCATTTAACAGTATTCTTAGACGCTAATCTTTAAAATATTCATCCGATTCTAATTAAATCAAGAGAAATCTGCGATCAATATTCAATGTCTTGTCAATGTTTAACACAAACCTTGGTTAGAGTTTCGATTCGATTATATGGTGAACGATTAAAAGAGCCATGATAATTATTCAATAGTTAACAATATTGCATCAATTATCTGAACCGTTAAAAACAAAAGCCAATACGTTGAATTTTGTAAAATAATAAACCATTCATGTACGTACATACATATATGTACATACATACATATTTTGTGCTTTCCTTTTGAAAAATAAAAAAAATCTGTTTGTTAAGCTAATTTGTAGTATTAGAGTTGAATTTAGAAAAGAAATAAATTCGATCCGAACTTTCTCTGCTAGATATTGTACTGCTTTGCCAGAAGAGTGTCAAGTACCAAAAGTATATACACATATTACGGAACAACTTATTGTAAATTCTAAATGTGCATGATCTTGAGTTCATTACAGTTTATTTTATTAGTTAAAAATTCAGAAAAGACTCATTAAGCTACCACTGCATAAAAATTTTTAGAAATATTTAAATGTGAGTGAAATGTCGTATAGTGTTTCTAAAAATTTGAGTGTTTCTTAGGTAGTTTCTGGTTTTAGAAATTGCAAAATATTCCATTTAATTTTTTGTGTGTGTTATGGAAATTTTCAAATATCCAGTTCCAGTTAAAAATTCAGTTTTAATTTGTTTATAATTACAAAAACCTACTCACGGGCAAATATAGCTATGTAAGCATGTTTGTATATGTACCGCAATGAAAAGTAGGTAATTAATGAAAAGGGTAGAAAGAAATATTAGCCTTTTACAAGATTTATAAATCAATAAAATAAATCCTATATTTTTAATATTTTATGAAACATCAATTTGTCAATAATTAGTGCTAATTATTTGTTAAATTTTACTTTAGTATTCAAAAATATGAAAAGTTGCTTTTTTGGTTCAATAAAATTTAATTGGTCACTCTGTAAAACATAAAAAACGTAAACATAATATTTTGTATAGCCTTCTTAATAAATAAGTAATACTATGTAGATTCACTCATTCATATAATTAACAATGAAATTTTAATTTTTAATATCTAAAAATAAATATGCTCGCATTATAACTTAAATTACCGAAAATAATTAAAATTTAACATGAGCATAATATTTAATTTGACGTGATCGATTAAATGAGTCTATAACAATAAAAATAATAGTGAACTACTTAAAAAAACGTAAATTGTCTGGAGAGGAAGTTCAAATTCCTCAATGTATAAACAAATTAGATTTTCACTTATCAATAGTACACATTTTCTTCGGAAATTACTCGATAAATATTAATTTATTTAATCTATTTACAATTTTTTAAGTATGGTATTTGATAGTAACTAGTTAATAACTAGTTATTTTAAAAGTAGAAAATTTGTTATAAGAACAAATCATTTTGCAAATCATTTCAAGTCATGCGATAGTCTGCATAAGTCCATTCCATTTTTATTATACGAGTACACCAATATAATATTTTAGTATAATTTTTCCGTAATAAAATCTAATCAATTTTTAATTACTTTTAATCTGTAGAAATCCTTTATCAATGCGTAAATGTTTCTTATTATATATATACATACATACATATTATGGTATAAAAAATTGTAGTTATTTTGTATAATGTATATGTATGTTAGATACAAAAAAGTTTCCACATATTAGTTAACGCAACTTTTAATGCCTTGTAACTCTCATTTCACCTACCTTCCCTTCAGAATGAATTTTGAACAAATAAAATACAAATAAAGAATATACTCGTATGAATTGCAAAAATAAATTCTGGAAACCATTTCTTTCTTGAGAGAACATAAAATACAATATATTAATAACCCCAGGAGCAAAAATTCTATTTTTTTAAATTTATAATACAAAATTGTTAGACTGGTTAATTGTAGATTTCCCAGATTGTTAAAAAACGACACGGTTTTCAAAAGCATCTTTAAACAGCCCCTATCTTTATCATACTAAGACACTTAGAACATTTGTGATTTACAATTTTGTTATTTGTTAAAATTTTTATTGTCACATAAATGCTGTAAACAATTTGTGATTGCATTATAGAAAGAATTTGTTAAAAGTTTTATATTTTGACATTACAAATTTTATTACAATTTATGCAAAATTGTAAAAGAGAAAGCTAAAACCAATTGATGAATGAAAAGTATAAAATTAGCCAAATTGCACTACCAATTTTAAAATACACTTCTAGTGAAGCTATACCTAATGCTAAGTCTTTCGACTTTACCAAATGGTTCTTAATTTCTGTTTAAGAAGCCCGTACATGAAAATGAATGCATATACATATATTTATGTATTTGTTCAAAATTTTCTTCTCATTTTGGTTAGAAACCATTTTAACTAAAATTAAAGTATAAATTTAATCTTATCGTTCTTATTTAATAATCTGTAACTACATTGGGGGTATAAAAATTTTAATATAAAATTACATATTACCAAAAATTTATTTAAAATATTTATTGTACATACATACTTATAATTGCTTTATTTTTTTGAATATTTGTTATTTAAATTGATTTTCGATAATAATAATTAGAAGTTCGATAATAAACATTTTAAATAGAAACAAATTAACCTTGTTAAAAAGTAATTTTTGTATAATTTTTTTTTAAATATTTTTATACCAAATAATTTTTGTGGGAATAATTTCGGAGGTTATATAATAATTATTTTTATAATCTTAAGTAATTGACTTAAAAGGAGAAGAGCTTGAACGTAATATGAGTTTAGACCAATTTTTTATTTAATCTTTTAAAATTTTCTCTTAATTAGCTACTTATATCTTTTTCTTTTTGTAATTGTAAAAAATTTTGTAATTCAATTTTAAATAATTTGAATAAATTTCATAAAACAACATTAAATTTTATTAATAATTTAACAATAATCACATTTTATATTATAAAGTTGACTACAATTGAATTTTAAATTAAAATAATGAAAATTGCGTCTTTTTATAATACATAATAATAATAATAATGATATAAAATATGATTATTATAATAAATACAAAGGCAAAATTTATTTGTTAATCTTATACAATAATAAAATTCAATATCATGTCACGTATGCATGTCTATACAATATTTAATTTAAGACTAATTTTAATATCAATAAAAAGGAAGAAAATTTTAATTCTAATTCTATTGTAAAATCTAGTCAAAGAAAATTAAATTAGGATTTCCAGGCGCTTTCACTTTAACAATTTAATTTTCACTAAAAGTAACAAGAATAAAAAAAAATATTTCGTCCATGAGATTTAACTCTAAATTAAATAATATGATAAAGAGAGAGAGAGAGAGTATGTAATTTTTATTATGGTGATATAGGTGTATATGTGATTTAGAAGGTAATGTTAATTCATTAAAATAAAATTAAAACCACTTTTGAATTGAGTTTCATATAAATTTTTTTTCAATTTGATGTCGTTCATCGCTTAAATCAATATATAAAAAAAAATTTAAAGAAGCTTTCATCTACATTACGATCTTTACATTCCACCTTATCACTGTAAATATGTTTGTATGTATGAATTGAAATGAATGAAAAAAGAATATTATAATCACAACTAATAACAATAATAATAATAATAAGAAAAAAAAATATGAGTGTAAATTTCGTTTAAAGAGAAAAACGTGATACTTAAATATTTTATATCAACTCACGTGTACACTCAATTATTACGACTATATTACAATAATAATGATTAACTTAGATAAATTGAAAATTTTATTACATATGTGTAAATTATAATTTATTATACTAATTAGGTGAATTGAAAAAAATTCCAAATATGTATAGGTATAAAAAAATTATGTCACATGCCGCATTGCGCGTCTACATCAAACTTAAATGTTCAAGATTTAAGTAATTTTCACCACCCACCCATTTTGTATTTATAAAATAAATTACGAGCAACGTCATTTGGCTAAATTTCATGACTCTATACAAAGCTTTCTTCATATGTTTATGATAATCTTAAATTTTTTCGCTAAATCGAACTCTAGTATTCCTTCCGTTGCTAACTCGGATGATTTTCAAGACATTAGCAACTTTCTTTCAAGGACCACATTTACTAATTTTATCCACTATAGTTGAAAAATATCTATTCAATTTGGGTTCTAGCTCTTTCCTGGGCCCTGATTGATATATTTCTGAGTGATTGCTGTTCTTCCTTGGTAACTATTTTAGCTTTCATTTTTAATAAATCTTTTTCCTCTGGAATTTTCCCTCCCATATAAAAGGGGGTTTTATTAGAACAATTTATAAGAAAGACAGTAAAAGTGATGTGACTAATTGTCACCCTATTGCTAAGTTTTCAGCCATTCTAAAGATTTTTGTCCTAATGACATATGATTGCATATACACTCACTGCATTCCTTTTATCTGTAATTATCAATACGGCTTTTTTTAGAAAAAATCTACGGTGACTAATCTGGTGGACGCTACGTCTATTTTTCTAAATAATATGAAGGAAGGTTTTCAGACGGATGTGGCCAATACTGACTTTATCTTCGATGTTTTACACTATAACGTAATCATTTTAAAGTTGAAATTATTGGGATTTCCTGATAATTTTGTAAATTGAGTTGTGATAAGTTGTCTTTCGTTCGTCAGGGTCGTTCATCTTTTTGGAAAATTCTTAGGTTCACCAAGACCAACGCAAGTCATTTGGTACCACTGCTGTTCATCATCGCTCTGTAAATGACACAGTTTTCCTTCAAATTGATTTAAATGGAATTCATTAGATTTATTAAATTAACCCGCGGAAAGATTTGGATTGGCCAGGAAATGTTCACATTAAAATGGCATGTTATAATATGAAACTACAAAAATTGGTATATAAGAATTCTATATAAGAATTTAAAAGATAAAAGGACTCTATATAAGAAAATATAAGTACGATTCTTCACATCGAGCATTTCCGAATTTACTTTTTGAAAAATTTTTCTTTAATTTATTATATCTAACAACAATGTTAGAATTAGAACATTACTGAATTTTAGTATTATATTAAAAAGAACCTTAACGCAGTAAACACTACAAGGACAATATAATTTAAAAAATGAGGATAAATGAAACTGCCAATGCCTTTGTTAAAGTTACTTTCAGCTCCCGAAATATCAGACATGCTTTTGGCTTTATTTCATTTGGCTTTAGATTAATTGCATCAATAACTATAAATGAAACTTTGAATGAAAATTGTATAACAAAAAACAAAGTGTTCTTGTATACTATAAATTAGTACATTATTATTATTATGAAATATATTATGTACTTTACCATTTACAAAATGTAATACAAACAACTATTACATATTTACTTTTAAATTTTATAATAAAATTTTTTAAATATAAGTACGAGTATATCATTATATTTATAATAAATATTATTAAGTGTTGTAATATCTAAGATATACGAGTATGATTGTATAACACAATTATAACAAAGACAATATAATAAACAAAATGCAAGCTCCTATTAATATTATTTCTTGATCCAATGTGATGTTGTATACCAGAAATTTTGAATTTTTTTTTCACACTTCCTAAAAGTTTTTAATTTAGAACATTATCATACTAAGACACTTAGAAAATTTGTGAGTTTACGATTTTTTTATTTCTTAATTATATTTACTATATAATATGTAATATTTTTTAATTATATAAGTTATCGTACTTATTCATAACTATTTTATTTACAATTGAATGCCGAAAAATTTTACAATGTATGTAAATGACGTTAAACGTAAAATTTCGTGTACAATTGTTGCAAATATACACATGTACCTTTTGAATTTTAATAAGTTTTCAATAATTTTAAAAATCTTGGAGTAGTGTGATTTTAGTAAAATAAATTCGTTAGTGTGATAGTAGTAAAATTAAAAAATTCCAAAATTAGAAGTATGTTTGAGTAACGCTTAAGCCTCTGTATTAAAATTATGAGTCTATATACGCAGAAGAAAAACTAATTGACGATAATATGGTTTTGGCTTATCGACAATATTTTTCCTATTTATGCAAAACGAAATTTTTGCTCAATATATAATTCACTAATATTGGTAAAATTGTACACTGCAAAAAGTTTACGATAAATTATTTTATGTTGTGTTCAACCTTGTGATTTAAAAAAAATTCCTACTTTTCCGAAATTCCCGTGGTCGGGATTTGAAAAAAAAATCTAAACTCTTGTTTTTGATTGTTTTCTACCAGCGAGAGCATGAAATAGTGGAAAATTCAATACGCCAAGTATGTCCGATCTCACAGGAATAAAACGCAGCAAACAGCAATTAGTCACCTTTTTTACTTCTAACTTGGTAATTTTTTGGTTTTCAGCTTTATGACTATATAAATAGATTAATGACTATGAATAACTTTAAATGCAAAACTCCCCATCTGAAAACGAAAAAGTTACAAGTCAAAGAAAGAAAGTATTCTTCTATACAAGTCAATCTGGAAGGCTCTTATAATTAACTGTTACAAAAGGATAAATGAGCTACCTAATAAAAAACTATTTTTATTTTTTTTTTAAATTAAGAAATAAATTATCTTTTTACATATTATGTACAACATCTAAATTTTTAAAAATTAAGAAAAAAATCACAGTAACTTGCCTAACCCTCCCACCACTTTATATCATAAAAACTTAAAAACAAAGAACAATAATTCAAATTTATTTTGCAATAAGCTACATACATACTTACATAATATTAAATTAATTATCAAGCAGTGAAATTTGAACTTTGATCAAACAATTTCTCTTCAATCATAACAATTATTATTAATCATGAGTAGTGCGAGTATATAAAAACAAAGTATCATGCATCATGCCACTTCTTAAAAATAACAAAAATAAAGTCAAATGATAAGAAAATTTTTGAAAGATTTGTTTTTTTTTTGTCTATTTGACTTTTTGACATTATAAGTCAAATGTCAAACTAATAACATGGGAAAAAAGTGTCGAAATTTATATTACGAGTATAACAATTGAAACATTTTTGCTGAATCATATATGGTAATAGAATCTATAGCTACATGTGTATGTATGTGTGTATAATAGGAAGACAGTAAATAAGAACTATACATAACAGCGTGCACATACATATATTATAGACATGGACATTACTGATTGTACAAAGGATGAATTGTTATGTAAATTTTGACTTTAATGTACATTTGACTTACATTATACACTAACTTATTCTATTTAATAAAATTAATCAAGCATGTCGATGACTTTGCCAAACAACTCAACCTGACTATAACTGTATCATATCAAATTGATTTCTTAATTTTTCTTTTTTATTTTGTTTTCACCGGTTAATTAAATCTTATCAAAAATTTTACAAATAAACTAATCAAATTAAAATATAATATGCTTAGTTTCTAAAAATTTAAAAAATTAAAGAATAAAATATCATATCACGTTTATTTTTAAGTATAAAGATTTTGTTCTACAAAGAAAGAGCACGCGAGTAATAAGTGATAAAATTTTAGATTAATTGTTAAAAATAAAATCATATGTTTTCAGTTTATATTTTTAGATTATAGATTGCACATTGGGGCAATGATGCATCGTGAACTAAAAGAACTATAACGAACGGCAGCGCCCATTGAGGGCATAGAAAGCTCCATTTTTGGCAAATAGCCTTAAATACCTCACAGAAATGGTTACGATTAAGTTTTGTAAGTTTATTTGAAATATCAAATTTCACTTTAAGAATTTGTTTAAATTGTAACGAAATTTTTATATGTATACACACTTATACAATATTGTGGTTTTGTTTCCCATATACTGTTCGAGAGTGAGTATGAGTACACTAAGTAATTTGACCGAAAATTAGTACATTTTCTCTTAAATCGTTTTTAATAACTATCTCCGGTAATTGTTAAAGACAAAAAATCTTTATGAATGGAAAAGGAAGGTTACCCACCATGTCCAACCACACTCATTATTTTTTGTGAATAATTTTAAATAAGCTTAATTCCAGAATACAGAAGCGAAAGTTTCAAAACTTCATGCCGCTATTAAAACAATTCATAACAGTCGTAAGAACTAATTGTAATAATTACCTCTTTTGTTCTAAATAAAGTAACTTATTTATATAAACTATATTTTAATTTTAAACGAAATCAATACAATGAACGCTTAGCTACATAGTTATTCTGACAGAACGATTTAATCAAAATACATTTTGCGCACCAAGATTTTTTTTGAACTTATTAAAAAGTTATAGAACTTTCGATTACTATGCAAAATAACTGATAATTATATTATTTGAAAAATTGCATTTGAAAATGCATTAACATGCATTAAATTCAATAAAAAATAGAAAATTTCAATTATACTTTTACTGATAAAAATATAATTTAAGCAAGTGTTATTGACATTGAAAATTTTCAAAAACCAACAATAGAATATTTTGTATTTGGTTGGTACAAGTGTCCGCAACAAAATTATTATTAATAACATTTTATTAATGCAAAAACAAATATGCAAAATAGGCAGAAACGGTGACATAACGACAAAGAGAACCAGTAAAAATATTGTGTTGAATTTGGGCAATTAATTAATATTCATAAAATTTTTGTTGTAATATTACAACAAATTTCAAATGAGAAGTACTATATCATAAGTAGAGTAAAATTATATTTGTGACTGTAGTTATATTTATAGAATTATAGCTAGTTATTCAAAATATTGGACAAAAAAAATTAAAACATTTTCATGAAGCTATCTTCTATTTATTCCAAAAATTTATGTATGAAATCAAATCGTGCAAGATATAAAAAATTTTTTGCAAAAATGCAATAAACTACATGTTTACCTATAAAATAGTTGATCCAGAAATACACCTACATATAGTATAAATAAAACAAGCTCGCGTATGTGTATGTAAGTATAACAAGTTATACTTACATACACACATAAAGAAATTAACACAAATATAAATTCCTTATCATTAATATTCAAAAAACAATAGATTACTTGTATAAATTATTATCTTCAATAGTATCGGATGATCTTCTCTAAATGCATGCTATTATTATACGTAAATATATATATACGCAGATACATACATGCATATGTATAAATTTCCAATTATCTATGATCAAAATCATAAATATTATAATAAAAAGGCTTGATCAAATATTAAATTTTTTATGTTTATAATAAAAAATAAATACTAAACTTGTACCAGCTTACAACTAGTTCAACACAAAATTAATGATTTGTAAAAAGCACTTTTATTCATGTAAAACAAAATTATTATATTGATAGGTTTAGACGATGGAACTTTTTAAGTGATATTTTTAAAATAAGTCTAAAAAATTAGATTTGTTAACATAATTACATATAACAAACTAGTTATATATAGATAAAGTATAACAAATAGAGAATAATGGTAATATTGTTAAAGCGGAATATAAAAAAAACATATTGGTATAACACCTTTCATACCCATAAGCCCCTTATATATTAATAAATTTTTGCAAATTTAGTAGCTATTTTGTATGTATGTGGCAAGAACTTTTAAAAAACAGTTTAATCTAAAAAATATTAAAAATAGTGTATATAATTACGTGAATATATATTATGTACATTTATATAGAGCAGATACAAATGAAAATAAGTCGAGTTAAAGAGATGTTTAAGTTGTAAAAATTAAAATAGGTGATAAAACATCTTAAGACGGTCAATTAACTGAGCTATAGCAATTCCAACTTGAGAAGTTCGACTGTGTTATATTCTTGCAATTTGCAAAAAATTTTAAAAATTTAAAATAATAAAACAAAATTCACCCGACCCGATCCGATTAGTTGACAGACGTAAAAAATACAGAAATTTGTTAATTTTTTTTCGAAAGCATTCTTAAATTTTGGAAAAATTTCTTTCATTCGCATATTGAAAATAATGTCAAAATTTAAATATTTTTTGTATTCTTATGCTACATTATAAATCAATCATACAAAAAATAAGCATTAAAAGACTAAACCAACCAGTTTTGATGATGCTTTCGGAAGTTTTCCTAATAAATGAATTGAAAGTAAAAAAATCTATATACTGTTAATATAAATTTAAATATGTAAATTTATAAAATTTTTAAAACATTGTCTCAAATTTATCAAATTTCGTATCAACAATATTATAATATAACCTTAACTTTTTTTTGTGTATATTTGCTTTTTCAACTTGTTCAGATTTTAAATGTTACAATACCAAAATTGAATATTATTTTGCAAAATATTTTGAAAAAAATTTTGATCATCACTGAAAATAGTTTTTAATTGATTAAGATTGTATACGCCTATTCTGTTATGTCATTTACAATATTATTAAATAGTCAATTGATTAAAGCCGAATTGATGAGGATTCCTAAAGGATATGCTTAGGTTCTGCACTCCTATCCTAAAGATATATATGTTAGTCCCATTATGCAAAGCAGGACTAGCTTTAATGTCAATTTAGTCTAGTCGAGCTAAAACGATTTACTATTTGCTTATCTGTTATTGCAGTACGTAGAAGCAGCTTGCTAGAGTTCAGAGCTATGCCTCCCGCCAAGGAACGGAGTGAAGAATGAAGATCTTGTCTATGCCTAGACAAGATCTTCAAAGTGGTGCCACGATCAGCGAGCTCGATTTGTTTTGTAATCTCCGTGGAAACACTATGTTCCAGAGTTTCAAGTTAATTTTTCGTTAAAAACTTAAACGGAATTCTGAAATTTTATACTCAAAACACTTTGTTTGAATAATGTTACGGTTAATTCATAAACAAAAGTAATAATAATAATAAAGAAAAAAGGGAAATAAGTAGCAAGTATGTTATTTTTTATGTTGCTATAACAAAATCTATTCAAACAAACAGAATTTATTTTTCTCAATTACTCGAGGTAATAATAATTAGGTGTGATTTATTTATATGCATAATAATATTTACTTACAGGGAAGTATACGAGTAATATTTTTGTGTAATAATAATAAGAAAATAGAATATACGTAACATGAAAGTGTGAAATAAGGTGACTTCCACATTGTAAAAATAAAACAGTTTTTAAAGCGTTTTTAAACCACCTTCAAACTTGAGCTCATAATTTTATTTTTTTTTTCTTCTAAATATTCCTAATGTGAGACAATTCCTTCAAATTCTCCAATTACATACATAAAACCGCATAAGGGAGATTATGTGGTGGCACCAAATTGTGGATGTCCAGTATTTTCGGTGGAACGCACTTCTCTATAATATGGAAGTGTAAATAAACTATTTTTAGAGAGGCTTTCATCGTCTTATTTAACACTTTTGCTAAACGAGACAATACACATCTTCTCAAAATATTCTCAAATATGAAAATTAATCTTCTAATTTTACTGTAGAATCAAATGATAAAATTTAAATAAAACAGTTTTTGTTATAAAAATCAAATAAGAACCTTATTATATTCTTTTTATTTTATTAATAATTAAAATTGCTATATCACAATGAATCACAAATCAAATTATTCCAATTATAATTAATGGATTATTCTAATATTAATCTAAGTCCAATTTCTCTTCATTAGAATTTTTATTATTCAAATACTTACTGCGTGCCTATATTGAACTTTGAACACCACATACATACAATATTTTTACAGCGCATTGTAATTTTTAGATGACTGAAACAAATAGCAAGATAACATGTAAAAGCAAGTAGTGATTCAAAAATGCTTGAAAATTCGATGACACATGGAATAACACAATTTTTATTCTCAATTATGAAATAAACAGAAAACTTATCTTTAGTGTACATATTTTTAATAATGTACTCGTATGTATATAAAATGTATAACAATAAAAATATTTTACAGGTGTGCAGAATTTCTATCCAAATTTTATTTAATGATTTTTTTTATCAACAATAATAAAATTTGCTATGAAATTTTATCAGTTGAACCTTTGATTTATTCAAAATAGCAATTTATTGAATAATTTTATAGAATTAGATAATATTCGTATACCGTGAATAATTAAAAATTATAAGGTATAAAATCAAATTGTCAAAAATTAAAAATAATCCAATTTAAACTGAAAAAATTATAGAAGTTTCATGTATACCAATAATATCCCTATGTACATCTACAAAATTATATTTACAATATTCCAAAGTTTAAGAAAATATAACTAAATTTAATTAGTCCGATACTAATAAATACTTTTACATTTTTTATTATTCCTAATTAATTTAAAATGCACACGTTGGTTTGGTATATCGAAAAAAATATTTTTTATTAATTTACATTTTTAGTGATAGCAAAGATAAAGGAAAAGTTGTAAAATACCTATAAATGTAGTATTGATTGTCGTGGTATTTTAGAATGACGCACATACTACATATGTACATATGTTTTATTTACTTTTTAATAAACTGATTAAGAAATTGAATTGGAGTTGATTGGTAAAATCTAACCATGACGTGCAATACATAAATTTTGTTAAACGAAAGTCGAAAATTTTTGGTCAATTTTTCGTCTGTCAAAGTATTCTCATTTCTTTCTGTAAAATAGCAAATTAATAATAAAAGTTTTTCGATGACATGAATATTTAAAGTAAATATTTATTAATATAGAGGGTATCGTAATAAATTTAAGTAAATTTTGTGATTGAAATCTTTTCCTTTATATGTCACTTCATCGCCACCATTGTTATGCACACATCCATGTATCACATTTGCTATAAAAATAATTAAATTTTGCAAAATTTTAAATGCTTTCTATTCTTAGATTATCTTAAATGCTTATATTCAATTCATTTATTTGCAATTTTTTAAGAAATTTAATATTAATTAAAACCATAGGAATTAAAATAAAATTTGGAGAAATAGAATTTTTTTTTATTATATTATTAGCGCGCATTGAATATAGAATGCATACAAAATAAAATTAATATGTAAATTTTTTTGCTAATTTATATTGGTGCGGCTTATAATTACCTATTTATTTTTATGAGATCATACCTAATAAATTATCTATGCATAGTTGCATTGTGCCAAAGTAATTACAAAGATGAATGACCACATAATTTTCAATGAAAACCCCGAAAATAACGATACAAAAATACTTTTTATATTATAATAAAAATTATCACGTATTAATGTTTTTAATGAATGTCCCCAAAAAATTCTTGCTTACTTCAGGATCACTTTTTTTAAAACAAAATTCATCACACATGTACATACATACATATATGTATTCATGTATGTATGTATATTGTATAGTTAATATGCAATTTGTGTATAATCCTAGCATAAAACGAAAAATATGAATAAATCACGCATGATGGAAGTCATCAAAAATATGTACATACATACTTATGTACATACGTATTAGCTTATTTTTTACATTAGCAAGCACGACAAACGAAGCAATATGTTCAGTTTAATTTCACATGCTTTCAATTCATGTTTTCACATGAATTCTAATAAAATTTACATACATACATACATACATACTTAAATATCATTGAGAAGCAAAGCGAGATTCATCACTTAAACATAAGTATGTACATATGTACATACATACATTCAGGTAAAGAAAGCGTTAATAACAACTGAAATTTTTACCGAAAAAATAAATGCGATTTATGTACATTGTACATGTACATATGTATGTACGTATGTATATGATTAAAGAGTTATCTATTAAAATTAAGTACATTGAAAGTATACGTACATATGCTGTGTATATGTATAAACCATTTTCAAAAACTCAGAATAACGGCAGAACTATATATAAAAAATTTATGTACATACTTACATATGTACGCAAGTCCTAAAATTGAGGTTTATTTACCAAATTAATCGAATTGAACGCAGTTATAGTTAGCAACAGAACCATTTTTTTTTATTTTTAGTACAAAAATCAATCATCGCAATTATGAGTGTAATAGCATAAAAAATGCCGCTAATCTGCAAGCTTACTTATATAGATATGTACATTCTTACATCCATACATATTTATGTACAAGTAGGTGCATATTTAACTAGACATACACTCTACACGTTCTCGTTATGTTTGTGCATAAGTATGTGCATAATTCCAAAGCAATTTTATAAATAACGATTTATTCTTATTTTCTTCTTGTTTTTTATTTAATTTTTTTGGCCATGGCATTCAAAAATTAAATAACATTCAGTTGTTGAACTGAGAGTAGGTTATTATTACAAAATAAAAGCACTATCGCTACACATATTGTGTTTTGATTTGTGTTATCTTATTGCTTTTTCTCTGTTTGAAAAGCTTTTGTAAGTTCATACATATGGAAACACTACATTATATTGAACATTATATTATACCGTTATAAATTAAGAACATAATTATGTGCGTAAGTACACCTTTACGCTAATTATGCGTTAGTACTCGTTCGTTCGTTCAGCTAATAATCGATATGCGATTGACTAATTGGTAACTATTAATTTTACGCACATTGTATAACATTTTTGTCACGCGGCATTGAAATGTAAATTGCAAAATATTTAACCCTGAGAGCTAACTTAACATTTAATTTTTTTTTACCAAAATTTTATAAAATCTCAATATATATGTACATACTATAACATAGTACATATTTTCAATTGTATGATGTATTTTGAAATATTTTATATTTTAAGAATTTTTTGAATTTTATTATGTAATAAAATTGGCACTTTAATTTAGACTTTCGAATATAGAAAATCGAAGAATAGGTGTACAAATTTATAATAATAATAAAAGCAATATTGTATATATATATTTATATATATATATATATATAATATATCTGTAAGGGAGCATATTAAAATTTTCTACCCCATTTGTTTTGTAAAATTGTAAACAATATTACGATTATAAAAGCTTTAAGGGGAAATTTGTTCAAAAAGGTAATGTTAAAGCCAAAAGATTGTACAAAGCATGAATAAGTATACCTAATGTAGATTTTGTAAAATTTTTTTATTCACAAAAACCCAAACACACTCAGAATATGTTTACATTAATTTATACATATGTATGTATATACAAATTCAAATAATATATAATAATAATATACATGAATATAATATTAATTACATATGTATGTACTTCACTTTTATAAGAGTTCCTTTACTTCATTTAATTTTGAAATTGAAATACGAAAACTACCAATAATTAATGTTCGTAAAGTACATACACGTACATAAATATACATATGTAAATATACATATACATATGTATGTGCATATTTACCAATAATATAGTGTTTGTTCCAACTTCTACATTTTTCTAAATTTGGTTATTTCAGTAAGAAATATAAATTTCAATAGTCGCATTCCTATATTTTTCAAAAAAAAAAAATTTAATAATTACATGCATATATTATCTACTTGTCTAAAAAATTTCTTGGATCTACCATATTGCTAAAATATTTTATCCCATAGAACACCGTGAATAAAATTTACAAAACTAGTAAAAGTTTTATCCATTTGCTCTTTCCATTTTCTCTTTCAAAAAAAAAAAAAAACAAAAAGAAAAAGCTTTCTCATCTTAAACTTTCTTCTTCGTGTTTTTTTCTTTCTTTTTCTTTATTATTGAAGGTTTATCATTTGTTATTAGATCAGCTGATTCTTTTCATCCAAAATAAGAGTTACCTCTTACTTCGCATTGCTCTTTTCAATACTTACATTCTGAAATGTAGTAAAGAATGACGTTGGTTTTTCCATTTTCATACTTATACACATATAAAATTATAAATAAATTATTACAATACGTGTAAGCACTTATATACATACATAAATATGTAGGGACCAATTCGGATTTTCATATTATAAATAATTAAGGAGAATAACATAATAATAAAGTCGTTTTATCATTAGATAATTTATATTAATATTAAGGGATAAAGTTTAAAAACTGCTCAAATTTTAAAAATTCATTTTTTAATTTGTTTGAAATACGATAGAATTTAAACACTTTATAGCAATTTGTAAAAAATTAATGATTAATTCTTATACAAAGAGTACAGAACTTCACAACAAATTAGCTAATTGCCATGAATCTACATATATTCGGCATCATTTTATTATTAAAATTATTCATACTAGTGCCGTGCCGCCTTATAAGAAAGCATAACGAAATGCGTTTAGAATTTTTTTACTCTGATTTTGTGAAATGAAAACGGCAATATAAAAAAACACGCGATATTTTTGTGATCATACAAATATTAAATTTATATGTCCATAAAAGTTTTCGCATATTGAATATACATACATAGGTATCTACATATACCTATGTATGTATATTCAATATGCGAAAACTTTTGTTTATTAAAAGATACTTATATATGTATGTATGTTCGAGAGTGGATTAACATATACATATACATACATATGTACTTTAAAATTTGTATTCGGTTTGCACAAAATCTTGATAAATAATATAAAATCGTGCATTTATTTACTTTTGTACTTATGCATACATACCTGATACACACACGTATTTATGTATACATATGTATGTACACGCGTTTATATACATACATACATACATACATATATTACGTACCTATTTTCATTAATATTGGTGATTTCTCAAAATTAAAAGGAGTTTCAAACTTACAAAAACTTGTTCTTTTGAGTTCTTTTTCTTTCACCAATGGCAATGTGATGTAGGAATTTCGGTGGCGTGATGTGGGAAATTTCATGGGATTTTTTTTTTTATTTTATAACGTTCCTTGCTAATATGCAAATATACATAATATGTATGTATGTATGTACATATGTATGTAGGTTCGTATAAAAATGACTTAATTTTAGTTTTCAATCGCGTAAAAAAATTTATAAGCATAAATAATCATAATATAATAAAAATAAAACCTTAAAGATTAACTACAAACGTTCTTTTACTTACATATATTTCTACTATAGGCAAGAAAACATTTCAAATTTCGAAAATTAAGATTTTTTATGTGAATAGTAACAAGTTTGTATGTAATACCATTACTCTTTTTTTAAATACGCGCTGGATTTGAAGTTGTTTCTCAAAATGCTTTTATATGCACCAGAGGGGAAAAATGAAACTGCAAATATGTAAAAGCATGTGGGTAATTAGTGGCGCCTTGATTTTAATACGATTTATATACATACATATGTACATATGTATATTGTATTCTTCAAATGACATTGAAATAAAATCACTACAAAAAATGTTTAAATATACAAACATACATGCATACATAATTACATGATTACATACTAGTACTACCGGCATAAGCATTAATTTGCATCTGATTTATATTCTGATATTGTGTATGTATGTACATACCTATGTATGTACATGGGTAATAAATTTTGTGCTTTTGAGAAAAATTTGAGAGAGAAACAAACTTTTTGAAAATTGTTAAATTTTAATTTTGTGGTTAAGTTGCGATAAAATAAACAATTTCTACATACTAGATTGCCAGATTAAAAATACACAATTTCTCTATCCCACTATGCAATAAAAACAAACTAACACATAATGTAAGTACGTATAATTTACTTTTTGTATTTTTTTTTTTTTTGTTTGGTGCTATGAATACCGTTTTAAAAGCTTAAGAGGTAAAAAATTGGTACCTACACTACATTTAAGTGCATAAACATGTACTTATGTACATAAATTAGGTGAACGATTTACTACTTTACGAAAAGTCGCAAAAAAAAAGCAAAAAGGGAACCGAGTCCTATAATTTTTATTATATTGAAATACTTACCTCTATAATAAAAAATAAATTTCCGTGAAAATGTTTTTATGCTCGAAATTTTTTAAATTCGGTAAATGTTTGTTAGTGACTTTTAACTTTTACGTTCAAAAATGATCAACGACATATTAACATACGTATATATTCATATAAATATATGCATACATACAAACATATATTATATTTTTATAATTAAATAAAAAAATTCTTTTTATCCTTTCAGGATATTGATTTTAGAAAAGTATATCATTCATAAAATTAAGCGGCAAAAGATTTAGAATTTTGCAAATAAAAAATTTCAAATATGGTAAGTTGTTAGCTCAGTTCTAATATTAATTTTTCTAACTTGCAAATGTTAGCAAAGTAAAAATTTTTGAGTTTCCATAAAAATTTAAAAGTTTTTGGGTTACATACAAACACAAAAGTCCTGCATATCAAAGTATATTGTAAAAATTTTATTACAAATTTTCTGGTTGAATTTATATATGTATGTAATCGCAAATTACTTTTAAATATTTTATTTCAGTTTAAATTTACCAAAAATAATATTGATTAATTTGTGCTTTCAAAAAAAAAAAAATTGTGGTACACACTAATTAGTTTTTAAAACACTGCATATGTGTAGGCGGTTGTAATCGTACTAAGAATCCAACAATTTAATTAAATTAAAAAACGGAAACATTATAGTTCATGCTTTTGATATTTTTATATTCATTTGATTATA
This sequence comes from Condylostylus longicornis, assembly GCF_029603195.1. Lineage (NCBI taxonomy): Eukaryota > Metazoa > Arthropoda > Insecta > Diptera > Dolichopodidae > Condylostylus > Condylostylus longicornis. The sequence goes on from NW_026577983.1 coordinate 756,827, forward strand.
TTATATTCATGCTTTTGATTATTTCAACTTAATAACTTTTAATTAAATTAAATAATAATCACTTGATAGAACCTCTATAATACAACGATCATACATTAATTTTGATAATATTTTGCATATACTTTGCGGTATCATTTCAAAACACAATTAAATTTTAATGCCTGAAAATATGCAAAGATAATAAAGCTTACACTTTGTTAAAATTGATTATCATCATTTGATTTTATCATTTACCGGTTTTAAAGCTCACTTTAAAAACGGTAATTTTCCAAAAAAAAAATTCACTGGTATCATAAAAATTAAAGTAAACTTTCAACTTAACCAACTCGTAATATAATTTTTTTTTAATATTGCGGTAGGTGTTAATCGATAAAATTGCATACTTGCAATAAATACTATATTAGTATACAAAAATAAATCATGCACTTGTTCACTGCATCAAAGATGGGAAAAGTTTTTATTTGTTCATTAAACTTGTATTCGGTTCTGCCATTGTTACTAATGGTTTAATATTTCTAAATCTAAACGTTATGTAAAATAAAATAATTTTGAAAATTCATTTGAGGATGAATTCATGAATAGAAATATATAAATCCATATTCTATTATCGCACCACTTGAGATGATAGAATTTTATTCAAAAATGATGTGTATGTGATAGGCCATTATTCAATGTATGAGCAACATATAAAAGAATTAAGGGTAAAAACAAAGAACTGATAAGGCGTTTGTGTAAAAACTTTCACAGTAAAATTCATATAAATGAGTTATTCATGAATTTGTCTTCGCGTCACATCATACCTTCATTTTTGTTTCGTGAATTCGTCATATATAATCGCCCATATCTGTATAATAAATCTATCTGTATATAGATCTATTGAACTCACCTTTGTATTATTTTGTTACAAGATCTGTTAGGAAGGAGGTTATAATATAAAAGTGAAAATTTTTTTGTGTATTTAAAAAAATCTTCAAAATTGTTAAAATACTTATTTAATTTACAAAATTTTAAACCGCGATTTAAGACTTCAAGTTTTATAATATGTCAATATTATAATATCTTTTATGATATAAGTGAATGCTAATTTTGAGGCTTTATTTAAATACTATTTATCAGCTTACAATACATATTGTGAACTCCTAATGGAGGGAAAAGTTTCACATCAACAGAAAAACATCAAGGCGTTTAAATTTGTTTCATTACAAAACTTATATTTAAAATTTTCAAACTGGGAACGTTATTACAATTTATTTCTTTTTTTTTTTATTAATTATTTGTTTCATGTTTTATTCCATGTTTTTTTTGTTTTTTACAATTTCATATAATAATACAATTTTGTTTAATTTTGAATTTATTTTATATATGTATACAATATTTTCATTTACACAAATATAAAAATTTAATTTTATTCTTTTTCTCTAAAAAAAATTTTTTTTTTTCTAATTTTTGGAACAAAATGCTGTTTACCATCTCATTTCAAATTTTTTTGTAGATTTATACTCTTTTTTTCTTATTTGTAACAAAATAAAGTTGTTTTTTACTATTACAAAATTAATGAAAAAATTCAAAAATACAATAATTTTTTTTATACAAACATGATTTTTAATTATTCTGCTTTCTTTCTTCAATTTTAAAGTTAAAACAAAAATTAAAAAAAAAAAAGAGAATTTTTAAAAAGTAATAAAAATATTATAATATATTTTTTTATAATAATTAATTAATAATGGATCATAAGTAAAAATTCCATATATTTTTCACTTATGATAGAAAAACACGTAGTCGTTATTTGAATTTCATAGAATATTTTGTAAATTATAAAAAAAAAATATAATCCTTAGCAACAAATGTTTTGTTTTTATTAATATGTTTTCGTTTACATTATTTTATAGTACCGAAAACTGCACAGTTCAAATTTTTTTTTTTTCAATTATTCGTGAATATATAGAATAAATACCAGTGTCGGTTTCTTTTATTTTTATGCCTTCTAAGGCCTAAAAGCATTACACTTACTCGATAACATACTTGTACAAAATTACATTTAAGCGCAGAGCTTAACCAAGCTGACTTATTCAAAAAGAATGGTTACAATATGTTTTAATTTTTAAATTTTATAGAAAATCTTGGTAAAAATATTCTTTGCAAGCTTTTAAGAAACCATTACCAATAACTTAAAACTAAGAATTATCAAGTAATAATCTAAAATTAAATTACTGTGCAATCATGGTCGTATGAGAGAATTTAATTCGTTTTTTTTTTTTGTTTGAGTTGTAGTTATTAATAGGCAATTTTATATAATTTTTTTTTTTCACAAAAAATATAGATTAAAGGGCCAAATTTTATTTATAAATTTGAACCGTAACTTTATTTTTAATTTTAATAATATTTTAGATAAAATTATACGTCAGATTTTTTTTATAATTTTTTAATTTTTTTATTTTTTTTTTAATATAATTTTTTTTTTTTTTTGTTGTTAATTAAAATATATTTTTAACCTTATTATAAACTACAAAAGTGATATAATATTATTATAAGAGTTATTCATATACTCAAAGCTCGAAATTTATATTACACCCTTAGGAACTGGTCACCTTTACTTTAGCTACAGTACATATTAAAAGTTTTGCATTCAAAATACAAAACAAAAAATTCCAGGAAGGTAGCTCAGAAATATCTGTTCTGGAAGGATGTAATTTTTATAATTTCCATAACATGCGAATTTAGATAACAAACTGAATATCTCTATACTATTACTTATTATACAGATATATAATTTTTTTTATATTTTGTATTATAAATTTTTGTGTAATATTATAATTAATATAGTTCAAATATAGGTTAATTTTATGAAAAAAAAAAATGAGAAAAAAAAACGAATTTTTATTTTAGATTATTTTGGTTTTCTTATATGATTAACCATTTGCTGTTGCTGAAGGACTTAATAAATCAATATCCGAACTACGATTTGCAATACGTAAACGACGTTGCATTAATAAACTTTCACTTGGTGGTGAAAGTCCAATGCCCATTGTACAACTTTGTACAGAATTATTATCTAATATATTATTTGCATCTTCATCACTACTACTATTGTTGATATTTAGTTGACGGAAGTTCATAATTGGAATCACATTATTAGAGGTTTTTGAACCATCATCATTATTAGAATTTGTAAGTAAAATACCATTAAGATAATTTAGATTATTTAATGAGTGATGATGATGATGATTACCAGTAACAGGTACATTTAATGATGCTGATAAACCACAATAACGTGGTGCTGTCGGATAAATACAATGATTACGCCAATTTTCAATTTTATCATCATTGTTAATTGGTGTTTTAATTGCTGTTGTTGTATTTGTTGCGTTATTTAATGTAGCAGATGTTGATTTTGTGCTACTATTACTACTACTCTTACTACTTGATGAATTTGTAGGTGTACTAATACGTTCTTCTGGACATACATATAAACGATTTGTAATTCTTTCACTAATACCATAATATCTTGGTAAATAGTTGCGGTAATTTTGTACATTAGCAGCGTTAGTCAAAATTGAACGATATTGATGGTTGTTATGTCGGTTTTGATTAAACATTGTCAATCCACTAGATGTTGATAATAAATTATTACGAATTTTTAGTAAACCATTATTATCAGTGGAATTTGTAATTGAATCAGAAGAATTACCAGCTGCTTGATCTGCATGAAATTGTGAGTCAGTAATATTTGAAGTAGAAGATGGAGAAAAATCATTGTAACTTATATTATTTTCAATATTCAATTCATTATTATCATTTAAATTGATTTCCAATGAATTATTTTCGTTGTTCTTATCATTTGTGTTTGTGGTATTCATTTTCATTTTAGAAAAATTGTCAATATTTTGTATCATCTTAGCATTAATAACATCATCACATCCGTTTACAACATAATCAAGATTATTATAATCATTAGTATTATGATTATTTTCAGGAATATTTGATTGATTTTTGTCTTTAAGACCATAAAATTCGAAATTGTCTTCATTATTGCATATTGTATCATCACCCATAGTAAATTGCACCTTACGATTTATAGCTGAATTATTTTGATCATTAATCTCTGCATCTTTTAATTTTCTACCATCCAAAATAGACGTCTGCTCTGTAGTTGAAGATGGTGTAGTGGTTGACATCGCTAATTCCATATCTGCACGATATGGTGGTTGATAAATGTTTGGACGCTCTTTCGTCATATAATCACTGCGCATTGAAAAATGTTGTAAAATGACACGTTTTACAGCCATTGCTGATTCAGCGAAACGTGATAATTCTCGTGCTGATTGATTACTAAAATTTAAAAAAATACAATTTTTGTAAAGACTTTAATGACAAGCAATGAACTTCGAGAATATTTAAATAAATATTTTTTGAATTAATATAAGAAAAGGAGCTGGTTAAAAAAATAAAATAAGTTAATATCTACCGTCGTATTACGCCTGGAGTTTTTAATGCTTTACGACGATTTTCCATTTTTAGGCTATCAGCTGGCTCGAGTTCGGCCATTTTAATCCATGGATGATTTAACACAGCTTCAGCACTTAATCGTTTTGGTGCTTCCTTAACTAACAGTCCTTTAATCAAGTCTTTAGCCTCTACACTAACATCAGTCCAATCAGGATCAGGAAAACTGAAGTGACCTTAAAAAAAATAAAAAAAAAGAAATTGTTAAATAATTTAAATATTAAATTGAAACTAATATTATATTGTACCTCCTTGAATTGATTCAAATAACAATTCTTGGCAAGTTCTACAATTTTCACCACGATTCCAACCACAATCTTGTTCACAATTTCCTGAAAATGGTGGATAACCGCAAAGTAATATGTACGCAATCACTCCCAATGACCATAAATCACAACGTTTATCATAGCAATTTGCCTCACCAACAAATAAATCAACAACTTCTGGTGCCATAAACTGTAAATAAGTGCAAAAATTTTTAAAATTATTCATATTTTTCTATTATTCTAGTTTTTGAAACTTTTTACACATTCCATTCTAAAAGATAAGTGCATTGTTAATTGGTAACTTTCTTGAACTATAAGACAGATAAACTTGACTTGTCTTGAAAATGATTTTTAGATCGACATGTAAAATTGTTTGGAAAAATTTTGAAGCGGTAATTTCGTACCTTTTTATTTTATGTTCACAAAAATTAAAGTATTACCTATATCAATTAAATATCTGATCTTTGATTGATCTGATTTGATTAGATATTTCTTACTCACACAGATAAGTAACATGTTTTCTTATTAATGATACATGAAAACTTAATCTGAATATTAGAAAATTGTTTGAAATAAAAGTCGAATATGAACAACTGATGAATGGATGCACTTATTTTATGATTCCTTTTTTATGTGTCAGAATCATAAATAAGTCAGAAAGTATTTAATATATATTAATTTATTATTAAAATATGAAGTCCAAAATTGTGTTATTTACCTCAGCGCTACCAACCTGAAATTTAAAAAAAATATGTGGATTAGAAATTTTGTTTAAATGATTGTTAAAGGAAAATTTAAAAAAAATTCAAATTTCATTTTAAGATTTAATTGAATCGTTTATATTTAGTTTTAATTTTGGAAAAATTATAAATCTAAGTTCTCCCCGTCAATATTATTGGCATAACAAATATTTTTACATGGTGCATAAATTCCAATATCTACTAAGGTTAAATTAAATATTAGATAAACAATAATTAAATGGTCCATTAATCTCTAAGAAATTAGTCAGTCTGTAAGAATAATTCATTTCCAACTATAAACTTTTAAATATAATGTATGTCTTTAACTTACGAAATCAATTTTGTGGATCGTTAATCTTCCTTTGTCTCAAAAAACAAATAGCTTTAAACTTCTAGTAATAGTAATTAGTAACATCAAGCTTCATCAAATAACATCAAAAACTCAAACACAGTGGAATACACATATAAGTAACACGCTTAAAAGCAAAACTCGCTTAAAACAACTAAAAATTGAATATCTTTTTCTGCTTTTTATATGTATAAATGCAAAGCCCGGTTAAATGCAATTAGTACCGAGAGTAGATACATATTTAAAAACTTTCATCAAATTCTATTTAACGAACTTTGTTTAATATACACAAAAGAAAAACAAAAATTATATTTTTAACTTTAATAACTTAAATTCAAGTACGTCGTATGGTATAATGTGTATATCATATATGTATGTACGAGTATATACACATTATATCACTCAATTCTCACACAATTCTGTTGGTATAATTTATCAAATAAATTAAGGACAAGGTCGAAGAATTATTTAAACTTATTTTATATGAAAAAGAAAACTTATACATATCATAAAACATCACAAATAAAACTATTCTAAAAAAAAATTAAATTAGTTTCACTAGCATCATTTTTATTTGCTGAAATAAATAAAATGTTGATTTTAAATTAATTTGAAAAATAAATTTAATAAATGAAAAAAAATGCGATACGATTAATTTTTTTTAAAAGTAATACCAGTATAATTTTTTACAAAATTAATTTATTTTGTAAAGCAAACCAAATATAATGAAGCATGAGAAAGTGACTGTTTTACAAAAATTAATACGAAATTGTTTTTTAATTTGTTATAGAGAATTAAGGGCTGTATATAAAAGAAGTTTGTAATAATTGTTCCAATTTATAATAAATTAATTTAGTAATTTTACTATAAATCAATAATAAATATAATAACAAAGAAAAGTAAGTAAAAAAATAATTAATTGATAAAATATAATTACTAGTTAAAAATCAATATAATTAATTGATAATGATTAAAATTAAGGGAAACTATAACTTTCGGACAAAATCCATTTCCAAATTCTGTCAAAACTATAAAAAAAAAAATAGAAGTTTTTCTTAGAAAAATTTTTTAGCATTTTCAAAAAAAATTGATAAATATTGTTTTTCTAATTAGCAACTTTCCCATTCGAAACTTATTAGACCTATATTAAAATTTAAATTTTCTGTGAATTTCTTTGAATAGATGTTCAGGTCTAATTAACTTGTACATTAACTACGATTCTATCATGCAATGGGAACGATTGAAAAAATTAATTCAAGAAATATTGTAAATATTTTAAGGCTCAATCAAATTAGGATTTTGAATTTATGAATTTATTTTTGAAAGTAATTTAAAATATTAAAGTAATTACTGGATTTATATTAACTAGGACAAATTTCATAAAAGTAATGCCAAATAATTTATTTCTCTTCCTTCTTCAATGTTCTATTTTAGAAATTAAAATTTTAATAGTATTATAACCTTATAAACAAAATGTCTATTTTAACAAAGTTAAAACTAACTAAAATATCAGGTTTTAATATAAAAAACAACAATAATAAAATTTGATTAAAAACAACAACAATTAGACAAAAAAGTATGAATGTCACGGCCTAGAATTTTTTTGATAAGAAATTTAACAATTTTAACTAGACACAATGCAAATTAAAATAATTATTTTTTTTTATATTGACATAAAAAATTTAAATAAGTCTTTATTGTATTTTTGAATTAACTTTTAAAAATGAAAATATTTCAGGTTTTATTCGGTACTCAATTCAATTAATTTCAATAAGACAAAAATAATACCAGCTTCCATCATCAAATTCATATCCGCAATAATTATATTTATTGAAAAATATTATATTTTTAACCCTTTCATTTCTAAATTATGAATTACACATGATCAATTTAAGGTTTTTGGTAGTTTCCTTAAACAGAGAGTTATTTGTCTAGTGTCAAGACTGAAAGGTTCAATTGTGATTAGTCTCGGCAGGGTTGTAGTAGATTGGGAACGGTTTCAATTTAAAAATTTAATAGTTGAAATCGAATATTTCGAACACTCTTTTAAAAAAAGAAGAGTACATTACACATAAAAGAGGGAGACAATTGATGCTGTGAAAGTTACATAAATTGATGTATTATTGAGCTTAGTTTAAATTAGGCACTTATCTGGCATTTTTTTATAAGAAACAAAGGAATAAAAAAAATGCATTAATAATTTTTAAAAACATCTTAGAATGTACCAGCACAAGGGCTAACGCATTTAAAAAAATTTTGAACTTTTTCTAATAAAGAATTTTATTTTCCTTTATAATAGTTTTTACGTGATTAAAATCACACCGTACAATATTATTTATTAATTTTTTATTATGTACTCTAGTTATTTATCTCTAAAATACAGTAAACAAAATATCAAGAAAAAAATATGAATAATTCTTTTTTTATATTCCTCTACGCATTCATTGTTAATATTCTTAAAAAAGAAAATAAAATTTATTATAAGAATTAAAATTAATTTTGAAATTCTTTTAATATTTCAAATTTTTTTGAGCAAAAAAATTTCTCTCTTCTTTCTTTCAGAGGAAAAGTATCTTCATTTTACTATTATTTGTGAACGTATTGAGGGCACTTTGGTCAGATCAACCAACGCTTTCATGTACGATATATGCAAATATATTATTATTAATGTTAATGTATTCATAGTGTATGTACTCTATATAGTATGTACAGGGTGTTTTATTAAATAATCTATGTAATTTATAGTTACAATTGTGTTTTTTCCTTTTTTTTTTAAATTTTTTATACCTTTTTTTTTAGTTATATGAAAAATTTAAAAATTTAAAAATATGAAAATTTCAAAAATATTCCATTGAAATGAGCCCTTTTGTAATAAATGAAATTTTTGTTTACCATTTAATATAATTAGATGAAAATAAAACAGTGACAGTGTTTACAAACATGATATATACAAACATATTCTATTAGTAGTGTCACTTGACGTGATGTTTTCTTATTAAAAAAATTTGTAATTTTTTGATTAAAATTAATTTCAAAATTTTAAAATCTATATTGAATTTAAAATCATCTGAACTGACGCGACTATCAGAATATATCGGTAAAAATTTACGATTTCAATTTACTTCTGTTATTCCAGATATTTCTGTTTACTTCTAAGTCCAGTCAGATTCAAAATCAATTGAATTCAATTAATCCAATAGAAAAAAATAATGATGTTTTCACATTAAAACTGAGCTACGTCTTAGAAGTGTCGAAAATCTTTAAATATTTTTATAGATTAAGTCATAAATTTTGGTACATATTGCAAAAAAAATATCTAAGAATAACGAGCCTCAAACTAGGAATACATACATTTATTTACCCCCTTAAATTCATTACAATTTACTCTTACTCTAATTTGAAAATTAACAAGAATATAAATTTCCCATTTAGTATAATCCTGTTCAATTTATGTACAAATATAGGCTATATACTTATATAATTGCTTATAACATGTACATATGTATATGTATGTATTAATATTATTTTGTTAATTGAAAGTAATTTTGAAATTTGTTGTATTAAAGTTTAAATAATACATTTTATACTAGATTGATTGAATGATGAAGTAGTTAGGCCTAGTAGACATTTTGTTCTTTATTTAAAACACAATTCAAATTAAGTGAATGTAAGTGAAATTACTCATTCGAACATTATATTTTAATAGCATGTTATTAGAAATAGAATATAATTGTTTCATATATTTTGAAGCTTAAAATTTTTAGATAAATATACAAAAAAAAAATAGTTGATTTAATAATTTATTGATAAGATTTCGAATTTAAGCATATTCGAATTTCATATTCTTTATTGTTAACTTTTAAAATTTATCTCAATAAATTTAAGTACTGCTCTTGGAGTCCTAAATTTATGATATTTACTATAATTTGTTTATAAAATCACAAATACAATACTATACGTATAATACAAAAAAAAATTATAGTTCCACTTTAATCACCAAGAAAAAAAAACAAAATCAAAATTATTTCTGCTCAGTTTTATTTGATCTTAAAAATTGAATAAATAATTTATTTATTTTTCTTTTAATAGTGATGATTTTCATTCGACTTGTTGTATTTTTAAAGTATACATATAAATTTATATATATTTCCATTATTATTGCTTTCTTGTAATAAATTTTTTTTTTATTTTGCGAATTTTTAAATAAATCGTTAATCAATTTTCATTACGTTTTCTCCATTATGTGTTGTTTGACACAAGAGATGAAATGCAAATTTTTAAATATTCATAAATGTAAATTTGTATAAATTTATATGTATATACAGATATTAATTTTGTTGTTTCAAGCTGCACGTTCCTCATATTAATAATAATATAATCTCGCCTACACAATTTGAATTCATAATCTTCATCAGAAGATGTCACTTTCATTAAATATAATATGTAAAAAATATAAGTGTACACACATGCAATAGGATTTTTGCCAAAAAAAAAAAAAAAAACAAATTAATATCGTAAAATTTTTAAAATAATTTCATTCATTTTATTATTATTTTTTTACTTTCATTTTTTATATAAGAAAGAATGATTTCTTTGTTTCGACTCGAGCCTGTTTTTCTTTTTGAATAAAATATTATTAATCGCCTTAATTTTTTATACGTGCATAAATGTATATGTATTGTATATAAATTTCTGTAGGTTGAATTTTTGATAGGAAAAACCATATAATCTGATTCCTTTTGTCTTAAAATTTCAATTCATATACATACATATGTACATACGAACATATTGAACATATTTGCATTTTAAAATTAATTTTATAAAATTTTTGATTTATTTTATTTATTTAATTTTTCCAATTAAAATAATAAAATAATGTCTTTTAAGAATAGAAAATTTTTAATAAAAATTAAATGAGAGTATTTTCAAATTAAAAACTTAGACAATTTTTATTTTTATAAATTGGCAATGATTTTAAAAACGTCAATGAACTAGAAAATTAAAATGAAAGAAAACTTAAAATAATTATTATTTAAAAAATGTTGATCATTTCTAATTATGAATTTAATTTTCATGAATTTTAAAAATTTAGATGAAAATCTTCAAATAAAATACAATAACTTTATTTAACAAATAAAAATTCAACGAAACTTTGAAATTGCTTCAAATATTGGCAAGAATTTTAACATCGCGTAAAACAAAATTAGTTCAATATGAAATTTTTCGTTTTATAATTTAAAAATTTGATCCATAATTGGTTATTCAAAAATGTTATAAAAATTTTTCTATTCTATAATAAATTACTCATAAAACACCTTTATTTTAATTTGTTTTTGAAAAAATCTTGGGAATGCTTAAAAATTTGAAAATTTCGTTAAATAAATAAAATTAGTTTCTAAGTTTACACATAAGAAATTTAAGTTTTATAGTACTATAGACTTCAGTTTTATGAAAATTGGAAAATTTTTATGAAGTTTAGTTAGAAACATTTAATATGCTAATTTTGTTATTTTTTCAGAAAATACATTTTACAAATTACTCGTAACTCTTAAAATTTCAATAGATGTTTTTGTTTCAGCTGAAAGTATTCTATATCACTGTCGAGTCTCTTACACCCTGTATAATTGTGTAAATCAATGGATAATATTGAAGTAATAAAATTAATATAAATTAAAATTGAAATTTAAAATAAACAGTACACTCTTATCATGCTTATATACATATGTACGTATAAACAAAATGTTATATTCAAATTAAAATGTAGGACAAAACTAATATAATTATTAATTTATACATGTATGTACATTACATACAAATACATATATTATTAAATATTAGGTAAACAAACAGCTGTTTCATTATCTTCCAAATTAAATTTTGAAGAGAGAGTATATAGGAAGCACCTAAATTATAATTTGAAAAATATAAAAAATCAAAATATTAAGAGAAGAATATGAAAGATTAAAATTAGATGTCAAAAATTAAAAAAAAACAAAACCTACGCTCTTAGACCTATAAAAAATGAATATATGTATGCATGTATGTATTCAAGTAAAATGATGCTTTGGAGAAAAAAAAAATAAAATCAAAGTATCATCAACGTGTTCAACAGTTGAACAATCAAGATATCCTTATCAACACATTTGAATCAACACATGTGTTGGTTTAATAAAATTACATATTTACTCCACTGACTCCTACATATATATTTACTTTTTTGAATAGTCTATGTGGAGAAATTGAGGTTATAAAGATTTTTGTTCTTATTTTTCAAAATTAATCAATAGAAAAAAATTAAATTTAATCGTTCTCCTTTTAGTGTTTGTCTTATTCAAAATATTTGAAATCGATATTAAATTATTATAAAATTTGCAATTATACAAATTTAATTTAAACAATTTTGTTAATGAAAATTTTTGTTTTTTTAAATAATAATAACATTAAATAAATTTGAATATTATTTCAGACAGTCCTTTTTGTTTATTTTTTTAAATTGCCTTTTATTAAATTGCTTAAATAATGAAATTACCCGAATTTTATATTTGAAAATCAGGAATAAATTAATACGATTTAATTAATTAGAGGTGTTTTTATAAAATAAATATAAGTATAAATATTTATTTTAAATTTAAAATGAAAAATAATATTTTTTTTTTCTTTTAAATTAATTCAATTTTTTTTTAAAAATAATTCTAAATTTAAATTTGTATTGAAAACAATTGATTTCGTTGCTATAAAATTTTATACACCTTCTGACAATTTAATTCTATACATAACACAATTAAATAGGAATAAATATACATAATATATACACGTACTTCTTAATAAATTAAATTTATTTTCTCTTAGATTTTGACATTATATTTCAGTGGTGAAAAAATATTTAATAAGAGAGAAAAAAGTTTTCCTTACTTTTAAGAGTAACAGAGATGAAATATTAAAAGAATGTGCATACAAAATCAATCAATTTGACATTTGATAATCTAAAATCTAGGAGTTACTGTCATCAAAAATTTTTTAAAAATAATATTTATTACCACCATTATTATACATATGTACATTATGTGTGTAATTCTCGTACATATGAAACTAATTAAATTTTGATTTTTGATTAAATGCCATGACTATACACAATGTAAGGTAAAGATCAAATGAGCATTTTCATAAATTGAAAACACGTAATCAAATTATAATCGTCATCGTCATTTTTAATCAAAATTTAAGGTAAAGTTCTTTTTCTTCAGGAAAATTACACACATTCTACATTCTTTTCATTGTAAGAGAATATGTGTGTGTATCTATATTTATAAAAATATTTTGCCATCAATATTTTCATCAAAAATCTTTAAAAAATTGATGCCCCAATAAGTATACACAATTATTTACCTATACCTCTACATAATATTATATATATATGTACATATGTGTATTTTTTTTAAATTATAATAAATTAATTTAAATCTCACAAATAACGTCAATATTGAACGTTGAACGTTTTCACTTTTTTATTCAGTGTGATATTATTTGGTTTGTTTTTTCATTAATTAGTGTTACCGTGTCTAGTATTGAATTAAGTTCTTAATACAAGTATAAAATCTATAAATATTTCCCAAAATTTCATTAGAAATTCTTGAATTAATTTTTGACGAAACAAGATTATTTTCTACTTTCTATTTTTCTTTTCTTTCGAATAGTATATCGAACCAAAGATTACTGTAGCACTTCTTGATAAACTTACAGAAAACATTAATATTTGACTAATTTTCGTGTCAAAAATAGCTCTTTAAGGTCTTGGTCAAAATCGAAAGGTTGAAAAAGGTACTATAACCTTTGTTCGTAAATTTTGTTCATTTGTAGCTAAAAATTTTCAAACCCTTATTTAAATATCGTAACTTCTAATTTAATTATGTAGACGTACAAAAATGCAATTTATTAATTATAATTAAGCGCACAAAGGTGTAATACAATGTCAAGTAACTTTGATAAACGTTATAAAATTAATTTACTATTATTTTATATTGGAATTCAAAGATGAAATTAATCTGCCAGCATATTAAAAATCTACTATAAAACAACAAAAATATTTTTGGTATTATCGTTTACGATACAATACAAAAAAAAATTTTTGTTTCATCACACTTTTCTTTTCTTTCTTTGTATCAGTTTTGGAAATGATTATAGTTTTACTAAAAATTTTTTAGCTAGATATGTTTATATGTATATTTTGTTATTTTTATAAAATTTAAATAAAAACACAACACTTTTTTTTATCAATTTAACCTTGGAAAAAAAAAACAAAAATAAAATAAATAGAAAAAATTGAATCCATTATTAAAAGTACACAAGAACTAAAAAAATAAGCTTTGATTTTTGTTTTGCTTTTTCTCAAATTTTTATTTTAATTTTGATTTTCTCCTTTCTTTTCATTGTATAGAGCTGTACCTTGAGACGTCAGGAATTCATGTATGCGAACGTAAAATCTGGATATACTTATCTACGGAAAACTCTGTACACTCCAAAAATGTAATCATTTTAAAAAATTAAACCAATTTCTCCTTAACTAGATTATACATAATTTAAATTATAAGAAATTTTTAATATAAACAAAACTAATTTGTTTATTGAAATAAATAGGGACGAAGTGCTGCGAACTACCCACTTTTTTTGAAAATTTTATATTTTCGTATGTGAGTAGTCATGATTAGAACCGAATTTATAAAAAAACCTACAAAGAATTTAATTTTTTCATTCAAACATAGTTATTATTGTCAGAATTGCGGTGTAAAATTGTATAATATCGTATAAAATCAAAATAAGTGAATAAAAGATTTTTTAAGAAGTTTAAAACAATGAGCAGTGCTTAATAATGTTAAATCAAAAACAAAAAAAAAATTTATTCAATTGTTCGTGTACAACAACTATATACATACATATACGTTCACTCTAGCTAGTAAATGGAAATTTCTCGAACTTCTATTTGAATTATTAAAGAACAAAAACCTAGTATGTACTTCAATTTTGGAATATGACTAATAACAACGTCTGAAAATACCATGATGTCTATGTATAGCTAAAAAACAAAATTCTCTTTTTATTGTTATTCTTATCGCATATTATCAATTCTTGTTATTGTATAAATATTGGCCGAAGTTATTGAATCCTAAATATTTTATAATTAATACATAGTATTTTAATAATATGACGTTTATTTCGAATTATCATATGGAACTACATGTTTTAAGAAATATTAGAATGATATTATTTGAAAAGCCGGTCATTTAAAACAGCTACATTTTATAATAATATTGTGATGATTGCATGTTATAACAAATTCTTTTTGTTATACGCATTTATTTATTCAATTACGAGTATACAGCCGCATATCCACGGTTATACGTTATGTAAATAATATATTCGTCTTTTATATTTTACGGATGCGTAATCGCACATAAATATACGTGACAATGTTCAACAACACTCTATTTATGTACCTTATTGTTCACATAAAAACAATTAATTTTCTGATTTATATTTTGAATTAATTGAATATATATTTTTTTTTGTAAACAAATTATTTTGTCAACAAAAAAACTTTTTTTTATTCTTGGATTATTTTTAGAATTACTTTCAAATCATTCAAAAATTAATTAAAAATTATTTGCAATATTGTCAAAAGAAAAAATCTATTTTGCCAATTTTTTGATTCTAAATTACTTTTAATTTACTTACCTGTTGTAAGGTAATAAAATTACTTAAAGAAATTGTCATAAACAATTTATTTCGTAGAGCTAAAGTGAAACTATAAAAAACCTTTAAATAATTTGGAAATCAACAAGAACATCATTTATTTTTAATATTAAAATTTTCATTAAAAGTACAATATTTATTTTAAAAGCCTAATCGTTACGATTGACCACAAATATACAATCAAATAAATTATGGCGCATTAATCTGATTTATTATTTTTTAAATAATAACAAAATTAAAGAAATGGAAAATTTTTGAAAAACATTTTGGATTATTTAAGAAAAAAAAGTTAAAATAATATTTATACAAAAAAAAATTAATTAGGAGTGATCGAACCTTATGTTTAGAAAATTATATTAATTGCGATTTTTCTTTTATTTTCTGGGTTTTTTTCCTTATTGAAAAATAGCTAAATACGTTATTACAATTAAATTTTATTTTTCAAATCAAATTTATAATTTTAGTTATAATGTACAAATAATCGAAATACTTTTTGAATAAATCAATAAAATCGATAAATTTCAATCTAATAGTTTAAGAGTTTTTTTTTAGTTTTATTAGTTTAGTGGTTTATTCATAATTTTTCATCAAATTATTAGATTTGCAAATTCTAATTTAACTTGCCAATGAAATTTTACCAACAATGCGCCTAAAAATATGCAAAAAAAATTAAATTCGCGTAATAGTATTAGTTATCTTTTATTACAAGTGTAAAGAGAATATTTAATAATTTGCTTATTAAAAGTATAATAAGACAAGATTACACAAAAAGATAATTGCCACAAATAATACCAGCTAATATTGTCACATATACCCAAAAAAAGTGCTATATGAGAAAATATTCGATTCAAAAGTATTTGTTTCATTTATATTTTCTGAAACATAGAAGATTACATAGAAAAAGCTATTTTACCAGGTTATTATTTTGCTTGCCACTAAAATTTTATGCGATACCATTTGCTAAAATGCTTGTTTCCCAGTTATATTAAATTAAAATATAATATTAAAGACAAAATTCTAAACCCTCTCAAATAATGAACTTACACGTGGTAATTATTGCTTTTTGGAATTTTAAATACAAATGTCTTGTTTCATTCCATATTGTGTTTTATATGTATTTAATTTTGGAAACAAATTCTCTGCTTTTTAATTTTAAGTAAATTCAAAAAACATTTTTCGAACTAATGAATTTTGTAATTTTTTTTTGAATTTCTTTAAAAGAAAATTTGATAAAATGTATTTACATTTATTTTTTTTTTTAGGTTTTTTTCAAAAACGAAATTCATCAATGACGTCAATATCGTTTTTATGTCAGAAAATAAACAAGATGAGAATAAATTTTAGAAAAGAAAAAATAATATTAAGAATATTTTTTTTTTAATTGAAAATATTCGAATAAATGATACGCGCCATTTATTTCAAATACAAGCCGGAAGAATTTCTATTAGAAATGCAAATTGTAAACATTTACGAGTAATGTATACGATATTTTATTAGGGTATGTACATACACAACATACATAAGTATATGTATGTAAGAAAACGTCAAAAAATATTTTTTGCTACAATACAACATTTCAGAATTTTTCAATTTTTGAAAAAGAAATTTTTTTTTTTAATTAAAGCGCAATTTTTTTGCTAATTGTTTAAAAAAAGTTTCAATTATTTTGTTACAGATATTTCTAATACATTTTAGGAACGGTCGATTGCCATAATATTGATTGTATTACTTATTGTATATCGGTTACCTAAGAAAAATCACATTAATGCCAATGTCAATGAATTATATTGTACAAAATGATTGTAACCTCAGTAGTCAGCATCAATTTCAAACCGAAAATAAATTTGCTTCTATTGAATTTCAAGAAATTCTATTTATAAAAAATTGCATCTAATAAATACTAAAATGTTTGTTAATTTTATTATCCGTAAATTATAAAGCATTTTAAAAATATTGGAAATTAAATGAAAAATAGTCTCTCCAACTCCAAAAAAGTTTAATTGTGAGTAAATTGCATATGTAACGAGAACACTTAAAATTTTAAGCGTATTAATGAATTATCAGTTCAAATTTCTTAAGAAAATATGAAGATACATGACAATTTAATCTTTTAATACAAATTTAAATTATTGATCGAATATTTATTTGATCGAATCAAAGCGAAAAAGATTTATTAAAAACGAATTAAATCTAATAATATTAAAAATAAAAAAACTGTACAGTAAACTTTATATTATTACAAAAAATAAATTTTAAAATAAAATAAATTAATAACAAAACTCATATAATTTAACATATCGTATATAACAGAGAAGCTACATGTGTGAATAACACATTTTGTTTTAATAAACTATAGAAAATTCTTTCAGATTAAATTTCTGCTACAATAACTTTGAATTTTCTAAAGGTTAATATATATGAGGGCAAAAAAACAATGAAATAAAATAAAATAAATAAAAAAAAACTGAAAAAAAGCAAATTCAAATTTAAATTACAATAAAAAATAATAATAATAAAAAATATAACCGAAATAAAAATGATCATAATACATTAAGCGTGAAAAAACATTAAATATAAAACAAAAAGTCTATAGTGTGAACGTGATCACAGATATTTCACATACATTGTATAAAATATATACTTGTATAGTTATTATTAAAATTATTACAATACGTCATGAACAGGGCCGGATTTAAATTGTAGGCTGAGCAAATTAGTTAACCAAAAGTCCCGTTTAGGTAAGGGGTTCGATAACATTTAGGTAATAATCAAAAATTATGATTTTTATTTTTAATTAACAAAATAAAATTTTATTAAAATGAACTGTTAAATAGCTTTACTTAGTCAATAGCAATATTATAAACTGTCTATTCTGTTCTTCAGTAAAATATGAGCGACCGAAAATTAATCATAGAATTATTACATAGCAATAATGTCATACAATTGTTTTTGTATTTTTGTTAGTTGAAACTACTGACAAAAATGAACACTTACTTTGCAATCTAACGTGAAATTTAGTGACTACCTTGACAATTTGATTTAAATTAGTAAGTGTAAGTAACTTTTTTCTACAGAAATTCTGAATAAATTATGCAGAAATTAAAAATAACATTTTTCTGCAATCAATTCAGTCTTAATTCTTTAGACTAAGTCCTTGTTACTATATATATTTGCATCAATTTTACAAACTTTATTTATTCAATTTCCCTAACATAATTAAGTCCCATCCTGTTTAAATGTACGTAAGTATGTGTAAGTATCACACCATAAATTTAAGAGCAGTTCACCTTTGGCTTTAGAGCTAAAACAATATATAAAAAAAAATATTGTTTTCTATTTTAAATTAGAAAGTTAATATCATTCCCCATACTCTACATACGTATAAATAATAATAATAAAAAAAAAAAATGTTCTACTGAAAAATTATATTAATTTTATAAAACAATAATTCTTATCCGCAAAAATTAAATGCAAATAATTTTATATAGCACAACAATAATAGGTAGATTTAGACAATAATAAAATCATACATGCATACGTTATTATATAATTATTAATTTATTTCAATATTATAATTTGCCAAACGATATAGTACGTACGTATGTAGGTATGAACCATACAAATATACTTTGCTGACCCAGTTTAATTTTAAAACCACATTTGGCGTTAAAAATTTCGTACAATATACTAAAAACAAAAAATATATACATATATATGTATATAAATTATGTTTAATAGTAGTAGATCAGAAAAAAATAATATTCGTATATAAGAAAACTTAATAAAAACATTTTCACATAAGTCGTAGAGAGAGAAAGAGAAAAACAAAATTAACATTGTCTGAGGGTTAATAACACATTTACGTCCGCTTTTTACGGAAACAAAAATTACAAAATTAATCAAATTTTAATACAGAAATGAAAAATGAAAATTTGAATTCATTTTTAAATTTATTTGAAAATTCTTGAAAAAAAATTGAAAATTTTTTTCTTAAATAATGATCTAATACTCAGACTCCTCTTAAGACTCTTATTTATTACAAACCTCAAATATTTGATTTTATTTGGCAATTACAGGATAAGGTTGAGGTTTAAAGAGAACTAAAACGGAAACCGATTTCAATACAAAAATTTCATAAAATTTTACGGTATACATATATTGAGTTAGTCAATAATACCTTGTTGTGTATTAAAAATCAATTAGTGCTATTTTTAGTTATTTAGAACACAAACATTTTCAAATTTTGATAAAATTTATTTACTAATTTAAATTTAAATTCATTGTTATTTAAATTTTAAAAATGTAGTAAAAAACAAATAGTAAAAATATTTTTGTTGTCGAAAATTCCATAGATTAATTAAAGAATTTAACAAGAATTTTGACATTTTTATAAGAATCAAAAATTTTACGTTAAATGAAATAATCAATATTTTAACGAACACTCATTTTTCAAGGTACTTAAAAGACGGACAATGATAACAATTTCGATGTCAATCAAATATTTTGATTATTTTCTTTTTTTTTGCACTTGAATCAGTGGATTTCCCAAAAAATCTTTTTGATAACTTTGCAACATAATTAATATGTATGTGTTTACATAGTTTTAAGCACAAAATTATGGGAAGAACTTCAAATTAATTGAAAGTTTGTATATTATCGTAAACTTACGTAGGAATACATGAGTGTTTACAGAATTTCAACTCTTTTTTACTTTTTGTTTCAATTTTTCGAATTTATTTCAAATAATGTCAAATGAAATTCATAAAAGTCCCTAAATTTAATAAATTCATAATTTATCAGAGCACGTGAAACATTAAAGTTAATAATATCGTCAGTCGTCGAATTTACGGAAAAGAATTTTTGAACGCACAAAAATTAAGTTTTTTGAATACGCATCTTTTTAACTTATTGGTTAAGGCACTACAATTAATGAAAATCAAAGTCTTTTTCGAAGCCCAAAACTTAATACAATTCAAAATTTATAATTACACGTTTACAGTAAGGTTTTGAATAAAGTGGCAAAATTTTTAATATAAAAATATAAATATATTCAACATGCGACATATATTCAATTTCTTACATACTTATAAACCTAAGTACACATTTATTATTGAAATTAAATCGTAAAGAGAAAATGAATGGAATAACCTTTTAAAAATTTTTTTTAATACACAACATCAAAATTTTGTAAGTCTTTGTAGAAAAACAACTTAATTTTATATGTAGGTTGCCCTTATTCTATATAGTTATAGTACATAACCACCAAGTATACATATATAATTAATTATACAGAGCACCTACATGACTCTTTTTAAATGATTCTCTACTATACATACATACATACATATATATCTATAAACTAAATTTCGCAATATTAAGCATTCATTTCATAATTTGATTTTTTTTTATTATAACATGTAATTCTTAAATATAGTATGGAAATTTCCTAAGGACTTTCTAATAATAAAAAACTTGTACGTCACCAGAGAACATAATAATAGATTGTACCTGCATATATGCATACACATATATATGTATATAGTGCATATAAAGTCAACAACTAAAAATACTTTTGATTTTTTTCAAATACCCTTGGTTTCCTCTATGTCTCTATCTTAATTCTAGTGATCCATCTAATAAAAGAATTATTTAAAAAAAAATATTTTAAACTTGTCATAATCTAAATAAAAATTTGTAATAAATGCATATCTATACATACATATCTACATATGGAGATTTCATATATTATTTTGTTGTATATACCGCATATACCATTTTTATTATATTATATAAACAATTTTTTTTTAAATGTTTGCATTCAAAATGTTTGGCCTAATTATTGTGTAAACATTTTTTTTGGCTCTTAAACTTTATACGCAAAATTTTTCGTTTTTTTCTTCTATAATAAATTTTAATTTTTAAGAAAAAAAAAATATTATAACCCCCTCCACGCGCCAACTCTCTTATTTGAACATTTTACAATTTATAAATTATTTAAATTTAGAATTTCATCTATATATAAAAATAATATTATATTTTGGTATAAGTATGTATGTATTTAGAAATATAATTTTATAAAATAAAAATATATTACAAATTTATTTTTAAAGAAAATTGAAAATAAAAAAAAAATATTAGAAAAAAAAATTGCGCATCACTCTTGTCACACGGAACTTTTAAGAATCGACGGGAGCACTCGGCTTTCGATAAATAAAAAAAGAATATTTTTCATTATTTATATACATATACAGCGTGTATGTATGTATGTGTATTGATATTTTTTTTTTATATTTCTAATTTCATTTCATAAAATTTATTTTAATGATTCATATTTTATTTCTCTTTTGTTTACAATTAATAGAACAGGGTGTTTTTAGAACTCTCTAGGTATATAATAAACGTAAACTCTGACAATATAAATATAACTATAATGTTTACTATTTGTCAGAAACGATATGGCAAAGGACACTATATCAAAGGAATAATGAAAATTTTTTTTTTGGCGTTGCTAGATTGAAAATAATTTGATAGTTTTCTTATATTTTAGCTACTAAAACGAAATGTTTTTGCAAAGACTTGACGTTAGACTTGGTTTTTAAGCACTTTTCCAAAAAATTTTTGAAAAAAAGTGCTTATTAGTTTCCGTCCTTAAAAAAGTGCTTAGTACTTTCAGATTTTGCTGTTTGTATAAAATTCGCAGACAAGCAAAAGTAAATTCTGAAACTTAAATGTAATACATATAAAATTTTAATTAACCCTTAGTTCTATGCACGGAAACTTAAACGAACTTCGAATTAGTGCTCAATTTAAGAAGTCACGTTCGAATTAATGTTCGGTTACTTTAAATTTTGGATTTATACCTTTAGAAATTTTTAAAAATATTTTACTGTATTCAAAAATAAATACATAATATTATATTGAAATAAAAGTTATTTATTTAAATTTAGTAATATGAAAGTACTCGTATGTGAAATAAAGAGACATTATAGTATCCCTTAAGATTTAAGGTAATATCTGTCGGTGAAAAAAACTGTGTAATATCTCTTACTATTTTTCGAAGGGAAAATCCATTCTTGATTCGTTTAAGCGGACTTATGTTTTTTTGCAAATTTTTAATTAATTAATTAGAATTTTTCTTTACAAACAAACTTATACATATATCATAAATTAATAATAGACCACGTAATTAAATCAAAATATTAAGAATTTTTCTTTGTTAAATTTCTTAAAACTCTTAAATAAATGATGCAATTGTAATTATTTGCAAAGAATTTTAATTTACACTTGAACTATAGTCAAAATTTCATAGTAAAATAATTAGGGTTAAGCCAAAATACAAGCATATGTATATAGAGCTTATCTATATATACATATGTTTTTCCAAGCGACATTGTTATAAAATTGGTAACGTAAAATATACAAATAAGAATGCAACTACGTAAATTGCATTTTATGCAAAACCCAAACTGCATTTCCCTTTAATTTTATTTATTTATTTTTTTTGTTTTGGCAAGAAATGGATCCGTCGATAATTTTCTATTTCAATATAATATATTTATATATATATATATATATATATTGCGTGGTAATTGAAATAACGAGCAATAGAAAACTTACAAAGAATGTTAAAAATTAGCATATTTTCTATTCAATAAGAGCAAAATCGAAAGCAGAAAAAAATTTATATTTTTTTATTTTTATTTTTTTTTTTTGTGCAATTTCCGTCAATTCTGTTCATTTTTTGTGTTTTGCATGAAAAAAGTTGCTGAACTTTTAACAAATAAAAGTCAATTCAAACACGTACATTTGTAGATATATGTAGATATATGCATGTATGCGCCTATTCCTATATTCTAATAAATTTATGCAGAAGCATGTAGGGGTACCCACCAAATATACTAATTTTATTTTTAAAGAATTATTTAATATATTATGTAAATATAATTATAGCTTATTATGAACTTTTCTAGTAAATAAGTAAGTACAAAGGAATGAGAAGAATTACTTTTTCTTAGAATTAAAAAATTGTGAATCGTTTAACTATCAGAACTATTAAACTATTAAAAAAAATCAAAACTTTTGTTTTATTTCTTACGAAATCTCATTGTTACGAAATAGTTTTTCCTTTTTCATATGAAAATTTACATTATACTATGTGCATATGTAAGTATGTATGTATGTATTTATGCGTTTTTGAAAATGTGACAATTAAATAAAAATAATTGTGATTCATTTTAATTTCGATTGTGAAAATATTGTTAATAAAAATGAAAACTTTTACTAAGAAAGAAAAATTCCTAGAAAATTATTTTTTTCAAAAGTTCATTTTAATTTTAAGTGTTAATTTTAGAAAAATTACTTAATAACTTTTCAAATTTTTCTGTTCGAGAAACCAGAGTTAAAAACGTTTTGAATATTTTCTTTTTATTATTTTAAAACCTTGCTGAATTTTTATTAGTGAATATTTTTACTAAGAAGAACCCAAATTTGATAATTCATTTTTTTAACATTTCTAATCCTTAAATTAAGCAGCATTTTCTTTTTTAAATATTTTATTGCCATGATTTTAAATACAATGAAACACAAATATCTGGGAAATAATTCTACTGATATTAGCTTGTTTTACAAGATTTATGAAAATATGTTTATTGTATTTTCATTGCTACTAATATAGACAGAACATTATATAATACAACTGACTGTAAGATTAATTCTTCCTTAATAAATTAACGCAATTTTAAATATAAATGCAACATTGCATGCAATGAAAGATAAAGTAAAAATTTTACATTAAAAGTTTTGCAGATTTGCTAATATTTTTGGCTTATAAATTAATTTTTTCGATTAAAATGAGAAATAAATAAAATAAATAGTCTAACTGAAATTTGTTTAGCAATTAGTATAATTTATTTTAAATTTTTTAAAGAATTTTCTATTCAATTCGAAAAATTTCTGCAGCATTTCTCACCAAATGACACTTTTAATATTTATTTTACTATGTAACAAATGGTAAATTTTAATGTTTGGCTAAAAAAGCAAAATCTGAATTATTAAAAATAAAAATTTTCGATTTTGAAAAAGTATTAATTAAATTAAAAATTAAAATAATGTGCCTACAATAGCCGTAATATACGATTATATAACTGCATAGTATGTACCTAATACATATACACAATTAACTCAGGGTTAGAAACCTTTACATTATTAAAACCTAAATAAAACAAAGTAGTTACAAATTTTAATCGGAAGTTAAGTTTTTCTTATCATAATTTTATCAATTGATAGATTTTTATTTGTTTTTCAACATTTTCAACTTGCTTTTTATATATAGATAAGATAAAATATCGAACCCTCATTTTTAAATGTTTAACACTTATAGATATTTATAACCTCAATTAAGTAAATTTTTTTGTTGTTTACTTTTTCTGTTTTAATTAACGATTCAATTTTCAATTAAATGATAAAATGAATTAAAAATAGTTTTAATTTTTAAACGTACAAAGAAAAAATCAAAATAAACATAGACTTACCGGAGTCAATAATTGTGGTGTAGCAGCTGGTGATGCAACATCTGTATTAAATTTAATACCGGATCCAAGATCAAAATCACAAATTTTTATTGGACATAATTTTTCTGGATCAACACATAATATGTTTTCAGGTTTTAAATCACGATGTGCAATACCCTTCTTATGTAAAAAATTTAAACCAGAAGCAATTTCTTTAATTATTTGAGCTGCTTCATGTTCTGAAAAGCAAACATGTTCTTGAATTCTAGCCAATAGTGGACCACCATTTATCTATTTCAATAATATAAAAAAGAAATTGATTTTATTTTCAATCAAATATTTTCACTATTTCAAATTAATTAGTTAAAAAAAACTTTTTTTTTAAACTTACCTTTTCAAATACTAAATAAAATTTTTCATCATCCTCAAAGAATTCTATTAATTGTAGAATACCAGGATGACCTTGGCAATGATGAAATGTTTCAACTTCACGAAATACACGAGCACGAGCATGACCAGGAATTTTATCAATCACTTTTACAGCATATTCTAAATCTGTATATATATTAACACAGGTTTGAACTGAAGCATAAGCTCCTTCACCAAGAATTTCACCAGTTAATTTATAAAGCTCTGAAAATAATAAATTTACAAAAAAAAAATTAATTGTTAGTGAATAAAATTTTGACATTAAATTTTTTAAAAAATACTTTTAGTTCCCTGAATTATTACAAGTGAATTTTTTAAACAATTTACAATAAAGTTTACGAATCTACCAAAATGGTGTCTATTATTTACCTTATTCAGCAATTTAAATTGTATTGCTGAATAAATCAGATGACGTTAGATTTGTATTTTGGTAAATGCAATTTCTATTGCAACAATGTTATTCTAAAGCTAAATGTGTTAGTTTGCACGTACGATTTTCAAAATTTCAAACATTTTAAAAATATTGAAATTTCTTCAAAAAAAAGTTTATTCACGATATTTAGAAAACAAATTAGATTCAATGTTGATTTTTAACCCGTTACGATCTCTAATTTACGTTTGATTCTGAAAAATTTAACATTTTTCTTTTGAATTTAAGAGCAACGTAACCTGTAATTTTGTATAATTAGCTTCTTCTTCTGTATGCTTACTTTCTAAAAAAATTTAATAAAAATTGAAACAAAAATAAATTAAAAGGGTTTAATTAGAAGAAATACGTTATGAAAAATCGTTCGATTTTCAATTCAATTTTTTAGGATTGAGGAAATAAAGTGTAGCAGAGCTCTTTTCATTTAAAATTCAAAAGTTTTTCAAATCTAAAAGTTTTGTAGCTAAAAACTTTTGGGAAATTTATAATCGAGAGAAAGACTATAAATATCTACTTAGTATGTG
Organism: Condylostylus longicornis; assembly: GCF_029603195.1. NCBI lineage: Eukaryota > Metazoa > Arthropoda > Insecta > Diptera > Dolichopodidae > Condylostylus > Condylostylus longicornis. The sequence goes on from NW_026577983.1 coordinate 783,321, forward strand.
TTTGGACATTTACTCTATAAGAGGTTAATTTTTATTTAATTTTAAAAAACTTTCAATAATTTTGAAAATTTCGAGAATTTTTTATGTACATTTTGTTGTTTATGGCTTTTAAATTATTTTGGGTAATAAATTAAATAGCTAAATAATACGTTTTGTTTTTACAACACGTTGAATACAAATCAAGCCATTATAGTTTAAAATACATATAAATACCTACATTTTTTTTTTGAAAAAAATCTTGTGGTGTAAATATTATTCTAATCATAAATTCTATGTTTATCTTAAAAAAATATATAGCTTTTTTTTTGTTATATGTATTTAAATTTTAAATATGTATAAAAATAATTAACAATTCCAATAGCCTTCAAGCTCAAGAACATTCTCATGTATGCACAAACATTTGTTATAAGCATATAGAAAGCATACATACTTAAAAAAATAAAATCAATATTATTTTGATTGTGTAAACTTTTTAAAAATATTTTGAAATTTTTATAAAGAAAAAAAAAAAGCACTTCTCACATAAAATTTTTTTTTGATTTATATTTTAAGGTGAACATATTGGTACTAAACGAAGAATTACGATGCTATTCAATCGTAAACAAATCATAATATAAGGTCATTTCAATATAAATACACGAGCCACATTTATTTTTCTTCAAAATGGACCGGCCAGGACAACGCTCTACTAAAATTTCGGCTACTTAAAGCAAAAAAAAAATTTAGTAGCCAAAGCAAACCGAATCAAATTGAGAGTGAAGAGAATCTGTCGAAATTAATTTAGTATCAATAAATTTTGATAATTCAGTTTTAAAAAATGACATGCATGCTCGAAAGGGTTAGAAAAAAAAATCTAATATATTGTCACTGCTTTTTCGGTATCATATTTTCATATGATTTCAGTATCATATTTCGGTACCAATTCTTCTCAAATCAAATCTATGAAAAGAGTTTGATGTCTAAACTTTGCCTTAGTTCGATGTTTTGAATTAAATAATAATTTTTATGCATGTATTCAAAGTTCAACGCTTTATTTTTACTATTGCTCAATCTTCTCTTCACTGTAAATATAAATATTTATTTTAGGTGTTTCTGTTTAGCAAATGTTCGTAAAAAATATAATGAAATCTTTAAAGATTGTAAAAATCTAATGAAATCTAAAGATAGCGTTCTTAAATGAATTTTTGTAGGAAAATTGAGATTTCGTGGAAAAAAAAGAAAGGTTTAAATCATTTGAGTTTAGAAGAGCTAACCAGTTTTATATTATGCTTAATTTCTCTATATTTTTTTTCAGCCACTATAGTATTTTTGTTTTGAGTAGCAGTTTTTTTTTTTTTTTTTGTAATATTCTCTATTGTACTTAATAGTTTTTAATGTTTTCTGGAAAAAATCGTATCGCATTTCTTTAGTTACGGGCTTTATCATTTTAGGAAACAAAATTGTATTTATTTTTTTTTTCTATATTTCAAATGATATTTGGAAAAACAAAAAAAAACCCAGGCAGGCACACATGCATGAATAATGTAACCTAGAAAATTTATAAACAGATTAATATTATGAATGTATTCATGCATATACGGCTATACTACATCTTTGAATATAAATTTAAGTGGAATAAACATCTGAACATATTATGTATGTATGTCCATAAGTATGTATATAAATATACGTTTATAGAGCGACATTCGTATGCGTATGTAATCATATGACTTCTTTATAAGTATAATTTGTTATTAAATAACATTTTCTTAATTCTTACAATCCCCAAAAGAAGAAAGTAAAAGAGAATTATGAACGCACAAGTCATTCATCATAAGTCAATGATCCCAAAAAAGAAAAAACAAAATCTTCTCACTTTTTATATTACATTTTTTTTTCCTTTTTTTTTTTGGATACCTCATTAATTTGTTAAATATGTACATACAAATATGAAAAAGCAGGATAGAGATACATGATTATGTACATAGATGTATGCTCATATAAAAAAATATTTTTCTTTTTTCCCATTATGGCTTTTTTTTTCATTATCTTCAAGTTCTCCATTTAACTTTTTTTTTAAGAAGTTACGACGGCCTTAAAACAAATAAACCAAATAAAAACTGAAATAAAAAAAGGGAAAAATTTGTTTACTAAACGTCATTTGGAACGTCATTTTCAATGCTATGATGAAACTTAAATTTTTTCTTTCTCTTTTTATCTAAACGTGTGTAGACAGAGAACAAAAAAAAAAATAATAAAATAAATGAAAATAAGGCGAAAACAAGAAAACAAGCAATAAAAAAAAGTCAAAATTACAAAAGAAAACAAAATTCAATTTACGAAAATAAGATTACAAAAATATATTAAACACTGCTTTCTATAGGATATCTAAATCACTCCAAAAAATTCGATAAATTTTTTTTTTAATTTTTGTCTTAAGTCCTAAAAATAAGCAATAAGTTTTGGAATTTAAAATTTTAATACATGGTAATTAATCAGAATAATTTAAAATTTGTTTGAAAAATGTGTTTTCACGTGTCCTAGGGAAAGGGTTCTACTTTATGAATCATTGGTTTAATCCGAATTTCTACATGTAAGTCGAATATTGATTATACTGTTTCTATTTTTGAATTTTAATTCTCACAATTTTTATTAAAGGTTTTAATGAAATTTATATATAAATAATTTCTTTTTAGTTCTAGACCAAATTATTTACACCCCATTTCAAACGCATTCTGCGATTTAAAATAAAATGCGTTATGAAATTCAAACTTATTTCATCTTTTCTAAAAAGAAATTATTATTTTTTCTTCAGTTATCGAAATTCAATTTTCCAAATAACCTTTTTAATACTTTATTCCAAATAAACTAAATTTCAACATTACATTGGCCAAAATTGAGTCATTCAATAAATTAATATAAAAATTTATAAAAGGTTGTTTTTCGACATTTTAATTTGACAAGTAGTGTTACCTGTAAAATTTTTATTGTATACAAATTAAGAAGGGTTGTTGTTACGGAAAATAATTTATTAAATTTCGATAAGCTCTTACGAGTATAGGTGAAATATACCGAAGCAGTTTTCTATATTAAGTCGAAGCTAGTAATAATTTATATATTGTAAAATATTTGACGATAATTAAAACAATGAAAACTAATCATATTTTATAATTGATGGTTATGAGTGGAAATCGAATTTTATTAATTCAGTTTCAGAAGCACATATGTATACATTTTCTTTTATTTTAATGAAGCGTACGTGACTTTTTAAGCAGTTCTAATTTGCATATAGTTATAGCTAACAGATTTTTTTTAAATATTACATATACACATATGTATATATCTACATACATACACATATTAAGAATACATAATATTTTTACATAATAATTTAATGTTGTGTTACAAGAATCGAAAATAACATAAGAATAACTTATTGTTAGGTTGATTACAATAAAATTACAACAAGAAAGTTGTTTTCTGCTTTTATGTATCTAGAAGAAAAAAACTAGAAACGAAAAGACTAGAAGAAAATTAAAAATTTCTCTCAAGTTCAAATTCATTAAAATTGTATGTTCGTATGTATTTTTGTACTCTTGTTAATAGTTCAGGGATGTTACATCATTTCACAATATGTACAAAGAGTGTGTAATGAATTTTTTAAAATATTACATTGAAATTTTTGTACATCTTTGAAAAATCAATTAATAACAGACGTAAATTTTAATTATTTAGAATAATTAATTAGAAATTAAAGATCATGGAAAATTACTCTCTGCAAAGTAAAATAAGTTTATCCAATTCAGCCATGGACACGTTTAAGACATGCTTTAATAAAGATAAACTAACAATAGTTTTAGAAATTAGAATTCGCCTCTAAAATTTAAATTAAATATTTAATTTTTTATGTAAATATTTTTTAGTAAAATTTACAAAATACGAAATAATTAAGAATATAAGACGAACATACAAATTCGAATTGAAAAACAAAGGCGAGAAAAATAAAAGGAACACAATTTTAGAAAAATTTTTGTGCGTATGCATATGTGAAATATAAATAAAATACATGTAAACTAATACCTGTAAAAATAAATTTTTTCTCTAAATAGAAAAAAAAATAAAAAATTTAAACTAACCTTGAAATGTAGAAGAATGTAATGATGAACTGGTTCTCTTCTTCTTACGTCTTTTCTTTTTCATTTCTTCTTTATGACGATTAGCTTCAGCTTGACGTTCTATTTCTGTCATTCTTGGTACTTCAGTTGATTCATTACCAGATACTTCTTCGCTACTATATCTACCCATTTCAGTTGTTTGTGTTGTTGTTGTTGCTGCTGTTGTTTGTTGTTTTGTATTGACTGATGCAACTATTACTGATGATGGGACCATTGGTAGGTCTGTAAAAATAATAAAGAATATTCATAAAATCTATTATTATTTTAATACATAATTATACTTCATATTTAATAATATACTTTAAAATTTAATATGTAATTTTCTTAAATTAGAATGTAATAATATTTAATTTAAATTTATTATAATATGTAAGTATAATTTTATAATTAACATTATAGATGGAATTTAACACAAAAATTAATTAATAAACTAGAATGGTACTGCAATTATACTTAGTACCTATGTGTACGGTTATTATTTTGTTGAAATAATATTTTATTATTTATACTATTTATATTACATTCATATATTTGAATAGATTTCAGTGACAAGTTAACAAATCTTTATTGAATACTAATTAAGAAATTTATGGTTATATGGATATAAGAGCCCATTATAATTTATATACTTAAATATTCTCAGTGAAATGCTTAAGGTGTGTTGTGTATTTTATGTCAAAACATTTTCACATCGATGGTCAAATATACATGTGTATAATCATATTAATAGAATTTTTACGCTCCATTAATACTTATTATAGTTAATATTAGTTTACAAATAAAATATGGGTTTCTTTGAATATGGGAAAATAACTCGAGTATATTGTTAATAATATGGGTTCTCTAAAACAATAAAAGTTAAAACAGTTAATTAAGTCTTTCCAACCAGATCACATTTGAAAGAAATGTACCTATTGTAAAAAAACCATACAATTATAATTTCACGAGTTTTGTTTTATTAGAATATTTATAAATTTTTCAAAAATCACTTTAAATCTCTAAACTTTTCTTTACTCGAATCAAACAATTCAGCTTTAGGTTGTTTTACTTGATCGCCACAGAAATCTATATCAAGCAAACTTTGTTGTTAAGAGAAATTGGACATACATACATATACATCTGTACAAATGCAAGAGTTATGGATACATAAAACTATTAAAACGAACTTGCATTTGACATTTCAAAACCAAAAAGAAGAAAAAAGAAATGGATTCCAAGAAAATTTTCTGACTAATTTCCAATTTTTGAGTCTAAAAAAAAGTCATTAACCTTTAATATAGTGGGAAAAAATTTAAAATTAAAAAATTTTATTTCTTAATAGATTTCTAAAACAATAAAATTTTAATTAAAAATAAAATATGTACTCCAAAAATTTTAATTAAAGTTTCTTTAAGTTTAAATCCTATCAAAAAAGAAAAACGAAAACCCCTTAAGTAAAATAGAAATACATATAATTTTTCTTATAATTTAAAAACAAAACAAAAACAAAAATTAGGAAAAATTTTACCACCCAAGCAAAAATTTTCCACCAACGCATCTGTAAACCAGAAATACAATATTGTTCTCATACTTTGATCTCTCCGCAAATAAATTGTACAATAAGTTTGTATGTAATTGTACATATTTACCAATATGATACACTCAGAGTACAAAATTATTCACAGAAATATACTCATAAGTCATGTAAGTTCCAAAAAATCTACTATATGATTCAAACATTTCTTCATAAAGAGCTGGAAATGAAAATTAGATTCACCCCAAAAGAATAACACTCAAAAAAAAAATTATCATCATCTTATTTATAAATATTTATTATTGTAGAAATTTTATTGGATAAATAAAAAAATTTTTTTTGGAAACTAAACTAGACCATCAGGCAACCATTATGAAAAAAAAAATTTTTTATCCATTAAAATAATATTGAACATTTTAAATATAATTCAAAATATGAAATTAGTGATTTTTGCAAAAATAGATAAAAAAAAATTGAGAAAAAAATAAAAAATTATCTTAGAAGGGGTATACGCTAGGCTGCCATAATAGTGCCATCATCACCTTTATAGAATTTTCTTTGTTATATTTAATTTTACCAAAGATCTCATCATCAAATCGCTTGCTGAACAACAAAAGAAAAATGAAAATGAAAAGTTTATTTTTTATTTTTCAAATTTTAAATGCGGAAAATGAACTCAAAACAAATCTAAGCATGTTTCTTTTATATACAAACACTGTCTACATAGGTATTACATGGCAAATATACATGTATATGCAATAAAAACATAATACGCCTTAAAATTTGAAAATTTTCCAAAAACACAAAAATCAAAAAAAAAAAAGAAGATGAAATTTATATTTATTTTTCACCATAAATTCGATTACATGTATGGTAGAATGTAGTGAAAATATAATAAAAAAAAAGTTTTATTATAGATCTTCTAAAGAAAATTATAATTCACGAAACATTTATACACCCATCTATTTACACAATTTATTCTATTCGTATAAACTGGTTTATGTGCATAATCGGCTTATACCTAACATTTTTTTGAAGGTTTCCTTCTTAATTCTAAAAAATTTAACAATTTTTACGTTTTACTTTATTTAATTAGGTTTTAGAAATTTTGCTCTAAAATTTTCCATAATTCACATTTTGTACTTTCACCTATGTTCTCTATTGTGAATTACATTTGAAATAGTAAAATAATAAACATCAGTACTGATATTTCAGTTAAGAATTTCAAATTTTAATCTCAAAAATGCACTCCCACGCCCTGCTTAACATAATTTCATTTAATTTCTATTTGAGGGTTAGAAAATATACTAATTTTTAGTTCTAAACTTTAATTTATCCTTAATTTTTATTGTTTTGCGCTAACGATATTTAAATTTGGAATACGAGCAATTATGAAAAAACGAGTAATTATAACGTTGAACGAGAATTTAGAACTCATATTTAATGAAAATACTGGGCTTCTATTAACTGCAAAAGAAACTGTTAAAGCTTTAAGAACAGCGTTGAATTGGAAAATTTAGCTGATTTCAGTAACTTATCAGCTTTGAGAATGAAGAACTTAAGAAATTTTTTAACATCAATAAGATCCAAAATGTTTGTTTATTACATATTATGTTTTGAACTGTGAGCAATAAAAAAATTTAATTTATTATAAGATGTAGCAAACACGCTATAAAATAACATTTGTATAAAAATCACGTACGGTCATATAAACCATTCAACCATATCAACGGGCTTTAGTTTTTTTTAGGTCATATAATAAGAAGTACTGAATTTATTAAAATAATATCAAATATATATACAATTATTTTTCTGGCAATGTTTTTTCTACAGTGATTTCACGGAATCCATCAGTTTTCCAATGGTTCAATCTTCATTTCAATATAAAATCAAAACAGAATCGATTTTGTCCAAGAACAACATACGACACTGTGTCAGCAATAATTTTTTTTATTAACAATTTAAACTGTATATTCATATATAAGTTTGATTAACCGTTCAAAAAAAGAAGGATATTAATTAGGAGTATTCTTATATTCATAGATTAGATGCGAAATGATTCATTTTATTAGAAATTTAATAAATCCTATGTAAGTACATGTGCACTTATTAAATCATGAATGAATTGATTTCAATATTTTTCCACTAAAAAAAAAAAAGAATTAGGTCAAATAATCAAGTTTTTTAATTAAATTTTTATAAATTAATTCACTAAGCTTGATAGCACTTTATTTTTAATATTTTAAATTATTCATAGCTCATAAGACAATGCAAAAAATAATAAAAAAAAACTGAAATGCGCAAATAAAAATTAAAAATTTTAATTTGTAAATTGGTCCAGGCACACGTTGCTGCATAAAAAATTAAAGAAAAAAAAATTACCAATAGCCAAATTTAATTACATATATATTGAAATGTGTATATATTATATGTATGTATGTGTATATGTTATATGTACATGAAATTATATATGCAAATAAAAAATAGTCCCCAACATTTCCGGTCACGAAATGAAATCCACTGCATTTTGATTCTAAAACAATAACAAAACAAAAAAGGAAAATGGAAATTTTCAAAATATTTTCCATTTGCGACAAGAGCAAATATGTATTGTTTCATTTTTTTTTTGTGAATAAAAGAATTTTGTGCATCTACCATACTAAAAAATAAAATTAAAATAAAAGGCATTTTACATTTAGGATGCAATTTTTTTTATGAACAAAAAAATACGCCTTTTTGAATAATTCAGAATACAAAAAAAAAACAAAACAAAAAGCGGGGAGACACTCATTTAAAAGAAACAAAAATCGTTGTTCATTTCATCGTTGAAGAAACAAAAAAATAAAAACAGATGTGGCCAACACATAGCCGGTTGCATTTGACCATTTTCTAAATTGTACTCCAAAATTCCAATAGATCTAACTAGTTCTAAATCGTGGCAAAAATGCATTCTATAGAGATTATTACGAAAATATTACGAAAATTTTTGAGCTTTCTAATTAATTTTCCTCCAAAAGTGTAAATTTTTGTCTCAATTTCGAGAATCAATACATTCAGCTTTTGTGGTTCGCATTTTCTTGAAAATTGTTTGTAATTTAATTTCTTTGACAAATAAAATCTAAATATTAACATTTAAAAATTTTTACTGATTATTCTCTTTAGAAATAATCAAAAAAAGAAAAGATGATTTCTACGAAAGTTCCAGCCAACCTGATTTTCACGCGAGCCTTATAGATTTTGTCAGACACAACCTATATTTAAAATTTCAAGCAAATTACTTTTCTTGAAAATTATCAAAAATATTAAATGCCTTAAAACGTGAAAATGGGTTTAAGCTAACTTAAGCCATAGCAGACACAGATATTGACCCTGGTAATAGTTATGGTGCTCTTTTCCAAACATTTCTCGCGCATTGTCCATCAACAAGTCTACATGCGAAATTTATCTCAATCCTAATACCCACCCTTATTGTAATGCAATACAATAAGGTTGATAAAAATAAAATTGAAAATAAATTGCACTCGACGAAACACATGAAAATTTCGATGACAACGTTCTCAAGTGCAAACTATACAAGTAAATCTAAAAATAAGCAATATAGAAAATAAATTTGATTTTATAATTTTATTTTTTTCTAATAGCCTCTTTTTTTTTTTTTTCAAATTATTATTTATCATAAATAAATAAATCATCACTTGAATATCGCCTATTATATTTATTATTCATTTTAAATTACATGTTATTTAACATAAATATTTCTATGCATTCTACAATATAAATAAACACATAGATATGTATGTACATACTGCATAATATGAGCTACATACACATTGTATCCATGCTAATAAGCACATAGAATGCAATAAACAAGATCTTTTATGCACATTTATACAAACATATATGAACGCATCTCTATCTATAATAAATTTATCTATATCTAAATATCTTTTTCAATACTATTTAAAGTATATAAAAAAATAACAAAAAACAAAATAACCAACTTCGGTCAAGGGAGTTCAATGCTTCTCTTTTTTTTTAATAAAAAAAATAAAATCAAATAAGAATAGCAAAAAAAAAAAAATTGTTGAAAAAATAACAAGATTGCGTAAAAAATAAGCAATTTTAATCAAATAGATACAAAAAAAAAATTATTATCTTCAAACTTGAATTATAGATAAATCAGGGGTTTCCTGTCGTTGATCGCAATAGCAATAAAGGAAAATTAAAAATTTAAAAGGTAAAATTTTATAAATTTTACTTAAAAATTTGATTACTTAGTTCAGATAATTATCACTAGAGTTTAGATAAATTGCAAAAATTTATGTTATTAAAAACAAACAAACTGACGACTGCTCATATTAATAAAATTAAAAATTAAAATTAATTCTCAGATTAATTTTTAAAATAAAGATCAAAATTTAAATGTAAATATTCCAAAATAAATAAAATTATTAATTGAAAATTGCAAAACGGCCTCTAGATTCTAGCCAAAAATATTATGAATGCTTTAAAAAATATTTACAATTAAAGGAATTTAATCAAACAATTTCGAGAGACCACTCAAATTTGTCTGCAAATTAACTACCAAATATAAAATCAATAGGAAAAATTTCAATTTGTTATAATTATAATCAATTAATATTTTTTTGTTAAAGCACTGCACTAGTGCTGAAAATTTTGCTTTTTTGTACTAAACGAGACAATGTTGAAAGTATGAAAAACCTCAGACCTCTTTCTGTTCATAAAACTGTACAAAACATAACCGAAAATGAAAATTTCTGATTTAAAATATTTTTCCTTTACATTTTCTCAGCTCCAGCAAAATTCTATAATGAAAAGTGCAGCTTTTCAATTCGAAAACAGCAAAAAAAAGTTTAAATTTCCTGACTTTTAAATACGCCAGGTATAAGATAGAGAACGATAGAAATGAGAAAAATACAAACTGAAAAAAAAATTGAGACTAGCCTGAAAAGCGCATCTACGCGAGCATTTAAAAAGTGCTATAAACTTGATTAGAATAAATAAAAAATTATAAAAATAAAAAATTTAAAATAAAAATTTAAAATTAAAATTTCTGCATACAAACATACATGTAACACAATTTTCGTATCCCAGAAATAAATAAAAAAAAAATAGAAGTTATTTTCTTTCTTTCTATTACTTAGGAACTTTTAAAGTTTTAGCACAGTTAAAATTTTTCAATTGCAATCTTAATTTATATAAATTAAAACTGCAGCTGTTTTTGTTCCATGGGGCAACATACAAAATTAACCGATTTAGTTATAACAATAATGTCACAAAAATCAGGTTTCATTCAATCCACTATGAATTTGTACTAAGCACCACATGCGTCGGTCGATAATATTTAATAAAAAAAAATAACTTAAAACTGGTTTTTGTTTAACCAATTTTTGTGGTTATATTAGGTAGGTAGTATATTCATAAGTAAGTATATATATATATTGAAATTTCTAGAAGAGTATTTATAAGTATGTAATGCAGCATAAATGTATTTATTTATATATTACAAGGTTGCCAGAAGCTGAATAGAAGAAATGTATGTTAGTGTATGTGGCGATTAAATGTTGTGATGTGCCACGTTATATTATTTTTTTTAAATAAGTTTTACATTAGAATAATTAAATTTTATTAAAATAACCAGAAAATTAGAATATGATTTTCATTAAATTGCTATTGAACAAACTTATATACATACATATAATCAAAATTTATATTAAAAACGTTAAAAACTTTATCACATTCAGAAATATTCAAAGTTTTATTTGTTAAAAAATAAGGCCTGAGTTCGCGTTGTAATTAAATGAAAACATTACGGTATCATGATCAGTGAGTTTTTGTTTGGAGGCTTTAATCATATTTAAAGTAATAAATTATTTAATTTGTTGCAAGGCTGTATGATATAGCATTTTTCGACTTTATTCATATGTACTCGTATAACCAACGCCAGGCCACTGAATTATGATAAGACAAAAAAGCTAGAAAGTAACATTGTTTGTGTTATTCATATACGGTTAAAAAATGAGTCAAAATTACATTTTCAGAATGGGTTTGTTAAAAAAAATCAGCAGTATTCACATATTTTGTTAATCTTAAGTAAAGAAAATTCATTACCTACACCATTTATTTTATGTTATATCAATTAATAACGTATATTAAATAAATAATTCTAATAAATATTTATATATATTACCTTGCCGCCCTTTTTACCTCAACATTGAAACTATAAAAAATTTAAATACTTCGGCAAAAATTTTAATTTCATTTCTAATACACCATTTAAAAACAAAAAAAAAACACAAAAAAAGAAATTTTTTCATGACGAGTTTTTTGAACTCTATTTTTATTTTCCTTAAAATAATCTACATACTTAAATTAAGTTCATAAACTTGACCATTCTATAATTAGAAGAATTTTATAATCAGACTGAAAACATTTATATTTCTTTTTTTCTTTGAGAAAAATTAATGAAAACACGTCAATCACCACTTTTACACACATTTGGCTCGTTTCCTCCGTAAAAAATACACATATATGTTCATATCTAATATTTTAACAATTTATTAGTATTATTCTAAAGTTGTTTTTAGTAAAAGGATCAATAATCCTTTTCATTTTCTCCCAAAATTAATTCTAATGAACTCTAAAATTTTTACCTTTTCACTTTCGTTTTTCGTCTTGTTTAAGAAAACTATTATAAAATCAATTGAAAAAACAGGTATTTTCGAACTACTGAACCCTACATCTACCAAACCTACCAAAATATGTGCTGCACATTTCTGTACTGCAATAAACGTTAAGATTATCCCAATATTTTGATGGCAACCTTTAAAACTTATTATTGTTTTATTGCAGGGTTAAAAATGTATTGTGATTTGTGATATAGTACTTTGACATAATATTATATGCAAACACTTATATATACTTTTATATATCTTTATATATTTATGTAAACTTCATTGAATATAATGCAATTTACAAAAACAATAGAATTTATCACAGAGATTCAATCGAATGTTAAGTTTAATTTTGCTGTTACTTTAAAAAATTAATGTGTTTTGTGCCTACGCAATTTTGATCTAACAATTTTAATGCAATGAATATTTGCATTAAATTTTATTAAAAATATATACTTATACATACATACGAGTATATGATTTTACGTACTTAATATTATTTGAATAGTTATGTACATACTGTTTATATTGTCGGGTTATAACGAAAATTGACTATTTGCAAAAACGTATTTTTTCAGAAATTAAAATTAAAAATTTATTAAAGCTAAAATCTTACTTCTCAGTAAGTAGCTAATAAACGTATATGAATAAAGTATTTGTGATATTTTTCAGTATATTATCTACACTACGAGTACACAATCCTTTTTGTATAAAAGTTAAAAAATTTGAATAATGGTACAGTGGTTTCGACACAAATTCTTTAACCGAAAGGGCTCCGGCTCCTTAAATCGAGATGAGAAAAAAATTATAATTAACTTTTTATAGCTTGACATAAAATATTATAAAATAAAATGTTGACATAAAAGTAATTACCCGCACACATATATCAATAATGTTCGATATTGAATACCAACAAAAATAAACAATAAATATCAATAACCTTAAATATTTAAAATAGAGAAAAAAACATTACCCTTTAGGCAGACCCCTTACCGTCTAGTTAATTCAATGATTTAAAACCTGATTCTAAAAAAAAGTCAAATGAAAGGCTCTAATACTCCCAAGTGGTGGAGCAAGGAAAAAAGTGTGAAAAAACTAATTTTGTAGATTGTCGATATTTCTTTTAAGCTGACAATATTGATTCTATTAAAAAAAGCAAGAGGTAGATACAACTTGTACACATTTATATATTTATAAACAAATTATAGAAAAATTAGAAATTCATAGATCAAGTTTTGCATAGACATTTTTTTTTAATTTTTTGTTTTTTTTTTATTCTATGTTATGCATATAAACGTAGGTATATAATAATTTACGTAAATCTATTTACTTTACTAACCATAAATAATAATATAAAATAATAATATAAAGAAGTATATAAACATATTATTTTATTTATGCATATTCACGTACTTGTTAGTTAAAAAATAAAAACGACCCACCTATACTTGGAAATATTTTTGTTTTCTAAAGTTCTATGAACAAATAAAAGTAAATGAACTCAAAAATTATAATTGGTGTCCCACATGCATATTAAAAAGATTACTTGAATATTGAAAAAAAAAACACTGTATAATCACAGCTTGAAATTGGATGCATAGCGCAAACAAATTTCATTTTATTTGCAAAAATTTTTATTTCTAAATGATACTTGTGCATTTTTATGAACTTAAACTGAAAACTTATTGACAAAATTCCATTTAAATGGTCAACGTAGCATTATTATTTTTTTTTGATATCTCTATGTAATTTAAATTTATCTATTTAAATATTTAAAACCTTATAAACACATATTTATTTTTATCACATTCATGAAGGTAACGAATGCTTGTATGTAAATTTATATCAATAAGCGTATGAAAAAGTAAGAGAACTGAAAATTTTTGTACATAAGTGTTATGGAGAGGTTGTGTCTGTTAAAATCTGAAATTATTTTATTATCCACAAAAATACAATATTACTATATTTTTATTTACTTATTTCAATTAAAAAGAACATATTGCACATAGTGTGTATGCCAATTAAATGATATCATATGTGTTTCATAGGTATTAAGAGAAATGAAAATATTGCAAGCCGACCATTAAATAAATAAAATGTATTAGTATTTGAGTACAATGTTTATCTAAAAGTAATATTATGAAAACAAATTGTATGTAGTTATATACATATGTACATATATATATATAATTCATTTGAATACTTAATTATTTTAAAGTTTCAAATTTTCATTCCATATTCAAATGAGTAACGATTAAATAAAATACCCAACAATAATGCATATTGATGCTTAAAATATAAACAAAAATAATAATTGGGTTTAATTAAATTGAAGAATATAGTCCATGGAATAGTTTCTTTCAAAAAAAATTATATTATCAAATTATAAGCATAAACCGTCCAAATAATTTCACTTGGGCTTGGGACAAGCAGCGAAAAGTTTCACACCATAAATATTTTTCTATACAAAATGAAAAGAAACATTACATTTCTTTTCATGTTACAAACCAAAAAAATTCTAAAACATTTTAAGTTCCGGCGAAAAATTTCTTACCTGAAGAAAAAATAACAATGAATACAAATGGCGGCTACGCAACTACATGCACAGCTTGAATTTATAAAGAATAAATTTATTAGCATGAAAGTAGAACAATAGCAGTTGTTATACATTATAAGATGTCGGAAAATATTTGACATAATTATGAATTTGCAAACAGGTTTTTTTGTTTGTTTAACTCATTTGATCTAATTTCTGTTTTAATCTAAATAAATATTTTCTTTTTTTTTTTTGTTAAGACAAATGTAAATAAAATTCACATTTTAAATCACACATGTCATAAATTAAAATTCTTTATCTATAATATGAGTATTTAAACAAGTAAGAATTTTTTTATTAATAAAATTATTTTAATTTTATTTAAACAATTGTTTTAATTGTAAATGAACTAATTTTATTCCGAATTCTATTGATTAATTTGTATCGAAAGTACAATGGAATTTTCGAACGGGAAAAAATTCCATTCTTATCATAAAATTGAAATGACTTTCAAATCATTAATCATTTTTAACAGACTGTGCGAAGGTATCATGGCAAGCAACGTGAGATATTACAATGGACAGAAAATTTTTAAATAATTCAAATTTTAAAAAATTCTAATTTCAAAAGCTAAATAAATACAAGGGATATTTAAAGTTAAGTTGACAAATATGTATAAAGTTTAAAAATTCAATAGAAATTTACATAGATTCATAAATAACCACGTTTTAAAAACGTGACTTTTTCATTTCACATACGTACAAAATTTCTCTAGAGTATGATTAAAATTTCGATTTTGACTACGTGGCACATAATTGTTAATTAAATCCATTCAATATAAAATTAATAATATTAAGATAAGAGTTTTCAAAAGGGTATTCGTTTAAGAAAACTAAAATATATTATCTTACAATATGCACCATATTGCTTGTATGTTTGATCATCATACAAGTTTTATTAAGTATTTAGGGTAAAAAATAACAAAAGTACTAAAAAAATTATTTGTTTTTTTTGTAACTCACAATAAATTGCAATTTATTTCACCACTAAAACAATAAAAAAAAAACAAATAAATAAACAAAAAACATAATTTCGCATTTTCATAAATTTGCGAACGGGGAACGTTATAAAAATTTTTCAATTATTTTAGTAATAAAAATATGTTGTATATTTCATAAACAATTTAAAAAATTATGTATAATTTAATTAATCTAGCGAAATAATTAAGCTTTAATGCCCCTAATAATAATATTAGTGTTTTGATAAACGTCTCTAAAATGTCATAACGCATGTTAATGTAAGAGCTGACAGAGAAAACGATAACAACAAATTTGACATTAGTTAAAATTTAAATTGATTTAACAAAAAATTTGCTACTTGGTGAGCTCATTATTGCATGTTGTCTCGTTACTGCATATTTTAAAGTAATTTTTGTTTAAATTCAAGTTCAGAGTGAATGATTTAGTTCAGTTACTGTACTTGTGAAAAAATAAGAAATTTTCTAGCGAATCTATTATAGTTCATCATTATTGCATTCCAAATAGTTAATTTAAATATAATTTATAACCACTTTTCGATTTATAAATTTTTTAATTTGGAAAATTGTTTTATTAAATAAATAAATCTTAATATAGCCCTATATTATTAAATTATTATACCTAATTCACAAGTAATATCAATTGCAATGGTCAAAACAAAACTATTGCTTCAACTTACATAATATTAAAAATTAAAGAAATTGCAAAGTTATTTAAAATTCTTGCACTTTGACAATGTGATGTAAATTACTTTTAAAATATTAGCAATTTTTGCAGTATTATAAAAAATTATTTGTTGGGTCAGTATTTTAAATATATACCGTAATCGAAAGTGTATATTAAAATATTTGCTATAACAAATTTATATTTATTTTCCTAATCAGGGTCACATGGAATGTATTTTATAAATTTTAAGTGATAAAAGAAAACATAAAATAACAAGAACCATATATAATATTTATACTACAGACAATACGAGTAGTAAACAATAAACATGTTCTTGCAACAACTTCACTCACAAAATATGAATGAATAATGAGGACTAATATAATTGGTATACATTAAGCCTCATCGCACCCGTAACAAAAGAATTTTAATAAATCAATATATTCAATTTTTGAAATAAGCGCTTACCATTAAGGACGTAAACTCATTCTCTTTATTTTGGTATAGTCAGCATTGAAATATCTCAACAGTAATTACCGAAATAACACGAAAATATTAAAAATTTCTACGGGATGAAATTCAATCATTTATTATTTTCTTAATTCTAAAACTATAATATTTAGTGCTTTTCCACTCAATTTCCTCAACTGAGTACATTTAAAAATTTCAAATTATTGCAGTATTGTTTTGAATGTGCTACATAATATTCGCAATGTTGATTACATACAAACTAATATGTAAAATGTTTATACTTTACATACCTACATAATATGTAAATATACTTGTATATTTTTTAATAGTCACCAATACGGAAATTTAATATTTTATAACGAAATAAAAAAATAGTTGATACTTCAAAATAAATATATTGTTGAGCTTGGTATTTATTTTTTCATTCTTTGTTTTATTTTCAATATGAATTTAATATAGAAAAATAAATTCTAAATATGTAAATAAATTTTATTAAAAGCAATAAAATAACAGTTGAGAATTTCTGCAAAATATTTTTCGTTTTAACAGCATTTACATACAATTGCTTTGAATATTTACAAGACTACAGTTTTTTTAAAAGCACCATACTTTTAAAAATAAACTATGTACTAACGGTTGTAAACCATTTAATTGAATAACTTATATATGTACGTACTTGCTAGAAATTAAATGTTAATCAAACTGGATAGAAGTAAAATATATTAGAAAACAATTTTTAAATTCTGAATAATGTAGTTAAAACATTTACACAATTATAAAGTAAAAACACTACAATTAGAAAAAAATTTTAATAAGTGCTACTCTTTTCTACAAAATAATTGTTTTTATGTTTTAAAGCACTTCAATTTCAACACTATCTTTGAGTACATAATAGAAAAAAACAATTACAACAACAAATCGAATTATGAATTTTTTTTTAATGAAAACTGATCTTCAACTAATTATAGTTTAATTCTTAACCGCAAAAAAAAAACAAAACAAGCTTTAATAACCCTGACAGATATGTAAGTTTTGGTAAAATTTCAAATTCAATATCTTAATATAAAAATATTTTATTATTTGTATATTTGTAATATTTATTACTTAATTTAGCGTTTCTACAATTTATATACATATATTTATGTATACATATGTTCATATTGGGATATTGCTATACTCAATTCAATCTTTGAGATCTAATATGTATATGCTGAGTTGTATTATAATCTAGTATTACTGAAATTAAGGTGCCGAAGATGATTGAATAATATTCTGTTATTTCTAACATGTAGCACTTTATGACCGATTGCTAAAATAAATTTTTTAAAATAAAGATACATTAAATTGACTGAGCATATTTTATTATATCTTAATTAACACTCATTTTAAACTTACTAAAGGCATTTAGCAATTCTTAAAAATTTTCATATTAATCAACTATCCTTAATAACTATCAAACATCTATGATTAACCATGAGTTTCATAATGTAGTAAAATACTGTATATACTTAAATTCCTATTTTATGATAAATCTAAATTCAGCACATTCTAAACTAAATCAAATTTAAAATATTATTTATATTGCTGGAATATAAAACTGAATTGATTTACAAACTTATATACATATGTAATTTATGAAAAAAAAATTACATAAATATGCTATATAAATTATATATATTATACTACAATTATAATTTAGCTTATATATACATATACAACAAATACACCAATATATCAATCTCTTAACTTGAAATATACAATAAATTAAGTTCTTACAATTGTTAAAGGACCTCTTGTAATAAATTAAACTCAATACATGGTTAAATTGAAAAAAAAAAAAATTATTTTACTTTATTAATTTTATTTGAAAAAACAAAGCATTTGTGTATTTTTTGACGTTGTCAGCTTTAATATAAAAAATTTATAAGTAAATAATCTTTTTAATATTATTTTTTTTTTATTATTATTGATGTTTTTAGCTTTATAGACATATGTATGTAATTTGTTTTTGAAAAAAAGAAAATAAAATAAAAAAAATAAACCACTTGAATATTTTATGATCTCATAAATTAATTAATAAAACGCTTTAATTATACTTATTAGATTAAAGGGTTATTTTCAGAATAAATGTATAAATAAGAAAAAAATTGAGGAATAACAGAGAATTAAAAATGTGAAATTTATTAGAAAACAAAAGGCAACGTAATTTTATAATTATTTTTTTTATAATAGGCTCGCAGTCAAATCACAATATAAAAATTAAATTGTAAAAATAAGTATTTGCCGATCGATATTTTCGATAAATTTAATTTTCATTGCCTTAATTATGCAAAATGGAATAATAAACCATATAAAAATTAAATTACCAACCAAAACAATCTCAATGATCTTATCATAAAATTTTCGCAAAATTGTTGAATATTTTTGTGTGTTTGTAGAGTTTGTATGTGTACATAATTTTGTTCACTGATTAATTTAAATTTAATTAATTTAAAATCGAAATTTTAATCATACTCGGTAATTTTATTAAATTTTAATGTTTTAATTAATATTCTAACTTATATTGTACAGTCAAAAACGGATTTAAGTGAACACCGATTCTTTATTGCAAATCAAAATGCAAAAAACCTTTTTGCTCAAAATCAAAAACTTGCAACATCAACAGGTAATTTGACATCTGAATAAATTTTAAAGAAAAAACAAACCCAATTTTTCCTTCTTAAAAGTGCTTATGTATTAATCTTTAGGTGATTTTAATTTTATGGCATTAGAATAGTTTTCTACAGAGTCTTGAATTTATCCACATTGCATTTACGCATATTAATCCAAAAGAAAATAGATATGTATTATAAAAAATATGGAGTTTAAATTTCGGTTTCTTAAACAAATTTTTGCATTTAAATATGCATATTTAAGTTTTCGCTTTTAAATTGATTATTTTAGGCGTTCGACTGTATATTTTTATACTTAAGTATTTTAGCATTCAATAAAAGCACTTTTCATGACAATAAATATTTAATTGAGTATTATGAAAGCATTATCAATAATTATGAGTGTTGTACAAAGAGTAAATTTATAAAAGCAAAATAAACTCATCCCTTTTATTGGTTCACATCATGTGGTACTCCAATAAAATATAAAAATACAATGTAATTAAAAATAAATTCATAAATTTTTTAATACTTTAATAAGGCATTTTTTACGGCAGTAATAATAATTACAAAGTTGCAAAAATATATTTTTTTTGCAAAACCATTTAAAAAAAAACTTAATAAAAATTAAACGGTTTTTATTCTTATTACTTTTATTTTACTTGCCAATCATTTTATTTAAAATATTTAAATTAAATAAGCGAAAAAAATTTCTTTTAAACATATCAAATTTTTATTGTTCTTCACAGTATGCACTTGGAATACATTAGTACATAAATATATGTACAACCTTATGTACGAGTACAAATGTATGTATATTTGTATTGCACACTGATATGTATACCAAATTTATTTAACATTTGATGTATACCATTTATTATATCAGATATACAACGTTCCCCAACAATTTGTATTAAAAAAATTTACATACATACGAGTAAATATGTAGGTGCATACTAGAAGAGCATTTAGTAAAATAGTAGTCGGCGGTTATCATAATAATTGTCATGTTGAATTTCGAATACTGCACATATAAGTAAATAATTAAATATTTACCATAAAGTAAAATATATGCATATTTTTATAATTCAAAATATTTCATTTTAAATTAAAAAAATGGAGAAACAAGTTTTATTGTTTTACATATATAATGTGGTACAATTAAAAATTATACTGTTTCAAATTTTAGATTGTATGTCAATAACAGTGGCAAGTTCTCTTAATTACGCAATTATTGCGTTTTATTTAACAACTGAAAGTTAAAACTCGAGTTTGAAATGCAAAAAACTTGCAATAAGAAACTTGAGAGCCTAACTAGCACTAAGTTGTATATTATAGATTTTAAAATGTATGCTTATTTTTGTTTTGTATACAATATGGAAGTCAAGGATTTTATTGGTTTTACAGCAAAAAATCATTGCATCCAAAAATTTTCAAATCAACTTTTTCAATTTTGAAATAAATTCAAAAAACTTATGACTGTATTTCAAAGTTGGAGCAAGTCATAAACTAATTTTAAAATATCATTGCACCCAAAACTATAATAGAATCAACGTCTTTGTTGGATCACTGTCAATTCTATAAATAGTCATCCTATCCTCTTTCTTTTCATGTTTCTTTTCCTATATTTCGCTTTGCTATAAAAAATGTCGCTTTTTTGCATGTTTTTTTTTCGCCTCATTTTACATGTTTTAAAATTTATAATTAATAAAGAATAGCATAACATTGAATAAAAAAGATATCATGCGGCGTTCAATAAAAAAAAAAACATTTAATTTCCAATAACTTTTTCAGCGTAATTATATTTATATAGGAACCTTTAATAGCTGAGTATCATGTTTTAGTTCTCAGGCTTATATGTTGTTGAACATAAATGTGATTCTATAATTTTTTCTAATCAAATACCTAAAATTACAATTCTAATTTTATTCTAATCATAAATTTAATTATAAAGAAACATTCTATAAGTAAAACTACATAAACACACATTTTTCTGCTAATATACATTACGTAATATACATACGTACTTGTTTACTAATTATTATTATATTATTGTATACACATAAATATGTAAATATGAGAAATTAGAATATTGTTAGCATGTTGTTTTTTATGTTTGCGGGTTTTTTTTTAATTTCTATAACATTTATTATGCATATTATTGGCTATTTTATGCATTTTCATGTTAATTAAAAAATATAATTAATCAATCGAATTTCTCATTTTATTTTCAATTATTTTTTATTTATGTTATTTTATGTAAATAATGTTTTTTTATTTATTAAACAACTATTTTATTTTAAGGTTTCCATTTCTATCCAGTAGATTTAGAAAAGTGAGATTACAAATCCAAAAGAACCACAGGTGACAGAAAAATATATTAAGAATATTTAAAAAAAAAATTGTTTTTTTTTCTCTAGTTTTCAAAAGTGTAATTTTTCATTATGATTTAATTTTAGTTTCTTAATAAATATTCGTAAATATAAATATATTTGCTTATATACTAATTTCTATATAATGAATAAATTGAATAAATAAATTTTAATTAATTTTTTATAGCTTTAATAAAATGCTTAATAAAATGTACTTGTGCGTTTAGGTACGCATTTATTTGTTTTTAATGTTCTTATACACTTTTAAATAGAATTTTTAATTATTTTAATTTTATTTTAAGATTAAAAACAAAATTTTTTTATTGTGGTGCAAAATTTTTTGAAAAGATTTTCTAATTTTAAAGTATTTAAAGAATGGAAATAAAAAAATAAATGATGCGTTAGTTCCGATTATATACACTCATATTGTCTTAGACACCATCATACGATTTGTAATTTTCATAATAAAATCTAATTTTAGAACATTTTAAATGCTGTACAGAAAATTTCAATTCTTTTGAATAATATCCCTCAAGTGATATCTCTAACAGCCTACACGTTTGTGATTGAATTACAGTTTTTAAGCCCAGTTACTGAATTTATGCTTAAACCTGAAACCCCAACTTGTATGATAAGGGGGTTTTTCAAAATAAAATGGAAAAATCTCAATTTTATCAAATAGCACAAATCTTAGCAATGAGCAACTACAGAAAAAATTTCAATCAGAAAAATATTGTCATAACAATAAAATGTTTGCATGATTTTATTAATTTTAATAATTTTCATATTTAACACCTGAATTCTTTTCTTAATTTCCGATAATATAATTAGCAAATCTATCATAATAATACATTTTTCTCTCTGCATACATACTTATTATTAAAAATAATTGAAAATCACAACATTCATTCAACTTTTACTTATTTACTTTAAAAAAAAAGGAAAAAAATGATTAATTGTTATTGAAAAGTTCGTCTACCACACATCAGGATTCTTCTAGAAGAATATAAATTTAAAAACGTCGTTAAATAAATAGAGTCACGATTAGTGTATGTAAGAAAAAAATATAAAAGCTGGTTGTACACAAATATATGTGTATGTACATACATGTATACATGACCTAAGTATAGAAGAATAAAATAATAGTAAGTATGGGAGAAAATTAAAAAAAAAAAATCTATACAATTAGTATTGATGCTAAAATAGATAAAATAACACACGCTTACAAATACACACAAAATTATATAATATTTATATATTTAATATAAAATAAATTTATATTTAAAAATATAAAAATATTTCTGTTTACATAATCAAAATTCTAACCAAATTTGACCTTGATCAGTCAGAACTAACTATATTAATATTTTAATGATCTAATTAATTTGGGATTATTGAATGTCGATTCATTCACATTATTGAGAATGTGCATAAATGAAATTATTTTATTTAGCTTAGAACTATTTACTTTAGGTTTTCAATTTTTATATTAATTGTGTGAAAGTACAACTTACGTATTAATATGCCTGTGTAGTTAAGTCAAGCAGTATAACATAAAACTGAGAAATTAAAATTTTATAACAGTTTACTAAATAAATTTTTTATAACCCATCTGAAATCTCGAGTTCTACTTAACGATACTTAACATTTCAAAGCATTTGATGTTGAATTTTTAAAAATATAAAGGCATATACAGGAATAAATATTGCAATGTAAATATTGTTTTACGAAAGCTGGGACGTTTAAAAATTTTATACCTTTTGCTATATCGTTTAGATTACTTTTGTGTGTAAAAACCCTTTAAAAACGGAAAACATTAATTGTGATTTCGATTTGAATTTAATATATATAAATCTAAAATGTCTTTAGCATTTCCCCGAGTATTTTTTGGCTTCAAATGATTTTTCCTAAAATCCAAATTCTTATAATTAAATTGCACATTCTGTGCAAATAAATAAGTACTATAAAATATATTGTCATTGGTAAAAAATGTGCAAATAAATTCATTTGCAAAAAAAAACTTTCCATTAAAATTTATTGTTTAAATTAATCAACGAACGAGAAAACCATACTCTTCCGTATTAACTCTTTCTTATTTCAGGAATAGCATTTAAGAATATTTTTTTTAAATTTGAACTTTTCTTTTGTATTCCAAAAATATAATCTTCAAAACATCAAACAATAAACTTTTTTAAACCAATAAACCAGTATTGTTAAATAATTTTCTTAAGCTACTTTTTCTAGTATAATGAATTAGTGGATGTAGGTCATACTATCAAATAACTAGCTACATACATATGCATATATATATATATATATGTGTACTGAAAATTCTTTTGTAATTAATTACTTGTGACCTGTCTGTCACGAATACAATTTTATATAATGAAACCATGTAGAAGTTGGATGCTTTATCCATTTTATACATACATTTATGTATATAGATATGTAAACTACAAGGCAATATAGTGGAATTAGTTTTTATGTTAATTTAATTTATTTTATATTTTTTGACTTAATATAAATTTTTGCAAAGAAAAACAAAGTAATTTGCAAAACAAGAAAGGAAAGAATTAAATTTAAAAATATTTAAAAAAGATTTTTTTTGTGTTTCTTTTTTAGAAATGTTCTAATTGGTATTACCTAACTGAAAAAATAAAAACCGGTTCAGAAATTATCACTTCCGGTAACTTTAAAAATATACTACGCGGCATACATAATTATTTATACCAGACGTAAAATTTGACCAATTTTTGACATAGAACGAAATTTTTCTAAAACCTTTATGTATTTTACTAAATCTAAAATAGATATTTAAGGTAATTAAAATTTAAGTATTTTACCTACATAATACATAATACAGTTATATTTCCAAAATTTTATTTTATTTTTAATTCTAATTGTGGTCCCAAGCATCCAACACTTTAAACTACACGAAAAAACTGCCAACAATACAATTCTTTGCATAGGAATAGTTAAGAAGTATGCAAGCATTATTCCGATAGATGGCTCTAAACTGTTATTTGCGAAATTAATTTTAAATTATTGGTTGATTTTTTTTCAGAACATCAAAGATTTTTTCAGGAAAACGTTCCAATTACTACACCCAACTAATCATTTATTTTAAAATGAACGCAAATATTATATCATACGCTTGACTTTTAAACGTTTTAAGTATAATACTCATTTGGTAACCCTACTTCTACCAGCATGAGGCGAGGAAGATTTAATAAAACAAAAAAAAAAATCTTATATATTTTTTGAATAAATAGAATAAAATATTTTAAAGAAATAAATTTAATATGCACAATATTTACATATGGACATACATATACGAGTATTCATATATACATACATATCTACATATCTACATTCACGTATAACATAAAAATAATCTAAATCGCGTGATTTTATTGACAGTCATTAAGTTTGTATTACTTATGTACATACATATATACACATGTATATTGTACATACCGTAAAAAGAATACATTTAATTTAGCTATAAAATATTAACGATTCCTTATAACCGGTCTTTTTTTTTAATTGAAAGCAAGTTAATTTGAATAAATAATTTAATATTGAAAGTAAAAATTATTTAATATTAAAAAAAAAACATACAAATAAATTAATTTAATTATTATATTTTATAATTGTGAACATAACCTTCTTCCAATTATATAATAAATTAACGCTTTATGATAGTTAAGATTACAATAAAAGTTCATAATTTGAGTTATGAAGTATACGTACGTATATGTGAGTGCGTTTGTATATGTATTATTTATTGATGTATTTAAGTGTATAAAAACAAAAACAAACAAATTTAATTTTTGTTCTACCTTGATTTATTCATCAATTTATAAATTATGTTTAAAAGCACTTAAGCACTTCAAGTGTTTGTTTTCTCTCTTATCATTGTATAGTTTAAGCATTTCAGACTTCAATTCCGTAAAAAAAATCTACGTACATATATAAAATTCACTTTGAATTGAGGAAATAAAGACTTTAATTTTTAAAACATCATTAATTAAAATTCATTTTTGTTAATAATTTCATCTATAATTTACGAATAAAATTTTCAAAATCATGTTATTACTGAATTTTGAAAATTATATTTAAAATATTTTTATAAATAATATTTATTTATAAAAATTGTTTTTTAGACAACAAATTTTCAATTAAAATTTAATTATTTTCATATTGAAAATCAATACTGTTTTGAAATTTAATATTTTTATATATTCAATCATTATAATAAATACAGTAAGGACCCAAAATAATGACCATTTTTGTAGAAAAATTTGAATTAATTTAAATAATTGGAGTTTTGAATGTGAATTCCCAGTCCCCAAACTTATCATTAAGATAGAAAATAAATTAAATTTAATTGAACCTAAAATTTTCAGAAAATTTCAAAGCTCCCTACTTCTAAAATCCTACTTATCTACATGCGTACCTATACAAATATTTTTAATAATTTTATTGTGCTTATAATTAATATTATTCTTAATACATGTATATACATACATATATACTGTATAAATATATGGTAATTTAGATAAACAGAAATATTATAAATTAAGTATATCCTCATAAATATTTAGACGTAGTAAAACAACTTACTATTCGAGAAAATAAAATATAATAGAAAAAATTCTTACCGGTACCTATACACTATTATTAAATTACACTGAATTATTTACATAGATGTTTTTTTAATATTATTAAATGACCTTGTAATATATTCACGCTTGTAATTAAATTGTATTTACACATAGTTAGTAAAAGTTAAAATAAAAAAATAAGACAAAAAAAAAACAGAAAACTTAAAACCAGAAATAGTAAAATAAATAAACAACCACCAATTTCAAAAAAATTTCCTAATATAATATTTAAACAATACAAAAAAAAAAAAATAAAGCAAAAAGTATAAACCTCAAAGTATTAAACTTCAATCAATAACTAAGATTTTAATACATTAATAATAGTATGCATTTAATATAAACATACATACTTACTTATAGAATATTTAATTTAAATTTACAATAACAAAATTTTTTTAATTTAGTTATGTATGTATGTGCATGTTTACGAACATTTTCACATAAAAAAGTACAATAATATTGAATATTATGTCTCAAGGCCTATACTTTTTTTTCGTTTTTTTTGGAGAAATATTCAAATATAAAATAAAATAAATAAACATAGTTAGTTTGTATGTACAAAAATTTCGTTTGTAAGTATATTGACTTTGTTTTATGAATGTCAGATCAAAGTTAAGTAAATATAGGTTAAAAACACACGAATGATATGAACATGATAATTTTTAACACCGGCCGGCCGGTTAATTCTCTTTTCACTCGATCGATATTAAAGGAAATGAAATAATTATAGTTGGTTATGTTGTGTAATAAGTAAATTGTTAAAAAAAATTAGAAAATAATATAAAATTTAATGTAATTTACACTTAGTAGTTAATTAAACAAGAACGAAATAGTTTTTCAGATTGTAAAATAAGCGTAACAATGCACCGCGATCAGCATACAAAGAAGCATAATAGGCAACTAGGTCTGGGGCACGCCACTGCAATACCACCTCAAGTAATTTGAAAGCCATTCTGCAGATCACAGCTCATCTTGTATTAAGGTACACATGGATGTATGTATGTATGTACAATTCTGAAACTCCAATATTTCATGGTTAAAAAAATTTGGAAAAACATTCTTAAGTATAAACTCTGTATTTTTTGTTTCGCCTTTCGAAACCATTGCCGTTTTTCTGTTACTTGAATTTGGGAGTTAAAATCTTAAGTTATCAGCTTTCATGAGCCAATTGAGTTTATTTTAAAAACCTGAAAACAACCAGTTCTAATGCACTAGAGAAAAATGACAAATTTTTACTTTATTTTTTTTGTTTTTTTGCGTTATAAAACTATTATTCACCGTTCACAAAAAAATATTTTTGTGCGTAGTTTTTTTGTCAACTTTTTCTTTTTTTTTTTGGTTTACTAAAATTGTTTTTCTGTAAGAGTATTGTTTAGGTTTTCTGAGTTTTTGTTTCTGTTATAATTGTTTTCTAAATAAGAAAATATTTGATAAATTTTATGTTGGAATTAAAAAAAAAATCAAAAAATAAAAGCTATCACTAAAAGTTTTAGAAAAAAGAATAAAAACTTAAATTGAAAATAGAAATTTTTAGCATTCATTTACATACATACATACGAGTATGTATTTGCACACATATGCACATATAAGTACGTACTATGTAAATAATAAATTGTACAGTGAATATAATAAAATTTCAATTAAATATCAAATTTAAATAAATTAACAATTATAACACCCGTATATCACTTAATATTTAAGTATCAAAACAATTTTAAATTACATAACAATTCAAAGTACATACTTGTTTATTATGTAAGAGCACTTTATTAGTTAAAAGAAGGTTTTAAATTTTTGAAAAAATTAATATTTTCGAAATTTTTAATTAATTCTGTTCACATACCGAAAAAAAATAAATAAAATATTTTTATTTCCTTTATAAATAGGTAGAATGATAATATTATTAAATACAGAAAGTGGCTGCTCAAATTACAACTTAGGTGGTGTGATATTGCTTTCTAATTATACACATATGTATGTATGTACATAATCAAACTTATTTTATATTATGTATGAATTATAATAAAGGTACATAAATAAATGTATACGTGTACAGATTTATAAATAGTGCGTCATTTCTAAAAGATTTAATACTCAACATCACACATTTTAACTAAAAAGAAAACAAAAATAAAATATACATAAGTGTTCTCCAATCTCCAGTCTACAATTCTTTACACAATAACATAATACATACATGCATACATAGATATGTATGAATTGCTGTATGATAAGTGTTTGAGTTGATTAAGTATTTGTACCTTATTCGACTTTCAAAAATTATCTTTTTATTATTTACCTATTCACTTCATTATAAATTATAAAAATTGTGATAAGAAAAGGTACAAAAGTGGTAACCAAAAGTCTACCTAGTAAATACAAAATTTGAAAATTTGACTTCGTGTGAGAGACTTTACTTGATTTGAAATTAGTAATTACGCCATATCAAACATTTTGTTATTTTTAAATTCTTTTAGAATTTTTATTATATAATTATATAATTTGATAAAAAAAACATGTAGGTACATATATTACGTATGCATGTATGTATGCACGTTTTATATACATTTATGAACACTGACTGGGCATTAAGGAATATGTATGCATATGTATATTCTGTAAGTTAATTTTTTTGTTGGGTTATTTTTTTTAAGTCTATTTTAATCTTTTTATGAAAGGTGATTATTTTTCGTTGTTCAATTTTGAATTTGATTAAGATTTCACTATGGAGAGATGGTTGGAGCCCGAAAAATAGTTTTGAAATTATTTGCATTTGGCAGATATTAATTTAGAATACATGTTCGATAAGTAAATATTTTTACTTTTGGTCCTAATTGATTAATAGGGTATACTTCATAATTTGACCATATCATATCTCCATAGTATCTGTCTAGTTTCAATAAAAATATGTTATAATAAAATTTGTTAAAGTTTAAGATTGATTCAAATTTAATACTTGGAATTTGCCACTTAAAATATAATCGTAACCAAATATTTACACGAAATTGTGGTTAAATAAGCAATAACAACGATCAATTTATAAATCAAAATGCATATTTGCAAACAGCTTTTCGGTGTCATTTTTAAAATCACTTAAAAAATCACCCCTTACTTTATTTTGTTTAACTTAAATTTTTAAATACATACATATGTATAAGAATTTAAATTTAATATATAAACATTTACACGTATACACATACATATAAGTTCATCCACACTTTTATTATGATTATTTTTTCTTTTCGTTTTTCTTTTTACTCTTCCCTCTCATATAGTAAACAAGTTAACTGCGCAAAAGAATATTATGATAACTTTGTTTGATTTTTTTTTTGTTTGTGTAAATTTATTCTTTAGGTTCTTAATACTTTTTTTTATTACATTTTCTTTTTTTTTAAATTATTTTTTTTTTTTTTTTTTTATAAAATGATGTAATGTGCTGAGACCGACCGAGACGTAAAATGAAAGTAGTTTTATAATTTTTTTTTCATTCTCGATGATAAAAGCAAAAAAAAAAACAAAATTATCAACTTAAAAATGCCTTTTAATACAGACAGGCATATCTGTTAACGTATAAATACATTTTAAGCAAATGTAAATACAAATGTACATACATACGTACATGGGATAGAGAAAATATTTTCTTTTTTAATTAACACAAAAATAAAATAATAGGGAAACATTGTTTAAATATTACGATTGGGCATTAATTTATGTAATTTGTAAGTCGTTGTCGATGATGCCGTTTCAATTTTTCTTGCAAAATTATAAAATGTGATAACGTTTATTACATTGAATAATTATAACTATTTTAGTTGTACAAAGACAATTTTAGTTTAACTATACATATTTAGGGTCAAAATACTTTTATAATACAAAACTAATTATATTTTATAAATACGGAGATGGAGGTTAATAAAATAAAAATGATAGGATTTATATTTGAACTATTTCTAGTTCCAGTTTAATACAATTAACTGTACCTTAACGAGTGAGAATTGAATTTTAACTACGATCATATAGGTACTAGTAAAATATGACATATGATCATATGACGGAATTAACATTTGTAGAATAACTCAAATATGTAAAATTATTACACACCCCCTCTTATCTAAATTTTAATATATACAACGCTTAATGGCTGATTTTAACAATGCTTGATAAACATTTTAAAATTTGACAAAGTAAATTTTTTGACAATGACATTTGTTACAAATGTCAATGTCATTTAAAATACTAAATTATTCGTTATGTAAAATAAGAACCAAAAATAAACAACAAATATGCAACTAAGCCACAAGCTACTTATTAAGAAGGTAATGATGAGATCAAGTATCAAAATTATAACAATATAAAAATTAAACATGAATTACAATTTTCTTCATTCGAAAGAGAAGTTACAATTCGCCTTGTTTAATTTCAGAAAAAATAATATTATTTCACTTAGTTATATTAACTTCGTAAACAATTCTGTCTACATCCTGTATTTTATCAGTTTATTTTCCTTACATAATATATAAATTTTTCGAATTTATTTTAATTTCAATAGAAAACAAAATAAATTTCATTTAAAAATTACAAAAGAAATTTATTAATATTAATTACACTCAACATTCTTTGATTTACATTTCATTTAATTAATTTAATTAAAAGTCATACAAAAACAATGACTCATTTGATAGACTCGCCTATAGATTAAATATGTAAATATGTATATGTAAGTAAATTTATATAACAAAGGAAATAACAAAAGAAACTAAAAATTTGATAGCACTAATTAATTATTTTTGCTTTTTTTGTGATATTTTTTTTTAATTTATCAAAACAATATTCTTTCAAAAAATATCAAAGCCTACAAAAATACACTAAATGAAAATTAAAATAATGAACTAAATTAAAAAAGTTCATTGTAAACAAATGTTTAATATGCATTAAAAATTTTAAAAATATTGAAAATAAATTTAAAAGTTTGTATATAAATTCAAAACTTGTTCCACCCCTGTGACAATTTTATGCAGAAAAATAGGATATCGTAAAGGTAATCAACTTAAAATGAAAAGCATTTTAAATATGAACCGGCCTCAGTAAGCCTGTCGTTCTGCAGTCTCAATTTTCCATTAAAAATTTATAATTAACTTTTGTTATTTTAAGATTATACTCCAAATGAATTTGAGTATAAAATAAAAAAATTTGAAACTATTTTTGTACGTACATTATTTAAAATGTTAGAATAATATTACATTAGAAGCATGTAAAATTCATAAACATTATATGTATATTAAGTCAACAGCGAAAAAAAGTATCATAAAGAACGAATCATAAACGAATTTTTCAAGGCTAAAATTTTATGTTGAAATATGTGTGTATAGGTGCGTACACAAGTCCCCCATATATTCTGAACTTGAATTCATTTTTTAAGTTTTTCTGCGTATACTTTTCTTAATTTCTTAAAATAGTTTTAAATATTACAAAAAAAAAAAAAAATTAACAATTCCCATAATTTAAGATTTCGTTTCTGCTTTACAATACTTTTCCTAAAAATTTCGTTGAAATTCTAATAAAAAACGTGTAAAACACATAATATTTCTTAAACATACAAGAGTACATATATATATAAAATTATAATTAATTATCAATATTTTTGTAAAAATACAAGGGTCTTTCATGGAGTCCCGACACTATGTAATAAGAAAGTTGAAATTAATTTTTACGAAAATCTATTGTGATATATTTAAGAAATTAGTGATAAATTGCTTTAAATTTTTCATATGAAAAAATTTTATTTGAGAATAAATTTTATTCTCAAAACTCCAATTCATGAGCTACTCCTAACTATTCCAGATTGGAGTTTTAAGCATCAGCATTATAAAAAAAAATTCCATGAACCGAAAAAATATTTTTTGAAGTAAAATCCTTTCAAATGGATTGGATCCGTGTAATAGGCGACTACACTACATTTAAGAATATTAAAGCAGTGAGTTATTTAAATTTGAACCATTCTAAACCGCAAAATCATATAAGCCCTCTGGGTATTATTTTTTTACACTATACTGTATATATTAAAAAAAAAAAACTTGGAAAATAAGATAATGACAAGAATACATACATAAATAATAAGAGAAATGAAAAACATAAATTTAAATTTGAAATATGTACGCATCTAAAAGATAAAAAATTTTCTATTTTTGGAAAAAAAAAAAAACAAAAATACAATACTTAAATATGATGAACATATGTGGCATTATGGCAGAGCTAAATTGAAAGAAGAAGAACATTTTCAAATGAAAATTCTTTCCAATATTTAATTATTAAATATTCATTATTGTGAATTTAAGAGTGTGTGTGTTTAAATGAGTTAATTGAAGGAAACTTAATTATTTTTACTTGTGTGATTATTTTCAATTTCCACTCTATAATTTTTATATTACTTACAGGATAAAATATGTAAATAAATACGTACTCAGTTGTTCCTGTAAGTTAAAAAATTAATGTATAAATATAGGTATATGTACGTTTGTGATTTCAATGAAAATCTTCAATTCATATTAATTAATTAAAAATACATTAACAGGAAATAAGAACATGTGTTGCTTGCTTATTATTTCATTTCTTTTACTTATTTTTTAATTTTACTGATTATTTTTCTTTTATAAAAATTACTTACTTTCATAAGTAATATTATATCAGGTTGAGATACCTTGGGACATATTCCTTTTCAAGGACTATGAGTCTGGCAAATGCAAATAAGTACCAAAGATTTTAACCAGTTTTGAAGAAGCGTGGAATGATTCTAGTGAGGGTCAAGGATTTTCTTAATTTAGAACGAACATATTCGGCTTATGTGTACCTTACGGTAGTAACGTCAATCTAATCTAACCTAATCTAACATCATTTTTACGATTGAAATTTTAATTTGACATCAAAAATATGTAAGCACCTAAGTGCCTATTGCTATGTGTATTACGTAATTAAACGAATGCTGTTGAATATATTAAAAATATATGCAATATATGCATCATACTTAAATCTTAAATTACTTTTACGTAAACGGACAAAATTCGTTTTTGGAACAATTTAATATTAAAAATTTAATTACATTTAATTACACAAGTAATAAAAGTAATTACAAATTTACATGAAGTTAATTTGAATTCGGATATACAATAAAATTATAGTTCTATACAACTGTCGTCTTTTTAATATTAATATATAACAATTTAATTATGAAATTTTTGATTGTTACGAAAATTGCCTTTTTCCTTCTTATTTAAAATAATTTTAAACTTCTTAGCTTATTTAACATACAATCGTTATATTAGAAAAGAATTATTACGTGGGAAAACAATATGTATTGAAATTATACAAGTTGATAAAATGCAATACCTAAGGTTATTAATTAATTTCATTTTAAATTTATTTCAAAATACTAAAAATTATCGTAAAACTTTTAAAATCCTAACGTAATATTTAATTATTGTGTAATTAATTAATTATACCTTATTAAGAATATTGCTTATTACTAGTAGCTGCTTACTTAATTATTAAAAACAAACAATACTATATTTATTACAAATTAATAATTAAACGTGCATTTATTATAATAATTTTTAAATTAATTGTAAATTTAATTGTTTTAAAATAAATATATTGAAATTGTGTAACTAAATTCATGTTTGTATATTCAATTTCAATATTTTAGTTTTTTTTTAAATTAATGTTATAATTTTATTCTCTGTTTAAAATAAAAATTTCATCTTCATCTTATCAGTCTTCGGACTGATACTTTTTATATTGAATATAAAATTGTAGAATAATCTTATTTATTGAGTTATTTTTCAATATTAAAATTAAAGCTTTAAATTCAATATTTAATATACTTAATTATTATAGGTGAATTTCTAAATTAGAAAAATAAAAGTAAGTCACAAATTAACAACACATGGAATGTAAGTAAACTCTCATAAGAACATTATTTTCAAAACAACTCAAGAAATATCCTAATACGAGTATAAATTTATAACTTTTCTAAATGCTGTTAATGAAAATCTGAAAATTTTACCTGAAAAATTCATGAAATTTATATGAAATTCAGTTTAAATCACTGTGAACCCTAAATATTTATTTTTGTAGTATGTCAGTAATAGAACAGTTAATTTGTCACTTAAATTCAATGATGCATTTAATTAAAATTTTTATTTAATTAAATATAAGATTTAATTTTTTAATATTTTATAAGATTTTATAATTAAAACTATGACTGAAACTCTATAGGAGTATAAGTTTGTTTTTTATTAAATACTCAAAATATATCACAATATAAAAGTAGAGCGAATTTTTTTATGATAAAAATATAAAAGAAAAAAAATATTTATAAATCTTACAAAATTTCTATTTAAAGTTACTATTAATCATTTTGTTTTAATATGGTTGTGTTATACATATTTAATATTTGATACCCAACGTTGTACATATACATACATACATACAAAATTTGAATTGCTTTAATATGAAACATAACCTAAAAAATTGTAAGTTATTAAAATTAACTTTGTATATAAATTTTAGCACGTATTTATGTACACATTCATCGCATCATAAACAAACATACACGGTTACATTAAGTTCAATTAAAATTAACTTTTATCACACATTCATTTTGCGTGCTCCAAGTAATTTTTAATTCATAGCTTTAAGTAACTTCGTATAAGTACCAAGCCTTAATATGTGAAATTAGAAGTGCGTAAATAAGCATATACTACATATAAGATAAATGTATGCATATCATTCGTATAATGTAGTCATTTCTAAAAATTCTACTAAAGTAGTATAAGAAAATTTTATATGCCACTATCCACAGGTGGGGTATGAGTATATCTGTAAAGTTGTCACATTTTTTTCATTTTTACAATTTTTTTAATTAAATATTGTAAATATTAATTAAATAAATGAATTTACGAAATGAAAATTTATAAACTACATATTTTAGTATTAAAATTTAAAGGCGCAAATTTTATAGATGAGAAAACTTGTGTGAGCATATCACAACGGTTTTTTTTTTTTTCAAATTATAATTTACTAGAAAAAATTTTAAGCACCATGTGGCATGAAATACTTAATGTATTAATTTTATATTTTCTTCTACTATTTATGTATGGCAAACGTACTTTTTTATATGTATGTAAAATTTAACGCATGCTTTTAACATATTTACTAATGTGTATATAATATTATAAAAATTATTAATGTACAAATTTACATAGTAAACAACGTAAACGTCGATTATATCACAAAAATGAAAATGTATAATTGTTACACATAGTACAGTTATTGTACATAAATAAAATTTATACATAAGCATATCTTTGGGTGTAATATTTCATATTATACTAGCAATTAAAAGCAAAATCCGTATCAACACATGTATACACAGAAAAATTACTTATAATATACAAATTTGCCGGTATGGAACACAAAACTATAAATATTGAGGAATATGTATAACATTCAAACGTATGTAACTTATTAGCTTGTTAAATGATTGACTAGCTCGTAAACTTAAGAAAATATGGAAGTATGAATTAAATTTTTACTGGAGTACAAAATTTTTCAGGGTGCAAAATGAAAATTGAAATACTTGAGTACTAAAATTTAAATTTATTCTACGATTAGACTTTCAGCTATCGCCAAATTTGCATTTAGTCTCAAATTCAGTAATATTTTACGATTTCCACATTTAGCCCATGAAATTTTGAGTAAAATAAATTCATGTTAAAAAATTGTATTAAGTAATATTTTGGTTCTTGACATAAACTGTAATAATCAAGTGATAATCTAATGTTCTTAATTGAATATTAAACAATACACAATATTTAAATTTGACCAGTTTCCAATTACAAATTCAAAAATACTTAATATTGATTTGTGAATAAATTCGAAAATTTTTCAATAAAGTTTTTTATGAAACCAGAGTTCGATATATTAGTTGCTTGCCTTCAAACAAGTTATTCAAACAAGTAATTAAGCAGTTGAAATTTTCCTAAGTATATTATTTATTTGAAATTTAAGTGATATTTTCGATATTCAGATAAAAATATGTAAAAATCTTTATGCAACTCAATGATTTAATCTTGTGAATTGAAGAAAATTTGAAATTTTGGCACCCAACTATTTTTCTACTGCAAGCGATTTTATTTAATTTTATTATATACTGTATTTTGATATGATCGTAATTGACACATACTTGACATTAACAGAAGAGTGCTATTTTTTTATTTTTTGACTACTTTTTCTCAATACTTGGAGCACACAATATTAAATTTTCTTAAGAAGCAATTCCTGAGGGTTATTAAATTTCATATACACAAAATCTTTTCAGTTAATAATAAATAAATATCTAGTGCAATATTTCAAAAATAAAAACAAAAAAAAATCACATGTTATATACCTATATACTGTAACTTGTAAGTTTATAGATTTTAAATATAAATTATGTTTGAATATTAACTTGTTTAATTGTATTGTGAACAAAATTATATATGTAAATAATACCAAATAGGTATATACATATATTTGAATTTTATATTTTTTTCTTACCTGAATTTGCGTCAGCTGTATTCTCTTCTGTTATTCTTTCTACCATTTTGTTATTACTTTGTTTGTTTTTCTTTCTATTTTGTTCGTATTGATGTTTTTTTTTTTATGTTGTATGTATTATTGATTTTGATAACGATGCTGATGATAATGAATAACAAAATTTATAACAGATTTAAAAAAATTTAAAAAGTACGAACAAAAAAGAGAATTTCTTTCGAGAACTATATAGCTGTATATGTATAGATGTGTGCGTAAATGAGAAAACAATAAAACAAAGTTAAAAATCCTAAATGTTCATAAAATATGGCTTTGTTTTTGTAGACTATACTTTGTTGCAGGCTTTTGTTTTTCTTTTCTTTCTTTCTTATTTTCTTTTTATTTTGTTGCTGAACGGCTTAGTTTTCCTTTCTTTCTTTCTTATTCAAATTATTAAATATTATTGTTCTTGTTTTTATTGTGTTTTATTCTTATTTCAGATATTAATGTTGCTGTTATTCATTTTATGTTGAATTTTGATGTGTTGTGCAATAGTTGTATGTAATTAAAAAAAAAAACAATAAAAACACATAAAAAATTAGTAAAATTAAAAAACAAAGGATTTTATCAGATTTTATATTTTAAAATTAAATATTAGTCAAGTTGTTCCAAAATTTATTTAATCTCAAAAAATCCCCAAAATTTATTTAATGAAAATTTCATACACAATTATTATACAAAATACTTATTATTTATGTAAATATATGAATGTTACAATAATTTCTAATTTAATATTTGTATATAACTATATATATGTATATATATATATACACGAATGTAAGCATATTAATTGAATGCAAATGTAAAATTTTTGTCAACAGAGAATTTTAAAAATTGAATACAAAATATAAAGGTATATACATTAATATACATATAAGCAGATCTGTATGTATAATGTGTAAAAACGAAAACAAAAATAGAAGAAAGAAAAAACCGAAAAAGTTGCCCAAATAGTTGGTTTTTATTTTTGTATTAGTAAATAAATATGGCATGATTTTTCATATGACTTTGTTTTTGTTTTCAAACCACACATAACAAACACATATAGGTACTTGCTTTATATATACCTTTGTAATATTTATTTTATATATTTATATACATTTGTAAATATATACATTTGTAAATGGTATATATTTTTTTAAATTAATAAATTCTCATACGTTTGTATGCATTATGTATGTACATATATATATTTAGTAGTTTTACAATTTTTTTTATTGTAAATTTAATTTTTTATATGAAAATTTTTGCGTTTCAAGAATTTATATTAATTAAAATTGAAAATTTTAACAAACACTTTCCGAAAATGAAAGTTCTTTCAGATGAACTATGAAGGGATGTATGTACATATGCATGTATATAAGCACCTATTTGTATGTTTCTATGTTAAATATTCAAATTACTCTCAAATTTATAGTTTCACAAAATTTAATGACACATTGAGTTAAGTATTCAATTTAAATTGTCATAAAAATTTCCAAAAAAAATTTAGAAATTTTCACAATTATTATTAAATTGTTCCCTTATTATTTAGTGTTTTAGGAAATTTTATTTTTCACCTTTACCCTTAACCTAAATTAACTACATAATGTAATGTATGCATATTTATGTATAAATATGTAGGTACCTTGCTATTTAGTTGCCTTACTTGTTACTTTCCTTTCTATCCCTTATATATTTTTAATACAGTTGTTTCATAAAAATTTGTTCTTGTTGAATAAAATTGGCTTTGTTGTAACTTTTTTAATTTTTTTTATAACAACTAGATTTTTCTTTTTTTCTTACAATGAGATTTTTTTTTGTGTTATATTTAAAATGAAAATTTCAATTATAAAATTCTTTTAGTATAAAAAAATACTTTTTTTTCTATTTATTTTTATAATTTCATTGAACATTGAAAATTTCTTATAAAAAAGTTTGAAATTATTATTATTGATAACGTGTAAAAGATTTTCTTATATAAAAAATTTCAGAAAAAATAAATATTCTTTAATAGACAGCAAATATTTTTCCAATAATTCTACACATTATTTTAACAAAAGTTTGAGAAAAAAAAAGTAGATTGATCACTTAATTTTTTCTTTTTAAAAATAAAAAACTTTTTTAAGAATTAATTATTAAATTGGAAACAAAAAAAAAATAAAACAGAAAATTATAAAATTAATTTTTTTCTCCTCGAGTTGAAATTTTTTTTATTAAAAAAAAAAAAAATTTTTTTTTCTTGATTAACTTAGCTACCGCTCCATTATTTGCCGTACGAACCACTCGATGTTGAAATTCCGACTGAAATTTCAAAATTTCAATTTTTATTGATTTCTAAAAAAAAAATCTTCTGAAATTCTTATTCTTTAATTTTCTTTCCTCTTTCCATTTTTCAAGTACATAAGCACAAACACATAAACATTTCACCTAAAGATGTGATTTTCATGGATGTATATAACATGGTATATATCATATACATACATATTTCATTAGTTTTTTTTATGTTTATTGCTTTAATAATATTATACATTATTTACAATAAACTTTTATATTAATTTTAGTATAATATTTTTTTTATTTTACACACAATAAACGGTATAAATGTATATAGGATTGTCAATATGAATCTTATATAGTATATACTTCAATCTATCTAAATACATATGTTTGCATGAGTAGTTCAGAAAATACAGAGAATGAGAAATAAAAAATAAGCATAGAAAATAAACAAAACAAAGTTAAGTAAACTGCCATTTTATATACGGCGAAAAATAATATAAATACAGTAATACCTTGATATACGTGAATATGTTTACGTCATTTACAAAAATTACGATACATACATACTTTTACCATGATTACTTTAATTTTGAAAGGAATGTAATAAAATTTTAGAAAAAAAAATAACTGTATAAAGGTTTGGGCACGTATATATAGTCAACGTGCACCGAAGGGTTACTACATTAAATAATTTTTTTTTATAAATTAATATACATATGTACGTTCCATATTTATATAAACGTTTATCTTCATATACATTGGCTACATAAAAAAGAAATATAAAATTTTAGAAACTTTGAAAAATATTAACTTGTATACGAGCTGAATGAAAAAATATTTGAATGAAAAAAAATTATAAAAATATTTTAGGTAAAGCAGATTAATAATTATGCTGAAAATTCTCAGACAGAACCTTCGTAAATTAAAACTTTGTGCAATACTGCAACAAAAACGGGTTGTGTTTACAGCATACATAATTATATTTAATAATATGTTCAATAATTTAGAGTAGACACAAAATTTAAAAGAAATTTTCAACTCCTAAAATTTATGATTGAATTTAGTAATATAATACCTGAAATCAGCTTATGTACCTAACTACATACTTACATAAAAGTGACCAACTATGAATAGTTATCAAAAGCAACATAGTTTTGTGAATAGTTATCAAAAGCAACATAGTAAAGTGTATTATATTTGTATGTGTGTATATGAATAAAACTGAAATAAAATGAATTGCTGAAGTTCAGTTTATTCAGCTATAAATTGATAAATTTAATTTTCAATGAAACCGGTACGAACGTAAGTAAACCTAAATTTAGTTCAATATAAATGTGTATATTATGTACAATATTATTTACCTACTTATATTAAAACAATTTTAAGCAATGTTACAATAAACAAGTGTGTGTGTGCCTTAACACACATTCACTCGAATCGACTAAATTTTGTTTATTCAAAAATATAAATTATTATAGAATTACACATAGATGTGTTTTGTAATATGCATATGTGTGAAGGAATATGATATGTAAATAATCGTGGTGTTTGTGTGTTACGGCGAATTCAAAATTGAATCTTCAAAACAAAACAAATTAAAAACAAACCCAGTAAACCAAAAGCACAACAAATGATATTTTGCGTTTCAAGAAAAATATTTAAAAATAGGGAAAACAGTGATTCTCAAATTTTTAGCGTTATTAAAATTTAGTGGTAATTATAAGATTACAGTCATTAGTATTTGCGAAACGTACATATTCCGTATAAAATTAAAAATGAAACTGAAATAAAAATTAATTAGTATTTTTTTTTCAGCTTCGAATATTAAAAATTGATTTTAATTACAAAATTGAAATATTCATTATGATAATTTGGTATTGTTGTCCGCAAGCGTATTACCACCGGTAATTGTTGCTGTGACGTACGTTGTAGTAACGTGCCTATTGTTGTTGTATTGTTTGAATACTCAAACTGTAGTTTAAATTAACTGTTTGTACCAGAATCTCCAAAATTCACTTTAGTTTGTAATTGCTTCGTTGGCTAGTTTATAATGAACATACATTAGATATATATTCATATATATATATATATATATATATGTACATATATATGCACATTATACATATTTGCAAACAAAATTAATTTTAAGTGTGCTCTTAAATTGAAGAACAAAATTAATTTTAAGCATTTTTTTTTTCATTTCGCAAACAATTTTTGTATTTAAATCGTAGATATAGAAGCAAAAATGAATGTATGTATATACGAATGTACATACATAATATATAAATATAGTACATATTATGTAAGTATATACATATGTATGTATTTTTGAAATTGTAATATAAAATTAATATGCATAATGTGTTCTTGCATTATTATAAAAATGTATGTATGTACGTACATTTGTATAAATATAAGTATGTATGTACATATCGTAAACAAGGATTTATATACGATTATGCACATACATACATACATATTTATATTTCTTTAGATTCTTATATCTAAGTATTTTATGTATAGTTGACTAAAGTATTTGAAATTTTTTGTTAACTGCGTAAAAAATCGTATAGAATCAAGAAAAAAAAATATCTGCAGAGTTTTTTTATTCTTTTTATCTTCTTTTTTTGTTCAATACAAAATACTAACATAGGAGATGAAAACAATTTTTAGTTTGATTAAAATATTCAACTAATCAAATGCAACACAAAAAAAAAATTTCATTTGATAAAAATTGATGAATAATTAACGCCCCTACATATGTATCTAAAAGGAGAAATGGTCTAAAATAATTATAATATCATGTCAGTTATTTTATTATGTATAAATATATCTATAAATGTATGTATGAATGTATTTTATTGGAAAGATCCCTATTTGAACACGTAAGACGCATTAGAGATGAAATAAGTGTCGTTAATTACTGAGTAGTGTCTTCAAAAATTTCATTGTGTGCAAGTATAGATAATGTACCTTAATTTTACTGTACCTTCGAAACAATAGAAGTTTCCGTAAGAACAATACATACAAGGGTTGTTCTTAATGTTCATAACGAAATGTTGCGAATTAATTTTCTTGTGAAAGATTTTTACCTTATCAACAGTATAGGGAAACCTATTGTTATGAGTAGAGCTGCACCCTTTGTTTTTATAAAGTTATCAAAAATATATTGCATATGTGTGTATTACGATATTGTTTTGCTGCATTGCGTTTATGAAAACCTCTAATAAAGAAGTTATTAAATAGTAAATACTCATCTTATATCCACTTACTAAAATTTTTGGTTTAATAATTCAAATCATCTCACCCCCCTTTCAACTACATTTTTGCAGTGTAAGTAATATATGCTCATATTTACATTATATGTACATATGTATGTAGTCTCTTTGTTATTAATTTTTTTTTAGTTTTAATAATATTAACACAAAACGCATAAAATTTGCGTTATCTAAGGTGCTGAACAACCACAACAATAATTTATAAAGAACATAATTTAAAAGAAAAAAATTGCTGCGTAGTTATGCCGGCCGGTTTGATTCCACCCCAGGTTTAGTTTTTTTTTTCCTGCTTTATTTTGCATTTGTATGTACGTTTATACTGATATTTTTTTATGTTGTTTTTCACCAGTTTTATGCTAACGAACTAGTTAGGCGGTTTATATTTTCTTACGATGTTTAAAGATAATGAAGTAGAGATACATAACATACATATAAACATGCATAATAATTTTAATTTTTTTAGTACATACATTATGTTCCTATACTCGTTTATAAGTATAATGAATTTATGTGGAGAAAGGAATTAAAGTTGAATGTATATCGTAGTATGTATTTTCGGATATTTAAAAATAATAATTTAAGAAGTATAAGTACACATGTACTTTTATATACTAATGTAAAATGTGTATGGAAATATGTGTATACGTTTGTACATAAAAATAAAAAAATCAAATGAAAAATTAATTAAAAATTAAGTGTTTTTTTTTTTCCTTGCAGAATTCGGTATGCTGCTTAGTATGCATTTATCAATGTGTTGGGGCTTTTAAATTTAAGATGCATAAATCTACTAGTCATATAGTAGCGTAATGAGTTGCAAAATTATATATTATATATGTATGTATGTATGTTTCTTTTTAATTTTTGTCTTAATTGAATAGCATATTGTGAGATAAAAAGGCATGCTCTTAAACTTAATAGTTGCTCTTATTCATTCTCAATATAAAAAAAGTGTTGTTGTTTCAAAACATGCTTCTGATTATTGAAAGTAAAACATTTAACACTTTATATGCATACGAACAACTTCTTTATTTTAGTTAAGATATAATTTTTGTGTTTATACAATTGGCTTTAATTAGCAATTCAAAATTTGACAAATACAATTTAACATATTTTGCTCCAAATTATAATAGAAATATAAATAATATTATATGCAATATAACATTTATATACAAACAATGTATGTAGCAAACGAATGCTTTAAAATGTTGCAGTCACGTTGAAGACCATGTATACGTATAAAATTTAAGAAAAAAAAACCTGAATCAAGTGAATTAATTAATATTCAATAAAATATAAAATAATTCACAATACTTATGTTAATATAGAAACTTCAATTGTATGAAATTAAGACAAATAAAGTTTTAGCGTTTGAAGATGATCTAAGCATGAGCTGAGACATTAAATTTTGAGTATACTTAAAGTATATTAAACTGAAGTGTATTAATTTTAAATGTTAGAATATCAAAAATAATTATAATTAGATATTACAAACATGTTGCGTGTTTGCATAGTGACAATTGCAATAATAAAGGACTTTTCTTAAATTTATAATAATTAATTTTAATTGAATTGCTAATAATTGTAAAAAATTTTTTAATATTCTAGTCGCAACTTTATTTGTTTTTACTTCATTTATGCGGAAGAACTATTAAAACACTTGATTTTAAAATTTAAAGTAAAACTGCAAATTTGAATACGATTTAAATGTTTTGCCACTAAGTATTAAGATTTTCGAATTGGGTCCAAATCTTTGCTAATTTTTTCTCAATAT
Organism: Condylostylus longicornis; assembly: GCF_029603195.1. Lineage (NCBI taxonomy): Eukaryota > Metazoa > Arthropoda > Insecta > Diptera > Dolichopodidae > Condylostylus > Condylostylus longicornis. The sequence goes on from NW_026577983.1 coordinate 828,023, forward strand.
TCGTTTGGAATATCAATATACACCAATTTACACTACATATCAATATTGTTTTCTAAGGCGGTCAGGTCAGTTGATCGATGACTAGATAGCAAACAAGATATTTGAGATACCCTCAATAAAAAGAATCTAGAAGCGTCAAAGAAAGCTTTTAACAAAAAACATATTTATTAATTTAGTAATAAATTTTTTCAATTAATAATTTAAAATAAATTTTTTTTTAACTTATGCATTTTATCAAATTATAAATGTCAATAGGAATTTTTTAAATTATAGAAAAATTTATTTAAATTACTAACATTCTAACATTAATTATTCAATAATATTCAAAGATTTATTATTTACATACATACATACATACATTTGCATGTATGTATGTCGTTCATAAGATATAGAATATTAAAAATATTTATGATTCATTTGCATTTGGAAAATTTTTATTTTATTTTTTAATATTAAAATTGATGTAATATAAATTTATTTATTTTATTCTTTACATGTATTGAAATTAATTAATTTTACTTTTTTTGAATTGCATCATTTTTTTTTTTCTTTTGTTGTTATTTCTGATTTCTTAAGGGTCAAGGTCTAGTTCACAATATTATTAACATATGTATGTGTGTGAGTAAAATTATATACGCTTTAAATTTTTTTTTTTATAGAAAAATTACGTATTTTGTATACACTATTCTTATATTGGAAAATAAAAATTTTAATTCATTACAAATTTTCGAGGAGATCTTTAAAAAATCAATAAGTAGTACTATAAATTCAGTTAAGAAAAACTATTAAGTAGAATTTTGTGAACAGATTTTAATGGAGGACGCCACAAATAAATAAAATATTTCATAATAGTATTTTAACACACATAAATTGTTACTACTATAGGTACGTACTCTAGGTAAGTACGTACATAAAGATATTGTTAATACAAATTGATTTATGAAATATAAAAAAATACTCACCTCCATTTGATTGTAAATTTAATTTCATTTCTCTTATTTGATATTTTACTTATTATATTTTCAATTGCCTTTTTAAAATTTTACGAGTTCAAATATTAATAAAATTTAAAAAAAAATTATTTTTTTTAAATTCCGATTAAATTGAAAAAGGATTTTTATTTGACGCACATTTATTTCGCTTTATTTAATTTAAATGTTGTAATTGTAAAATTTTAATTGTAAAACTTTAATAAAGGGAAAATAAAAACAAAATAGAATAAGAAATTTTACTTTTTCTTTTTACTTTCGATTTTAATTATTGATTTTCTCCCAACAATACGTCTATAATTCGTCGCCCATTTGTATGCAACATTGACACAAAAATTGAATTTGAAATTAAAGTGGAAATTTTTTACTTTTCCTTACTAAGATAAAATTTTCAAAATAATTATTTGCATTTTTTGCATCGAATAACTTTTACAACAATTTTTTATTTTACTATAATAATTATTATTATTGCTTTTACGGAAGAGTTTTATATAGAAAATATATAACAATAAAAAATAAAAATGATAAATATTAATTTTAAATATAATAAAAAATTGAGTATTTATTCGCGACAATTCCACTTTATCCATCTGTGCATACACCCTACATTTCGCAGACTAAAATTCTAAAAATTAATCAGCCTGCCAGTAGCGTACATAAAATAAAAATCCTCCAAAAAACGAAAAAGAAATAATATACATAAATATATAGAGATATATACTTATTATCTATATTGTATACATATGAAAAAAAATTCTACTTAAATTGGTAAAATATAGAAAATTTATTTTTATAGCAAGAACAACAAAACAAACTACAAAACATCTAAAAACAACGCAAAAGAATATATATGGAAAAAATATACGAACAAAAATATTAAATGAAAAAATATAATAATTTATGAACATATACATACATATAACATGTGTCTAAATATATTACATAATATACATATACATAAATATTAAATATACTTTGGTACATACTTTCCTTTCATTGTCGTATCACTCTCTAGAAAGAACCAAGTATTTTTTGCTTAACATTCTATCCTCTTTATATAGAATAATTTCTATATTATATACTTTTTACATATCTATTTACATCATTCTTTATATGTAAAATTTATTATATCATACACTCCATAATACCAAAACCACTCGGCACGTTACAATATTATTAAATCGCGTGATGTACATAGAGGCATTGTTACAATTATACAATGTACATATTGTATAATTGCTATAGCTACTATTCTATATACAGTGTTACGTTATGTACACTTGTACGTATGCTATTATTAGAAAAAAGTTACACTACTCAGAAATAACTATTAATAAAAAAAATGTATGTATGTATGACAATATGTATGAGAAAAATAAAAGAATATAGGCAAAAAATAATAACAATTTATTTATTTTTTTTTTTTATTTTACGACTACATTTACATTTTGACTCACTAGAGTAAATTGTTAGGTTCATCAAATTTTCATTTTCAATGTCATTTCTGTAATTCGAAATAGTACCAAACAAGAATTTATGACCAGTTATATTTAAAGATAAACTGTGAGAATTTATACCAATTATAAGACAATAGTTTTTTGGAGTATCCGTGTCCTAAAATCGGACTTCAGAATTGTATTAGTACAGTATTAATTACAATTAGATTTATAAAGGCTAGGGTGGGATCTTTGAAGTCATTGAATTTTATAATTCGAAGGCTTAATTTTTTTTTTCGTTCACTAATGGATTTTAATTTCAATAGAATTTTTAACGATTTATGGTCTTTTTCCCTTCAAGCCTTCAAAATTCTCTTAAAATGAGAAATTTCCCGCGATTTGGCAACACTGGTCAGAAGTCAAATATAACCGAAATATTTCAAACATCGATAATAACCGAATATTTCAAATATGTATGTACTTTCTCATGGAAATGATTCAAAGGGAACTTCAAATTAAATTACCATTTACTTGCATTATTGGACATGTCGCCTTATTGTATGATTGGACATGTTGTAACTTGTGTGATTGGACAAGTGTTCTACTTGTTTGATTGGACATATGATAACTTCGATAGCTTTCATCTTGTATAGTTTTAGGTTTCCATAATCAAAATTTCAACTGAAAAAGAAAAATTTAATAAAAAAAATTTCTAATTTTGATCTCAATTTCATTGTTTGATTTTATTCATTAACTTGCTGAAAATTTTTGTCTGATCTGTCAAGTTTGATTATTTTTTTATTTTGATTTTTTTTTATTATAAGAACAGTTTTAATTTCTTTCTAATTTTTGTATTATTCGCTTCTTTTTAATTCCTTGCTTTGCTTAACTCCAAATCCTACATCCAAGCTTGAATGCCGATGGAATGTGCATACAAACAGAATTCAAATTTATTTTGGGTTTATTGGAAAAATTATTTTAGGATAACACTGTAATTTTGGCTTTAAGGATTCTATCTGTACGTTTCATTATTTTATTTATTTTCGTATGATATTAAAAAAAGAATTGAAATAAAATGAAGATTTTACAACTATAAGGACTTTATATGAATATGTATGTATGCATAAGTGTATACATACATACTACCATTATAAAATACATATTTACGTTATACATAAGTGTATAAACGTTTATATAAATTATGTCTATACAAAACATAATGTTAGGATGTATGTATCTTATACAGCACATTTTTATCCCTGGCAGAAATTTCATTCATATAAAAAAACCTTTTTCCTTTTTTCTGTTTTTTTTTTCAAACCGAATTCGATTTTTCAGTTATTTTCCTCTTTTTGTAACAAAAAACTACGTCGTATTTTCAATAGTAAACAAGAGGAAAACATAAACAAATACAAAAACAAAAACTGTATCAAAACAAAAGGTAAAAAAAAAAACGAAAAAAAAAATTAAAATATGTTTGACTGTGTGCGCAAGGACATTTATTGGAGAGTTTCCAGAAGTAATTTTTCTACATTGTAATTGTCACGTAACACGAAATGAAATTTTCATCAGAAATTTGGAACAACAACTCACAACAGCAATGTGAACGTCTGGAATGCTAAAGAACAAAATTGTGTTCTATTTTTAATTTTTTGTGGGTATTTTGTGTTGCATATACGGTTTTATTTCTACAAATTTCAAGAATCTTATTGGAGAGGGAGAATTAAGTAGGTTAGCAATTATTAAACTGCATTTAATTCTTGAACTCAAAACAGAAAACGGTTTATAAAATTAGGTTGTATGTATTTGTTGGTATGAATATGTGCGTGCATTATAATTTATGCTTTCAATTTTACTTTTGGGGTTCATTATAAAAATCAAAGAGTATAATTTTTTATAAACAAGAAAAATCGAGTATATTCTTTATTTTTTGGTATAAAAATGGAGATGATGCAATAATTTAATGTTGGACAAAAGGCAAAACTGTTGATGTCCTAAGTTATTGATTTAGTCGAAATCGAGATATGTACATGGAATGCACAATTGTCAATACAAAAGTATGCAAATTACAGCAAGAAAAACATGATTTAAAATATTTAATTATAAATAATATTTTTATAGCATTTTAATAAATTTCAAGTTCAATTCTTGCAAAAGTTCTCCAAAATTTAAATTATATCTTTTATTAAATAATAAACTTTTAATATGTAGTCTCAATTAACAAAGTATTAATAACATTGACTTAAGTAGATTTAGTCTTATTGTAACAGATATTTTAATGTAATATTAAGAATAAAAAACAACATTGCTTTTTATGGAATTATGCAAATCCTGAATACGTGTACGTTTCTCACCTAAACTTAAATGAGTTCATTCTTAGTATTCGAGAACATTCCTAGGTTATTAAAGCTTTGTAAGAATAGCTAAAAACAATTTTCATTGTCATTAATCAATTTTTGACTTAAATTGTTTCTTAACATATTGTATACAATATACATATATTACATATGTATATTATACAATATACATATTGTGTACATATCTTTATGTTGGACCCTTCAAAATTGGTTTAAAGCAACGTTAACCCCTGTATAAAAGTTGCAAAACTCAATTTTACAATGCTGTCCGATCTGCTTATTTTTATCTATTACCTGTCAACTGTCATTTGACATCTGACACCTGTCATATCCTTGCTATAATCTGTAATACGTTTTATGTCATGTGTAGTTTTTTTCTTACATTGACGGAGACAGGGATAGTTTTCAAATATAATTTTAATGAAAAATTGTAGAATCACACATTGTTTCTCATTCACTAAATCAATTATCACTAAATTTTTTTTTAATAACATATTGTGCATATCATGTTCTACTATATGTAAATTGTACGGCAGTTATCATGTAACTCTTGAAATCATTCATATGGGTATCACAGAAATGACACGACCAACTCTACCTAATCTCGTTTTAAGTTATAGGTGTTGCTTTAAGCCAATAATAGACAAGGTAATTTCTAAAGCGAGTTCTTAAAATAAAAAAAAAAAAGAAATTTGTTGCAATCCTCAAAATGACAGTATTATGTCCCTTCATAGTTTTAGAACGACGTTTTCTATCATCATCAATGTTAATTATAATGATATTAATAATGATAAGTTTTTATTGCTTCAACAACGCAAAACGAATCGTACCAGTTAGCTCAATAATTCCTGCATTCATGCTTCTTCAGTTTTATTTAAATTTCTCAAAAGAGGCTAACATACACGTACGTATATACATACCTGCAAAATTACTTAATTTTGATATTACGTTAAAAGAACACTTGGTTTATAATAACAACCAATCCCAAACAATTGTGTATCACGGAGGGGATTTAAATTTCTTAACGAGAAAATTCCTTTTTAGAAATGCATTGCTTGAACAAAGAAACTCGTTTTAAATTGAAATTGATGAAAAGGGATTATGACAACGATAAGGATTTTTTGTAAAAAAATATGCGTTTACCTGCTAAAATATAATATAAATATAAAAAATAAATTTTAAAGAAATTTCTTGTGTATAAAACGGGAATTTAAAAAGCAAGGTTTAAAAATATATAAAAGGTATTGTATACAAAGTAAGGAAAATAGCCAATATTAGGCAAGTCGAACCCGCACATATAAAATATGCATTTACATATGTGTGTGCATATGTTTGGGCACACATTATACACATAATATTCCTCCACATTTTCTATATTCAGTTAATTAATATTACTGTTAATTTTAGAATACGTACATTAAATCAGTGTGACAACACAACTGAGTTTTAGGAAAATCGGGATTTGTAAACCTTACATTTAAATTCAATTTATTCTTTAAAATATATGAATCATTATAAAATCATTATAAGACAAACTTTTAGAGAGCCCATATTTTAGTAATCTTTTAACGAAAACTCTTATATTATTTTATATAAAAGGATATTTAAGTAAAAAAATGGTAAAAAAAATTCATTAACACTTTGTCGACTTTTCCAGATAATCGTTATATAATCGTTAAGTCGCTTAAAAAATTGTTCCCTTTATTATATACAATTTATTAAATATTCCATAGAAAATTTTATAAAGCAAAGTTTATACCTGTTATAACAAAATCCTTTTTGAAATAGTAATGAAAGTGAATTTCATAAATCGTTCAGAACGGTAGTCTCTTTTGGTAAATTGCCAAGTATGTATTGTGCATACTTTATCTTTATATATTTTCATTAACTTTTAACATTACGTTTGTGGAGTTTAATAATATAAGTAAAATATATATTCATATGTACACATAATAGTTATTTATCGTATACTCACAAATTTTGTGAAAAAAATGTAACTCAACAGGTGATTGTACCTTTTAATTGAAATTGAGATATTAATAATAAAAAATAACGAAAACCTGGCTGCTATTTGAATTTAAAGATACTGAATGTGCAATAGTTTACTAAACATATTGGTTTTCTATTACTTAGATTCGATTTCTATTTAAATTTATTAAATACTTAGAAAGAATAAAAGAAAATTTACCAATGGACAATACCAGCTATACATTTACGCTGAATCGCATCAAATTTATTTCGATATTGCATATATTTCGGGGTTTAATAACGAGTATCGAAACAAATGATTTTAATATGATTTTAGTTTCCCTGGCGGTAAAAAGATAAACTACATTTTTTTTCCTACAACTATATTAAGCAAAGACATCAACATCATATATATTCACAATAATATTTATATTATTACTGGAAAAATATTCACAATTTAATCTATGTTGCCATGAAAAAATTAATTTGAAATGAATTCTTTCGGAAAATAATTCACAATTGAATGTGCTAGATTTCTGTTTTCAACACAAAAGATTGATTGAAAGTTTTAATTGTGAATTTTTATTTACATTAAATCGGAATATTTCATTTGATTTAATACAAGGATAAATTCTTAATAACCCCTTTAAAATTATATTTGTTAAAAGTTTTTTAATTTGTATAAATTTAAGTCAATTATTTTCAATTTCTTAGAGTCCTGACTTTAAAATTGAGATTAAAAATATGACATATGCGATTTATAGTTTTGCACTCACATATGCACATTGTGTTACTTATACTAGTGAAATAAGAAAGAAAATTTGGATTACATAATTGAATTTAATTAATAGGATAGATTTGGAAAATGGTAGATAAAGTGGTAGTATATAAAGTTGGTGGTGGTATATAAAGTTCTCATTAAATGAATTCTTCATTTTAAAGATATTTTTACTGCATAACACATAATTATGCAAAAAAAAATTAAAAACTAAATAACTTTTATTTGACTAATTAAACTTATTACCAGAGTTTTTATAAAATATGCCAATTTAATTTTTCTTTTTCAATTTTCTTATTAATTCAAGTGAAATGAATCCATACATGGACAATTTGGTAGAGTACATCTTGGTGCTAAATTTGGTAAATGACCCATTGTTACAGGAATACTCATTGGTAATAACCATTTTGGATATGCGATTAAAGGTGTATAGTGTGGTTGAGGAGGTAATGGTGTTGGTTGATTTATTGGAATTTGAATTGGTGTAACTACTGATGCACTACTACTCGCAGTAGAGGATGATGGTAATGTAATGGTTGATGTACAACTTGTTGAAGGTACCTAAAATTCAATATTTATTAGTTGTTTTTATTATTTAAAAAAAAGCTTTAATTTTATGTTATGTTATTGGAACAACAAAATACATATACAAACATGTACAAATTTCAAATTATTCATGTCCTTTTAATGTATATTTTTAAATTGCTATCAAAATTTTATATCGCATAAACGAAATCATATAAAATTTTTGTAGAAAAATCGAATTCATGCATTTATCTTATGCCTATTCAGTACCCATTTAATGTTCTTCATACTCAAATTTAAAATAAAAAGCAATATATAACAATATTTGTTTGAAAGAAAAATAATTTCCTCGCAGAAAAATATCGATTTCATAAAGAAAACATTTTGCTATAGTGTTAGAATTTAAATAAAATTAAGGGAAAATAAGATAAATAAAAGAAATAAACCGAAATTTTCAAGAGCTTATATAATGTACATACATATATGTAAATGTAATCGAATGTCTTCATATTAAAATAATATACGGTGCATTATATTATATACATACATATATATACTAAATAAAGTTCGTATAATTTCGATTACCTGCGATGAGGGTGGTCTAAATGCACTCACAGATTGTGATGGTGAACATTGTTCAATTGCTCTTAAAAGATCTAAATCACATCGTTTTAATACCAATTCTAAAACTGATCGTTTTCTATGTGGAAATAATTGTGCTAACATATCAATTGCACTCTGTGATACTGTAGGATTTGAAGAATTTGAAGAAGCTAAAAAAAAATAAATAAAATTTAAAGGAAGAAATAATCAATATGTATGTGGAATAATATTATATTCAAAATTGCATGTGTACATATTTAGTTCTATTATAATATATTTAATTAAAAAGTTGTATAGGTTACTTACTTGATTTCACTGAATCCTTATCGGAAATTGTTGGTGAAGATGAGAGTGGTGGCGGTGGTGGACTATTACAAGGATTTGTTACTGTCATTCCAAAAATTTTTCCTGGTGGTAAAGTTTCTAATGGTACACCTTTTTCATTTGAAGCAAGTCTTAATGCAATCGCATCTTCTACAGCTTGTTGACGTTTTAACGCTACCTAAACAAAAAAAAGAAATAGAAAAAAAATTATTATTATTATTATTTTTAAAATTTTTACATTTCTGTTGCGTTTTTGGCATATACGATAATATTCAGTTTTTGTAATTTTCTATTGTTTTCTCTTTAATTAGAATTATGGTGCTTTTTATGTACGTATTCTTCTACATTTTCCTCATGGATTATTTCATTCAAGATTCAATTATTCCGAATTAAATTTGAAAATTTTTCAATTGTAAGAATAGCTAAAAACAATTTTCATTGTCATTAATCAATTTTTGACTTAAATTGTTTCTTAACATATTGTATACAATATACATATATTACATATGTATATTATACAATATACATATTGTGTACATATCTTTATGTTGGACCCTTCAAAATTGGTTTAAAGCAACGTTAACCCCTGTATAAAAGTTGCAAAACTCAATTTTACAATGCTGTCCGATCTGCTTATTTTTATCTATTACCTGTCAACTGTCATTTGACATCTGACACCTGTCATATCCTTGCTATAATCTGTAATACGTTTTATGTCATGTGTAGTTTTTTTCTTACATTGACGGAGACAGGGATAGTTTTCAAATATAATTTTAATGAAAAATTGTAGAATCACACATTGTTTCTCATTCACTAAATCAATTATCACTAAATTTTTTTTTAATAACATATTGTGCATATCATGTTCTACTATATGTAAATTGTACGGCAGTTATCATGTAACTCTTGAAATCATTCATATGGGTATCACAGAAATGACACGACCAACTCTACCTAATCTCGTTTTAAGTTATAGGTGTTGCTTTAAGCCAATAATAGACAAGGTAATTTCTAAAGCGAGTTCTTAAAATAAAAAAAAAAAAGAAATTTGTTGCAATCCTCAAAATGACAGTATTATGTCCCTTCATAGTTTTAGAACGACGTTTTCTATCATCATCAATGTTAATTATAATGATATTAATAATGATAAGTTTTTATTGCTTCAACAACGCAAAACGAATCGTACCAGTTAGCTCAATAATTCCTGCATTCATGCTTCTTCAGTTTTATTTAAATTTCTCAAAAGAGGCTAACATACACGTACGTATATACATACCTGCAAAATTACTTAATTTTGATATTACGTTAAAAGAACACTTGGTTTATAATAACAACCAATCCCAAACAATTGTGTATCACGGAGGGGATTTAAATTTCTTAACGAGAAAATTCCTTTTTAGAAATGCATTGCTTGAACAAAGAAACTCGTTTTAAATTGAAATTGATGAAAAGGGATTATGACAACGATAAGGATTTTTTGTAAAAAAATATGCGTTTACCTGCTAAAATATAATATAAATATAAAAAATAAATTTTAAAGAAATTTCTTGTGTATAAAACGGGAATTTAAAAAGCAAGGTTTAAAAATATATAAAAGGTATTGTATACAAAGTAAGGAAAATAGCCAATATTAGGCAAGTCGAACCCGCACATATAAAATATGCATTTACATATGTGTGTGCATATGTTTGGGCACACATTATACACATAATATTCCTCCACATTTTCTATATTCAGTTAATTAATATTACTGTTAATTTTAGAATACGTACATTAAATCAGTGTGACAACACAACTGAGTTTTAGGAAAATCGGGATTTGTAAACCTTACATTTAAATTCAATTTATTCTTTAAAATATATGAATCATTATAAAATCATTATAAGACAAACTTTTAGAGAGCCCATATTTTAGTAATCTTTTAACGAAAACTCTTATATTATTTTATATAAAAGGATATTTAAGTAAAAAAATGGTAAAAAAAATTCATTAACACTTTGTCGACTTTTCCAGATAATCGTTATATAATCGTTAAGTCGCTTAAAAAATTGTTCCCTTTATTATATACAATTTATTAAATATTCCATAGAAAATTTTATAAAGCAAAGTTTATACCTGTTATAACAAAATCCTTTTTGAAATAGTAATGAAAGTGAATTTCATAAATCGTTCAGAACGGTAGTCTCTTTTGGTAAATTGCCAAGTATGTATTGTGCATACTTTATCTTTATATATTTTCATTAACTTTTAACATTACGTTTGTGGAGTTTAATAATATAAGTAAAATATATATTCATATGTACACATAATAGTTATTTATCGTATACTCACAAATTTTGTGAAAAAAATGTAACTCAACAGGTGATTGTACCTTTTAATTGAAATTGAGATATTAATAATAAAAAATAACGAAAACCTGGCTGCTATTTGAATTTAAAGATACTGAATGTGCAATAGTTTACTAAACATATTGGTTTTCTATTACTTAGATTCGATTTCTATTTAAATTTATTAAATACTTAGAAAGAATAAAAGAAAATTTACCAATGGACAATACCAGCTATACATTTACGCTGAATCGCATCAAATTTATTTCGATATTGCATATATTTCGGGGTTTAATAACGAGTATCGAAACAAATGATTTTAATATGATTTTAGTTTCCCTGGCGGTAAAAAGATAAACTACATTTTTTTTCCTACAACTATATTAAGCAAAGACATCAACATCATATATATTCACAATAATATTTATATTATTACTGGAAAAATATTCACAATTTAATCTATGTTGCCATGAAAAAATTAATTTGAAATGAATTCTTTCGGAAAATAATTCACAATTGAATGTGCTAGATTTCTGTTTTCAACACAAAAGATTGATTGAAAGTTTTAATTGTGAATTTTTATTTACATTAAATCGGAATATTTCATTTGATTTAATACAAGGATAAATTCTTAATAACCCCTTTAAAATTATATTTGTTAAAAGTTTTTTAATTTGTATAAATTTAAGTCAATTATTTTCAATTTCTTAGAGTCCTGACTTTAAAATTGAGATTAAAAATATGACATATGCGATTTATAGTTTTGCACTCACATATGCACATTGTGTTACTTATACTAGTGAAATAAGAAAGAAAATTTGGATTACATAATTGAATTTAATTAATAGGATAGATTTGGAAAATGGTAGATAAAGTGGTAGTATATAAAGTTGGTGGTGGTATATAAAGTTCTCATTAAATGAATTCTTCATTTTAAAGATATTTTTACTGCATAACACATAATTATGCAAAAAAAAATTAAAAACTAAATAACTTTTATTTGACTAATTAAACTTATTACCAGAGTTTTTATAAAATATGCCAATTTAATTTTTCTTTTTCAATTTTCTTATTAATTCAAGTGAAATGAATCCATACATGGACAATTTGGTAGAGTACATCTTGGTGCTAAATTTGGTAAATGACCCATTGTTACAGGAATACTCATTGGTAATAACCATTTTGGATATGCGATTAAAGGTGTATAGTGTGGTTGAGGAGGTAATGGTGTTGGTTGATTTATTGGAATTTGAATTGGTGTAACTACTGATGCACTACTACTCGCAGTAGAGGATGATGGTAATGTAATGGTTGATGTACAACTTGTTGAAGGTACCTAAAATTCAATATTTATTAGTTGTTTTTATTATTTAAAAAAAAGCTTTAATTTTATGTTATGTTATTGGAACAACAAAATACATATACAAACATGTACAAATTTCAAATTATTCATGTCCTTTTAATGTATATTTTTAAATTGCTATCAAAATTTTATATCGCATAAACGAAATCATATAAAATTTTTGTAGAAAAATCGAATTCATGCATTTATCTTATGCCTATTCAGTACCCATTTAATGTTCTTCATACTCAAATTTAAAATAAAAAGCAATATATAACAATATTTGTTTGAAAGAAAAATAATTTCCTCGCAGAAAAATATCGATTTCATAAAGAAAACATTTTGCTATAGTGTTAGAATTTAAATAAAATTAAGGGAAAATAAGATAAATAAAAGAAATAAACCGAAATTTTCAAGAGCTTATATAATGTACATACATATATGTAAATGTAATCGAATGTCTTCATATTAAAATAATATACGGTGCATTATATTATATACATACATATATATACTAAATAAAGTTCGTATAATTTCGATTACCTGCGATGAGGGTGGTCTAAATGCACTCACAGATTGTGATGGTGAACATTGTTCAATTGCTCTTAAAAGATCTAAATCACATCGTTTTAATACCAATTCTAAAACTGATCGTTTTCTATGTGGAAATAATTGTGCTAACATATCAATTGCACTCTGTGATACTGTAGGATTTGAAGAATTTGAAGAAGCTAAAAAAAAATAAATAAAATTTAAAGGAAGAAATAATCAATATGTATGTGGAATAATATTATATTCAAAATTGCATGTGTACATATTTAGTTCTATTATAATATATTTAATTAAAAAGTTGTATAGGTTACTTACTTGATTTCACTGAATCCTTATCGGAAATTGTTGGTGAAGATGAGAGTGGTGGCGGTGGTGGACTATTACAAGGATTTGTTACTGTCATTCCAAAAATTTTTCCTGGTGGTAAAGTTTCTAATGGTACACCTTTTTCATTTGAAGCAAGTCTTAATGCAATCGCATCTTCTACAGCTTGTTGACGTTTTAACGCTACCTAAACAAAAAAAAGAAATAGAAAAAAAATTATTATTATTATTATTTTTAAAATTTTTACATTTCTGTTGCGTTTTTGGCATATACGATAATATTCAGTTTTTGTAATTTTCTATTGTTTTCTCTTTAATTAGAATTATGGTGCTTTTTATGTACGTATTCTTCTACATTTTCCTCATGGATTATTTCATTCAAGATTCAATTATTCCGAATTAAATTTGAAAATTTTTCAATTGATTCTTTGCATCAATTTAAATTTGACAAGGCAGTTCTTACTATTCTTTGGGAAATATTATTTTTTCGAAAACAAAAAATTGGATTAATTTATTAACAAAAATAATATTTTGATTCCTGTTTGGAGCGTTCATCATGGTTCTCTTCATTCTTAAAATAATTATAGAGCACTTACTAAAAATTACAAGTTTTTACATAAAAAAAAATTAAAACAATTTTAATTAAAGCATTTTGAAAAATCTTATTGCAAAAAATTACAAATTTTTTTTTTTTTTGAAAGATTTCTCCCAAAATTCTGAAAAAAAAAAACAAGAAAACCAATTTGCCTTAAAGATATTTGCAAAGTTAATTTATAAAAATATTTTACGGAAGTCTCTGTATTGTAGACCACAACGTGTAATGGAATTTTCATCATAATGGTATTGAGAAAATTATAAAAGTCAACATTTCAAAGGATAAAATTGATCATATATCCTTCATATATGAAATCACAAATATTTTTTGTATACCCGTAAGCAAAATGAAATCGACCAATTCAAAATAAACAATGAAATAAAATTTTTCTTCAACATTTGTTCGAAACAAGCATCTTAAAAGATTTATGTTGTGTTTTCATTTCTAATTTGCTCTTTTTATTTCTCTCTTTTTGCTTTCTCTACATGTTACTAAAAATGTCCTTTTACAAAATTTCAATTGTACATTTGTGTATGTTTGTATGTATGTCATTGATAGTTGGTTAATCAAATCAAATTCTTTATTTGCCCAAGTGTTAATCATTCGAAATGAAATTTCATACTAGTTAAATATCAAGGGAATCTGAACTGACTTGAATATTAATGTTTTGTTTATACAACAGAGATGAGTTCATTCTTTTTTTTTTGGGAAAATTTTACATTGTTTTGAATTAAAATGGTTATTGCTAATTCGCCTGCTAGTTGAAAATTTCTGAATTTTCTGAATAATAAAGATTTTTTACATAAACGTTTTAAATATATGTATGTGCATATATGAGCTGGAGAAATATTAAATAAGTTTATGATTGAATCCGATTTTAGTTTATTGCATTTACTATGATTTGGCCTTTGGATTTGTTATGATTATGATTATCAGAAACGTCATATAACAGACCTGCCCAACATAAACAATTCATTATAATGCATTAACTATAATGAAAAGCGTTCAACTTCAAAATACAAATGTGACAGCACAATATTGAGAAAAATATGTCACGCGATCATTTCTCTCATAATTTATTCAATTACTTTTTATAAGAGAAAAATATATCATATAAAACATTATTGTTTTACAAGTGAAACAAAGAAAGTCAGTGTGATTGTGTCAAACAGTTAACGGTGGTTATAAATGCATTTTTTATATTTACTTCAATACTAATTGACGTTTCTTGTTATTCATATTTTTTTATACAATCCTGTTAAAGATGAATTCGTTTAAAAATAAATTTTCTTCAGGCGAATTTTATTTTGGACGTCTACTCAAGAATCTTCATCAACATTTTAAGAAACTTTTACTTCTATTAGTATTGAAACTAGTATAATTTTTAAAATTTATTAGAAAAATTTAATTCTTAAATTTAAAAAATTTTTTGAGCTCAAAATAAGTTTGTATGTGTAATAACTGTTTTTCTGATACACGCTATTAAAGTTAATGCAAAACAGGTTTACATACAAAGCAAACATACCGATTATACACAATCTATTAAAATTATCAACAATTTGGATTACGACGTAAAGAATGTACACATACTTACATTTTTTAATTCCGTTATTTATTTGAAATTATAACGGTAACAGAGAATATTACTTTGATTGTTTTACTCAATTGCTGTTCGAATGGGGCAGAATTGTAAGTGTATGCGAATTGTAAATGTATTCAAATGCGAATAAATGATTCGGAAGTAGAATAAGATAATTGAATACTCTTCTCTTCTTCTTTTTCATTCACTCTTTCTTCTTCATTCATTCATACCTAGATAATAATGTAAAACAATTTGATTTGTGTTGTTTAGTGTTATGATTATATGTTTAGAAAGTTTCAAATTTCCGAAGTTAAATAGACACAATATAGATATATTACAATGATTTCCATTAGAATATGAGAAAAAAGAGATTAATGTTTTTTTTAAATTAAAAATGAATATTAATTTGATGCTACTCGTAAATTTGATTTGTATTATTGATTAAAACCAAACTTATTTATCACTAGGTGTTATTGCGGGGCAAATGAATGATTAAAATGTAAACGAACTTAACAATATACGAGGACATACATACATACATAACAAGTTGCTCAATTGCAGGATATGTTTTATTTATATAATCAAATTTTAATATCTTCATATATTCCTCTATTGCATACTTTAAGGAGGAGAAAAAGAAAATCTTATGTGCGCTTTTAATAAGCGCATTTTTTTAATTCCGTTGGAAGTGTTCTAAAATTAGTTTGCGTTTCATCTACCCTCAATAACTATAATAACATAGACTGATGGAAATTCTTCAAGCTTTCTTATTGAATTCGATTTCAATTAATAATGCTGACACTAACTTTGTTTGTTTTGGTCTATAATTTGTTTTTACTGATTTGCGACGTTATAAAAACTTTAAAGCTCTCAGAAATGTGTCGCATGTATAGGAAGACACTCATATTCTAAACTAACATAATTTATAAGATGGGGAATAAAATCTAAGTAAGCACTTTTTTTTTAATTTCAAATTTTTATTTTTCATTTCTATGGACATACGAAACAAAATTCAATTTAAGAAAAAAATTTTATGAAAAATTATTTGCAATGGAAAGAAAACCTAAACAATAATGTTTTAAGCACAACACTGTCGAATGTCGATCAAGGGGTTACAGAAGTACATAGTCAGAAATAACACGTATGTATTAATAAGTAAGTGTTTGTATTCAATTTAGTTAGTGAAATGTTAAATTTAAGGAAGTTTAAATAGTAAAGTCCATTTGACTTCAAAATTTATCTTGTGGTCATTAATCGCTTTCTCCAAATGTATGAATCTATACAGATGCACATATATACACAATGTATGTACATACATATATACATACACTCACAATGATATCTATAATGCACGCTTCCAAATTTTTTGCAAAAAACTCACTCACTTATACAATACTTCAATAATTGCAAATATGAAAGCAAAATTCAAATTAATTTCATTAACATTTTAACAATTAACACTAGGAATTTACTGGTACATATTTTATTATAACAATTTCTGGCCGTAGCTGTAACTTTGTTTAAATGTACTAAATTTTACAACACAGAAAGCACGTTTTGAGGTTAATTAATAAAACTTAAATGTGTCTAAAAATTTCTTTTTTTTCATGTTCAACAAAAATTAACGTTTTTATAATATTTTTTTTTAAATGTGTGAAATTGCATATTTTTATTTTTTACATACTACATACATACAACATAATTTATGATGGTTTTAACTTAACGTGCCCCTCAAAAATTAAGTTTCGAATTTTATCAATGAAATTATACTTAGATTTTTCTTCAATTTGTAAATAGTAGGGTTTATATTGAATACCAGAAAAATAATATAAGATTTATGAAACTTGGTACTTCACTTATGTATTGTAGTTGCAGCAAAATCACCTTGAATGTGTGGAAATTGTGTTCTGACTTACAATTTCACTTAAGTTGCATAATAGATGCATTTTCGAAGTAAAATATTTTGGCAAATATAGTGCTCTGGAATCTGTTTTAGATATATGCAACTTTCGAATTTAATTCGTTCTATGTACCAAATTGAAGAGGGAAAGCATATCACTGGCAGAAGCTAAACAAAATGATAGTAGGAAACAATCTTTTAAAAGAAATTAAACAATTGGAAGAAGCTATGCAATTTATACAATATTTAAAAAAAAAAAGTTGCCGACTGTTCATCGGTCTAAGATAAATAAGTGTTATAATTTTTAGTTTGAAGAAGAATTTACTAGAAATTTCTTAAATCCTTTGCTTAGTTCGTTGGTTGAAATATTGTATAGAACAGGAAAAAAGTCTTTAATAATCTAAATGAAAAAGGAATATTGGAAATTTACCGTCTATCAGCAGTGCAGCAAAATATCAAATCAATTTGCGCCGCCTATGAATACTCGAACCAGGCTCATATTGTTTTAAGTACTTTTCTTTTACTTTTAGAAATAAATATCACAAATTTTTTTAAAATAATATTATAGTAATTAAATTATGCCAACAATTTCGTAAAACAAATCTCAAAGTCAAAAGCAATTTTAAAAAATTATATTCAATTTTTTTTTTTACATTTTGTGCACAAATATAATTACATAGATATTATATAAGGGAGTATACATACAATGTATAGGTGTCTTTAATAGTTTTTCTTCCTCTATGCTTAATTTAAAATCTCGGAAGCTAAAAATGATGAAGAAAGAAAACACAAAAATTAAATTGTTTTGCCACCTAGTCTGTACGTATTCAAGTTAATTTAAACTTTTTAGCTAATTATTTTAATGTATCTGTTTAACACATTACATTAGCCATTAAAAAACACAACAAAATCAGAAATCTATCAAATATTTTGACGTTTCGACAATTTCATTTTAAATATTACAAATATCAAATTTCATAAAAAATTTTTTTTTTAACCACATCTTTTCAATATTTCTTTGTTCTATTCGAAACCAAAAGCATTTTTATGTTTATTTTTCATAATTTGTAAAAATTCTTTAGTTTTTTCTTCTGTTACCGCAATGCATTTACGATGCAATGTGTGACATTTTATATAATGTAGACTCAATGGAAAAAAAAATATCAAGTAGCCCATTAATTAAAAATATGAAAAATTATAATGGATTTTAATATTTTAATAATTTTTTTAACATCCAATATATTTTCTGTTGATATGGATGTCATCACAGACCTATTAATGAATTTTTGAATGATTTTATTAATAAAAAATAAAATTGCTCGAAAGTCAAATTAAAAATGGAATTTCTCGTCGAAAATTTTTAATTTTTCTAAATAGAATTAAATTTTCGTGTAATATATGTATTTACATACCTACACATGTAGATACATATGTATGTATATGGATGTTAAATATTTTATAAATGTGATAGATTTGAATAGATTCTACAGTGAATGCAAAAAATGGAGAAAAATATTCATACAACATAATTTAATATTGGAAATTTTCACAATCTTACACTATTCTTTCTCCCATTTTCATATCAATGAAAATATTTTGCAAGTTTTAGTTAATATAGATTAATTATAATTTACAATTAGAAAAACGTGTACTAACTGATATAGTGAAATCGTTTTGAATTACTTAAAATTGCATTACGGCAGTGATTATAAAATCAGCTACTGGGTAAATTATTATTATATCAGTTACAGGTAAGTTAATATAATACTGCGCAATTATTCTTCAATTATTTGAAGTTATTTGGTAATTTATTCACCGTGACATCGATCTTGCAAATAAAACATAAAACTAACAATATTACATGATTCAATTTGCAAATTAAAATAGTTTGATAATGATCCAAGTTTTTAAGTTTACTAATTGTACCTGTTTTACCTTCGACTTCTCTCTAAAATAGCTCTCTTCCTAAAATATTTCCTTCTATGGTTAAGTATAAATTTATTTGACAATTTTAAAGAACAGAACAGTTAAAAATAAATTATGTGACAACAATTGATGACGTTTAATAAAAGTGACGTTCTAAATTATGATCTAAAATAGAAATTATAAGCAATACATTATTATTGCAAAACTATAAGTAAGACTATTTTGTAATTATCGTTTGTAAGTGCTTTATTTGTGCAAAAATTGCAAAATTGTTGTCAGGTTTAAATAGCTTATTTATAAATTTCTAACAAGTCATAAATTTATTATAGAATCCATTTTTAAGTCCTCTAGAAATATTATAGAAGCTTTATCGTTATCTATGTAAGGTTTAATATATTTAAATGAATTTTATATAATTTTCTTCCTTACATAATTTTTATAATTCTGAAAAGTTATATAAATGTCTCTCATATATTAATTAAAGTTTCTCATATATTTGAAGAATTTAAAATTTAATATAAGCTAAAATAAAACTTAATGTATGCTCACGTCTAGAGTCATGTTGCATAAGTTATGAAAAATTAATTTTGGTATTTTTTTAATTATTATTGTAGTTTTATGCTGTGGAAATATTTGAAAAACTAACAACTGACAGAAAATCGATAGTTTGCTTAGCAAGTCACAAAAATTCTGAATTCTTCGATCATCACTATCGCCTATACTCCAAAAGCTAAGTTTTTAACAATAATATTAAAGTTGATCAGAAAATTTTAACATAATTTATGCTTCGCAATATTTTTGACCATAACAAGTTCTATTATTTTATATAATAATAGGCCATTGAAAAATTTAAAACATCTTCAAATTTTTTTCACATTACCTGAGCTGCCATAATTCTTTGACGTTCATGTATTAATTCACATTTAGGGCAACGGCATGTCCGATATGTACACATTTTCTTATGTCCCCTTAAACCTGATATTATCCCATGATTTCTACATCTAGCACATTTTGGTATTCTTGGACTTAATAATTTATTATCGAAATTTTTTAAACTACTAAATCCATTCTTAATTTTAGAACCTTTCATTGTTGTTGTGGCAATTAATTGATTTGTTAATGAAGTATTAGAATTACCGTTATTTTCACAATTTTTTGTATTTTGCAATTCATTCATAATTTTATTTTTTTCTTTTTTGAAAATTTAAATTCAATTTAACAACTTTGTTTTTTCAAATTCAATCATAAATATTAATTTAATTTCCAATTTGTTAAAAAAATATTGTGAAACCAAAAACAAAAACAAAAACGAATAACACACACAATTTATTTAATATTCACCGAAAAAAAAAAATAGTAAAATATTTTCTTTGTTGCTCTTTCACTTAAAATCCTGTCAAATCAGGAAAGAGACTTCTTCACTTAGAATTCGAAAAGAAACAAGCTGGGCCATATAGAAATTTTTTTGAACTTAATGAAAATGATTCGAAAAAATTTGAAATTTTTAAATTTATCTGTCTATGAATGTGTGAGTGTATGTAGCAAAAATTTTGGAAAATTTTCTTTAATAGAAATTTTATTTCATATATTTTTGTTATTATACAAAAAAAATAAGCAAATTAGAAAAAATGGTTTGATATTTGTACTTAAGGATACCTCCGCATAAAAAAATTTATTAGTGCTTTAAAAATTGGATTAGTTTTAAGGGTTGAGTTCTAACTCAAAATTGTGGAAGTCTATAATTTTTATGAAAAATAAATTTAATTATACTTATAACGTATAATATGCCCAATTTTTTAAGCGAAAAAAAATTTAAACGTACAAATGCAAAACAGATTGATCACGTAGCCAAAGAAGTAGGTTACGACAGAAAAATTAAAAAAACATTTTTTTCAAAGTGGACTAGAAGCATTGACATACCGCTTTCCAGATGGACGCTCTGTCTGCTCTAGTTTCAGAGCTACGAAGAAATGGTCGGAAAATTTAAACCCTATAAATCTCTTCAATTTTTCAATAAAACTTACAAAACTCTATTGTTTTGAAGCAAATACGAACAATCACTATATTCTTATAAAATACCAGAAGATTTTACATTTTCTTGAAAATACATACAAACATATATGTAATAAATTCTCTCTTTTTCATAAAACAGCTCGAAAATTTGTCAACTTACTTACGATAATATAAGAGGCGCCATTAACTTTATTGCAATCATAAAGTTGTTGGGAAAACTTTAATTAATTTTACCTTATTGTTGTACGAGCAATGAAACCAATTTTTAATTTTACATAATGAAATTAATTAAGAAATTATTTCATACTTTGATTATAGTTATAAATTTTTTTCATGCCAAATAAGATTTTCTATACAAATTTTAAGAATTTTTTTAATTTTTCGCAACAAAATTCAAAAACTCTTAAATTATTATTCAATGAAAAAATAATTACCAAAACTGACCACGCCCATTTTTTCATAATTAGAAACGAAATATTAAATTTATAATATCATTGAAAATATTTTTCTCAAATAAATATTAAAAAAAAAGAAAAGAATTATTGTAACACGCAATCTCGTACCGGACAACGCCACACAGAAATAAGAAATTTTTTTGTGTTTTTTAATATTGTTATATTTTATTTTTAAAAATAGATTCCTTTAAGTTTTTCCTTTTGTACAATAATGTGCAATGACATACAAACGCACATTATAAGAGAACATAAAAGATACATAAGTATAAGAGAAAAAGTAACGTATACAATCAATATGGCACCAGGCATATTCCACTTCGTCATACATACCTACTTATAAATAACTATTGTACTCGTATTTGGATGCTGGCGAATAAAGGATACAAAATATGTTTTTTGTTTTGTGATTTTTCTGATGAAAAACTGTCTTTTTAAATTTTATTTGAGTATAGAAAATTTCAATATTATTTATTATTATAATATGACGGTGCTTGCTATACATACTGGGCGTGTATTTGTAAAATATTTTGATACGTAAATTTTCCATTGGATGTGAAAATCATTTTTTTCTTTATGCTTAATTTAAAGATATGAGACCTCCTACCGGAAAAATAAAGAAAATTCTTAAGTTTTCATTTTGTTTCGAAGTTAATGTTACTGTATCGCTTTGTTTTGTAATAATGAAAATGTTTTCTGTTTTATAACATAAACATTTATGCACTCATATTATTTATGCTGTGCTCTGAAGTAGAAATGAAAATTAATTATACATACAAAATGTTGTGTGTATACAAGTATGTACATATGTATATCAATAATATTCCTTACGTGTAGGACAAATTAACTATAAAATTTCAAAGAACATTTATGAGTGTAATGAAATATACTTGAAATATAAGGTAAAAAATTTAAGTTTTAAAAGAATACTACACTGTCGTATCACTGTGGTATTTGAATAAAAAAGAATTCTTGTATATTTATTTTGACTGATTTGTAAAGAATTGAAAATTTTCTTCAATTCAAATCTAATACTATGAAAGATAATTTTTCCGAGTCTTTGATATTTTCGTCTTATTTATATTGCTTTTGCATCCTTGTTATTTTTAATTAATTAACAACTGGGATTTAACAATAATATTTTATGTAACATTTTAAAAAACAAATTTTACTTTTTATAAACTCCTGTAAAGAAAATGCCCATACTAAATTTACTAGTGCAAAATCATAAATTTTATAAATTATGCGAAATAAATGTTAAACCTAAAAAGAGTTGTCCCTCGTCATTAAATCTTGTCATTAAATTACAATATTTTTTAAAGCGACATAAATAAATTCCTGTAAGTTAAAATGTGGATTGTTGTATACAATACTCGTATCGGATTTACCTAATTTTTTTTTAAATTAAAAGTATAAAAAAACAGTAAAATAATCAAAAATTCTGTGGTCTCGAAGCAAAATGTACCTACTAAGTCAAATATTCAAGTTAGTGGCAAGTCATAGCAGACCTGTATGGTTGAGGTGCTGATTAAATTTGCCCCATACGTAACATAGTGGCAAGTCAAAGTCTTTAGGTAAATTTATTTTCTTTCTATAGGACATTTTTTTATTCTTTCCGTAGAGCTCTATATTCAATGATATTCGTCATCACAACACAGATTATTATGGTACTGAAATGAACCAATAATTTGCTTCATTTCAGTTCCATAAGTG
Organism: Condylostylus longicornis; assembly: GCF_029603195.1. Classification (NCBI taxonomy): domain Eukaryota; kingdom Metazoa; phylum Arthropoda; class Insecta; order Diptera; family Dolichopodidae; genus Condylostylus; species Condylostylus longicornis. Next base: position 851,728 of record NW_026577983.1, read on the forward strand.
GTATTTTGAAGTATGCGTCCTTATAGTTTATAAAACAGTATGCGTTGTATAACTTATTTTTTTTAATTTTTTCCATAGTAAAAAAACCTCCGTATATCTCATATATTAACCCAGTCTAAATTCTACCAAATTCATTCTATTAGTTAGTATTGTTTTTTTCTTTGATGCGACTTTATATATAGTTTGCACGACAGTTGACCCTAGGTTTAAACAATTGTCGAACAATAACAAATATTTTCTTCTACGCATGATAGAGAAATTAAAAAAGTGAAAATGCCTTAAGTCGAAATCGTCAAATTGCCGAAAAATTTTCTTTGGAAACCCATGATCTAACACTTTTATAAGTGTTTATAAAGTGTAGAAACTATCAAAGTGTTTATAAGAATAAACCGTCATTTATCAAATATTGATCGACTTTTGAGTCGCCCACATGATTGTATGTACGAGGACTGTCCCAGAATTAAGTAGCCTAACCAAGAAAACACAAAAATTTTGAAAAAAATAAGCCTGGCAGAAAGCCCTATCATTTTAAGGATTAACTGTCACACTTTTATTTTTTTTTTTTTCTTTTCAGATTACCGACTATTAATAGTGAAGCTTTTCAGTAAAATTTTAATATTGATAAAATTGGTCATCGTTATGTCATTCTACACATTCATATAGATTCTAAACTAGGGGAGTCTGCTCCCTCATATGCAATGATTAAAAATTTGGTAGCGCAGTTTAAACGTGGCCGTACGAGCTATGAAGATGAACATCGCACTGGTCGACCAAATGAGGGAACCACGCCAGAAACGGTTAAAAAAATCCACAAAATTATACTAGACGACTGTCGATTGAAAGTGCGTGAGTTGATTGTATGTAAATACATAAATTAGTACATAAATTAAAACATCCAATTTGAGCATTTGAGTCCGTCACAGGTCTCATAAGAACCAATTCAACTTTAATTTAATTGTCAACCGATTTAAGAATAACAATAATCGAATATTTTTGTTTTGCGTTCAACAATTTATTTTAGGAAATATTTAAACGATAAAAAAAAAACTTTCAAATTGTCTTCAATTATAACTCATAGTAACGCAATTTCTTTATACATACATAAATTAAGTAAGTAAGTACGTAATAATAAATGAATAATTATGGCTTATCAGGGTAACACTTAATTATTTTTCAAGTTATACTCTAAATTTTTAATTAATTATCGCCATTGTTATTGTGCTTTGAAAAGTTTTTATGTTTCTTTGTAAAATTTACCGAAAATCTTCGTAAGTATAAGTGAAATGCGTTTCCTCAAATAAAAAAAATTATTTGTTACCAAATGGTTATTAATTTTTATTTTAACAATTTCTTATTTTTTTTTTATAAAGAAAAGTATCCACTTATAATAAATATTTAGATTCAAAATAAAAATTAAATTTATTTTTTTCTTATGTAAAATAATTTGTTGCGATGTTAAAATGTCCCATTTTACTAGTTATATAAGTAGGTATGTCCGTGAGTATGAGTGTGTATAAAAATATTGTGGCGCTTCTAATCAAACCATTAAAATATCTTGGTTTGGTCTTGGTATGGTATTTGTAAAAGTACACGGGTACCTACGTGTATGAATTTCTATAGAAATCTACATTTTATATGAATTACACACGTATGTACATACATACATGTATCATATCGAGAAAATGTGGAAGTGTATACAATATGTACATTTATACATACATTTATGTAACGAGTATATTCTAATATTAATCTATATTTTGTTTGTTAATCGATTTTAATTATTAGTGTTATGAACATTAAGATCAAAAGTTTTGGAAGAAAAATACTGGCGCCAAATTATTGTGTATATTAGGATTTTAAATATTTTTTGATTTTATTTTCCATCAATTTCTTTTGATAAACTTTTGATACGCCATTTATACAATTATGATTTGTTTTTATTTTCATTTTTAAAAATGGTATTTTTAAAATTTGATTCTTTCTTTATCATTTAAGAAAATTTAATTTTTAAAGGTATTACAAAGTCGAAATTCCGTCAAATATACGACATGTGCATGTTATGAACCAGTTTGATTGCTTTTATATGAGGGGCGGTAGATATTATATTACATTATGGTTTCAAGTAAAATTTGGCTTTCTTTTTCCTGCAAACAAAAATTTCCGATTTAGTTTTGTATAAATTTATTTTCAGTCAAACAAATGTCAACATTTTTGAGTGTATGGACTTATAATTTAAATGACTGTCTGCTCTCTGGCATGTTATAGAGCATGTTATAGAGCATGCCAGAGAGCAGACAGTTAATTAAACAAAAATGATCACCATCAGTGCTCCGACTGCATTTTGCACATGCAGTCGGGCCGATATATACGTGTCTAACATAAAAGCAAACCTCCTTTATTATTTTTCCAAACAAATATTAGTACAAAAATTTTTTTGCTTTCATGTAGAACTGAATTCCGACATTAGAGCTGCAATTAATTATACGTGAAAAACCTAAAAAAAATATCTACTCGTTATGCCAATTTCATTTTTATATCCCTCTGAAATTTTTGTCAAACTACGTACCATGAGTAGAAAACTTAAAAAAAATTTTCGACGTTCTTTTAAGCGTTCGACTGTACTTAAGAACTAATAACTATATTTAGTAAGCTCGCAATAATGCATACGGTACACAGATAAAAATAATTCAAAATTATCCTTAAATTATTTTTCAGTTTCAAAGTAGAGAAATTATGTTTTGGGAAAAGTTAACCACAAAACCCTATATAAGCTACAAATTACTTAATTATTATTTTACTACAATTTTCTGGTTTTTGGTATCTTAATATTGCATGAACAAATTTACATTTTTATAATCATATCAATTAACACTTTCTTGAAAGTTATCTTAATTTTGATTAAATGTGCGCAACAACTTGAAAAATTTTAATATGGAAAGAATAAAAGCAATAATTATGTGCATATGGGTATGATACATATGTAAATGAATACAAGTTTATAAGAAGATCATTGATTATATTATTAAACAATCAAAACTAATTTAGTATAAAATTGCAGTTAAATTTTATTCATAACTAGTGCCGAGTTTTCTTAGGCTGTTGTTAAAATTCATTCTTTTTTATGTCTTTATAATTTAAGAGCAGTTAATGCCCATTTTTATAAAAAAACCCAATACAAATTTGTGATTTTTCCTCTGTAGTTGAAACATACGTGCATTTCCATATTCATTCATATATTTATTAAGAATATTAAGACCCATAATTTAAAGTTTTAAAAATCGTATTGTCGGTAAAATCGAATAAAGAATTTTTAAGAAAAAAAAAAATCCAAGTTCTTTTGTCCAACTACCTTCAAGTTCATCAATGTAATATTTTAGTTTCTCTGATCTTAATATTATGCTTGCAGTTATAATATAAATCGCTTTTTTACGCAACATTTTTGTGTATGTAGTTTGTTTGTTATATGGAAACATCAAAGCTGTAGAAACTTTCATTCATTTCCTCAAATATGATTCAATTATGCGGTGGTATTTTTGATTTTTCTTTTTATACCCTGCACTTCGTGAAGGGTATATTAACTTTGGTATGGAGTTTGTAACTACTTGAAGGAGTCATCTGCGGTATGGACATATATATATATTCTTGCTCAGCGTAAAATTCTGCGTCGATTTAGACATGTCCGTCCGTCCGTCCGTCCGTCCGTCCGATCGCACGATAACTCAAAAACGAATAATGCAATCGACACCAAACTTTCACAAGTTTTTTCTTTTGTGCCAAGGACGAACCCTATTGTTATTGGACTAAGTCGGACAACGGGTTCGGGTAGCTGCCATACAACTCCAAGAGTTTATTTTAAATATTTCAAAAACTAATAAAGCTATAAATATAAAATTTTGTATACATGTGTCCAATTACATTCTACATATGCTCTAAAAATTATAATGGGATAGCTGCACCGGTTCGGGTGGCTGCCATACAACTCCAACAGCAAATTTTTTATATTCGGAAAAATAATAAAGTCAGATTCATGAAACTTGGCAGTCATGTGTCCAATTATAGATCAAATATATTTCTGAAGTTTTAGAGCAATCGCTTGACAGGTTCGGGTACCTGCCATACAACTCCAGAAGCTAATTTTAAATATTTGGAAAAATAATAAAGTCAGATTCATGAAACTTGGCAGTCATGTGTCCAATTATGGCTCAAATATATTTCTGAAGTTTTGGTGGAATTGCTCGACAGGTTCTAGTAGCTCCCATACAAGTCTAAAAAAATAATGAAGTCAAATTCATTAGACTTGGCAGTCGTGTGTCCAATTATAGGTCACACATATTTCTAAAGTTTTGGTGCGATTGCTTGACAGGTTCGGGTACTTGCCATACAACTCCAAAAGCTTATTCTTAATATTTGGAAAAATAATAAAGTCAGATTCATGAAACTTGGCAGTTGTGTGTCCGATTATAGATCAGATATATTTGTGAAGTTTTAGTAGAATTGCTTGACAGGTTCAGGTACTTACCATACAACTCCAAAAGTTAATTTTAAATATTTGGAAAAATTATAAGGTCAGATTCATGAAACTGGGCAGTCGGATGTCCAATTATAGGTCAGACACGTCCGAGAAGTTTCTATAGAATGATTTCAGAGGTTCAAGTAATTGCTACACAATAACGAAAAGTGCAGGGTATAATTCAATCGGTTTATACCGACTGAAACGTTTTTACTTGTTTATTTTTAATTTCTTTACATAATATTGATGCTTTTATTATTTCTTGGATCTCAAAATTTTGACATTCACTAATGGAATATAAGAAAAATGTAAATATACAAAAGAGATTTTATACTGTATAACAAAACAATTTAATTTGGGTATAATTTGGGAATATACACATATAATATTTTGAGCATAATATACTCGACTTGAATACTATAGAATTATGTAAACAATATACATAAATAATCTGATGTTAATAATTTTCTAAGAATAGAATTTCAATATAAAATAATATTTGAAAAAGGTTACAAAAAAATTGACTAAATATTTTAATAACCATCATAATTTTTTTTATTTTTGTGCCCCATATATAGCAACATATGTATGTATAAGAGAACATGGGAAATATGGTAATTTAATTTATTGATCATTTATTTCAAGATACCATATTAGATGTAATTAGGTCTATAAGTTTAGATTATGCCATGTTATTTAAAAATTATCATAATATTTTCTATTAATATTAAAATACAAGTATTGCTGCATTGAAATACAATATTGGTGGCTTCAAAAAGTTTTCTATTCATTTGCTTTTATGACACAATCAAAAATTTTATCTAACTTTAACACCATCAGAGGCTTGTTAATATTTCCTTTTAAAACAAGAGTGGAAAGTGATTACAAATATATTATGGTTGTATCGCATAAAGGAAATTGAAGTTCAAATTTTCTTGTTTAAAAAAATTATGCGATTAGTAAAAATTTTAAGATAGAAAATATAAAAGGGAAAATTGAATTTAAGATTGCGTTTAGGTATATATAGAGAAAAAGTGTCCAAAAATTTCTTCAACGAAAATGTTCATAATTTTTCCTGATTATAAATTTCTTTTTTAAGTGTATAAAAAGAAAACTTCCTCTTATTCGGAGTAAAATACTTTTGTTAATATGCTTCATGCGCTACATTCGTACTTAATTAAAGAAGATTTTGTTCTAATTAAGACAACAACCAATAAAATTAAAATCTATTGAAATTGAAAATATTATAACAGACTTAACATAATTTTTTACCTGACTTAATTTAAAATTAATTTTTTTTGTCTTATTATTAATTATAAACTAAAATTATATCTGATTAATCCCTAAAACTGGTCAAATAATTAATTTAAAGAGCCAAGTAGCCACGTTACCTTCGTCCGTGTTCAAAAGGCAGTCCTTGTTCGATTTGAATTGCATGTTCTTTGCATCAGGTCAAATAAAAATTTAGTGATAATTTGCTGTAATCTTGTGATTCTTACATGTTTACTTAACAACCTTATACTAGCAAATGGCATTGGAATACAATGTTGTATATATATATTTTTCAATTACATCTACAAAAATAAGTTGTTTGGGGCGATTAACACTATGGTTGCGTTATAAGACTTGTATTTCTCCAAAATATAGCCCGTAGTTTGCATTTTAACTATTGATCAACATTCTCAGTTTCCTTACACTAGGCAGTAAAACTGCTGATAAGGCAGTAAAACTACTCGTGACATGAATAGCAAAAGAAGCCCAAAATTTGATGTACACAACACACGCACATTGTCAAAAATTCATAGTAGCCATAATCAAAATCTTATTCAGAATCAAAATCTTAATGTCATTTCTTGATCCTTTGATAAGTGAGATTGTTTTGAATAAAATATTTAACTTTTTACGATTTTTGGTTATGATTATTATTTTTAAGGAAAAAATAAATGCAATAATCACGAATAAAAATATTCAATATTGAATTGTGTTAGAATTAAGTTAATCATACACAATGCATGGCACTTCAAATAAGTTTTAATGATTAATTCCTGCCATAGAAAAAGTGAAACAATTAATTTTTTATTATTGGTCACGTTCAAAAGTGCTCCTATATTACTTCATTGGAAATTATTATTCCAGTTTTCATGAAGATTCACATTAAAACTTTGACTATTCAACAAGTCTATAAAGAAAAATAATAAAATTAATAGCACTTTCTTTGCCTTTTATATTTTGTTATAATTTTAAAACCACAAAAACATTTTTAACACTTTCCTTATTTTTTTATAAATAAAATAAATGTTTTGTAGAATAGAAATTCTTGTTTTTATTAGAATTTATGGAGCAAATATTGTGGAAACCTCAATGGGCTATAGATGGTATAATTTTTTTAGTTTTTTAATTTTACACTTTCAATAAACTATAAAAAGTGATTTTGAATAAAAAGAAAAGCAATAACAAAGAAATAGTGAGAAATTGGAAAAGTTTTTTCTTTTTTTTTTGGAACGTGACTCTGTAATTTTTATTGTGTGTTTGATTTTATTTATAAAAAGTTTATATTAAGTCTGGGCACTAATGTCTAACAATATGTGTGTAATACTGATTAAGAGGAATTAATAAAAGAAGTTCGATTTGATTTTTTTTAATCAAAAGTTTAACAATAGTTCAGAAACTTATTGAATTTAAGTTTGCTAAGTTTAAGTTTTTATGTCTCATTTATGTTTTTATCTCTATAATTTTTAAAAATATATACTGAATTAATTAAAACTCGTAACATCATTTTCTAGCCAACATATGTTTCGTAAATAATTTTTGAAATGATCAGATTAAAATCTCTTTGCATATCATAATTTCCTATTTGGGTCAAATTATTTTTACAAATTTTGATTAATTCTGCAAAAGATAATTAAAGTATTTATATATGAGATTTAAATTATTGAAAAATAAAATATAGTTCCGAAAGTGCTATAAACACTTGTAATTATTATCAACTCACTAATTTTGTTTTTCGGTTTTTGTACGAACCCATTGAATTTACAACATAATTGCTTTACAGATTGTCTTAAGTGTTCATATATCTTACTTATTTATAATTATTTCATAATTTTCTTCCTATTATTTGGCCGTAAAAATTACTTGATTTGACGGCTCTAGTTAATTATCTTTGAGGCTACCCCCTTCTCTTTTGTCGAACCCCTAACTATGATTTTCATCATTCACTATGAATTTGAAAAAAAATACTAAAAAGTTTATTATAATCTGGCCGAATTGTGTGGGTGGGTGTTCATTCCGAATGAGTCAGGGTTAAAGTTTACATAAAACTGTTTTTAAAAACTAATTAATCAGTTACAAGTTACCCCTAAAATGTCACGTTTCCCTATTGAGTATTTTACTCTTAATTGAAGAAAAGTTTTTCGAATAACATTTTAAATATTTTAATAACATTAAAATTATTTTCAAATACATACATGAAAAATTATATTTTACAAGATATTAGAATTTTAAAAAATTTTCCTTTTAGATATTCGCATTAACAACGTAAAAATTTTCATATAACTTTCATTTTAATAATAAAAACTTTAATGGCGGATAATCACATATACCACATATTTGATAAGCTTATTATTTACTTTAAAAAGTTATTATTTTCAATTCTTATAGGTAGAATTAATAGCGTATCATAATTCTTATCAAAAATAATAATATTTCTTGATAACAAAATAAATTAAATTCAACTCCACCTATAAATGTGAAAATTTTTTTGATAACTACGCGCGTATATAATAAAATTGTAATTGTGAATCAAATTGATATTTTTGTGTTTAATTGAACTTTTGATAGGAAAAACTTTAGAATTTTAATATCGAAGCTCACATACATATATACGGACATACATATGTACATATTTTAGCCGTTTTATTAATTTAATTCTTTTGATTAACAGTTTTCAAAAGTGTTTACTTTATTAGATTCAAAATATTTTTTTGATTGATTTTCAAGTACTTAAAATAAATTAGTTATTATAATTTTTCTAATTAACAATAGTAAATATAAAACCATGATATTAAAATTGTTTTTATTATTTTTCTGATCCATAAAGGTTGTTTCAAAAGTGGCGCTGTGCACATTTTTTTATTTGAAATCAAAAATTTTAATAGAAAAGAGTGAAGAAAAGAGTGAATTATGAAGAAGACTAACAAGAAAATAGGAAAACTTATTAAGCCGCAATACACAGCATCCAAAATGAAAAAAAAACATTAACCTACCTATTATATACACAATACGGTCAGTATAATAAAAACGTCATCATTTAATGGGAATTTAAACACCGAGGTATGAGGGTGAATACTTGATACACCAAATATATCAAAAATGAATACAATTCCAATAGTAAATTTAACAACATTTGACACTATTCACCCTAAAATCACACAGACAAAAACTTAAGCCGAACTCTGATTTCAAAACAATCGACTCATAAGAACAGTTTTACTTGTTTTATTTACTATAAGTAATAAACTGGCATTATAAATCATATCACAGAGCTCAGTATTCAATATAAGAGATCCTTCGCACAATAATTTACACCAGATTACTCTCAAATTAAACAGGTTGTGGAGATTACTGTTCCAAACACAAGTTAATGGATAAATGTCACGTTAGCCATTACCCAACGCTACTCCAAATGCTGCAAGACTATAAAAGGGAGTCTGTTATAAGCAAGAATTTTGTATAGATCCTACCTGTCTAGATTCTTCAATACAAAAAATATAAAAAAAACTTCTCTGAACGACTTTAATACGAGAAATGTCAACTGTACATATAGAATATCAACCAAAGCAGCACTATAAGGAAACCCAACCGGGCGCGCGTATTTTAGAATAATTTTAAAATGAATGGTGTTCCCTTGTATTGTAAAACGAAATTTGTGTTAGGATTCACTCTGCACATGATGAAAACTTACTATTAAGATCTAAATTTTGAAAGCTAATTAATTTTGCCTGATTTTGCGACCAAAATTTGTTACGTTCTGGTGGTATATGCAGATTTCAATAAAACAGGTCATTGTAACTGAAAAATACAAATACGAGAAACCGCCTTCCAATTTACGATTCGAAAACGATTTATTGTAATTTTTTTTTTGAGAGACCCTTTATACTTAATATAAAATTATTTCTACGAATATTTATTAATTAGGGGGCATTAAAATAAAATAATAAGTGTTATTTATCGTTTCTTTTTTTGTTCATATTTAATCAGTTCAAATACAAGTATGAAGTTATTTTGATGCGTAAAGAGGTGTAAAAAAATACCATTTCTGATTAAATAATAATTATTATAATGATTATAATTAACAACTTCTTTAATAATCAAATTAAATTTTGTGTTTATTTAATTTTACCATAAGTTTTTTTTTATTTTATTGTTTTTTATTGAATATATTAATATATTTTTGTCTTTGATTTGTACTAATTATAACGATAACACTGCAATTATAGATTAGATTAAAATATTACAGCAATGTTATGATTTAATAAAAGAAATAAAGGTAATAAATGAAAATGTCAAGGCTCTTCATAAAATGTTGACTTTAGTCTACCTACTTCTTTTCATTTATTAATTTCATAGGTACAATATTAAAATTGGAAATCTTACCACAAATAGTGGAATTATTATCTTTAGTATGAAACATTTAGAAATTTTTATGCGGCTAACAATTTTATAATCAAACAACTTATAGATGGTTTCTTTAAGCAAGCTTTTGCAAAATTACACAACACGCTTCTAAAATATTGTGTAGTTTACAAAACTCTTTATACAAACATTACAATGACAAAATAGCCATTAAAATTAACATAGTTACCTCAAACCCGCTTCCTTTTAAAATTTCTCTTCCATTTTGCTTTCAGACGATTACCAATAGATCATCCTTCCTTTTCTTTGAGCCATCGTCAATTTAAATTATCAGGATTTCAGTTTTTCCAACAATTCACAATTTTAAAATTATATACTCGTATGTATATACATATGTATGTATGTATAAGAATTATAATACGTATAAATGTATATATAAGAATATAAGGAACATGTCTTGTTGTGAATATATGAATGTATAATATATAATATATATAAACACAAATATATAAATAAAAATAGAAATCGTATTCATTCCGTAAATTGTATAAAATTCCTACAGGTTCTTATAATTTTGTTCTCATCCCAAAGTTGTGCAGTAATTATGACATATTAATATGTTATTAAGAACACAATGTATTTTCGTAGTTATAGTACATACAACATTGTAAGCAAAATAAATTTCTTAGCTTGGAAATGTGCTACGTTCCAATATCAAATTATGGACGATGCAAATTTATTTATTATTCACAAATACGCTTTGAGTTTTTGTAAATCAATCTCAGATTAATAATAAGTTTGACTAAAGGGGTAAATAAACAAAAGAGTGATTTTTTTCCCAGATTCTTGTAACGCAGCATCTTTGGGTTAAAACATCAGAAATGTTTTAAAAATACCGTTTATTAAAATATTACGGATATTTAACAAAAATTTTTATTCGTTATTTGCCTTTTGTTAGGATTAATAAAGTAAATTATTGAGATACAAGGTTTTAAGACTGAATACTATTATGAAGTTTTTTAAGCTGCTGCTGAACTTCATGTTCAATATCAGTTCCACTTTTCGTCTCTAAAAGAATTATTAAGAAAATTACTAAATCCGTATATTTTAGACAAATTGTCTTTAAAATTCTTTAAATATTATAAGTAATAGAAATAGATTCAAAATAAAACCGAAACGTTGAAATAAAATTAAAACACGTTGTTTTCATTTGACTTGCACTGCTGACGAAACGAAAATTTGAAATTGTAAAAGCTGCAAATATTAAACCAAAATTTCATTTCGTATGAATTATTTTTTACACTTGCAGTGATAATTTAAATTTTTTTCTGTAATTTGTGTTTTGTTTTTTGTCTTTTACTAGAGAATATCATCTTTATGCAAATGGCAATACTTCTGGTAAAGAAAGCAAATTCAACACAATTTTATTCATTATTTGATTTGATTTTATGAAAACTAACCTTAAATAATTTAATAAAAAATTAAACATAACCCTACTTTTTAAATAGAATATAGGTTCAACTTAATCTTTAATATTTTAGAATTTGTTAAAATTTTGTAAAGTCACTTTTATATTAGAGATTAAAATTCTCTCAAAATTATAATTTACATTTTTTAAAATAAAGTTTTATAAAACATTTCTTTTCATTCAAATAGTTTCATATTGTTAAATATATTTTAAATTTTATTTTGACTATTTCACTTAGAACTAGTTACGAATTACTAAATCATCTTTGTTAATTTACAAACAAATATAGTTACACATTTTATTGTAGATTATCACTATCTTTATAAATTAATTATTCATTGTAGTTGTACTAAATTAAATAAAAATTTATTTTTACATTATTTTCAATGGCGTGTAAATTTAAGTAATTTTTTTTTTAAATTTTAAATTTTCCAATTTTTGTTTTCAGTAATTTTTATTGTCTAAAGAACATAAATTTTAATTTCACACACCTTTAAAAGGTAAAATTATATTTGAAACCATAACACCCAGAATAAAAACTCACCAGAACAAAAACATCCAGAATAAATTAACGGTTTACCCTACCCAATTACAATTTATTTTTTTTTAGTAGAAAAAATATTTTAGGATTTCTAATATTAATAATAAATAAATGTCATCAAATAGTTTCGGCAAAATCGCCATTTAATAAATCATATTTTTGGCAGAAATTTAATTATAATATTATAGAAACATTTTGATAATTTTGATAACTTTTATAAAACCAAAATAAACACTTTAAAATAAAGTTAAAAATATAAAAAGCATAAATTAAATAATTTCTACATATAAAAATACACAAAGCCACTCTTTAAATTATAAGTATTAAATATCGAACTAAATATGCTTTAATCGTTTTTATTTAATTCGATTAGATTATTACAATAACAAAATATTGAATTGCCACTGATAGTAAAGTTTGATTGAAATTTACCGCAATTCTAATAAAATATTGTTGGTATATCGATCATAAATATTTGATCTGATACCTTGTTTATTTATCTATGTGTGTTTATATGTACATATACCTTTATATTATTTACTCATATCGCATCTAGAAGGCAATATCACAATATTTGTAATTAAAATTTGTAGTTTTGAATAAATTCAGAGAAATAATTGCGGTTTGCAGTTTAAATTGCAGAGAAATAATTTTGACAAATGGAAAATCGCAAACATTTCTTTGTGATTTCGATTTTAGCTTCAAATATCCTTTTTTTTAAATTTGGCCTTTAAATGGTTTTTTCTTTCTCAATACAAACACTCTCTTTCGTTTGTCTTTTAGACGGCAAGTTCTTGAAGTATGGAATTTTAGAGTAGTCGGCTTGGCTGGTAGACATTTTTGTAGAAATTGTAGACAAATTTTGTTACGAAAAAATTTATTGCTAATAATCAAATTGTTTAACTATTATTTATAAGCGTGATCGTGTGTCTCCTTCTTTTACTCGCCAAATGAAAAGAGAGTAAGTAACTATCGAGTGAGATAAATTATTTCGTAATGCGTACCTCGTTTTTTTCTAAAACATATACAAAGTTTATTCACATTATTTCTGAAAGTGATACAGTCGATAATTTGAGTCCAATTGGAAAAAGGAGTAATCTTGTTGGTAAAACGATTAGAAAAACCATAAAATCCATTAATTCCATAAAATCCACCGTAAAATCCATTAGAAAAACGGAAAATTCTATTTTTAAAGTGAGTATAAATTGAAATGAAAAGGTGAGTTGCACGATTAGACTCTAAAAATTGACTATTTTTAATATTGCACTAAGGGTGTGATTTTTAAATATATTATAGATAAAAAAAATATTGGCACCTTCAAACTAATTTTCTTATCAGTAAAAAAAAAAGAAAAATTTGAATTCGATTTTTTTTTCTGATTTCATTTTATCATTATTGAAAAATTTATAATAAGTTTATTTGATATAAACATAATAATTGTTAAATGGATGGCATAATAATAAAGTTATCAACTTTTTTTTTAGTAATTTTTTTTTTCATTAATATACCCAATAAAAATTTCTTATATTACCAATCAAAAGTCTAGCATAATGTCTACTTATAGTGATAACAATACCATTTTGTAATTTAGTTGAATTAGAACTCTTTGATAGAAAACACAAATACAAAACAAAAAAAAAAATTTAATTTAAAATTTAATATTTAATAAAGTTTTAATTATATTTTTATTAATTTTTTAATGAAATATCAAACAATTTAATAATAAAAAATATTTATTAAAATTAAAAATATGGAAGCTGGTTCATTTAGAAAACCAGGATTTTCAATTAATGAAATTTTAAATGTAGAATTTTCAGATACAGAATCAAAAAATCTAAATCAAAATTTCAATAATAATAATATTAAAAATGAAAGTGAATTAAAACTAAATAAATATGAAAATTATATTGAAAATAATTATGAAAAATATTTTAATGAAAGTGGAATGAATATGAAAAATTTTAGTGAAATGAATTTAATTAATGAAAATTTGTATCCTCATGTTGCATATTATTATCATCATCAACATCAACCAACAACATTTATTGAATCATCACCGCCGGTATTAACACCAAGTGCAATGTTACCAATTTATGTCGATAAATGTAATAATACCATTAATACAGGTAAAATATATTTAAGTTTAGTTTTACAGTTATGTAGTTTTTTACATTTCATATACTGAAAATCAATTAAATCAAAAATAAATCGCAAGACAAGCCACAATTTGAATCTAATATTTTTTAGACTACAAAAACTTTAAGAAAATTCATATTATTGCAGCTATGCATTATACGAAACTTTTTTTACATTTGACCTGTTTTTTTAACAACTGTTTCAAAATTTTACTCCAATTTAATTTTCCAGAATTTTACTTCAACCTAATTGCCATTAATGATATACATGATAATATTTCTATAGTTATAATTATTATCAGTAAAAGAGTATAGGCCCGGGAATTTTCTTTGGATGTTATAAATTCTCAAAATATTTTTGGAGCAAATTTTAATCGAATTGTGTTATTTTTGTCTGAAATTATACTAAAAGCCATATTTTGATAATTCTATTTACAAAAATGGACATGTAAAATTGGAGATTAGCACCATAAAAAATATTTCAGCAAAAAATTCAAAATCAGAGCAGTTGCATTTTGTAGTTTTGCCCGCCGATTGATAATTTTCGTGCTAAAGTTTAAATTTTAGGAAAAAAACTTTCTTATAAAATGCTGTTTATTTATTAATTATTTATTTATTTAGTCATACAAAATAATGTACACATAAAATTTAATATCTTTTAATCATATATACAATGCTACATATATGCTTGTATATATGATACTAGACCATATTAACATAATATGATATAAAAACTAAAATAAAAAATATAAAATAGGAAAAGCAAAAGCAATCCAACGTATTGTTGGAGTTGCTTTTGCTTTTCCTATTTTATATTTAAAAAAGTATAAGTTGTTATACAATATTAATAAATATTATATAAGTAATTTTCATATATTCTCATAATATTCGATTTTAAAAACTAAGAAAAATAAACAGTAAGATTTTAATAAACTTAAATATTTTTATAAAGAAAAAACTACGGCAGGCTAGTCACCTACCTAGTTTAAACTCTATGACGCTATGAGCATGTTATTATGCATTAGCGCTATGCTTCCCCTAGGAGTGAACAAGAAAAAAAAAAAACCCTCTTGAAGAATCTTCTGCTAGTTGCCATGTAATTAACTAAAACAAAACATTACCATTAGCCAGTTTTAGAAATTAGTAAAACATGAAATGCAAAAATGCTCTATAATATGATTTTGATGCAAACCTCAGTCCCCTGTTCTTCAAATTCTAACTAAACTAAAATGTTTTATTTTCTAAATTATTTTATTATTTATATAATATTAAATTTTCTATAAAATTTTAAATTCCATAATAAAGTTTTCAGTAAACTTCGTACGAAATACTCAAAGTGATTCACATTAATTTAGTTATTATACATGAAATTATTGTCACCCAACGGGAAAACATGACAAGGATTATACGAGTATACGTACATAATTTTTCTAAGTATTCCTTAAGGATATTAATTACGTTATTATGATTTTCTAAAACAGTTATAATTTTCGACATATAGAGAGTATGATTATTAAAAAATAACTGTGTATATAAATTTTTACACTTTATAAGAAATTGTTCGCAATACAAAATATTTTTAAATACAAACTTTAATTTTTCAAAAAAAAAAAAAACAAATTACATTGCTTGTCAATAACATACAAATGTGCATTTAATAAAATGAATATTCTTGAATGTAACTTTCTCAAAAAAAAAAAAAATTAAAATCTAAATCAAATAAAATTTTAGAAAAGCATGTTAGATAAGGGTAAAAGTAATACCAGTGGCACCAAATAATTCCGGTTAGAAGATTCCTAACCGAATTTTCAATAAACTTATTTACTTACACACTTACATTTACATACATTTATTGATCTGAAATATAGAGGATCAATGTGGCGCCAAACAATGTTTCTTTATTTACCTTTTATACCTTTTCTACTTTATAACTTTCTAGGTTTGTTTATACAGAGTAATTTTTTATCTATGTTTACATAGTGTAATAATTCGTATTACGCGTTCAATATATAAACAAAATGCATTTTTAATATTTCAAAAAAATTTACACACTTTCATTATCCTTGTTTGACTTTAAATAATTTGAATTATTTTATATCACTTTCTATATGATGTTTGAAGTAAACCGCGCATTAAAGATTATTCGTTCTTTCATAAGTATTTCTTAAATGTTCATAAATTAGAACGACATTGATTGATTGAATCAAAAATTTATGTGAACACAAAACTGTATCTCATATGTATACCAATTAGATTATAAGCCATACTTTCAGCAATCACGGCACACAAATTTATGCTAATATTATGCTAATTAGTTTTTTTGCATAAGAAAAAGAAAATTTGCGAAATATGTATGTCTGTGTTTAACAAATTTAAAATTTTCTAAAAGTGAGAACCTGAAATGTCAAATTGTATTTCAACTAGCTCTCCTCTTTCTACCCCTTGATTTTTCCAGCAAATTTTAAAAAACAAGTTGTAGAAGTCTAGGATTTTTTTAATAGTTTTTAGAAATTTAAAAATGGTTTATTTTGTTCCAACAAAATTTTTTCTACTTCCCTCCTCTTCCGATTGTTAATAATGCAATTCTTCAAAGCGAAATTTCAATTTTCGAACTCTTATACGAAAACACATGTTTTTTTCAAAGTTTCAGAAAAGCAACAAGCATATTATCGGGAAAACGGTCTTGCTTTCGAAATAGACAATATAATTTTCACAAAAATATAATTTCGCCTTATTAAACGATGAAATCAACGATTATATCAAAGTTTAATTTTTACTCTTCCCGAAAAGTTTGTTGCATTACTGGCGTTCCATTTACATCTTCATGAACTGCTTAGTTTGTAAATAGAGCGGTTTATTCGATATAAGTAAAACATAACCTTCATTTTTTTGGCATATCCATTTTTTTTTCATATAACTTTTTTCTTATTCTTCATATGGTTCTTCAATTTATTAAAAAAAGGCATTTCAAATATTACAATTAAATGATAAAATATCTCTGAAAACACACGGTGATCCATCTGTTGTAAATAAAAATCAAAATGCGCATCCACCGGAAAACGTAAATAACGTATAATTGCACAAATCAATCACGCATTTGCCTGGGATGATGTACTTGTGCACAGTGTTTGCTGCTCATGAGTAATTTGAAGACGTAAATAGAACGAAAGGTTTGAGAATAATATAAGTAGAAGGTTTAGTGGTCAAATCTATTTTCAATTGGTCAAGGAAAAGGTACTTTACTTATTTACCTTTTTCTTTGCGCTTTAAACAAAAAATCAACTTTTTCTCCTATGCAATCTGCTCGCTCACCTTAGGATTACAAATTTTTTGTGTTGTGATTTATTGATGTATTTTTCTCTGAATTTAGAGCAATTGTGTTTTTTTACTTTAAGTACTTTTTCTAATATGTATGCAATATTAAAATATAGAAGATATATATTGTCTATACTATAGTAGGCGTCCTCTATGATATAGATCATATAAATATGTCTTCTATAGTGTAGATTACTACAGAAGATTGTTCATAAATGTTTTGACTCTTGATACAATAGTAGTTTTGCAAATATTTTGATTAATTGATTAAAAAATATGTTAAAAGTTATTGATTTAATATAGGGCTTATAAAGTTTCGCAAAATTACAGAATCCCAATTTCATATAAAAAATTTTGTTTTTAAACTACAAATTATATAAAATACAGTGCATTTAGCGACGGCACTACGTAATATGTATATAAATTTTGTACCCAATTTTTATGCATCAGTGAGTAATTATTAATACATTACTATAAATGTTTGTATATATCGAAATTTGGCATTCAAAATCGTTCAAATTCTCCTATACTTAAGAGGAAAGAAAATCCCCTTTGTTTTCTGAATAAAAACAACTGTTTTTCTAAACTTTTCAGAGATAGCATAGAAAATTTAGTACAAATGATTTATGAATATAATGTTGTAAGATTATATTTAATGTTAAAATATAAATCTATATTGTCAAAGTGAAGTGTTTTAAATGCTAACACAAAATCTAATTATTTATTTTTTACCAAATTACCCCAATTACTATTATTGCAATTGAAAAGCTTAAATTTGTTGTCTCTTATCTGTTAACTTTCCAGATTTTATTATTTTATTTTAATAAATCGTTATTATTCTAATATAATAATTTTCTTTGACGTAACAAGTAATAAATGACTAATCAAAGAGCATTAATAGCAACTTGTTATATATTCGTAGTTATCAAAAAAAGACTACTAACACTTTTAACTAATTGGCCTTACCTCAATAGAATATGCTTCGTTTGAATATATTCAATGAATTTGTTTAAGAATGTTAATATGAAAATTTCCCAAAAGCCGACGGAGCACAATCGAAAAATGCATATAATATAAAAATTAATTAGACTGAGTGTAGATAAAATAAAAACGGCGACGTTTAGGAGATTTCAAGTTTGATTTTCCTCATCTGATGTAAAGATATTTGAATAGTTTATCATTGTAATAAGGTAATAATAATATTATTGCTAATTAAATGGATTTACGATAAAATCAAGTTATTGTACAGAGAAGTAAAGAAAAATATCAAGAGTTTATAGGGAAACCTTTTATCCCTGCACGTTCTAAAAATTTTTAAACTGTTGAAAAAATTCCAAAATATTGTTTCTCCACTATATTCATTGTAAAGAAAAGTCATTTATCAAATATTGTATATTTTAGTTAATATAAAGTAATAAGGAAATAAATGAGAAAATTGTAGCGTTTTCATTAATTACAAAATATTTTAAATTTTTTTGTTACAATGAATAGAGGGTTTCTCCGTTATCTCTCGATATGTAAAAGAAAAAATACTGTGTTTCATATTTTGATAAGCAGACAGAAGATTCGAAAAATATGTTTAATGGAATGGTTGATGTAAAAAGAGTTAAACTGTTTAAACCCATGCTTGAGTAAAAAGTTAAGGTGCTGGTGAAAAATGCAGTGGAAATAAAATGGAACACTTCTAATATTATTAAATTGGGCTAGCATACAAAGAAAATTAAGTATTTGTAATGAAGTATGAATTTGTAATCATTTTCAATATTGAAAATGAGTCGTAAATGAGCCTAAGAGTCATTTTCAATATGGTGTTTATTATTTTACTTATGAAATTAATAAAGAAAATTCAATTTACTAAATGGGCTGAATAGTCATACATAATTACGTAAGGGCACTATCAAAATTACTATTTCTTGCTTGCCCTGTCCATACAAATTATGTTCTTTATTTGTTACAAAAAAATAAAATTTTATATTAATTATAATACACCTTCAACAAGCCTGCATAAAAATTTGATTTTTAAACAATGTAAAATTTCTCATCAATTTTAAAATTCAAGAACATTGAACCAAAACAAAAATCCAAAAAAAATAGAGCCAAAATTTAACATCAAATTATTTCATCAAATATTTCTTCTTTTTCTTTTAAAAAATTGGGAAATCATCTTAAATTTAAAATTTTTCATTTTTCACGATCAAATCATTCTATTTCACGACTGACATCAAAATATATAAAACTTTTTTTATAGTTCTATATAAAAATTTTGATTTTTTTTTCTTTATTTTAATTTTTTTCTTTTATATAAATTTTAGGTTATCCTATAACATTACCAAATCCATATACAACAACATCATTTCATCCATTCTTTTTACCAACATCAATTGCAAATACAAAAAGAAAAGGCGGCCAAATACGTTTTACAACACAACAGACAAAAAGTCTAGAAAATCAATTCAATAATAATCAATATTTATCGGCTCATGATAGAAAACAGTTGGCGATTAAATTAAATTTAAGTGATAGACAAGTAAAAACTTGGTTTCAAAATAGACGTGCCAAATGGAGACGTACAAATAATATTGGTTCTGAATCAAGATATCATCCAAATCAAGTACAAAATCAATATAGTAAAAATAATAATATAAAATTGAATTGTATTGAAAGTGATAATAAAGATACAGATTAAAAAGAAGAAATTATTATTATTCATGTATCAACAACAACAACCAACAAACAAACCTCCTAGAGCATTTCACTCAAAAGAATTGGTTCGCACAAGGCAAAAAAAAAAGAAATCATTCGCAATTCAATTAAAATTCAATTTTAATCATCAATAAAAATTTTTAATTTGTGGAATAATAAAGTGAAGAATAAAATAAAAGAAGCAGCAACACAAAAATATGTAACTGATTCAAAATGATGCGAACCTAAAAGAGGAGTTTTTTTTCTAAAAGGAAGCTCAATAAAAAAAAAAATTATGAAGATAAGACTGATTAATGATTAAAACGTTCCAGCAATTAATTTAATTTTTTCATGTACAATGCATAAATACGTCTATGGTCATATATATTGCGTATATTGATAATATGTTAAGTAGAAAAGAGAAGACCCATTAAAAATTAAATTGAATGAAAGTTATTTTTACAATAAAACGATTGAAAAGGTTATTTACTCTATATATATAAAATTAATTTTAATTTATTATTAATTAATTAAAAAATGTTTGTGAACTCATAGTGTAATTGTTTCGAAAAGAACTTAAAATTAAGTTTTTATGTATAGTACCTATTATAGAATTAATTTAATTTTTAATTTGTTCAAATTATAAAATTTGTAAAAAGTTGGCTCTAAATTTATAGTTAATAAATATTTTATAAAAATAATTAAAAAAATATTATTTTGTTTAGAAGTGTTAAAATAAAATATTCAGATTATATTTGTGAAAATAATTACTTTAGTTATTCTTAATTTTTTATTACAAAAAACAAAGATTTGGAAGTTCATTCAAACAATAGGAATTTCAAGCAATACAATTTCATTCAAAAATTTGTAGGAAATTGTAAGATTAGTAAATTTTGCCCATCTCGTTTTTCGTAACAAATTTATTCTTAATAACTTATCTAGCCTAAAATATGCATAAAATCATTAAATAACTTTAATTTTTGATATATAAAATTTATTTTATCGTATGTTGTTAAAAATTATAGAAATTTCATTCAAAAATTTTAATTGACATCATTCCCGACTGACTTTGTACAGGTCACTATAAATCTAAAATTGAAATAAAAGTACATATAACATACTGAAATATGAAAAGAAATCAAATGTACTCTCAGTAAGCTAAAATTACGATATCACATTAGCTATTAAAATTGAGATAACTCATTTCCTGTATAATTAATATTTATAATTTTTAAGTTATAATTACAATTTAAATCATTCCTCATAACATTCAAAACTTTGTTTTCTTCAAACTATATTATTATATATTTTTACCTATATTAAGTTAAAATATCAACATAATATATGTAGAATCATATTAGCCTAATAAAACTTAAGTTGAATTTCCTTGTCTGCCAATTGCGGGTAACGATTGTTTTTTAATAGTTCAATATCCACTTAACATTAAGCGCCATAACCATTTTTTTATGTCATGCACACAAAAAAATATAACAGAATATAACATAAATTAAGTAGAGAGGTACCTACATAAAAATTTTACATTGTGTTTGTGTGGTACAAGAAAATTCAATTTGGTCTGAAAACTGTCACTCAAAATTTGCGAACAAGAAAATCTATGTAGATTAAATTAAAAATATTCAATAAAAATTACAAACTTATTGAAATATGTCATTTATTTCAACTGAGAGATGAGCTATTACTCATGCCACTTAAATTATCTATTATTCTTGTATTTATTAGTAAAAATTACAATTATAAGTGACACATATGCAAGTATATGTACAAAAAATTTGAAGTATGTATCAACCATAATACGACATTAAATTGTAGATCTCGTAACGCATCAGTTACAATTTTAGATAAAAATTTCAATTTGCTTCCATATATGTTATTTATATGATAATAGAATATTTTCTATTGATTTTTTCGAATAGATAAAAATTATTATATAACGTATACTTTTGTGCATACATATATACATACACACAATTTAAATTCTGCTAGGTTTAATTTTGAACCGGAATTATTCTAACATAAAATTTTAATTTACATATCATTATAAAATTGATTTTTTTTTTTATTTTTATACTAGAATACTAGATCATAGACATCATTTTAATTAAATTTCTGTTAGACATTACATATGGTAGACCAATATATGAAATAGATTAAATTGTGAATTAAAGCTCTAAATAGAATCCACAATTGTAATTAAAAAAAAGTCATTGTTGTGTATTTTACATCTGTTTTTGTATACATTTCAATGTGTGTTTGTGTATGTGAATATGTACATTGCATACTCGCGTATTTAAAATGTTCTTTTTCATATAATAAATATGGATTATTATTGAAAGATAATCCAAAATATTATATTACTCTTTTTACGTATAACATGTACCTACATACATACAAAAACTTTTATTGTTAAGCAAAAATTACGTACATAGCCTACATATGTACCTACACACATATATTGTATTTTTGCATAATAAAATTGTCTCATCTAAAATTTATTTTTTGTAGATAAGTACATACATACATACATACATACACATTTATAGTTTATATAATGTAAAAACAAAAATATGAAAAAAATAACTTAAAAGTTACCCATACTAGAACAAAAAATTACACAATTAGCTTAAATTTCATCAAATGGCTTAAGGTTCTGCAATGGTTCAGTAGTTCAAGATTAAAATGATTGCCTTTTTAAGTAACCCGCGCTATACCACCGTACATCTATAGAAATACTTGCAATTAGTTACATGAACACATCATTGTATGGTTTCTTATCCGTAAGGGATAGAATTACACATTATGTATGTACATGTTTGTGTGCATAGAAAAGTTTCTTTTATCTATATAGTACCTTTACAATATGTGTACGTATATGGAGTAAATTTTAATAATTTATTTTTCATTTTCTACTTAGCTTTTCCGGAGACCTACTTTGATTAATTTTACAAAATGAATAAAAATAAATTAAAGGAAGTTTTTGTTTCTTCATTTTTTATTTCTTTTTTGTTCCCTTGTGTCTCCAATGAATCGCGATCCGAATTTATTTTCTAGGTCTTGCAATTATATACTAACACTAATACGATAACAGTTAATCATATTTATTTGATTCTTCACTGTAGAAAAAAAAATTAAAAAAAAAATAATAGGAAAAAAAGGGCATAAAAAACTATCCGTTCAAGTATCTACTTAGGTAGGCTTCAGTAGCTTTTCCTGTAAAGCTGTAATAGAAAGTTTTTAATAATTTAATTGTAGGTAAATATGTATGTATAGAAGCATTAACAACGATGTAAGTATGTATGAATATTTCAAAATGTAATCAAGTATAGAAAAAAAAAACCGAGAAGATTTATTTAAAAAATACCAAAATAAAAAAAAATAAATATTAATTACAATTTTCCAATTTTTTTTTCTTTATACATTAAGTATATATAACATATGGTAGGTGTAGTTACAAAAGAGATACCAATAAAGCAGAGTTTAAAAAAATGTTATATGATAGATATACAAAAGTTTCATGCGATTTTAGTAAAAATCATTTGTCCCCGGTCCCGGTCTAACCCGATACAGGCCCCGGTTCTCACCCATTCGGTGCCCTGCACGGTTCCTAAGTAAAGTATTAGGAGAATTGAAAAAATTTTTAATATTTAAAATTTAGTATTTCTTTTAGGTTTTCAAAGCCGCTCCTGTTTTGTGGCGCGCAATGAAAATGCTTATTTTGAGAATGTGGTAGATCTGGCTGGCGCTCTGCTCTGTATATTATAAATGAGTCTTTGTTAATCTTAATTAAAAATTTATAACATACAATTTTAAATATACGTATTGTAAATTGTGTATTGTTTTTATTTATTAAAAAGAAAATTTAAAATTAAATTTTAATTTATTCGCACAAAACTTAAATAAAAACCATGCTGCAGAATAATTTTACTATAAAATATTCAGTAAAAATATTAATACTAGTAGTATAAACTACATACATATTTCACATATAAATAAATTTATGAGTGCATACATAATTCAATTGGACCTGTAGAAAATTAAAACATTTTAAGATTATGTGATTCGAAAAAACATATTCAGCTTCTCTCTAAATTTATATTAATCGTCCTTGTATAATACAGGCGATTTCCCATGCATACAATCTGATTATCAAATCTTTGACATGCTGGAAAACGGCTATAATACTTGTTTTTTTTTTTTTTTCCTTCTTCACTCCTATAGGAGGAGTATAGGGCTAGTGCATGATATCTATGATGCTCTAGTTTCTATAGTCATAGAGAGTTAGCTAGGTAGGTGACTAGTCTACCGTATAATATTAACAATAATACTTGAATAATAATACTAGAACAATAACTTGTACTGGCTAGAATACTTGTACTAAATAATTTATTTCCGCAAACTAATAATTTAAAAGCTTTCAAATTAATATTCTTGCCCTATACACGTCCTTGACTTATGTATGTTTTGAAAAAATTTTTATTTACAGATTCCATACAAAAAATTTTAAGTTTTATATTATAGTAATGATGGCAACCTTTAGTCAATATGAAGAAACACATTATAATTGCTAAATTGCACCGTAACAGTTGGAAAAGGTTAAATTGTACCTTAAAAGGTAAGTATAAAAATCTCATTTTTTTACATTGTTTTGTTTTCTTTTGTTGTAAAAAAGACAAAAAAACATTTTTTGTCCAAAAAAAATTTTCTATTTTTGTTATTATTATTATTTATTATTATTTTTACTATGTCAGTCAGTCATTCTTAATTTTTTAACGCTTTAAGTGCAGAAAACACTATTAAAATTCATTTGGTATAAAGACAAAAAAAAAGAAGAGAGAAATAGGAAAGGAACAAATTTATTCGTACTTTCAATTACCCATACAGTTTAAATAACTTGTTTATTTTAATTTTTAAAAATTATATTATATTAATTAAATTTTAAATTATTTACGATAAGAATTAAATTTTTAAAGAATTCATTTGTCTTGCTGTTGAAAAATTTAAGTATGATTAAAATTAATTATGGTTAAATTATTCGATTAAATTCTTCTTAAGAATAATTTTTATGGAATCTTTAAAACAATATTGTTTTGGCATAGAAGCTTAAATTTGAAGTAAATGTTAAGAATAATTTGATGAAATGAAGAACAAGTTTTGTAATTTTGCTGTACTCATACAATCTGAATTTAATCAAAAAATTATACATAAAATCGGAAATATGTTACAGAATTTTTAACATTTTCTTAATTAAAATTTTAACATAACCTGGATGTAGTACAAAAAAGGTTAAAAAAAAATTTTTGAAAGGGATCAATTTAAGTTTTTTATAAAAGCACGTTGGAAAATTTTTGCTATGCTATGCTTAAAGTTCTGAAACATTTTTGAAGTTTTTTAAATAAATAGTGCAAGAATATTTTAAGTTAAATTAAAATATTTTAAGATTATACATAGGAAAATGTAGAATATTGAGGATACCAGATTTTTAAGATCTAACTAACAACTTTAAGTGCATGTCCAAACTATCGAAAATCTCTTAATAAAAACTAGTTTATTCAATTTAAAATGATTGAAAAAAATCTGTTTAATGTCGTATGTAAGAAAAATATGGCCTGTTTAAGAAAAATATGGCCATACACAAGCAAAATAGAATATTACCAATAAAAATGACAGTAATAGATAAAATCAAAAGTACTTTCTATAGTTTCTATAAACATCAATATACAAATTGCACTTTATCAATTTATAAAATTCATAAAAAATTTATCAATGAAAACAGAACTTTATTGTGAGATATAAAATATAGTTTTATATTGTGATTGCCTCATCTCTTTTGGAATTCTTTTAATACTATGCATTATATTCAAAATAAATTTCTTATATAATTCTCCCTCTATACCGACAAATTTACAATATTATTTTCCTTATAATAAAAGAAAATTTCTATATCAACTTATGGTAACAAATACATTATGATATTGGTTATAAATTATTTAAATATCTTAAATACATATGTACATAATTTACACTACAATCTAAATAGAGTATGAAGAGAATAAAAAAACAACAAGAAAACAATATTCTCAAAGTGGGCGGACAGACTTTTAAAAAGTAAATATAGAGCATGTTTTAATTAAACACATATGATATTGCGTCGTTTTATGATTCTCGTTTTTTAATCATATGACGAAAGCTATGACGTGAATTACATACCGCTAAATCAACTCTAAATGACATTAACATGTCTATATATATAAATATGTAGCCGTACATAATATAAATATATATGTATGATGTAAACTGATATAGGGGTATTCATAGATCTACAAAGTACATACATATTTATATATATAGAGTTTAATAGAGTTTATATTATTCAAAGTTAGGTCATTGCGTGATAAATATTACAAAAGCTTTTTATGTTTTGTTTTCATTTTTTTTTCACTATTACACTATTTAAAAGTATCTGAACACTACATACCTGTACTAGGTATAATAATAACAATAGCAGTAACAAAAAAAATACAAAAAAAAAATCTGTTTAAATATAAGTAGAAAAAAATTAAATGGAATTTGAATTTCATTCCAAAGTATCCAGGGTTTTCGTGTAGTTTTTCCATTTCTTTTTTTTCTACGTAGCTTTTATATAATGGCGAATTAATTTTTGCCTCTATAACAAAGTAATCGTCATATACATCACATAGAATACATGAATGTAAGAATGAATGTTTGTATGTAAATAAAAATGTTATAAATCAGCGTAGGATACACTCAAAAAATTAATGAGAAAAGTTAGATATAGAGGGCTTATAATGAAAATCCTCTATTCAAGATGAGAAAAATTTTAAATATTTTACAATTAATAGAAAAAACGTATATCAAATTTAGTACAAAACGTATTATCAGTGGGATTATTTTAAAATTTCCGTGAAATGTAAGATAGAGGGTATTTCTAATAAGCCCTTGTTATGCAAACTATTTATTCGCACCGTAGAAAATTGCTTATTCTTTAACAAATAAATTTCTTTACTTCTTTAGCAAACAAAACATAACAGACTGTTAACGTCTTAAAACAAAAATGTAAAGAAAGATCTTCAGTCTTTCTCTTAATGAATTCAACAATTTAATTTATTTTTAATTAAAAATAATAAGCGCCGTGAATTGGCTCTCAAAAAAATAATCTCTATATCAATATGGAATTAATATACAGAGCAATAAAATTAATCAAGAACAATATAGTTTTAAATAGTTTTGCTTTAATTGTCCTAGATACAAGCTACTATTGTATTTGTAATAACTAAATTTTACAAAATTTATCTAATCAAACATAATAATCGGGAATTTTTTTTAATGTTACAATTTTATATGCACTTCCACAAAACTTCAAATATTTTATCAAATTTACTATAGGTTTTCGTTTAATGAGAGCGTATAATAAATAAATTAGTTTGTATTTTATCTATATGTATTTAATTATTTAAAAACAAATTCAAATAGGTTTCAGTAGTTCGCAGTGAATTTATAGTTAATAATTCATTATTCAAATGTGTCTACATACACGTTAAAAAGTAAATTCAATAAAATGCGCGTTAAATTCTCTTGCATACTACGACAGATGTCTACAAACAAATGTGATGTAAAACAAATGTCACGTTTGAAAAAATAAATGCCACGTAATTAATAATTACAATTGTCAGTCATAATAGAAATTTAAAAGTTTTGTAGATCTTAATATAGATTAAAAAGCTGAAAGAGCCAAATAACACAGATTTTCATAAATTGCAAAACAATGACTACAAATCGTAATATACTGCAAAAACATAGCGTTTTGAATATGCAAATGCAATATATTTTTAACTATTCTATTAAATCAACACAGTTCATATGATTTAAAGCGCGCTACTCTTAATAATTTCACTATTTCGTAACAATTTAGCAGGGTTTATAAACAAACTAAATTAATAACATTGTGTTTATAACCATTAGTACAGCGAATTTTTCATTTTATGTCGCGATTGAGTTTAATTACAAATTTTTTTGCTTACCAGCCTAATCGTGTATCTCGGTTTTTTTACTCACTTTTTATTCACTTTCAAATCGGAATTTTCCGTTTCTCTAATGGGTATTTAACTTTCCCAATAAGATTACTAATTTTTTCAAAATTGGATTTTTGTATTTAAATTATCGACTGAACGTCTCACCTTCAAAAACAAAGTGAATAAATTTGGTATACATTTTAAATTTTGTATAATTCTTCTCGTCCGAAAATTGCATTATACATAATAATTACTCACCTTCTTATCACTTGGCGAGTTAAATAGCGAAATAAACGATCAGGCCGTAATTTTCATAAAAATTATTGAAATTAAAAAGCAATAAAATTTGTTTTTTTAAATGCTGTCGTGAAACAACAAAGTGGTAAATAAATTCATGTGTAATATGTTTTTTAATTTTTCTATTTATAATATGTTTTCAACACCTGAACAAAAAATTAATAATTAAATTTTTAAAATAGTAATGAATCTTCTTTATTTTCAAACATCTATTTCCTATTATTTTTGTTGCTTTGGTTTTAATTATGTAATGTAAGAATGTTTGTATATAGATTTTTATATTTATTTTTAATTATTTAAAATAAATTTATAAATTTAAAAAATTTGACATTTTTATGTTGTTTTCTGATAGTTATTAAGCTATTTAATATAACACTGATTTTATACAGAGCTTTTAATTAATTAATAATAATTTATAGGTCAAGTTGTTTCTGCGTTTTGGTGAGCGCGACAAGTAGGAACAAATAAAATACAAATTTTATGAGACCTGGTACGATTTTTGTTTTGTTTAATTTTTGTTTAATATTTTTGTTTAATATTTTTATTTTTCCAAAGTTAAAAAAAAAAATTAATAAAATTTATGAATGAAATTATGTAAATATTTGAAATAATTAAATTGGAATTATCACAATACCATAAAAAATGTTTAATAACTATAAAGAGTAAAGTAAGGTTTAAGTTTGTTTACAAATTTTGTAAGGTTTAAGTTTGTTTACAAATTACTTATACATACATATTGTACGTTAATTTTATTAAAAAATTACTACAAGGTTTTTAAATTGTGCATTTAGCAAATTTTATTGTTCAAAACCAGTTTATGATTTCAATTCTCGTTATGATATTTAAAAAATAGTTTTTATTTGAAGTTAAAGGCCGATTGAGCGTAAGCACGAGATTTAATATCTTTCAAATTTAGTATGATTTTTAAGACTCTTGTTTTTTTGCAATAAAATACTAAAGTAAGAAATAAGACTATTGCAAGGAAAGTAAAGATTTTTGGCTAAAAGTTAATTGCTTTATCAAAATAAAACAGCAGTTTGGTTGTATAGTAAATGAGTGAGTTTAATGAGTATAGTTAAAACTATTATAGTAGCATATATTGTGGTTTATTAGTTGGTATAGTTATTATTAGATGAGTAAGTTATCAGTATTTTGATACCGTTTTGTCAAAAATATTTAACTTTTAAAAATTTGCTAAAAATTTGCAATAATTTCAAAAATATTTTATTATAAAGTAAGGAATTTTATCAATATACGGTTAAACCTATCAAAGTTCGACCTAATGAGAGGCTAAGACGTGCTAAATGCAAAAAACATAAAAATTCTGTAGAAAATTTAGAAAAATTTAGACATTTTTCAACATTTTTAGCTTTTCAATGCCGATATTGATTCCGTTTTTTTCAAAAATATTATTTTTTTGATGAAGTGGAAAAAAGCCTATTTAAAACCGCGAAATTTTTAAAATAGAAAAAAGATTGCCATCATTCTTTCAATTCATTAACCAAGGGAGAAAAGTGTAAAGGTCAGGGAATTTAGAAAATTTGCAGTGCTATACTCTACAAAACTTGTCTATCTTGTAAACCTTTCTAAGTTGTAAAAAAAACTTCAATCACTTGTGATTGCACCTCTAACTGCAGTTAAATGTAAGGCTCTCTCCCGGTAATCATAGAAGAGTTTTAACCACTTATATAAACACTATAATTTTATTTTATACTTCAACTTCAAAATTTTCTGAGTGAAATAATATTATTATAGTTTTTTTTTTTTATAAAATATAACATACATATATAAAGAACACAGTTATGCTTCACCAGCATAAATTTAATAATATTATTGTAACATTTATAGGTACGTACCTATTACGCTTTTTTTTATTATAATTGTAGGAATATTATTACATTATGTACATTCATACTTATATATAAAATTTGATATGCCGCTGAACTTTTTTGTATTTATATGATCGTTATTGTATACAGAAAAGAAATTAATTTCGCTTTTCATTTTATTTACTTTTCTCTATATATTTCTGTCTATTATATATCGGCATATTATGACTTATATACATGCATATATCTATATATGAATATTTAACATAAGTATACATAAGTATGAATATAATCATGTATAAAAATATTTTCTTTTCAATTTTCTTTTACATACTTTTTTGTACTATAATTTTTTGTTTATACTCTAAATTTTTTACTTACTTAATATTTGTATTTTTCTTTTTTTATTTCCTATAGTTTTACAATTATACTCGTATGTATATTGTGAATTTGTGGAAGACGTACTTAAAAAAAAATTCTTTAGTTATATTTTCTTATTTTCTCATTCTTTCAGATACTTCTTCATTTCTTTTCACTTCACTACACTATAGGTACACCATATATATATTTATACATGTACATATGTGCATATATAATTCAAAATTATACATATATAAAAAAGGCTTCTCAATTATAAACGAGCGATAGTCAATGGGGTATTTCATTATATCATATGTACATACACATTCATTCATATACCCACGTATACTCCATTTATACATACATAAATACCTACATACATACACATATTATATGTACTTACATATAATATATAATATCATTATCATTGTTAAATTCTATTATAATAGTAATGATTTTACCCTATAGTGGAGCAATCGCCAAATCTATCTTTTTTAAAATGTACTAAACAAAATATTCTCACTCATTCGTTGTACAGTATACGTAAATTTGTATGTACAAACATATTGATATAAAATTTATATCCATATAAATATAGTATGGTAGGTAAGGTTATTGTATTAACATATGTACCTACATACATACATATATTATTGTATTGTTTGTGGCGCTGTTGTGTTGTGTAGCGAAACAAGTTAAAAACAAAAAGTAATTTCCAAGTCCTCAGTATGAATTTATTGTTTGATTAAAATGGACGGATTTTAAATATTTGGATTTTTATTTTGATTTATATCTTCTTTTTTTTACTTAAAATTATAATAGGAGAGACTATAAAATTATTAAAACAAAATGTAAAATATAAAAACAATTATATTTTTAATTTTTCCATTTTTAATACAAAAAAAAAAATATTTTAAATTTTAAAATTTTCATTAAGAATATTGTGTTTAGAAAACAAAAAAATGAAAAAATGAAAAAAAAAATTAAATATTTTGCAGACCGTAAAAAATAAAGTAATAAAATAAAAAATAATAATAAAAAATAATAATAAAAATAAAATTAACACAAAATATTAAAAATAACATGCGGAAAGATTAAAAATGCAATCCACCTGTAATAATATTTACCTTATACCTTGAAATTAATTAGAATGAATTAAAAAAAAAAAATCGAAAACAAAAGAAAAAAAATTATAACTTTTCGAAATTCCCTCGATATCTAAATATGGAACATATGTAGGCTTATATAAAAAATAAATAATAAACAAATAATGAAAAGTTTGAATTAAAAAGCAAAAACAATTGAAAATTTTTATTTTTCTAATTTTTATCAGCACATGCAAAAATGTGATACATTTAAATTTTAAATACCTAAGGTGTATACTGCGAATATATTGTTATTTAACATAACATTAACATAACATTAACAGTTTGAGAAGAGAAATACAAAATCAACAATAATAATAAACTTACTCCATACGTTATACATACATGCATATGAAATTTTATGTTTGGGAGAAAAAATTAAAAAATTTGTTTAATCGATTATTATAAATTTGTTTATTTTGTTTTCAATAAAATAAAAAAAACCAACATACACAAACACAAATGTATTTATTATGTAAAAATGTACTTAAAATAAATGCATCTAATAAGAATATTGGAAAATTATTATATTCACGCGTACATATTATTTTTACCGAATTCTGACATTACAATAGAAAATTCGAATTTAAATCTGTATGATTTTATAAATGTTAAATTAGAAATTAAGTAGCATTAAAAGAAATAAAATTATTTAGGAAAAAAGTGAAAATTATTAAACAAAAAAATGTATAAAATGGCTTGACAAACAAAAAAGAGATAAAAAAATAATAATAATTTACAATAATCTTAAAATTTAATATGCGATATAATTTAAAAATATTTAAATTTTATTCTTAATTAATTATTAATAATTACTTAAGTGAAATTTTAAAAGGTTTCGTAATTAAAACTATGAAATCACATCTATTTTCGAATATAATAAAAACTAAAGCATAAAAAAATTAAATTATTTGAAGAAAATAATTGAATTGCTTATACATTTTGAAAAACCAAAAAAAAAGTAAAAAAAGAAAAAAAAAACAAAATAACAGAAAAATTATATTAAAAGAATGAATTTCGAAATAAATAAATTTTATTTACGAATATCATTGAAAAAATTTTTTATTATATTTTTACTTTGGTTTCTATCATCATCATCATCTTCAATTACAACAACAACAACAAATTTTTTTAAATCAACAACAATAGCCCATGGTCAAGAGATCTCACGACGAAGTAAGTACATGCATATATGTATATATACTTAGCATAAGAACCTATATATACTTAAGCATCATTATATACATATATGTAATCTGTATATGGGAGTAATGTATTATGTAGTTATACTATATATCAATGATTTATATATAATATTCATATACATATATAAGTACTTGGAAATTATAAAAGTACAGTTAAAAATTGACATACCAATAGAGAATTTACCTTTGTTTCATCTTTTTTTTTTGTTTTACTAATAAAGTCCCATTCATTGTTATAAAAGTCTTGTAAAAAATGTAATTTGTAAGTGTAATATTTTAAATTACTTTTAATTTATAATAATGTAAAACAGAAAATTTTAAGTAATATCGGATGAGTATATACAAAAAAATATAAATATAGTTATATATAAAGTCAAGTGATATCAAGTACCTACATATATATACATACATACTTATAGTTTTAGTAATTATTATTGTACTTGCCTTAAAGAATTTTTAATGTCAGTAATCTGATTTTAAATCTGAAATTTAAAGAAAATTAAAATAAGAAAAGCAAAATGAAAACTCCAAAAATTAAATTAAATTAGAGATCCGATTTAAATTGTCATGGTCTCAGATTAAATTTAAAATACTCTTATATTATTGCATGTATATACATATATATACATATATAAATTAAATTTTGTTCGGGTGCCTACATTGAATATCATGTAATATAAGGACTAATATATCTAAATTTTTTATATACACATATAATATATGTGTGTTTAAACATATATAGTTATAAATCATATAATGTGAATAAGACAAATCCACATCCGATTCCAAAAAAATATATTAAAAATTATGTACATACATACTCACGTAGTTACATTTTACATTAAAAATAAAAAAAATTACAAGAAAAAAAATATTGTTTTAAGGAAAGAATTGATATTGAAGTTCTTCTTCTTTTTTATTGTAAATAATTTCTTTTTGCTTTCTTCTTCTTCTTCTTCTTCTTATTTTGAATTTGTTCATTTCTTGTTGCTTGTGTTTTTTATTTTTGCATTGAATTACTTTACCCATAGGGCCAAAATGTGTAGGATTACCTTTTTTTTTTCTTTTTTTTTTTTATAAGATTGTGATATTCATTCCTCTTCTTTGTTTTTGTTCAAATTGTGCATCAATGTTCGACATAACAAATACCAGTTTCTTGTTTATTTAATACAGAATAATCTATATATACATATATACATATCTATTTATTTATACATGCAAATGTATGTACATGTATTTTAAGCGGTCATATAATATTATATTGTAAGTACAACTATAATCTTCTTATTGTAAAAAAAAATTAAATAAAACGAAATCGCGGTTTTTTCTTTTTCTTATTCTTATAATGTGATTTTTTTTTGTTTTTGATTTTTTTTTTATTAAATTTCAATATTGAAAGCAAATTTTATCATAAGAGTTATAAGATTTATTTACATATATACATGTATAATTAGTTCAAAATTTTTAAAATTAGAGTACAAAAGAAAATTCTTTTATAATTGCTTTTTACTTATATTTTTGCTATTTTGGCTAAATTACTATAATTTTGGATATAAATAAGCATTTTTTCCAAACGATACTGATTGATCGTAAACTTATAAATACATATGAAAATGTAAAATAGCATTTATTAAAATAAATTAAATTAATAGTAATGTTTGTATACAGGGTGTTTGTATATTAACTTGTACGCCAAACGTCAAATTTATATAAGCGAAAAACAATTTTCTATTTCTTTACATTCACATAAAAGACATCACTATGAGATTCAACATCTCATTGAAGAATTTAGGTCCTCAACATGACATCTTTAACTGTAAGCTTGAAATATTTTAATTCATTTTTAGGATCCAGAACTTTTCTTATAGTTTGTGTCAAAGCATTCTGTATTTTTCGTTGGATGATTCATATATTGTCACAAATAGTTCATTTTCTTTCTTAATCTGACTATGTCCTCACCATAGTCTATGTTATTCTGTGTTATAAAACTATTCTAAAAATTTTTCAATGCCATCAATTCTCAAACCCGTTAATTTTTAAAACATTATTATTACCCCTATAAGTATACTATTTGATTTTTAAAAAGTTTTAGTATTATTATGTATCTATGTATACTTTAAAATAAAAAATCTAAAATTAAAAATTAAAATAAAATTATCAGTGAAATGAATATAAAATTTGTGTTTGGATTTGAGCAAAAAACTCTGTTCATCCGTTTACACTATATGTATAATATAAGGCATACTTCTAGGGGTTCACAATCAGAATCAAAAGAAAAAGTAGTTAATATATATATAAATAGGTATATTACAAAAATCTGCCGATATTTCTCAAAAAGCAAATCTAATTGATAATAAAACCGGCATGAATATTTGTATGTGAAATAATGTAAACATGTAGTCTAAGTGAAGAATTCAATCCAAAATTATTTTAAATTTTGCGTTGCCCAAAAAAATTAAAAATTTTGAAGTGGAAAGAAATTTTAATTTTAATATTTTCTTGTTATTGTTATATTTATTAATTAACAATTTTTAAGATTTTTTCTTGCAAAATTTAGTAAACCAAAGTGCAGAAATTGATCATATAAAAAGGAAAGAAAGAAAATTTTTCCAAAAACTTGGAACCAATTATTAATAAAATACATCTTATATGTATACATATATACATACGTATGTATGTAAATGATTTTAAAAATTGTTTAATAAATTTTATTTATGGTAATTAGGAGCAACGTTTTGTGTTTAATATTCAAAATTATAAAAGTATAAAGTAAACAAAAACAAAGTGCGCCGTTTAAGAAAATTTCCTTACTATATTTTGTTAAAACGAAAGTTCAAATAAATATTTGTGATCTCTAGAATGTTAACTCAGCTGTTAATTAATTTAAAATTTATTAATATAACCAAGTCGCATAAATGTTTGTATTTGGACTTAGTGTTGCAAGTTACTGAAAATACAGTAGTGATGAAAATAAAAAATTGCTTTTGAAAGAAATTTTTTAAATATTTTTAATAATTACTTTTAGAAAAATTTAATGAAAACCAAACTTTTGATTTTTTTCATAATTCAGTCAAGGTTCATAATTTTAATTACTTACTTCTATAAGAAAAACATGTAGATTGTTCCATAATTTTCATTAAAAGAATTAATCATATGACTTTCAAATTTTATTTTAAAAAATTAAATGTTTTTTACCATATTGCCTCATTTCACATTGACATCAAAAAGGTAAATTTTCTTTCATCTATCAAAAATTTGAAAACAAAGTGATTTGATTATATTCAAGTGCTTATGTAAATTAAGATATTCACTTCAATCGATTGTAATTTTCTTGAGATCCCAAACTTTTTATTGATTTGAATTCATGTAAAATTCATTTAAAGAAAAATTATTTCCTACACAGTTTTAATAAAGCCATTAATGAGCTTGTACTTTTTAACTTGAAAAATGCTTCTTTTAATGATTATATGACAAGGCCATAACGTGCTGACATAATATCGGCAAAAAATCAATGTTTTCCTTCATAAATTTAATATGAAAATATATTTAATATCAATTTCGTTAAACTGTTCAGAGTAAATTCAAGAATAATTCGCAAAATTCAAAAATTTCAAGAACAACGCCTAATAAAAAAATTTTCATATTCTATCAAAAGACAAATGGTGACTACGCGACTATATGAAGCGAATTGTTTATTTTGCTTATGTAAAATTAAATAATGTGTTAAAATTTTGAACCAAAATATTAAAACCGCAACAAAAATGAAAAAAACGTTTAATATATATTTTAATATTGTAATAAAAGTATTGTAAGTTACTCAAATTTTTTTTTGTATGTGCTACTACATTAATTAATATCTCAAAGTTTTTTTTTAAATATATACATTACTTAATACGTCAAAATTAGTAGAGGCAATTAGGAGGATCAGGAACAATGAGGGAAGAGTTTTAATCAAAAATCGTAAATAAATCAACACGCTTATTATAAATTTTTATTGTATATGTATAGCTATATGTAAATGCAAACACAAATGTCAACCTCAAGTTTTGCAAAAAAGAAAAGGAAATGCATGTAAAGCATGGGATGTGGTTTTATTTTGTGTGCTTTATCCTTTAATATCTTAATATCATATTTAATTCCTATGTGTTGATTTTATATTTATAATTTATAGAGAATTAAATTATTTAATGCAAAAATTTGTCAAGTAACTTGATAAATTGCGATAAACATTTCCTTTTTTTAGGAAAACGATGAGAAAAAGAAAGAATTCAAAAACTCAATTAATTATGCGTTCAATTAAAATTAGTCTTGTTTATATACTTGCTAATTGATCTTCTAAAATCGAAATATAAGTGAAACATGGGAATTTTTCAGAATTTTTGCCAATGACTTTTCTTAACTATTTTCATTTACTAAGTTTTGAAAAGATTGTTACAAAGCGAGAATATAAAGTCTCCAGCATCTTATATTCTTAAAGTATGCTTAGATAATGCTTAAGCTTTAAGTAATAATATTTTTAAAGGAATAACAAATAGCTGGGACACAAAATATTATAGTACGTACAATATGTATAAGCTGTAGGGGATTATTTTGTACATCTTCTTATATCTCAATAAAAATAAATCAAATAAAGAAATTGTTTTAAATAAATTAACTGTGATATATGTATAAATTGATTGACATTATTTTCACTCCATAAATTATATAAGACACAACTCAATTCTAATTTCTACATAATAATAATCTTTTACATATACTCTTAAAGATTATCAGTAATAATGAAATATACATAGCGGAAGCTAACTAAAAATTAATTATATGAAAACTGAAAACATAAGAAAATTTTAATTTCTCTTATTTATGCCTACTCCCGCCTCTATAATGAAATTAATATGATTTTTACTCACCTTCGTAACACAAAAATGCTTTTCTTATTCTTGTTTTGTTCGCGCTATTTCGTTTCAATCGTTAAATTTTAAAAGCTTTTAAATTTTATAACAATAAATAATAATTTGATAACAATAGCAAATTAAAAAACCATAAATACCATGGGTAAATGGTTTGTTTGTATACGATAAAGAATTTTAAAAACAAATAAATGATTGCTGAAATATGAGTGTTTTTTTTTTTGTACGTTTTAACTGATTATTGCCAGTGGTGGTTGTATTCTCGTATTTCGAAAAAGAAAAACAAAATGACTGTATATAATCATATCATTTTAATCTCATTAAAAAGTAACAGTAAAATATTATAATAATATTATGTATTTTCTATTAATTTTCACAATATTCGCATGGTACATTTTGTTTTGACAGGAATTACGAAAAATAAAGTACATATTATTATAAATATATATAAATATATAATAATGGTGTTGATGATTGTTATATAATGATAGAAAGTCAAAAGTAACAAACACACGTTATGAAATAGAGATTAAAATTAAAAACAAATACATGCACAACATATTAAAGAGAAAAGATAAATCAATCTTTAAAAAGCACATTTTCAACTCAATTCATTAAAATGATATGAGTATAACACAATTACATACATACATACATATGTATGTATTCAGGTACGCACATAATATCTATATATTATAAGAGATTAGAAGATCAAGACCTTGCCATCAACTTAACATTATTTAGTATGTTAAATAGGTGGTCACGCAAAATAAATAAAAGCAAATATTTAGGATTCATCATAAAATATGTACACGTATTATGTATATGTATGTATGTATGTGCATGTAAGTATAATGATAAAGTATACACGTGAAAATGTTCATATAGAAAGAAGTTAAAAAGTTATTTTTTTTTTTAACACTTTTTCGAAAATAAAATTTAAAAATGTACTTACTTGCTTCACTCCGTCCCGTTTCTCTGTTGCAGTATGTCTGTTTACGTATTACCATTTAAGATAGAAAGTTCAAATTTTATACACAAATAGATCTTTACTATCAACGCCTCTCTAAAAATTATTGCCCCGTAAAGACCTAAAAATGTCAGTCTTTTTCAATTTTATTTTTTAGATTTCGCTAAAGCAGAAAGCTAGCAACATG
This sequence comes from Condylostylus longicornis, assembly GCF_029603195.1. Classification (NCBI taxonomy): domain Eukaryota; kingdom Metazoa; phylum Arthropoda; class Insecta; order Diptera; family Dolichopodidae; genus Condylostylus; species Condylostylus longicornis. Next base: position 890,958 of record NW_026577983.1, read on the forward strand.
CCTCTTTTATTATGGAGCAGGAGTTGATTTATTATGGTCATTGCAATCAAATTTAATCGAATATTCTTTGTTTTTTTTTTTCAAATTTTATAGTTATTTAAACCCTTTCGAAATTTGTAAATTTTTAATTTTCCGCCCTAAACATTTCCAAAACTACAAGTTTTACAAAGTTCTTATAAAATCAAAAAGCTTATGGCGAATACCGCATGTTATCAATTATACAATTATTTATTCTAACTTACTTATACTTACCTGACGAATGCGACCATTATGATAAAGCTTCTTTCAACTCTTTTTTATTCTAAAAGTATATAATAATTTAAGATATTTCATTATTTTAATAAAAGTAATATATATATATGTATATCTATATTATAAAGCATTTCGCCTTTTAAAAATAGTTCAAGGGAAAAATGCTGCTTTACAAACCATTAGTTTTAAGCAAACTTATTATTTTTTTAAGCATGTTTAAGTAGTTACGTTTTTGTTTTTAGTAAATTAACATATACGATATTATATTTATGTATGACCAAGATAATTTTTATGGCACCATTAAAAATTTTTTAATTATATAATTAATAATAATATTCTAACAATTTTTATGATAATTTCTGTTTAATATATGAAGGTGTTTCGATACATTGTTATTTAACTAAGGCAACTTATTTATGAAAATTTACAAATTAAAATACCATCTCTTCCGGAAAAGTACATTGAATTTTCAATTCAAAGATCAATGCAAATACAAAATAATTATGTTCTTTTTGATTTAACTTAAAAAAAATTTTTTAATTACATATGGTATCAATAAACTTTTAAAGCAATTATTAACGAAAATATTAACTAGGATAACTTTAGTTCAATTTAAACTCCATGGCATTGTGAAATTAATCTGGGAGTAGCCACATATATCTAAAGATTTGAGATACAAAAGAACTATAAAAAAAATTTGATGTGATCAGCACATAACCGATCGCAATGTGTATTAACTAGTTAAGTGAAAGTATTACAAAATATTTTAAAAATGCCTGGTAAATAGGTTATTTACACTTCCCTACCATGGAGAAGGGCGTTCCCACCGAAAACTCGATATGCAAAACTTGTTGCCATCACATAACCTACCTATATTGTATACACAATGCGGTCGGAAATAATATGTAAGTGTTCTTTCTTAAAATTCTAAAATCTGGCCGTAAACTGAGTAAATTCAAATGTACTTCAAATATTGATTTTTTTCAAATAATTAATTAAGTTGAATTGTTATTAATCAATTAAATTAAGGTCATGTAGATTATAATAACGAGTCATGGATAATAACGAGAATATATTCAGCGGTTTCATAAATTCCAATGATGTTATGATAAAGGATTTTTTATTGTCTAAGAATTTCTTTAATTATCTTAAAAAATCTATTTTAGAGAAAAAATGTAATAGAACAATATAGATAGAATTGAAATTTAATATGAAAAATACGTCATTATGAAAAGACTAATTTTTATTTTTCATATCATTTTACTTATACAGTCATATATACATTCTTATAGTATTTATTTACACTCGCACATATTTATAATAAAAAATAAAAATAAATTATAATTAGTGTAATCGGATATCAAATTTCATGGTCATTATTTTTTGTCTCACTTAGGACTATTTGTATGCACACATAAGAGCTTATAGTTTTATTATATAAGTTACTCTAACAAGTCTAACTTTAAACGATTATATAGAAACCTTATATTAATTATGTACAAAAATATAATTAAAAGTGCGTAGCCTGCAAATATATAAACGGTAGCAAGTACAAAATATATATTGTGGTAAAAAATTATTTCGAACCGGCACAAAACATTGTACAAGTACAATGATTGTTATTTTATTCTAAATATCAAATATTTTTCTATATATTTGTAAATTTTGGATGATATTAGTGATAAACGATCAAATGAATAAATATACAAATTGTCACATAATAATGACTGTACATTAACTTATTCGACTCTATCAACCCATAAAAAAGTGCAATCCTACTTAAGCAAAATTTTTTTGTTTTACTTAAAAAGATTTCTCATTAACCAAGTTTTAGCGTTGAATATTCCTTCCCTGATTCAATCGCTGTTTTTTTCAGTTTCTTCTATTGTAGTCATTTAATAAGTAATATAAAATTTATACAAAGCCTTAAGAAATGTAACAACACTTGCGCTAACAGAAAATTAAAAAAAATGTTTGCTTGGAGCAAAAAAACTCCGCTTAAATTTAACAATGTTTTACGCTCGTATTAGAGCAAACTAATACATGTATACATAAATATATATATACTGATTTAATTGAAATTTAGAAAATTAGTTGCTACTTTAGTTGAAACTTAGTCAAATTTATGCAAAGTCATTTGGAAAATTTAGCGAAAAGAGTTCGAAAAATATTTTGATTATGATAAAAGTAAATTACTCTTTTACATGAATTTAATTGTACATTTAATAAGTGACTAAAAGTCCTCTTTTTCCCTGTATATGTCCTTTTATTTGGATACTCATTTTTTGAATATTTTCCTGTTGGTTTCCTATTTTACACTGTGTCAACATTTGTATAATATACATACATATATTTATTTCATGAAAGCTTATAAGCTTATAAATGCAAGAGCTACGTAAATATATGCAACATATACTTATGTATAAAATTCTGTAGGCGGGATGTGAACTTTTCTTTTTTTCGTTTTATTAAAATAGCGAACAACGCTTTTAAAGTGTCATCTTTTAATTATTTATTACTTGAAATTATAATTTTTTTAATTCCATAACATTTTCTTGATTTTTTAGCAGACTAAAAACTAAAAAAAATTTCAAAACCATAAAACATAATTTAATATTTTGGTTTTCTGTATTACCTTGTCATAGTATATAACTATTTTGCAATGTTAAAAAGACATATTTGTGATCAGAGTATCAGACGCGTCACTCAAATCAAATTTCAAATTTATTTATCAAATTTCTTAATTTTATTACAAGTTTGTAGAAAAATTAGTTTTTGCATTGACTTTATTTGTTCTCTTGTTTTTTATAAAATTGTAGTCACCCTGTTACACTTTGTATATATTTATTATGTGCATACAATAAAATTACATACATAATACTTATGCCTTCTTATTTTTTTTAAAGTTTTACAGTGAATTTATTAATTCAAGTAGTAAAAAATTTCTTTTCGCCCTTTTCCTTATAATTAAACTCAATTGCTAACAAAATATCAAGACTTATTTTAAAAAATATTTTTTTTTCTTTTATTTTATATACATGTAGTATTGATATACATACAATTGATGTAAACGATTATGTAAATCGTTTACATCAATTTGAATAATTTCCTTTAAGTAAAAAAAAAAAAAATACTTACATATTATAATTTATAAAGTTTGCCAATATAAATTGATCAATAATAAAATTGCAAAAAATATTTTCATTAGCATGACAATATTGCTTACAATATAAGGAAAATGAAATTGATATGACCTAAAAATTTTAAAAGCGAATCGATTTTATAATTTATTTTTATAGCCCATAATGTAAAAGTGTCTTTACATTGATTGATTGAAATTACTTTAGATATTAAAACATAAACAATGTTCAAATTTATATACTGCAACTTTAAAAGTTCCGAATGAATTGTAACATAATGTTATTACATAAATACGTATATAAATATGTATACATACGCAATTATGCAAAATATCATTTCTTTTTTTAAGACAATAAAAATAATATTTTTTTAAAACTAATTTCAAATATAAAAAATATTGTAAATACATAATATTACATAGAAAATAGAATAGCAATATACACAATACTAACTATGATTATAGCTTCGCAATACTTACATATTTTTTTATAATTTACTGTTATCGTTATAACAACTACATATTTTGATTCATTGTTCTCTACAAAATTAACCTTATTTAATAATATTACAATATTATACAAAGAAGTAAATATAAAAATAGATTCACATAATAGTTAAATTAGTATACAAAATAAATATATAATATTCATATAAGAAATTTAAGCCGAACCTCTAAAAAAAAACAAATAAAAAAACTATCAAATCATTTGTTGTTCGTAGAATTTTCAAGGTGGGAATAATTTTATTACAAACGTACTTTAATTTTAATAATTTAATACGGCGTACATGAAAAATGAATATCTAAAAATAATTTAAAAATAAAAATTAAATTATTTACTTAATTAATTTAAAAATTTTGCAAATGAAATGAGCATTGTACATTATTTCTTTTTATATAATTTTGGAATAAAAAATATTTTAATTTTTTAATTGAGACTTAGTCTTTCTTACAATTTCAATTATTTTAATCTATTTTAATAATTTTATATTATGTTTTTATTTTTCTTTTGAGTGCAAATGAATTATGAAAACTAAATTACCAAATTATCAAATAGTTGTGTAATTATAAAATACATAATCTGTCCTTACAAGAGATTCTATTACTAAACTCAAAATACATACATATGTACATATTATGGCATTATATAGCAATTTTCTTTTACATTAAAATTCGTACTATATATAGTTACTCTTATTAACGCTTACAGATTTATTGTGCTTAAATATTTACATATTATGTATGAAGCTAAAAATTCATACTTATTTGATTCGCACCAGAAATGCATATTATCGTCGGTATTAGGGAAGAGTCACAAAACTGCTTTTTTTTGTGTTTCGAGAAAAACACTTTTGAATATATGCACACTAATATCAATTTGCAGATACGTGTAAAATTTACAATGTTATTTTGACGAAAATACTAACGTTACAGATTCATGGGTTCTTTATAAAGATAGTTTAGAAAATGCTGAATTTTTCTGCATATACATATATGTAACTCAAAACACTTAAAAAAGGAGATTCGTGACTCTTCCTACTGAAGTTATGTAATAGACAAAATTTCAAATATTAAAATTTTTTTTTGAATTTCTTTATGGAATTTTATACATAATGTATAATATATTCATAAACACATACTTATTTATATACATATGTATGTACTTATGTATGTATCTTTAAAAAAATTTTATAAGAAAAGCATATAGAAATATTGCAATATAATTACATAATGAATATTATGTAGGCCATAACCAAATGCTTAACATGCTTTCAAAAGGTACCTTTATTATGTTTTAAAAAGTAAAACCAGATAAAATATAAAACTAAAATTGAAATTTTTAAGAATTCGTTGATTTTTCTACACCTGTTTATACATATAAACTAAAATAAATAGTTATTAATTAATACAGCTATTTATAATTTTTTTAATTTTAATTTAATGCTTTTGTTTTTAATTTAAAAATAAACTTTTAATCACTTTTACTTCTTTTATGTAAAGAAATTTATATTAAATAATTGTTTTTTTTTCTTTAAGGAACTAGCAATGTTTGTCGAGATCATACCGATTGTCCTAGAAATGCATTTTGCGAAAGAACACCAAATCTAAAAAATGGACAATGTGTTTGTCCAACAGGATATTTAATAATTACAAATGACGGTGGTGAAAGAGAATGCTATAGAACTGCAGCAACAATTGGGGACTCATGCATGTTCCATGAACAATGTATGATAACGCTAAGTACAGAATCTGAATGTAAATTGGGTAAATGTCAATGTCAAAATGCAACGCATTTTGTTGAAAGAGCAAATGCCTGTTACAAAAGCGTTCGTAAGTAATAAATAGCTCATAATTTCATTACGAAAAATTATAATAAAATTAAAATATTACTAACTTATTGAATTCTTTACTTTCTAGGAGTTGGAGAGCATTGTTCTTTTACAAATAATTGCCTCGGAGAAGGGGTAGTTTGTAATGCTGGTTATTGTACATGTCCATTTGGAAAACATCCAAATTTTGATTCAACAGACTGTGTTAAAGATATACATTTGGGAGAAAAATGTCTTCACGATCAAGAGTGCCTTCCAACAAATTCAAGATGCCAAGATGTTTGTATTTGTAGAAATGGTTTCTCAAAAAGCATAAACAATGATACTTGCTTAAAAGGTAGATTGTTTAACATTATTATTTTAATACATACATATGTATGTATATGTATGTACATATATAAACCTCATGTCATATTTTTTCATAAAATTTTAGTTTCAAATCATGTGTACGATATTTGTCAAGAAGATAGTCAATGCACAGAAATTCTTCCACATACTAAATGTGATGTTAATCATAAAATATGTGTTTGTGATTTAGGTTATCACGAAATTAAATATGTAAGAAAAAAAATGAAATTATTTTCAATTATCTTATTTTTTTTTTATATTATTAGAGATGCTGGGTAACAGTTTCACTAGGAGGTGTTTGTGAAGCTAGCGAAAATTGTGCAACAATTGAAAATTCTATATGTCGAAATGAAAGATGTATTTGCAATGAAAATTTTAAAGAAATAAATGGACTATGTTCATCAAGCCAGATCCTATCAATATACCAAAGAATATTAGCACTTACCATTTTAACAAATATATTGTTTTTAACATAAAAAGACAAATTAATATAATATTTGTTTTATATTAAATTATTTATTTTGTTTTTTGTTAAGCATTTTGTGCACAATTGATTAATACAATATTTAAATTATTAATATTTATTTTTATGTATAAAAAATTTTACATTTTTTTTCTTTTTTAAAAATGTACAAACATTTTTTTTTAAATATTTATCAAGAAATTTGATATATAAAGTAGGTATAAAACTATATAATTAAGGTACAAATATAATACAATATTTAATTTACAATATTTAATTTATAAAAAAAAATGTTGAACTGGACTGTTCCATAGTACTAACTACACTTAGATCGATTCAAAAGAAAAATATAATTAACGACCTTAAATTTTTAATTTATGTAACAATACTGCTGGATATAATAATAAAATTCCACCTAAAACATAAGTTAATGTTGATCCAAAGCCCCAAAATGCTAAAATTTGTAATAAAAATATGTATATTCAAAATATTTAAAATTTGTCGTTTTTTAAGCAAACCTATAGATCCAACAAACGGTCCTAGAGCTCTGGCTAATGCACCTAACGACCTGAATATACCTAGTACTGTTCCTTTTTGATCATGATTTCCAAATTGAGACACTATTGTTGTAAGACATGTAACAACGAATGCTGTAGCTATTTATAAGAATAAAAATAAAAATGCGTTGAAAAATTTATATTTAAAACAAATTTACATATAGCAAATAATATCATCCCAAAATACAACCAAAAACTGGTAGGAGCAAGACCAACGCATAGAAAGGAAGGGACTATCAAATACAATCCCCACACTGCTGAGGGCTTTATTTTCTCTGGTCGTAATCTTCTTACTACACCCCCTTGTAAAACTGCCATTATAACACCTAGAAACAAAAAACATAAATACAACACTCCTAATATTTTCAAATATGGTTATTACCAGTGGTACAAAACATCCTAGCTTGATCAAGTGAAGTGTATTTAAAATGATGGTACATTAGGAATGTTACTGTAAATTCAAGTCCAGAATAAATAAATAAATAAAAAAAATATATGAACCCCATTTTTTTCAAAAAATTAATATCATCCTTTTTAATATTTTTCACAGCCGAAAACCTTAACAAAATAATTTTTTTTAAATATGCATACATGTATATCTATTTGCCTTCAATTTTTTAATGTTACCTAAATATAGAAACCACATTTACAAAATCCATGGCTTGCGTGAGTGAAGTAACAACGTGAGATGCTCTTTTATTTTCTGGTAATGTTTCTTTGAGAAATAATCCTATGAATAAAACGTCTAAAACAGCTAAACTCATCGCAAAAATTGCAGGTAACCAATACCAGGTTATTGTTGTTTTATCCATAAACATAGCAAACATGGCGCCAATTAGAGGTCCCAAAATAAAACCGAGAGAGAACGCAATGCCAACAAAAGCCATTGCTTTTCCTCTAGTTGAAACATTAGTGACATCTGTTATTATGGCCATACTCAATGATATGTTTCCTTTACTCAAACCACCAACAAATCGAGCTAAAACAAATATTGCGAAATTGTGGGAAATAGCCCATATGAAATACGAAAACGCAATTCCCAACTGTTAAAAAAAGAATAAATAATCGAATTAATTTTAAAATTTTAACAAAGGGAAAAAAATAATAGGTGTATGTTTGTTTATATACTCAATAAGAAATTTTTATTAATTTCTAAACTACAACCGCTACCAGCAATTATACAATAACAAACGCTACTAGCAATTAATGGCTTGTTTTAATCGTGTCCAAAAATTGTATATGGCACATAAAATATATTTTATTTTTCTTTTCGGCACGAAAAGCACAAGTTACATAAAATTTTTTTTAGAATTCATTAAAATTTTATTACAGATTATAATTAGGTTGAATACAGATTATCCAACCTAATCAGCAATATTGGAAATGTTATTATTGGAAAAGTCCGTTTTCAAAAATGGAATATGAGAGATTCCATTTATTTTAGAATTGAATATTTATGCTAATCCTTTTAGAGGTAATTAAAATCCTTTTTGAGCTACATATAAAATCTACATCATTTAAATTCAGCTATGTATTTACAACTTCAATAAATTGAAATTTTAGTAAATTTAACAAAAAATTAGAAAAAATGCTTTAAAAAATTTCAGGCTGAGCCTTTACTGCCTCTTAGTGTTGTGGGAAGATAACACACAACTTTTACACAAAAATATAGGTACTTAGAATTTTTTATAGAAGTTGCATGAATAAGATTACTAATTTATGAACTTAAACTTTTACCTATATTTTATTAAAATAAACCAAATCCCCTTGTTCGGAGAGCGCCAACTTTAAAAAGCTTATACCAAGTACATTATAGTATACGTTTCGTTTTTAAAATATTTTTAAGTTTTCCCACTAACTCCACAATTTCCGGTAAACTAAAGGAAGTTGGTGAAATTCACAAAAACATAAAAAAACAGTAACGTGTACATGCCTTAACTCCAACTATTTGCTAAATAAAATAATAAACTATTTTTATCTTTTTATCACAATTGTGACAATTTCAAACATAGAATTTGAAAACACACCAACAAAAATTAAAACCGGTTTGTTGTATAGTTTCACTTTCGTTTAAGTATACATTGATATCGACTAAATGAAAGTTATAATTTATATCGAATATAAAATAAATGTACCTAATTAAATTTGCGTTTTTACCGCTTTTAACCACTTTCTAAATACATACATCAAAAATGAACTGTTAAAATTAAATTTTCTACTTACAGCACATAAAAGCATCATTTTTTTTCTTCCAAAAACATCTGACAACGCACCAACTATAGGACTAACTAAAAATTGCAAAAAACTAAACATTGACCCAAGTGCTCCTCCAAATAAAACTGAATTGTATTTTTCGGGAGCATTCAATGCTATTTGAAAGTATTTTATACTATTTGATAAAGAGTCATATAGGCCGGAATTATCATTGTTTTTATAAAATTCTAATATAGATGGAAACAGAGGTAGAATCATAGTGAATGCCTAAAATAAGAGGCCCAATTAACTTTTATGTTGAATATCTTAAAAACTGAACTTACAAGTAAATCCAGCAGTAACGAACAAAATACGATATATACCATAGGATTTATTTTTTCTTTAGTACTCTCAGAGTTGCATGGTTTTTTTTGAGAACCATCAATTACTGAAAGGTTTTCTTTACCTCTAAAACTTAGTCCATTTTCTTTTCCTAAAACTTCCTTCATCTTGGTGTATACTTTTTGGTCATTGAATTTAACTTTTAATTATAACGGTGAAAAATAATTTTACTACAAAAACAAAACTCCTGCTTCTAAAAATAAGTGATCCACTTTCAATTCTCAATCTGATTATACTGTCGCAATTTTCTTTTCAACACTGTTAGCTTTTAATGTGAAAAACTACATTGATATCATAATAATTGTTTATTCATTTTTCTGGCACATTTCGTTTATCCCCACAACAAATCCCGTACTACTACAATGTCATTTATAATAATGAATAAATATAAATGAAAGAAAGCAACAATTACGAATATGCAAAAAAATTCAAATGATCCCAATTTCGAGTCTCAATTCTTCATTGGCTTGCAAGAGTACTGCCATAAGAACATTAAAGTTATTAGATATTAAAAAGTATGAAAAATTTTAAATAAAAATATTTAGTTCAAGGAAAAATTCATAGAATCATTGAATTGCGTCTTATGAGTATATAATATATTATGAAAAATCTGTACTTTACATTGCACAACACAAAATGAGCATGTAATTTCTTATTAAATTTTGAAAAATACAAAATTTAGTTTCTACTTTATAAAATTTCGCCAAAATTTTCTCAATGAAGTACATTCACATATTATTACATACACATGTTCTTTTGTATTTGTACGAGTATATGTACTTCAGCATTCTCAATTTTCAAAATTTGCCGCAACAATTTCTTAGCAGATTATAGGTGTCAAAAGTTTACAGCAACACCTGAATTGAGAAAACAAAATTGAATTTCCTATTTTTAGAAAAGTAAACAATCATAGATGTGGCAAATATTAATCTATTAATTAATGTTTTCGATAGTCAAATTTCTTTTTTGACATGTTGACGTCTTCTAGTTATATTTCAAGAAACGTCAAATAATTAATAATTGCCACTTTTACTCTAATTTTTTATTTAGAAAATTAATTTTATGTTAAGAAAAATTCAATTTCAATAAAAAATTCAAAATATATTAACAACTAAAATAAAAAATGATTACATAAATTTATAATATTCGTACCAAAGTTTTGTTAAATAAATTAAAAAAAGTGTGTTCTAAATACGTCGGTTAAAAAAGCACATACCTACATATATAAAAAATAAAGTTGATTTAAATTTTTTTTAAAATATGGACAGTAGTAGTAACCATGAGAATTCCTCTTTTTGGAAGACAGGAACTAAAAATGTCCCTGGTCGACCAAGTCCAAAAACAACATCTATTAAAAGCACAAAAAATAGTGTTGGAACATCATTTCAAGATTATCAGTTATCAGTTAGCGATGCTTGGGATACTGGCGATGATGAATTTTGCATCATATCTGGAATAGCAGGTTAAAAATATACTGAAGTTTATTCATTTATTATCCTTATTCAAGTTTTACATTTCGTTATACAGATACAAAAATTTCTAAAAGGGTTTCTCAAACAACAGCTATGAATGTTATTGAAACCCATCGCAGTAACATATTACATAAATCAAAAGAAAATACTACAGCTACCGCTCCAGTTAATATTAAAGCAACTCGTCAATTGAGCTTAGGAGAAGATAATGTCGCATGCAGTAATGATAATGATTTAAATAAAACTAGTAATTTTAGTAGCAAAGTATTGTCATCGTCAATTGAAAATACATCAACATCGGAAAACCTAAATAGGTTGAATTAAGTTTTTAAAGTTTTTACATTTGCTTTCACCTACTTTTATATATTTTCGTAAATTACTTGTCTTATTTAAAATAAGCATTTCAATATATTTATTCTAAAGAAAGGAAAACTTTATGTTTCAGGCCAAAATTTCGCCAAATACATGCTTACCCTGGAAGGCCTCAACCACAAAAGTTTACAAGCAATTCTGAAGATTCAGAATATGAAACTAAAATAGAGAAATTTTCAACTATATTGGAAAATCAGTTATTAGATTTAATTGCGTTGAAGCAGTTAAGTTGGTCTGGAATACCAAGAAAAGTAATTTAAAATTTATTCTCCAATTCGAATATTTTGTATAAATGTACATGTGTATTTTAATTTTTTTAAGATGAGAGCAGTTACATGGAGAATTTTATCGAAATATCTTCCACCGAGCTTAGAACGCCGAAGTTCCGTGTTAGAAAGCAAGAGGCAAAACTATCATGATTTGCGTCTAAAATATTTTAAAGTAGACAGCCAAGATGAAAGTCAACAAGATACATATAGACAAGTATATAACTATGTAGCTAAAATGCGAACTTTTTTAATTTTTAAAAAATATTTTTAACTGAAGATTCATATTGATGTGCCAAGAATGAATCCTCATATATCAATTTTTCAACAAGAATTAGTGCAACAAATGTTTGAAAGAATTTTGTTCATATGGGCAATAAGACATCCAGCATCAGGCTATGTGCAAGGTATCAATGATTTGGTGACACCATTTTTTATTGTTTTTTTGCAAGAAATTCTTGGACCAGGTATGTTTACTTAAAATTATTCAGCAAAATAAGAAACAATCTTATTTTTTTTTGCCATTCAGAGCGTGATTTAGAAACTTTTAATTTAAACGAGCTGTCTGTAGATATTCGTGATAATATTGAAGCAGATTCATTTTGGTGTTTATCAAAATTTTTAGATTGCATACAAGATAATTACATCTTTGCTCAACTTGGAATTCAAGAAAAAGTCAACCAACTTAAGGATTTAATCCAAAGAATTGATGGTAAATTAATTAAAAATTCTGTAGTAAATAATTAATATACTCAATGTCTTAATTATAAAATTAGGAACGCTTCATAAACATTTACAAAATCACGGTGTTGATTATTTACAATTTTCATTCAGATGGATGAATAATCTTTTAACGCGCGAACTTCCATTGCATTGTACAATTAGACTTTGGGACACATATTTAGCTGAATCAGATGGTTTTGCGTTATTTCATTTGTACGTATGTGCTGCCTTTTTACTTCACTGGCGGGATCAATTATTACAACAAAATGATTTTCAAGTAATAATATCAAATACAGTAAAATCTCATGACTTTTTATTTTTTTTAATTTTAGGGTTTAATGCTTTTATTACAAAACCTTCCCACGCATAATTGGGGCAATAAACATATAAATGTTTTAGTAGCTGAAGCATTTCGTTTAAAATTTACCTACGCCGATGCACCTAAACACTTAGAAGGTAAAAGTTGACATAATTTACCTAAGGGACGTAAAAGTAATTTCAGGGGGAATTATCTTTGTGACAAAAGAAATTCAATCAATAGTATAAATATTTAAACAATAAAAAATTATTGCAAAAATTGATAGTAAATAAAAAAATAAAAAAGTGTTATATAAAAAAATTGAAATCGAAGATATCAAAGAATAAAGAAAGAACGAATAAAATAATAAACATTATCATATAGGTTTTTATCAAATTTAAATTACAAAAAAAAACATAAATCTATATTTGAGCACACAAAAAACCCTATATATAATTATATATCAACGATTTATTCATAAATGAAGAAAAACTATATTTGTAATATTTCTTTGTTTCATTCATACATACAAATATAAAATAAATTAAAAATATGTTTTCTTTTCCATTATTTTTAAAAACCGAATTAATCGGATGAAAAACTACGTTCTGTGAAATGTGTTGTTCTTATGTACCAAGGTTCTTGGTTTTTTAAATAATATTTGATATTCTATCATAAGAAAATTGTAACTCTTCATAATTGAAAAAATCGGATAATAAAAATTTATTTAAAACAAATTCTAATTAATTTTAAATTTTTTTTTTAGTTAAAAAGCGTTTTAGATATTTCATGAAAAAATTATGAAGTTAATGAATAGTTCATAAATTTTTTTATTTAATTTTGTTCTTAACCTAGTTTTTACGGCATAAGGGCTTCATACATATCCATCTATATATAAAATACAAAAACAATCTTTTTACATAATTTATACAATTTTTATAGCAAATATTTTTTATATAAAATTTTAGTAACAATCAGCATCATTTACGCCTAAGGTTTTAATAGAATATATCATGTCATCAAGTAACGATTCAAAACTTTCATTTTCAGATATCCAATTCTGTTTCATTTCTATCAATGAATTCAAATTTATTTTGGTTATTTTGTTCAAAAATATTTCTGGAGTAATATTTGCAAATTTTTTATGGAATTTATCATCAATAACGTCAAAATTGTTGTTGCAAGCATTTTCGGCATTCATATGGTTTGTTTGGTAACCATAAGCTAACAAATTCAAATCACTTGAATCCAAAATTGAATCAATAACATTTTCATTAAAAGCAGTTTCGCTTAATTCACTTATGTCCATTCCGTTTTCATTAATAATATTTTCTTGAAAATCCATACAATCTGATTCCATAGCCTCTTCAAAAGATGAACTTGAGCTACTTAATTTTTGGTTGTTTTCTTTATCTAAATTTATTGTTTTAAAAAAGTCATATTTATTAAGACAATCCAATAGTTTTTGTAAGAGGTTGACTGTTTCCTTAACTACTTCAAAATCACATTCATCTTGCAAACATTCCAAAAGAATTCCCAAAATACCATATTTGCACAAATCATCCAAAATTCGTTGAATTCGTATCAAAATTTCTTTTTCGGTTAATGTAACAATTTTTTTGTGCTGTTTGGAAAATGTTACTGTAGGAAACGTGCCATCAATCATTCCTTGATTAGTAAACTGTTTGCATATAACCGCTTTCCAGAAGTGTAAAGCGTGAACTTTAACTTCCCAATAAAAATCATTTACGGCACAATACGCCATTACAGAAAATAGTTTGTTTGGCTCTTGAACAGTATATTTACGATTTACAAATATTTTTCTAACCAAAATTACAGCTTCCTTTCTTACAATTCCTTCAGATTCTTTCGGAATAAAGGACAGGGCGAATTTCTAAAAGAAGTGGATTATATATTTTTATTAAAGTATATACATAAGTATTTTCTTTACCATAATATCCATTTGACTTAGTGATTTATCCCACATCAAATCAATTTTAGTCATTTCAGCTAGGCATTTTAAAGCGGATGCCCTAATATATGGTTCGGAATCGTTTTGTGCCATAGAATATACAATGGGGCTAACCCCACTGTCAAGAATAAACTGTTGAAATGGAGGAAATTCTAAAAAAGACCAAATATTATGGATATAAACCGATTTAAAATGTAACATAAAAATTTGAACATACTCATTTCCGATAGTGTAACTACTGTTGTAATCAGCTCTAATGTGCTATCACGAACCTCCCAAGAATTGTCGTGTAACCGTTTTAGCATAATAGATTCAAAATTTTGCATGCCAGATTCATTCAAGTTGTTCATTAAAAGGGCCATATTAGGAGAAAGAAAACGTTCAATTGATAACTGAGCAAGTTTAACTAACTGTACTGTCACCTAAATAGAAACGAAATAATATTTTTTAGGAAACAAGCATCATAGACCAACTTCCGTCATAAATACATACTCTACTAGTTAGATCAGGATTGTCCAAAAGTCCCAAAACTATTGTTAAGATGCAAGTTGTTTCTATAGAATCCTTCCAGGTAATTTTGAAGTGTTCCACAATTGAGTGCAAACCAACAACCAAAGAGTACATTATATTTGAGTTTTCTCGAAAAATAATATTTAAATTAGCTTTTTTAGCTGAACCGTTCGCCTCATGCTCCTTTTTCACGGGCAGAAAACTTTTCAAAGCATACGTCATTGCTTGAAATATGAGCACAGCTTGTGCTTGATTTAACGAATTTTTCATAGATAAAATACCACTAATTGCTTTACAAGCTACATGAACTGCATTTTCAGGACAATCAAGAAGCAAATCTCTAATGGAATACGCGATACGTTGAGTGAATTCATTCGTAATATTGAAAATTTTGGTTACATAATCGTCTACAATTTCACTACAATATTCTTCATAATTTGGTTTTAAAAATATTAAAATTGGCATCAATTGAATTGTAGCGAGTTGTGTTCCAAAATTTATTTTCTCATTTTCAATAACAATTTCATCTGGGACTTCAGAATTAAGTTTAGTCCATAAAACTTTATTGTATTCAGCAAGTAGTAATACGTTATCGCAACTACGTCTCATTATGCAAAATTTCATATAATTATAAAAATTAACGCCAAATTGTGTAAAATCCTCTTCAGAAATTTTTCCCTTCTTCGATTTATGCAATAATAGTCTTGTGTAATTTAAAGCTGTTAAAATTTTAAGAAGTTTCCCAACAAAATATTGATCATGAAATGTGTCAATATATTTCCAAATCATTTTGTCAATTTCAAACGGCGGCTCGAAATAAGAAGCAATGTAAAAATTGGTTTGAATTTCAAGGGAATTCTGTAAAAAATACAACAGTAAATCGAATGCTGCGGAAACTTTTCCTTGTAATTCATTATCGTCAACACAAACACTCAATGTTTGATCTGTATAAATATTTTCATTTATTGGTTTCATTATTTCAGCAATTATTGCTACACAAATCTCTTCATCTTTAATTTTCGTAGATAATTTAACAAATATTTCAAACAACAATGCAGTGGCCTGACGTTTTACATAAATTGTTTCTTTTGATTTACAAAAATGTATTAGAACTTCCCAAGCATTATTGAATTTCATTCTGCTAATACCAATACTATATTTGGAAATAGCCGATAAAAAATATATATAACCCAGTTTGATAGATGGCGTTAATTCTGTTAAATTAGCATTAATCAACTCTTCGATCCTGAAAAAATAAATTAGTATGAAAAATAAATTGAAAATGGTATTTTGTTTAAAAATACTTGTCCGCAATTTTTCTTTCTCGAAGCTGAGGTATTAACCACTCATTCTCTGTAAGCAATGCAGTTAATTTCAACATAAATGCAAAAACCTTCTCATCCATTTTCTTAAAATCAGCTATAGATGCATCCAGACATTGATCAATCCACTCAAGTGTTATCGGTGAATGCAGTAATGACTTGTAATCTAAATACATAGTTTTCAGTTAGATTCGTAAATATTTATGTAAATTTAAAACAACACAAACTATCTACACAAAATTATTTTTTATTTATGTATAATTTCTCTAAATGAAAAATTTGACTTTTTGAGTTTCACGTTTAATACATCAAAACAAAAAGTATGAAAGAAATTATTTTGAAAACCACTTACCTGTTTTTTGTCCATTTTTACCAGATAAGTGTGTAAAAAGCTGTTCAAAATAGATATCATTTTGATTTTTATAATTTTTATGTAGAAATCCTTTTAAGATTAATTTATACTTTTCTTCTAAATCAGTAGTTTCGTCCATAGTTTGAAATTACAATTTTTTTAGGGTATTTCAAAATTTAAAAACATTAAATTTTATTAAATTAATTAATATTGTTTTACAATTTACATTTAAGTATATGTTATTCAATATATGGACGAGTTATGTATTATTTATCGTATAGTATGTAATATATGAAACAATTAATGTATTTACATTTGGCTTTTACGCGACAGACAATTCATAAAAGACGTCAAATAAATAGGTGACCATTTCATGAAAATTTCTTTTGACATTAGCGAATTTGTTATTTGTTATGCCACGATTGGCATGATTCATGTTTCCATAAACTTTTTTACAAGACAAAAATTAAAAAATAAGGCGATTAAATTTTAATTCTATAAAGCGTATAGAATTTTCAATCATATAAAAAAATGTTAAAAACAACTCCCATATGAAAACTTTACTGCATGTTCAAACAAATGAAATGAAAGAACAAGTATGTATAACATAACTCATTTATAAAAAAATAGAAAGCCTGAAGGCTGGTATTAATGTTCTTAAAACACTTTGATTAAAAAGTTTCTGAGCTATTTTATTAACGTCGAAATATATGTACGAAATTAATAAAACCAGTAAAAATATTTAATAATAATTTTTGATGAAAAACTACACAAAATTTGTTAACTCTATTCAAAGATACTCCGTTATGCAATTCGTAAAACATTTAGCTTAAAATAAGGATTTATTATAATGTTCTTCACTTGTTGGTTTTTATTTGCTTCTTTTTCGCTAAGTGTCCTTTATCAGATGTTTTTAAAAATGCTACATAACAAGTTTTAGTACAGTATACATATTTTTCATATTTTATAAAGAGCATTTTTATACAAAGTTTCTGGAGAAAAGCTTTAGCAAAATAATAATTACATTAATGATTGAAAATTATTTAAAAATTTATTCCTTGTTTTTGGTAACACTGATATGACAGTTGCAATTGTTATGGGAAAAAATTGGATTTCAAACTTGACATAACAAAAATATATCCGTATTTCGGTCCGCTGTTAGCCGTTTCAAATGCGCTTATTATTTCAAAAATTTTAAAAATTTTTTGGAAAGTTATTATTGTATGTAGTAAATTACTATTTACTACATTACATATGTATTTAACCAATGGCTTATTTTGGATAAATGCTACAACTGCCTTAAGTCTTCTAGAAAAAAATATTTGAAGAGTGAGAATTTCAAAAGTTCGTTTGTTTTGGCAATTTATGGTCAGTTGATACAGAAAAAAACATATCAAACTTAAAAGCGTTATGGCAATATAAAAATTTTCAAAAATTCTCTACTAAATTTTTGGTGATCTCAGATAGAACTGACTCAAATACATCTTATCTCTCAATCTCATAATATAAGCTTCAGATAATCTTACAAGGAATGCAATGTCGTTATGAAGCACAATAAAACTACGCAATTTTATACGATCTCCAAATAAATTTCAAACAGAGCATGCATCATCAAGGAGTTTTATAAAATCACCAACTTCCTGAGTAACATAATATGCGAAATCAGTCCGTTGACGGGCAAAGAGGACAGATCACACTTTTATATAGGCGCAAAATGTAATTGTTCACAAAATTAAGTTCATTGGTATTGACGAAGCTTGTACGTCAATTTCAAAATACTGAACGGACTTGAAGAAATACTTTCTGAGATGAAGGCTACTGATAAACCCTAAATCATCATGAATCACGTTCAAATGTGATCAATTTGAGCAAATGATATTTGGACAATTTTGGTTTGAACAGATTCCAAACTTAATTCACCCAAGTAAATTATATATGTATGTACATAATTACTTAATTATATAAAAACCACAAAAAATGTAATCCACATAATGCATATATGTAGATTGCTATTTATATGAAATTTATTTTTAAATGAATGCAACTAAGAGATTTTGTTTTAATAAAATAAAATTTACGGGAATTGAGTTGAATGAATAATTTGTATTGTTATTTTTCTCTATAAAAAACAAAAAGAAAGAAAAAATATAATCAGAAAAGCTGTAATGATTACATACAGTTGTACTTAGTCAAGCGATAGTGTGAATAAAATTTTATTTTGTTATAAAATGAAACATATTTTTTCTTTAATCTGTGGATTATTTAAACACATTTTGGAATTAATTTTCACAAAACTTTTATGTACTTTTTAGCTTGTCAGGACCATATGCAGCATAACTTTTGTATTTTACTGCAAAGAAAACGTACTTCAAGTTTCACTGCGGTAGTCTTACTGCAGTGAAACTTTTATTACTGCATTTTGGAAGTCACCTTTGAAAAAAATATCCTCATATTTCCTCAAAGGTTAAGAATATTTAGCAGACAGGCGATTTTTTAGATACTTAAAACAGGTAAGCTTAATTTTTCAGTGTTCCTTCAAACTTTTTTTTAAGTGGAAGTGTAAATTTTAAGTTTTAAAGACATCGACTTTTTTTGTTCTTTATTATTATTAAACACTAAGTTAAGTTAAAATTGAAATGTTTTTTTTTTCTTAATGAAAATATTATAAATATTTCCAAATTATTCTTTGGTAAACATTATTTTATATTTTAATAAAAGTAAAAAAAAAATTCTTTGGTAAACAAATATAAAACAACAAAAAATTATATGTTTTAATATTTTTTATTTGACTTTTTATAATTTTTTACGAAATTTAATCATAATATATATTATTTCCTTTTTATAATATATTTTTATTATTCTCTAAGAATTTTTATTTGTTTGAATATATATACGTATTTTTATATGTATACATATATATTTATAAAATTTTTTTTTATGTAAAATTGATTTTTAGCTCGTTTTGGCTACAACCTTATATAATTAATAATAATAAAACGGATATAAGAAAAATTTTTACTTAAATATAAATTTTAATTTTAATTTACGTTTTCTGTAGTTGATTTTTTTTTTATTTGCTTACACAAATTTTTTTGATTAATTTTTTTTTTCACTTTTTTTTTATATTTAAAAAAATTTAACAAAAGTAAGTTATTTATATATATATATTTATATATATGTATATATATTTTTGTATCAATCAATTAATCGTCAATTCCAAAAGAATTAGTCCATTTATGAGCAGCTTGGGGTCGTTTATTATCGAATTTTCAACAGAGATCCAATAACAAATTTTCAAAAATTTTTGAAAAAATTACAAAATTTCTGAAATTTGGCAAAAATTTTTTAGAAAAATTGTTTTTGGGTTTTTTTAAATTGTATATATACATATATGTATAAAAATATACATATATATATAAATATATATATATGTATATTTTAGCAGCAGTGAAGAAGGAATCATAATAACATTTTATAAATAGTAAATTTCTATTAACTAAATAATATACGAAATCAATATACATTACTATCTGCAACTTTAATTAGTTTTAAACTCAGTAAAATCCAAAAATTTTACAATGTTATATACATTATTTATAACTGTTTAAAATTTTCTATTTATAAAATATTCAATGTTTCCGCGTTTTTTTTTTTCCTAATACAAAATTCAAGCTCATTGTCCGTTTGTAACATTGCCAGAGTTATTACCCATTGTTCGTCTTTTTTATTTTATTATTTTTTTTTAATTAAAATATATTTTTAAGGAAAAATTTGAAATTTATTGAAGTTATATACAAATTTATAATATTTTCAAAATTGACATATTTTTTTTTTTTAATTTTGTGATATTATTTTTGTCTTAAGACATGGAAAAATGTTTTTGTTATAGCTACTGACTTTTATTTCATTAATATTATCTGTGCACTCAAAAATTGTATTTAATTGGATATTTTTTTAATCAATTTATATTTCCCACACATAATTAAAACCTTTACAAGGCGTAATTAAAGTAAGAATAATTCAAAAAAAAAAATTTGTTTAAAATTTTATTGTACGAAAAATCTAAAATTTCTTAATTTTTTAAAAACATTATTTTTTACTGCTTAAAATTTTGTCTTTACTTGATTTTATGTTCAATTTTTTAAATAATATGGGAATGTTAAAGGCTTATTAATATTTTCAAATTCAAATTTATAACTTTCAATCTTAGCTATATTAATTTAAATATTTAAAATTTAAGACCATTTATTTTTTAAAATAAATCTTTTCTTCAATTAATAATTTTTTAATTAGTATTATTTAGTTTAATCGAGTTTTATTTAAAATTTGATTATAGTTTAGGAAAACTAAATTCTTATTTATTTTGAATATAGAAAATAAAATTTTTTAAAAGGCCTAAATAGCAGACCTATAACAAAAATGGTACATTAAACAAATTTCTTTTTATTATTTTTTTTTGTTTTTAACAACTGAAAATGTTACAACATATTTTAAACCTATTGTACATCAGTAGCTAAATATTTAAATACATTTTCATATCTAAGTTAAATTTTGCATATTTTTATTAAAAATAATAACCATTTATCATGTACAATATGTAATTTTTATGTCTTTTATTGTTTAATTTATCTAAAAAAATACATTGATAATATATAAAACATATTAAAACAAGGAACAAGAAATTGTTTTCTTTCCGAGAAAATAAATCATATCAATTTATATACAATTAACAAAAGTACAATTTTAGAATTTTATCTGGATACCAAAAAATATTCAAAATTAATTGAAATTTATAACAAGTTAATCTTGGAAAAAATTCACTAAAACATGATAATTTAATCTACTATTACAAAAAAAAAATAATGATAAATAAATAAAAAAAAAACTAAAATATATTTTTAATCAAAATTATTCCTTCTTCAATTGAAAATTAAAGAAAATTTGCATGTTTGAAGTCATAAATATACATAAATGTGTATAAGATTTTTATTACTCATAGTTTTGCTAAACTTCATAAATTAATTTCGTGTCTACTAAGCAATTAACCAAACAAAACATTTCAAAATACTCTTACAAAATCTGAGATAATAATAAAGTATATACCTACTATTTTTTTTAGACCGTTTTGACTTTAGTTTTAAATTTAAACCCGAAAAAGAAATATCTCCAGTGGAATTTAAATAATTAATGGTTTTGTAAATAGAGATTAATAGGAAATATTTTTATAATATTATGAATCAAATTAACAGCAAAATATTTTTTTTTAGCTTTTACTTACTTTTATATTTTTTAAGTTTTGCCACCTTTCATTTTTTGAGGGAAGAAAATATTTATTATGTATATATATTATATATAATCTAAAACTATTCAAGCAAACAAGTTGAGGAATGAACTAAATATCTAAATAGAATTGCAAATTTATACAAATATATTTTGAAAAAATGGAAACGAAAGAAACTAAAAATATTCTCATTTAGAATGAATAAAAACTCGAAAACGATATTTTTAATGCAAAAAATTCACGATTAAAAATTGCACAACTAAAAAGTGTAATTTTTATATATTTGTATACGTACATATATCGACTGAAACGTTCAACTTTTATAAACTCTTTTAACACTTTATAATTACTAATATAAAAAAAAGAATGATATAAAAAAAATAATGTCTAGCTTTTAATATATGTAATTGCTAAGACCCATATTGAGTCTTATTTTTTATAAAATTTGAGTTAGAAATTATTTCATCCAATTTTATGAAATTTTATGAATTATTTTCTTATGAAACTTAAATTACATAATATGTGTAGTATTTATAAATTTTTACCAAAACAAACATTTTTTAAAATACCAGTTTTCTTTGTGTCAAAACCCAAATTTAATCAATATGTACTATTCGTATACTATTGATTAACGTCGTGGACCCCACGCGGAAGCAATAGGGGTAGAATCATTAGTGTTTTTACCTGAACCACCAAAATCGGGAAAGTCTTTTTGCGACTGAGTATTCGGGGCAACAACATCATTAGTTGGTTTTTCATTTTTGCCTTGTTCCCATGGTGCTCCTTGTACAACGAATCCGTTAGAGTTTGTATTCGGTTGATCAAAAACTTGTTGTATAGTGTAGTTGACGTCTTGTAAATACTCTTCTTCCAAACATAAAATATGTTCACGAGCATTTTCAACATCATCTTCTTTACCGATAATTACTATGGCATTTGGATTTGGATCACCTTCTTTCGGGAATTTAATATCAACTTTATAATCTTCCATAATTTTTCGTATATTCCTTCCCCTTTGCCCAATCAAACGGTTATGAACAGTGGAATTAACTTCCACTGTTTCTTTATACAATTCTTTGACCATATCTAAAATTTCATCACGGCAAGCAATAGCATGTTCTTCGTAACCTGTTATTATAATGACACTATCATTATCATCTTCTTTTTTAGGGAATGAAATATTGACATTATGGTCTGATCGTAATTTTGTAACAACAGCACCACGTTTCCCGATAATTTTTGGATGATAAAAGGGATCAATTTCAACTCTCAATTCATATGATCGCAACTCACGATCTTTACGGTCAGCCTCCAATTCTTCTACACGTTTGAATAGAGCTTCTTTTGCTTTGGCAACATTAACTTTAGTACCAATTATTTTAATTACATCTTGCTTTAGATCTTGAGGAGACAATTCAATGTTCACATCATACGTCTGCATTAATTCCCTTACATCTTTTCCTTTCTGACCAATTATAGAACGATGCAAATCAAATGCCACATTAACTTCTTCGGTTATTGGGATACTGTCTCGAAGAGCTTTTTCAGCAGCCTCACATTTCTCCTTTCTTCCCGTTATACGAATTATGTCACATTGACGAATTTGCTCATTATTTTCTGTTGAATTTTCTTCATCGCCATTGGGTATATCTAAAAATTTTATAAGATACGAAGCAAAACGAAAAAAAAAAATTTAAGCTTTAGAGCACAATACTTTTATATTTAGGTATATTTAGAAATATTTATTAGGAAAATTTTTTTAACTACTTCTTACCTTCAACGATTTCCCTAGCATCCCGATCTGGAAATTTGATTTGAACATCAAATTCCTTCGTAATAGCTTGAACTTTAGACCCACGTGGGCCCATGATATTGCGATGATGCTTTTGAGGAATAATAACTTCGATAGTAATTTGAGCTTCTAATTCTTCAACAATTTCTCTTATTCTTTGTTTAGCAAATTCAATATCTTCTTTGGCACCTTTTAGTTTTACACAATCGGGTTCTTGACCTGGTCTCGGGAATGATATAACAACACCTTTACCATCAGATATTTGTCGTATTGCTTCACATCTTTTTGCCATAAAATGCCTGTGATATTTAGGATCTACAGAAATTTCGTCTTCTGTTTCAATGTCTTTAATAATAGATTCTAATTGTTCTTTTGCAGCTTTGACATCTTCCTCTTTACCAATAATAGTGATCAACTCTTTATCTTCACCATCGTTATTAGGAAATATAATACGAGCACCAGTTGCCTCGCGAATTTTACGAATTGAAGCACCATTTTTACCAATTATAAATTTGAGATGTTGTTGTTTGGTGCGAACTTCAGCCGTAAATGAATGTAATTGTTTTTCATTGGCTATTTCTAAAAGTTGTGTTTTAGCCTTTTCAACGTCGTCTTTTGGTCCTCTTATAAGAACCTTATCACTTTTAGTTTCATTCTGTGGAAATTTTATTGAGACTCCCCCACATTCTTCCATAATAGCGTTCACTAATTTTCCACCTGCTCCAATTATTGAATTATGATAGCAACGGGGGATATCCACTTCTTCCGTCACAATTTCAGAAAGTTCGTTTTGTTTTTTCTGAATAAGTTCCTTAGCTTCAAGAACATTTTCTTTCTTCCCAGTAATTATAATGACATCATTAGTATCTCCTTCAGCAGGTAATTCAATTTTCGTTTGTGTTTCATCACGAATTTTCTTTATATTCACGCCACCTTTTCCAATGATATATTTATGAAATTGTTTGAAAATTGGAACTTGAACAACAAACGAATGCTCTTGGATTTCTTTCACTAGTTTATTTAAATCCTTGTCTAATTTATGAACTTCTTCTTTAGGACCTCGTAGTCTTACGATATCACTATTATCTGTTGATAGAGGGAACATTATTTGCACATTTTTGTATCGGTCTTTTAGTTCACGTATTTTTTCGCCTTTTGCTCCAATAACATAGCGATGTAGATGCTGGTCTATTTTAACGTCTTTTACTATTTCATTTTCCAATTTGACAATTTTTTCTTTTAACTCTTGTTGCGCTTTAGCTACATCTTCTTTCTTACCTTCGATACGGATTTTATCGCCACTTTGTTCATCAATGTAGATGTAAACTTGATATTCTTCTTTTAGACGTTTAATATTGACACCACCTTTGCCAATTATATGCTTAACACAATTTGGATTTATGTCCATAATAACAAAAGTATTTTCTGCAAGAAAATCTTGTATAAATTTTTCCAAGTGAGCTTGAGCCCTTTCAACAGTTTCTGGTGGACCTTAAAAAACAAAAGAAATGTTTTGAAATTTATGCAAAATTTATAATATTTCGCAACTCTTACCCTCTAATTTAACAGCGTCTTCTAAACAAAAAATGCTGACATGGGGGAACTCCTGTTCAAACTTTTCTATTTTTGACCCTTTGCGGCCAATGATATATTTAAAAATCCAAGTAGGCGCATCTATCTTTACAGTCTTTACAGAGTTAGCTTTTTCATAAACAATAGTCAATGCATTACCCAAAGCTGTTTGTGGCCCTCTCAACGTGATTGTATCAGTACTTGAATCATGTGGTGGCATTTCAACCCAAACTCCAGTTTCCAAAAATATTTCTTGCAAAGTTTGGCCACCTTTACCAATAATATGTCGATGCTGAGTTTTGGCGACTTCAACACTTACCGTGGAACATTTCTTCTCCATTTCTTTATAAATTTCTTCAATTTTAGCTTTTGCGGCTAAAACTCCATCCTTTTCGCCGGTAATCGATATTTCATCTTTCGTAGCTGTTTGTGAAGGCATAATAATTTTGGCACCAGTATCCTTCATTAAGTTATTCAAAGTCGAATTTAGTGGCCCCGCAATAAACGGATGGTATATTTTAGGTATAGAAAAACGTTCGAAAGCCTTTTTAGATTGTTCTTCTACCATTGCACGTATATCATGCTCAGCTTTCTCAATACCTTCTTTTGTACCAGAAATAGTAATAGAATCACTATCATCAGTCATACTCGGTATACTAATTTTAGTAGCTGTTTTCTGCTCTAGTTCACGTAAACGCTCTCCCCGTTTACCCAAAATAACGGGACGATGTTCTTTCGGGATAAGTATTTGCTTACTAGCTTGTGTTTGAAATTGTATTAAAATTCTGCGACGAGCTTCCAAAATCTCCCTTTTTTGACCTTTTATTAAAAATGTTAACGAATTATCTTTTCCGCTGGAAATTTCGATATTTGCTCCAGTTTCTTTCATAATTTGCTGACAAGTTCTTAAGGATTCACCTTCTCCAAATTTTTCTGAATCAGATGATTTTCGTTCCTCATAAGGAACATGAACAATCTTGAAAAGAATCAAAAGTGCACTCTCATTAATAAATACGTACATTTTAATTTTTTTTTAAATTTTCTTACTTGTTGTCTAACCGAACTTGCAACTCGCATATTTTTTGGTGGGGCGTGAACAATACCTTGGTTCTGCGGAAGTGAAAGTGCAGGGAAAAGGTCATCGTAAGTTCGACTTACTTGTTGTTGTTGAGATTGTGCTGATGCATCGTCCTGTGCTTGAACGCTATCGTTAACTATTTGACAAATCCAAATTTTGTTTTTTATTCAGTAAAGTAAAATAAATTTTATTGAGTATTTGTAAAATAAATCCAAAAAGAAAAAACTTAATTTATTACCGTTTGATTCCTCCATCACTGCTGCTTTGAATTAATATTGAAAAAGAAGAGTCCTTATTCGTTCCAAGTCGTTACAGTACCACTAAAATAAATAAAATTTGGCAAATGGTCAATAATATACTGTAATATAAAAGTACGAAATCTGCATAACATATGCATAAATTTCAAAAATAAAAAAATAACTTTTTTAAAATGCAATATAAAAAATTTATGTTTTTTACATTCATCGAATAGATGCAGAGTAAGTAGGTAGGTAGGTACCTAAATACATAATATCGGCTGGAAATTATATTCATTATCGGCTAAAAATTATAGTCGGCATAAAATAATTTTGAGATAAAAAACTCAAGGTTTTTATATTGGTATTGGTTATTTCAAATATAAACTTCGTTTATATTCAAATAAACCAATAATTTTTATGAAATAATAGACCAAATTTTTAGTATAAAATGTGTAAAATAAAGCTTAATTTAGCTGTAGTGACAAAAAAAATGTAACATAGAATTTTCATCTTTAAATGAGATTTATTGTTTTTATAATGGTTCTATGATAGACCTAGAACTTTATAACTTTTAAAGAAGATATTTTACTTAATATTTTTAACAAAATTTAAATTTGAGTTTTATGCTTCAATTTTTTTAAACTTTAGTTGCATTTTGAAATATGCTTGACATAAAACCCTTTAATTTTCTGACGACAAGTTGTAAATAGTCAAGTTAGTAAATATTGTAAAATAAATTTTAAAATAATATTGGTGTGCTTCAATATTATTTTCTGGCTGATTCAACCAATTGGAAGTGGCAGTAAAAGAAAATGCTTTTTTATAAAAATAATATTTGTTTGTCGTACTTAAACATTATACAAATTTTATTTTATTGAAAGCTTCATAGTTATGTTAAAAATTAATAAATAAAGAAAATTAATGTGGAATCAAAGAAATTGGCAATATAAAAGATACGTTGAGTATATGTGAAAAAAAAATTAAGATCTAATTATTAAAACTGTAAAAATTTATATTTAGCATTTCATTTAAACTTCAACAATCAGCTAAAATAAATAGCTAGGTACTCCTACACGAAGTCTTAAAAACGGATTTATTTAGAGTATTAGATTTGCAAAGAAAAATGTACTTTGTGAAATGCATATCTATCTAATTATATAAGGTAGGAACCTTACCTACTTTTATTAAATTGCAATAGATCTGAATATAAGAACTGTAGAATAACAATCAAAATATTATTAAATAATAACATTTTAATTTTTTTTTTGCTGTAAATATATTTTTAAAAAGTATTTGAAAGGTTTTCTTTAATCAAAAGTATTAGAAAAAAAATACAAAAAAACTTCTTATATATTTAAGTTCAAAACGAAAAAGTGTTATTCTATCTATTTTAATATCAATTAATACAGTAATATAAATGCTAAATACCAATATTGCAAATTATATAAGTTTGCTCTATACCACATACATAAAGTTTTCGTTTTAACAATATTATTCCTTCAAAGTTATATTTTATGTGTATGTAGGTTCATTCCTATTTTGTGAATATTGCACATTTTTTTTGAAAAAATTTCGAACTTTAAATATTTTTTAGAAATCAGATTATCTGTATGTTTGTACATATGTAGGTTTTTTATTTTATTTTATGTACTACGTATATGTATATATCATTTCAGATATTTTCGTTAACTACCCAAAATAAATTATATTTTCTTAACCGAATTTCCATTTCTCATACGAGTATAAGAATACTGATAAGAATTTTAAAATTCGAGCCATGCATTTATAAATAACCAAACATATGCTTGATATTAGATTCATATAATTTTAATAATACCTACATACCTACTGACGCAAAAAAAAAAAATAACCACTAATTAGGAAAATACGCATTACCAATAAAAGATGTATGTGCGACCAATTTGCTCTTTAATAATAAAGGGGCCCATGAGAGGTATAAACACGTTTTAATTTATATTTTCTTACTCTTAAAATTAACGCAGGCAAACAAATTAATACTTAAATACATTTCCGCATTTGTATAGGTAATATTTGATATAAAAAAAATATGTTGTAATGAAATGACCTTTTACCAAAATAAATAAAAAATGGTGTTCAAAATATAAAAAGTTTAATAATTAAACATAACGTGTCAACCATTCATAGAACTTTCCATTTTTCATTTCTTTTCTTCAGTAAAAATAAAAATAAATTTTGAAGACGTGTCGAAAGAAAGAGAGGAAGAATAACTTACTTCATATCACAAACGTAAATGAAAAAAGAAATCGCCATTTGACATATTTTGATAAAATATGTCGACGTCGACGACAGACGACGTATTTTATAGAGGGTACCTTCATTTTTAAATTTTTCATTATTTTTTAGGGTTAGAATGATTTGACCCAGGAACACGTTTTGTTATAACATATTATTTTTATCCAAATATGCGACCATAATATAATATTAAAAGCTAAAATTTAAGAAAACTTACTGTACTGCAATTCCAAAAAATCCGGCCTTAATTAATTTTTGCCGTGAAAACCCAGTTTTGTTTAGGTAACTTGGCGTGCCCTTTTATCTAAAAATACATTTTTATTTACAAATCACGTAATAACTTTTTAATTTAATAAATGTTTAGACATATAATATATACAATGAAAAAGATAAATCATAAAAATTCACAAACACATTAAAACACGATTTTTTTTTAATTTTAAGAGTTCATGCAATTTTATTTTAGTTGAAATTTTAAAAAAAGAAAAAATAAAACATATGAGACAACAATATTATTAGTTAAATGATTATTATGAACCTGTTCTTATTAGTTATTATTAGTTTTTTTTTTTAAATAAGACTTATTGCCACAAAAAAATATCAACCCGTACCGAAAGGTATTCCAAGTTAAAATGAAGTTTTAATTAAAAAATTTTATTAAATAAAAGTTTCTAACTTTGACATTTTCAAATGTCACAAAATTAAAGAGTTACCAGAAGTTACTTCTAAAAAAAATTTTTACGAGTAACAAGTTTCTCTTTTATATCTTCAAAATATATTATCTTATGTATATTTGCTGCCAATCCTATAAAACTGAAAATTAAATTATCTTTTTTAGCATATTATTAATATATCCCTTATTAATATCAATTATTTGAATAATTTTCCCAGTTTTTTGTAAGTATTACAATATGTTACAACTTTTGAAACTGTCAATGCGATATGTATTCCAAAAAATTGCATTTTTTGGAATGGGCAGAAAAAAAAAATTTTTTTAACCATATAATTTGATTTCGAAAACGTAGCACAGCAACTTATCGGCTGAAATTTGGTTGAAAACTTTACATTACAAAAGTATCATTTTAGTTTTTCATGTTGCATGAAACTAAACATATGTAGCGAACATCTTACAACAGATTCACTATTACAATCTAATGTTATTATTCTTTTTCAATCTTGTATTTTCATGGCTTTGGGCTTCTTATACTAAAAAATTTTGAGAACTTTACATAACCTTAGTTTTGTAAAAGTTTTGACAACCTTATCTGACCTTATAAAATCATAAATTTCAGCAATACAAACACAATCCTGGATAAGGGGCGTTTTATTTCCCTGTATTTCAACCATGGATGTGAAATCTATTTTACGCAACTAATGAGAGATGTTAGATCGTAAATCTGTGATTTCTATATAAGGCATGAGCCTTATATAGAACCACACTGTGATAGAATTAGAAAAAATAGTCCTGCTAATGAAACGCTTATTTGTAATAAATGTCAATATTAAAAAATTAAAAATATTTTCAAAAAAAAAAATTAACAGAAAAAGGAAAGTGCGTTTTGTGGAAAATTGTGTAGCACTTTCGCAGAACTTTAGTAGTTAGTTTAGTTTGAAAATGTAAGTAGAACGCAAATATTTTATAAAAACTCTTATTACCCATACATTGAACTGAGACCTATTTCAAATTTGTACTTAGTACTTTTTATTATCTATTTTTCGTGATATATCTTTTATTTATATCTAACAAACAAAATAATAAAAATATGTTTTCAAGCGTTTTATATTAATTATGTATAATGTAAAAATTAGAGATGCACAATTAAAAGCGGAACTCTCAACGTTTTTGAATTGCTCTCGGACCGTTATATTGATTATGCGCAACATATTTTGCGTATGTCAAATCTAGTTAACAGTCAACTTTTTGACAAGTAATAATTTGTTTTTATCCAATATTTAATCACAAAAGTAACAAACAAAATAGTTATAATAAGCTGGAATTATGGAATTTATAGGACTTTTTAAATGCAATGTAATTATTTATGAACATATACTCGTAAATATATTCACTGTGTTTTGTATTTTAGTTTTGCCCTAGTAATCTTCACGATATAGAATCATTAATTACACATTTTTCGATTCAACATCTTAACAAGGAATTATTTGAATGGTAAGTATAGAAACCAGTATGTCGATTTTGATAAATTGATGTTTTATCTAAATAAAATTGAAACTTTTAGTGAAGCTTGTTGCATTAAATTTTGGAAAATACCGGATTACTATGAACATAGAAATAAATTGAATTCTACTTGTGGCGGAAAGTATGGGATCACGATGAAAAGCTTTTTTCACACAATAAAATCATTATTTGAAAGTTTACCGAAAACCGAAGATACACCGTTACAAATTTCCACTGAAACTTCAAATGATATCAAATTTGAGATTAATTTGAATGAAGAACGACCATCGAATACAAATATATCTTTGAACACTTCAAATATACCTGATGGTAATTTTAAACTCTTACAGTGTGTATGAATAATGATATTTTCGTATATACCCCATTAGTTGGAAAATCGGAGAAAGCGGAAGTTATTTATAACAAGAATGAGATATCTACATATTCTGAAATCGAAAGTTCTATTTGTGAAGATAAGTTTGAACATGATTCATCGACTTCATTGATATCTCACGAAATATACAGATCTAAGCTACGTAATTCCAAGGATGTAAGAAAAATTACATCTAAGCCCAAATGGAAACCGAAAAAACGGAAATTAAAGATAAGGGATACTAAAATAAATAAAAAATCTAAAAAAGAAACGGATAAAGTAGCAAAAGTAAATGTTGAACTTGTAAATGAAAATGACAGACTCATTGAAAATAAAAGCCAAAATGTTTCAAATAGTAAAATTCTTGAAAATTGTAAAATATGTGAAAAATCTTTCAATAACCCAGATGAACTACGAAAACATTTGGAAAACCATGGTTACATTATTTATATTTTTTACTAATTTGTTTCCAAATTTTCAATTTTTTTTTAGGAAATGATAGAAACGAACTGTGCGTGTGTCATGTTTGTAACAAAAAATTTAATTCTGTTAATTATCTTAAAGTGCACATATCTTCTAAGCATCCTAATGACTTATTTTGTACTAAATGCAACAAGCATTTTAGTAATCAAGAAATGTTTGATGTTCATATAAATGAATTTCATAAAATAAACAGAAATAACAATAAAAGCAAGGCACTAGAAACAAAGACATTAGAATGTTTCGAATGTACCGGCAGAGTATTTACCCGTGTTAGCTCTTTTGTAATGCATTTATCAAATAAACACAAAAAATCGGATGAAGAAATAAAACAAATTTTAGAAATTAATAATGAAACATTCAAGAATGAATTGATGTGTAAAATTTGTGGCAAATTATTCGTTACCATTGATCACTTAATGAACCATCAAAAAAGGAAACATGGTAAAAATTATTTTTTTTCATGTTACCTGAAAAAAATTTCTAAAATGTATTTAGAACTTTCGATTTTTTGTATTAAGGTACCGATGGCAAGAATCAACATAAATGTAAATCATGTTCAAAGTTTTTTGCTAGTCAAGAAGAAGTTAGATCCCACATATTAGAATGTCATAAGGAAAAGCTGATGTGCCCTATTTGCAATAATGAAAAAATTTATTCGTGTACCGAATCTTTGATTGGCCATAAGCGACGAATACACAAAATTTATAATAGGCCACCACAACAAATTAACACAAAGGAACAAAGTGGAAACGAAAGTGTTGATATAAAAAAGAAAAAAGTTTATAAATTTGTTTGTGGTCAGTGCGGAAAAATAATGAACGGTAGGACGCAATTTAAAAATCACGAAGCTTCCAACTGCGGAAAAAACCCTGTACATAAATGTAATGTTTGTGGAAAAGGTTTCGCAAGTGCTGGAATACTTAAGGGACATGTTTCCATTCACGAAGATTATGAAAGCTATCAATTTGTTTGTGATTTTTGTCAGAAAAGGTACAGAACTAAACATCAATTAACTAAGCATAGACGTATTCATACAGGCGAAAGACCTTTCCAATGTCCAGTAAGGCAATATAATGAATATATTCTAAAATAAATGCTACTTTGTTATATTTTTAGCATTGTGAAAAAGCTTTTGGTACTTCTGCAGCCTTATTTGTCCATATTTCAACACACACCGGTGTTAAAAGATATATGTGTACTTGTGGTGAAAGATTTTCTTGTATAACTGGTTTAAAGGGGCATTGGAAAACTAATAGTACCACTTGCGGATCGGATCCAAATAAATCAACTAAAGCAGTTGGGGAATATATAGGGTATCGAAAAGGTAAAGTGGTTAATATTCGTCCAGAAGAAGAAATGATGATGAGACCAAGTTTATAATACAATAAATTATGCCAGTATTTATGTTTACGATCTTAATTTTTCCTAGATAATTTGTATTTTCAATATAAAATCCGTAATTAAATTTACAATCAAATATATATTTGTAAAAAATATCTATTTTTTTTAACAAATCCATTTTTGATGGTCTTCAAATATGTCCATGTAGTTGTGTTAAAAAAATTAATGGGTATAATAAATTACATGTCCTTTTCAATCAAATATTTATTTTATATTCCAAAACAGTACAATTTTTATTAGTCAAAATTACAAAAAGGAAAACTTAAACCATATTTTTAATAAAAAATATTGAAATTTCTTATATAATATCATCCGCACTAATTATTTAGATTTTTCATTTGCTATTTTTTCTAAATTTTCAACTATTTTAGTGAGGTCAAAATCTCTGTTCATTTTGACATATATAGTTTTCCGAATATCATGAAATTGTACCCATGTTGGACACTCTTTTGCTATCAACTTAAGGTGCACCTCAATATCTTTTGGCGTCAAACTTGTTCTGTAACTATTTTCAATTTTTTTTATCAAAGCTTCTAAAGGAAGAACCCCTTTTTTTTCAGTAACAAATACGTTTCTTAGATGTCTGGCTAATTCAGGTAAACGGCTGTATTTTCTAACTTCTTGATCTTGAGAAGGTCGTCTTGTCATGGAACTGTGTGCTTTAGCTGCTTGTTTGGCTCTGATTTTTTCTAAAAGTGATTTCGGAACACTTTTCAATAAAGTTGATTCAACATTGTCCAATTGGGGAGCATGCGCTGGAGGTTCTTTTGAAGAATTATCAGGGTTAATTAGATTTTTGGTAGCACAATTTACAATTTCTTCTTTTTGATTAAAAAGATTTCGGGCAGTTAACAGTATATCTTTTGCTGATGAATACTTTTCAACATTCGGTGGTTGTGGTAAATGGCCTTCTTCAATTTCTGGACAATTTTCTAAATCAAATTCTGGATGCCACCGTTTTATCTGATCTTTTGGAATATTCAAAGGTGGATTTAATGATTTTAAAAACTTATCATGTTCGTTTTTCACTTTTTCAAGCAAGATATATTGTAGTTTTTGATACCGTTCAGTTAAAATCTAAACAAAAAATAAAAAAAACCAATAATTAAATATAAACTCTACTTTTATCGAGCGTATTTGAAATTTACCTGCGGATTCATAGCATTCGATTGTGCTGACTTGAGAACATTATCTTCGTCAATAATAGATGCATTGACATTCTTAATTACACCAATGTTAGGAGTAATAACCAACTGAAAATAATCTTGTTTCGAAATGGAACCATAATTCCGCATTTTGGTTTGATAAAAGTAGTAAGCTTCTGGATAAACATATTTAATTTGAGCCAAATGATTCTCATGAAAATTTCTTCGAATCATCCGTTGAACAGCTGTTTTTAATTTTTTGAATGTAATACACTCCTTCCGATTAAAATACATTGCACAAACGGAATCAACGGCTTTGAAAATTTCAATGAGGTTTCTGTATTTAAATGGCAATGACAACGAAGGAGTTTTAGACAAGTGCAAAAATTTATGATATGCCGGAGTCTGAACAATATCCGATGAAGAACCATCTTTAGATGGACTAAAGAGTAACCGTTTTGGGGTAGTGCTTTTTGGAGACATCAATTCATTTTTATCAGGAGCAGGAGGGGGGCACTTTACAGGTGTTCTAAACCCCTTGACAGGGCTAAAAAGATCATTAAATTAAAACTTTTCCAAAACAAAGGTTTTCTAAATTACCTAGTGAGTACCTCTAAATCAATTGTTTTAAATTCTTTTAACGAAACTCCATTTTCATGCGTTTCTTTTTGCGTTCCGTTTTTCAGAAGTTTATTTTTTTCCTCCTGAATTTTTCGGGTTTTTTCTAATTCTTGAATTCGGTTAATAGATGCCTTAAGTTCTTGAAGTTTTGCACTACGTGTCACTTTTGCTTTAACTTCATCAAAAGTTAACTCCTTGCGCACCATTGTTTTTAACTTTTCCCTTTGATTGTCTCTGAGACTTACATTTTTATTTGTGTTTCCAAAAACATTCGTTTCATCCTTCTTGGGAGTAAGTTGTTTTGGCGACAAGAGACCTTTTTTAATAAATTTGACCAAGTTCTGTTGTGAGACTTTAGATCCATTTCCATTTTTCAATATTTTTTTTTGTAACTTCTCTTCAAATTTAAATGGGGGGTCCAAAATTTTAACTTCGCTGCTTCCATATAAATCACTATGTTTTGCGATTAAATTATCTTGATCCACAGATTTGGTTTGAGTAATACATATTTCTTTTTCATTATGTTTTGAAAATGTTATATTTTGCTGTAATAAATTTATATTTTTTCCATTAACAAAATATTTATCGTTGTTCAAAAGTTTATCTACTTTTTTAGCGTCTACATCCACGACACGAGGACTAATTAAATTACACTTAGGCACATCGTTTACTTCTGATAAAAATACCTTATTTTTGTGAGTTATTATTTCATCCGCAGCAGGTCTTTTTCTTGAGTTAAAATATGATGCAACTGAAGGTTGGCTCATGATAACAACATGTAATTTTTTATTGAATATTTTTTAACTTATTCCTTCTTATTTGCTAATGATTGCCAAATGGGAGTCCGCCAAAATATCTTTCAAGCATTAATAAGATTTGGCGCCAGGATTTCACTTGGTTTGTTTACAAATTAACTTTATTTTAATGAGTATGCCAAAGCAGTCAAACTTATATTATAAATTGAAAGACGTTTAATTTTTCCCAGCTGACAGTGATAATTCATTTTTCAGTTAACGATTTTGTGTTGTTTTCACATGTCAGGTTGTCGAGACAAGTCTTAAATTTTATATTTTTGGATTTAAAACTTAATACTTGATCTAAGATATTATTAGAACTATATGTAAAAATGCAAGGTAGTATTATATCGTAGAATTGTAGACATGTAGCATTTTTTTATGGAAAATATTTATTTTTTATTTGAAAAACATTTAAATATGT
This sequence comes from Condylostylus longicornis, assembly GCF_029603195.1. Lineage (NCBI taxonomy): Eukaryota > Metazoa > Arthropoda > Insecta > Diptera > Dolichopodidae > Condylostylus > Condylostylus longicornis. Next base: position 927,582 of record NW_026577983.1, read on the forward strand.
TAATTTGTGAAACAATTGAAATATGTTAATTTTTTGCTAAAACTAGACGCAATCTTTAAAATTCGACCTGAGTTTTTCTATTTGGCTAAATAAACAAAAAAGTTCATTCTGACAAATCGACAAATTTTCTGATTTCATTTTGAATGAGGTCAGAAAATTTATTTTCAATCTAATAAAATATTTTTGTTTTTTGCAAATTAAAAGTTTGATTAATAGAAAATTATTGGTTTGAAATGTTTCATATTATTTAATTTAAACCTTTAGATACCGTTTGTAAATCGAGCAATATGGCGAAACTAAACGCACAACAAAAAGAATTAGTGTTTAACTTTAATAATTAACTTTAGTTGTTTTTTATTGTAATTGAAAATAAATAAAAGTCGGCTGATCACATTTACAGCACATTGAAAGTTTTAGTGTCCACTATTTTAATTTTTCAGCTGTCAAAATTTCAATTGCATGGAAAATAGGATAAGATTCTGTTTTTCTCATACGATTAACTTTGATTGGATTGGCCGCTTACAAATCAAATATGTTACAAATTTTGATCACTTCTAAACGCTGCCTTACTCTAAAAAATCTTGACCTCTAAACGCTGCCTTACGGTTAATAATTGTCTTTAATATTCGTATTAATTAAAAAGCAAAAATTTTTTGTGTTAATTTTTCTGATATCTCTTGGCTCTACATTTTCAAATTCATCAATTTTGCGACTATTGAACTTGATATCTCATAATTTTCAACCCCATCTAATTTTAAAACAATACATGAGCGGTGTTCCGCGTCAAAATTTCAAAACTAAAATAGAATACACATATTTAAATAGGACTGTCCGTAATGAAGAAAAATCACCGCCGCTGGTTCATTTGTTTCCATGTGTGAGTGACGTTACTTAGTAGTTGATTATACCGTTCCGCTGTTGTTCAATGTGAACAATGGAAATCGTCTGTCTTTGCTTTTCGCCGCTTTGGCTCAATTTGCACTGCTAGCAGTAAAAATAGGCTAAAGCTAATTTCTCTAATAAAATTTTTTACGAAAATAACAATCTAATCATGTATCTCGATTTTTTTTTTCCTTTTTTATATAATGTCAAATCAGAATTCTCCGTTTTTCAAATGGATATTTCGTTTTTCCAACAAGATTACTCATTTTCTCAAATAAATTTTTGCATTTTTGCTCATATTATTGAGTCAACGTCTCACTTTCATAAACAAAGTGAATAAATTTTGTAGACATTTTAGAAGAATACGAGATACGCAATACCGAATAATTTTTCTATTACTCACTATTAATTACTCACTATCTTTTCACTTGCCGAGTAAAATAGCCGAGTAAAAATTGAAATTTTACTAATGTATCAAAGTCAAATTAATAAAATAAGTGTGTCACCACACTGAAAATTATACCAATGTTCCTGAAAACACACCCCTAGAAAACCTAGTTAATCGAATTTAAGAATTTCATTGCTGACATTTTCACTAGATTCTGACGTCACTGAATCCTCAGAGTTTTTTTTGCAAGTGTAATTTTCCGATATAAATTAGTATAAAATTCTATTTAAATTAAGAAAAAAATTTGAAATTAATTTTAATTTTTGGAATCGAAATTTTATCATCTTTTTTGGAAAATTTTTACAATTTCTATTGAATGTAAAAATCGAATTTAATTTTTCTGGAGAAGATACGTATGTGTGCGTTACCTAAACTAATACATTTGAGTAGTACAATGAAAAAAGTTTTTTAATGAGATTTCTCGAATATTTTTTAATTTGAAAAAATTAATGTAAAATCAAATTGACTTTGTTTTAATCAAAATGTTTTAACATAAAACTTGTAAAATAATTATTAAATGTGCATTTACATTTTAATTTTTTGAATATTGTGCAAATTTTCGAGTGAAAAATTTTGTATCTAATTTTTTTTGAGTGAACGCTTGTAATGAATTCAAAGGCAGACGTAAATAGACGGGTACTCGCTATCCAAGCAAAAAAGAAACGTCATAAGCCTAATAAGAAAAAAGGTAAACCAAATGGTGTTAATAATACGAGTGCAAACGCAAATGCTCAAGTAGGTGGTTCAGGAAATAACAGTTCGCAAACCGGTGCTTTACCAACGACGTCAATTGAGTCTATTCAACAACCATCTCAGCAATTGCAACAGCAGCCACAAACGGCACAGCAACCAGGAAATGGTGGAAAAAATAAAATAAATGCTAATAAAACTAATTCTTTTAGTGCTGGTCTAGGATCTGCAGGTTTGGTAACAAATTTACAAAACTCTTTTGATGTAAATTGTCCAGCACCACCACCGCCTCCAACTATAATGCACAAAGACCAATATAGTAATAAAAAATATAATAATCCACCGCGTAGTTCATCCAACGATTCAGAAGAATCTGAATTGAATAGTGAAGATGAAGAACAGGAATTAAAAGAAGATTATTGTAAAGGTGGTTATCATCCTGTCAATATTGGAGATCTCTTCCAAAGTAAGTACATAATACATTTTTGCATAACATACTCAATATTTTTTTAAAATATCGTTTTGAAATATCACAAAGCACATTTTTTAAGTAACTGAACATACATAAGTAATAACCTATATCTGCCTAATAATTGAAGAAAAAATTTCGGATGGAACAGCTGAATAGCTTGTTCGCTTTTTTTATTTTCACTTTTTTATACTTCCAAAATTAAAATGTGGATAATTTTTTTAGTACATAACAAAAAACGAATTGTTACGAAGCCAAGTAAATTCTGACAGTATAAAAATAGAGAAATAAAAAAATAAATCAGGAATCAAATGAGATTTTTATTAAATGAAAATTTTTACACACATACAAATATTGTGTTAACAACAACACCAAGTGTTTTACTTAATTATTTCCTTTTTATTCTTTGAAATTTTAATTACAAACAGCCATTACCTTAGCAATAAGTAAATTACTTTTATTTTGGAGAAAAAATAAAAATGATTTTTTTCTTTGTTTTTGTGATCAGATTTAATTAATTGTCAAACAAACATAATAGGTAGGTATAGTAATTTTCAAACAAAAAAAAATCTCACACTAGGTGGCTAGCTATAATATCAATTAGTTACCTATGTACCAATGTTTAGGTGAATTGTTGAACAATATAGGTATTGATTTCTGATTAGAAGTTAAAATTCATATGATATGTAAGTTGGTAGGAATGCAAACCTAGACTATTTTAAAAACAACAATATTTAATTATTTAAAAAATGATACTATGATGTGATTTTTCAAAAAATGTCCGTAGATTATCTTCATAAATGTTTTACGCTAAAAATAATAGGAGCTAAATCTCCTATTTTGTAGCTTGATTTGTTGGAAGTAAAAATATTTACTATGAACCTAAAACATATTCTTATGTACATAGTATGTGCATTTATACATACATAGGTAGGTTACCTGCATATGGTAAATTCGCAATCACATAAACGAAAAATGGTGCTTAGATAATAAAATTTTTTATATAAGAAAATTTCAAACATTTTTATGAATTAATTTGCGTATGTAAGAATATAATTTCATTTTTACTTTATTTTTTCTAATACAGTAAGAAATAAGCATAAAATTAATTTATAGCTTAGAAAATGCAATGGGATTTAAAATGCTCATACAGACCAAAGTCTCCGGAACAATTTTAATAATTCAAAACATTTACTAATTTTATTTAGCTTAATGTATCAATGATTAATAAGCCTGAAACTTTATGGATAACTATTTACATACCTACATATATCCATTATTATATAAAGCACAGTTCTCACAAACGTATAATGTGATGTTTTCATATATAAAATTTTGACTGCATACTTATGCTCTCTTAATATTTTTAATGTTAATATTAAAAAAGGTCTAATAAAAAGAAATAAAATATTTAAAAAATTTTTTTTTGGCTAAATTAATTATTATTAACTCATTTAATAAATTAGAATTTTATGATAAAAAACAGTGAAAAGTTAAATAAGCACAAAAAGAATATTTTTTATATTAGGTTAGATTAGAAAAGGAAATCATATTGTGTTCAGTTTCCAACAAAAAATTTGTTAACTGTTATGTACATAACAAATTATGTACATAATAATAATAGAATATTATGTTCATATGCATATATGTACATATATGTTTGTATATATGTAAAAACACAAAAGTAAGGTGTATTAAATATATATTTTGATTTGCTTTTGTTACTGATCTAATAAATTTTAAAAATAAATGTAATTAAATAATACGTATAAAATTAATTGATATTTTCGCCTTGTTTTGTTTGGAAACTTGATATTTAAACCTACAGTCTCAAGGTAATTTAATATTTTTTGTGGTTTTTTAAAATAAGGTAGAATGATGGATAATAGAAAAAATTATTCAACATAAAAAATTCTTAATGTTACTTTTCTTAAGTTTAAACTTGTTAATTTCATTAAGGGAAATTATTTAGGGATGTTTTTGAATTCATTTGTGTATCGTGAGGTAAACGTGAGGTAAAATAAGCTGCCATAACCGCTGATTTAAAGAAATCAAAAGTGTGATGTCATTTTAACGCAATAATATGAAATATTATTCAAATCCAACACAAATATAAATTTTATTAAATTATTAAAGTATTGGCAGTATTTCGTATTGTGAAGAAACGCAACTTTTGACGATGTATCACTTTCCCTGTTGTATCTTCAAAAAAAATTTAAAACGTTACGTACTCCGAATCGTATAAAATTAATTTTTGAAACGCAGAGCAAAGTAAACATTAATTAGCATTTTTCTGTGTAAAAAAAAAACGTCAAATAAATCTAATATTATATTTTTTGCTTTGAATTTTTGTGTAGAAATTTGACAATATGCTCCTAACTTTAACAACGGTAAAAAAGGATTACTAATTTTAAGTGGTAATAAAGACTTTTTTGAAGATTATCTAGAAATGTCAATGGTGAGCAATCGAATCTTTTTAACAAAAAAATTTTTTTTAAATATTGAAGTCTCATTTTACTTAGTTTTGGATTTAAAAGTGGTTGCAAAACTTACGTAAGCTATTGTTTTATGTTTTTTCTATAAGAAAATTTAAGATTTCAATTATTTTTGCTCAAACATAATTAGTAAAAATGATTTCCCATTATTAATTAATTTTTTTTTGTTTTCAACAATTTTTTGAATTTCTCAAAAATTTCACTGTTCGATATTAACAGAAAAATACTGTTATTAAAATAGAATCTACCTTAAGTACTTTATACTTAAGAATAAAAAATAAAAATAATGAAAAATTTGAAAAGTTAACCTTAATGAAAAAGAATGAAAAGATTAGCTGATGTTACAACTAAAATTTTTTGGCAAGTTAGATTAGATCAAAATAACCCGGCTGTCAAAGGATACATTTGGGCAAGGTAGGATTGTTAGGATACCGCTTTTACACTGTTAGTATACATTTTTATTATTTTATTAATATTTTGAATGATTATCAAAATTTTAGTTATTTTATTGAAAGTTAAATTTTATAGTACTTTAATTCTTCCATAGACGACAGAAAATTATTAAATTTTATACGAATTGAGTCGCAAATTAAACCTGAGTAACCATGCTTTAGAATGTTGAAGAATTTTCCTAAACAATGATTCCATATGCTTTTAGTATGTAGACTGAAAATTTAGATTTATATTGTGATTGAAAAGTCACACAATAGTTATTTTTTTTTTATAAAAATTAAGAGTATGATTGTATTATTTGGTCAGAGTTTGGAAAACGATTACATAGCTACTGCTTAATTAACTACAACCAATTTCGAATTTTTAATACTTTATTCAACAAAGGTAAAAACATAAAACAGTTTTCTAAAAGATTTGATTTTGATATAAAAAGAGATTATAAATTTTTCATCAAATATTTTGGCAAAAAATTTATTTTACTTAATTTGCAAAAAACAAAATGTAACGGTAAATTTCTTAACATAAATACATACGTACATTTCTATGCAAGTATATGTATTTAAATTTATTAAAATATATTTACAATATATGTACTTACATATATATGGTTGTATCTTTAAATCATAAGACGAATAAATGCTCTTATATTTAGGCTATATTAATTTATATATTTGTATATATAAATTTACATATTAAATTTATATCTATACGTGCACATAATATAGCAGAACAAAAATAACTTTGTCATGGTTCCAATTGCATGTTGAAAATGAAAATTCATTAAATCGTTTTCAAATTTGTAGAAGAACAGATATAAGAAGAAGAAACATTGAAAGAAAATAATATATTTTAATTTTCAATTATTACAGATTTAGCGTAGAATTTTTTAAAACCCTTATTTGCGATTTCTTTTGAAGAAATATGAACAAAAAAAAAAAAGCAAACTAAATATTTTGTTATCTGTATAGCTATAAATTAAATTTGATTCGTAAGAAAATTGATTTGAAGCTGTTTCAGTTAAGTTAAGCGTATTTTTGAAAATTAAGGTGATTTTACAAAAATTCAGTCCTAACTTAGATCTTAATATAAAGCATGTTCAATAACTCTTTACCAAAAAGCATGTTCGAAGATTTTAGTATGATTTAATTTCTAATGCATTTTTAAAACGCTCCAAAGATATTTTAAATTTGGAAAAAAAATATGTATGTGTAGAAAAATGGAATATATTAAAAATCTGAAAAAGAAAAATAAGTAGTTAGTTGCTGTAGATATGAATTGATGCAAACAAAAGATTTTTAAGGTTTAAGTTGAACTTTAAGTACATATTCAAATTACAGAAAATCTTCTATGATTTATAAAGGACAATTAGATTAAAAGAAATATTTTTGTTTAAACCTTAACAGTTTCATCGTACATGTTAAAGATAATCTTTTTAGAATTCCCTTGTGTACACAAAATCGGCTTCGACCTCTTCCTGCAATTTTATTTATGTTAAAATTAAGTTAATTTTAAAATCAATTTATAAAGACGATCTTTTATCTAAATAAAATAACAGATATAAAGATTTTCAGCCTTGTCACATGTTTATTGTTAAAAAATAAAAAAAAAGAAGTTGTAAAATTGAATCAAAATGTTTTATTGCACGTATTAGACTAAATTCGTTAACCCTGGCAAAATCAAGTTTATTTTAATTATAATTTTGTCTCGCGTGTGACAATCCGCATACGAAACTCCTACATTCAACATGCTTTCAATCTTAATTACTTACCGTCTTTTTAAAAATACTTATAGTTTACAGTACTATAGGATAAATATAAATATAGCAAACTATGCGATTAAATGATTTCTTAAATGAAAAATAAAATTTCAACACTAGAGTGAGTCTGATATTTTCGATAAAAAAAATTTTTGAGTAACCTATTTGAATTTTCTATAAATTTTTTTAAGAATGACCTAATTTGAAACGACCTAATTAAAGCGGAAGTAATTTATAGCTATTTCTTTGTTATTAATTAAAATTTGGAAAAAAAACACATGCAAAATTGAGTTTTAAAATTTCCTGATCCTGATCGTTGTTAATGCCTTTTTATTAAAAACAATTTGCATATAACATATCTAGTTTTATTTTAACGAATTATTTGTGTTTTTTTAAAAAATTTTTCTTTATACAAATAAGTTACTTATATATGGGTTCGACTGTTTAAATACAATTCATGCAGTTTTGTGAATTCCATAAAATGTAATCTATTCATATGTGAAGAACCTTATATGTACATACTTGTTAATCACAAATATAATTGCAAATTTATTAAAATATTATGTAATATAATTTATTCTAACAAAAAACGTAGATAAAAAATAAATGTCAAAAAAAAAGCCACGCAAATATAAAATTTCATACATAGCTATATTTTGTTACAAACAAGGCTAAAAAATTCAGTTTTTTTTAATTTTTTGTTACATGTTTTTTCGCTGAATTTTGTTTTTTTAAGGTTGTACAAAAAATGTCTCCGCACACTACTACATTACTTATTGTTTATATAATCAATTCAATTCACAAAACAAAATGTTCAATTTATTTTTTTCTTACGTTATTTATTGTTCTTTTTGTTTGCGACATATATAGCGAAATAAATTAAAATAATGGTAAAATCTTAAGTGATTTAATTACATTTTGATTTAAATAATAACTAGAATCCATATAAATGATTAAGAACACTGTTAAGATGTAAATTTTTTAAAATTTGTAAGCATATGTGTATGTCAAAAACACGAAGGTATTTAAGTTTGCATAACAGGGATAATCTTTTAAAACGAATTTCCCGGACAAAATTCTCATATTTTACAAGTATGGTACTGATCTGAAATTTTTAAATATCGTAGTTTTTTTTTAGCATTGTAAGCAATTTAGCTATTAATCATGTTATTCCATTAAAAGTTGACGGTACTTTTTAATTCATTTTAAAGTATTAGTACTTATTTTTCTCAATTTTCTAACTAAGTTTTTATAAAAATTTTAAAATACGATGTTTTTATTTAGAAAAAGAAGTAGGTTTCGTCATCATATCTGTGACTACTCTTAAGGCATCACATTTCTTTAGTAAAATAATGAAAATTCTGTTTTAAAATTTTTCCAAATATATTTAAAACAAAAATTAATATTTTTTTATTTTTTACAATACAAACTGGTAAATCCAAACTGTAAAATCTGAAAAAATAGCATTTTTGAAAATGACAATTTTACTTAAAGTTCTAAAGGAATTTTTAAATTATTTTTTAACTACTACAAAAATATTATAAATTAGAAAAAGAAAAATAAAATAGAAAAATATTAGCTGTTGGAGAATTACTCGAGATTATTTCAAATCTGCAAAAGTAAAATATTTAGTTTCTGCAGATTTATAAGTATGGGTGAAAAAACTAAATTTAATTTAAAACTTTCAGTACATGTTTTAATTTTCGAAAATCTTCTATCTTTAACTGATACAAAAATACTTACATAGATACGGAATTTGATACAAAAAAAAAAATAATTTGCAAAAAAACTCTTATAACAGCTCCATATAAGCCCTCACATTCAAGTTTAACCAAGAAATTATTTTTTCATAAGGTGTTTTAAAATTCAAAAAATATAAATATATGCAATATTAAATCTTAATACACTATAGGTTAAAATTGAATATAATTTTGGTTCTTAGATCAACTTTAAAATATTAAGTAATTTAAGTCTTAAATAAGATTTAACAGATAAACGTTGGTTTTATTATTATTTACTAGAGAGTAATTGACTATAGGTCAGACCTGTACTGTAAAATTTTCTAAATTTGTATTTTTTGGCGCAGGCTTCTTTTCAAAATACTCTTGTCATTTTGAAAAAAAAAAATTATAAATTTATTTTTTCACAGTTAAAATATGCAAATTGAAATGCAATTTTGAATACACGAACATGCTGTGTACGTAAATTTCATGATAATTTTGTATGAAAAACAAAGTTAATTTTATTTAACAATTATGTGTGTAGGCAAAATGACGATAATTAAATAAAGATATTTTGATTTTAAGAATTCTCACTGAACATAAGTATAATTAATTCTTTCTATAGAATTTACTATACATAAATACTTACATGAATTTAATTTTTTTTCTGTTTCTTTAAATGTGTTGCATAATTAATTTACAATACTTAATTATATCGCATATGCCATTTTATTAAGTCATTAGGACATTCGAACAAACATGAGGAAATTTTTTCTATAGGTAATAAATATTTGGCCAACTAATGTAGTCTTATAGATCCACATTTTGTATCCACTTTGTTACTGTTATACAATAAATCTATATATCGTATACTGTTATACAATAAATCAGTATTCATTAATATAATAAAAAAAAATAATTTGTTACTAAAGCGTTTATGTACTCGGGATACTACGTTTTTCTTTTGATCTTTTAATCGTTTTACATTATTAGCAGTCACATACTCCAACTTAAGTTTAAAACATAAAATATTACATAAGAAACTGTTATATCAAAACTTTATAAAATATACAAAACAGACACTTTGATATTCTTGCGAAACAGGGTGAGGAATGAGTTTTGAATATTATCTAGTAATTTTAATTCTAAAAGAAGAAAGGTAAGAAAACTGATTGAAATATAAGAAATATTCCCCATATTTTTCAATTGCCTGAATTAACCCATTCTATCGCCTTGCTTCGGGAGCACAATAAAATTACGGACACTTTGTATACTTGTATCACACGCGTTCTTACAAAATTACAAAATGGAAGATCTGCTGAGTTTTAATTGTAAGACTGAGGTATTTTACCATCAATGTGCAAAATAATATTAGTTTTATTAAAAGGTAATTTTAATTACAATAAAAAATCTAACATATAAATTGTATTATTATTTAATTTATTGTCACAACTACATAGTTTTTAAATAGTAAATAACAAAATAGATTAAAATATTTCCAACAAAACAGTTTTCATGCACATATAATTCTGTTTTGTGTTAAAAATAAGTTAATTAAATGAAAAATAGAGATGAAAAACAATAAAAAAATAAAAGAAAGTTGATCGTGTCAGTTTTGAGATACCTGTACATGAAAGCTTTCTATAGTTTTCGTTAAAATTTTCGTATGATGTTAACCTTGTTATTAAACTTTTTTTAGAACTGTATTAAGTATTCGAAATTCTGCATTTTATTTTTATAAAAAATTTATAAAAAATTTTAACATTACCTTTAGTTTCCAATATATCATCAAATTATTTTTGAAGTTATAAGGGAAAATTAAGAACTTATACAGTTACAACTAAATTTTGCCGAATTATTGGTCATACTAACAAAATCGTTTATGCAAAATTTAGTAATTCTATTAAATTATTTTTGGATATTTATCATTAAATTATAAGGGCAACAAAATTTCAATTGAACCGATATTTCAATTGAACCACAACTTAAATAGGTTTCTATTAACTGCTTGAAACGATATTTCAATCGAACCCCAAATTAAATAGAATTCAATCATTTATAAGCAATTTAGTATAAATTTCGTTAGCCTAACTCATAGCATCTACATTACAAACAGACTCGTAAATTTATAATATCATTCAAACAATCGTTCGAACTTGTATAATTAACAAAATCAGAATGAACTTGGTGAATATTGAATTAAAAGAATCTGCACCCACCTGGAAATAATGAAAAAATTTCTTATACATTTGTTTATTTTTGTAAAACAGGGAAAAAATATCAGTTCGAAATGTACTAAAATTCGATGTGTATTTGGAGTTTTAAATTATAAAGGTATTTTTTCATTTAATATTTAGTCTATTTTTCAAATAAACTGAATTTAAAGATTCTAATTTTAATTAAGTAAGTTTTTGTAACATCTTAATTTATTTATTTAAAGTTCTAAGCATTATTGAGAAGCTCTCCAATTGCTCCCGATGTAATTCATTAAATTTGTTATACACATTTGTATGTAATACGTACGTATATACATATACAATATTGTATGTGTTCAATTCTAAAGCTAGTATCTATGAATATATTTAATAAAATAAAAATAAATAAAAAATGTAGCTTAATATAATATTAATTATTTAGATAGGGTAGGGGTGTATGTAATTTGTACGTTTTATAAATTTAGGCGTTCGCAAAGCACATTAAATTTAGAAAATAAAAAATAACACGGATAGATGAAATTTCCATGTATGCATGTGTTAGCACATTCTTCCACATTTATATACATATTTATACATAAATGTGATAATTTTGATTTTTACATGAAAGTTATTGATTATAACAAAGTTAATCAATAAATTTTTATATCTAAAATATTCGAAACTTTTATGTTAAAAATGCCGGAATTATTTATGCATAATTTTTAGTTTTTTTTTTCGAATTTCAATAAATTTTATAGCAAGAAATAATAATTAAAAGCCAAAGTATACAAAAAAAATGAGATGATCCCAATAATAGAACAATTGCTTATTTTTTCCCCTTTCTTAGAGATATTTTTTTTTATATGAAGGAGGAGTACGGGGGGATAGTAATGATTCATTTAATCGTTATACAGTATATGAAATTTTGCCAGAGAATAGAGGAAACTTGTTTTTTGTTTTTTTTCCTCCTTTTTCTTTTTTCTAAATTAAATAAGTTTGTTGACCTAGTGAGAGAGGTAAAGAGACGTAAAATTATTATAAAAGCTAGAAATTTAAAAATAAATTTTCTTTCTTTAAAATTTTAGCTTTTTATAAAGAGAATTAAATTCTATTGGTACCATTACTCTTTATCATGGCTCCGCAACCTTTTTTAGGCGTAATCTACGCTCAAAAGTCTCATAAAAATTGACCAAGAATCACATTTTGATTCGGATCAGAAATAATTTCATTTTTCTCTTGACAAGTAAAATTTATATAAGTTATATTTTATTAATTTCCAATAAAATAACAATCCAACTGAAAGAAAAACAATTCTGTCAATATTCTGCCTACTATGATTTCTTCAGTTATATTCAGAATATGGATAATTTTAACATCAAATTATCAAATGGGTCACTCAATAACACGAGGAAGACAGGTTGCCGATCACGGCTCTTTAGATTTTAGAGGGCATTTGGCTATCATTACATTGCTTTTTTTTGTTTTGTTGTTTATATATGTATGTATATATTACTAAATTTTTATAATTTACATTAAATGTAGTTGAATACGAACTGATTTATGCATTCTTATGATGCATTTCAAATAATGTACACATCATGATAAAAATATTTTGAAACAACTACATTAATATTTTTTTACCTGTATAGACGAATGTTCGAAGCGTATTATAGATTTACTTGTATTTAATTTGAAGCAGTGGTTCGAACTGCTATACTATAAAAATAATTTTATTATATTTCGGAAAGTATAAAGTCTACAGTATTCAAATTTTTATAAACAAAAGAACTAATTGGGTCACTATTTTAATAAAATTTGATGAAGGTTTTATATGTTTTTCGATTAGCTGAAAATTATATAACTCAGAAATAATTTGGTTAAATTTGGTTGTAGAAACTATAAGGAGTACAAAATTAAAATTTTACATAAAAGAATGCGGTTGAAAAGCAACTATTCCTATGAAATTTTGTATAGGGGTTGCATTAGATCATACGAAAGTTATAATAACACTTGTCGTATCTCAAAAATTTTAGTACCAGTTGCTTATGTAAAAGGTATTTTGTTTTGAAGAATGCCTTGTTATCTCTGGGTTCTTAAATGTATAATTACTGGTTTACGCACAGAAGTTTAGTTTAGTTCAATTAAATTCAATGAAGCTCGAGTAACAGGCCTGAATTGTGTAAATTTATTTTGTGAGACACATTTAATTAGCCAAAAAATTTTTGTGTTTTTAAAAAGAATTTTCTTTTTGCTTTCATATTCTTAAATTCCAAATAAAATTCATATTTAAAAATATACATGCCATTCTTACGTTCCATGTTATCCTTTTCAAGGTCCTTAGAATAAAATAATTTTTAGTGTATACACGTTGCAAATGTTATTAAAAATGATTTTTTTTTTTAGTAAAGAAAACTAATGCCTCGGTAAATTTTTAATTAAGACAACAATGTGATATTGCTGTGAATGTCTTGAGTTAATTTAATATTAAAGATATGTAAAAATAAAATAAAAGTAGCAAAAAATATTCAATGTTACACTACTATTTATTTAGTAATAGTGGACATGAGAAAATTATTATTTTCTGTAGAAGAAACATAAAAAAGACAGTGTTTTTTCAATGTACTCGTATATGCGGGACAAAGAAAATTTTAAATGTATGTGAGAAAAATCTCTGAACACAAAAATTTCAAACTCTTAAGAAATAATTTAGTTTCATTTTTAATTTTCTTTGTCGTATGCTTGCCAATTTTGAATAAGTTAGATACTTACCAAATTACTCATTTATGATGATTTCATTTTTAATATTTTTTTTCTATTGAACAATGCCAATTATTCTTCCTTAACATTATTTTCCATATTTTTCATTGCAAAATTACCATTTGCAAGTTTTTATTAAGAATAACATCAGATTTGGAATTAAGAAATATGGTCAGTTTTAATTTGTGAACGTTTTTAATTCAACTTATTTGCTCAAAGTCATATTCTTATATTGTTCAAAAGTTCGGGATAAATATCAGCGCCAATTGTTGTTCATTGTTTCGTTATCTAATAGTGTTAAAGTATCCAATATAAATTTTATTCCCTTTATAAAATCTGCCGTCTCAAAACTTTTGCCTTAAATTAAGACGCTTTTGCTTCTGTCACTTTTGTAAATTTAGAATGTTTTTGTTTAGTTCCTTTTTTGTACTACTGTTTCATTTCTTGTACTGAATTTGTTTCATTAACTCTTGGAAACCCCACTTTTTGCTTTACCAATATTGAGTTTTTTCAACATTATGATGTTTTGCCTTAGAAATGAATTTTTACAATATCACTTTAAAAATAAATTGTATTTGAATTTTGTTTTATCTTTATTGTTAGGTATGTTAAATGAATATTACTGAAAAATGTGTAGATAACGTTCGCAATAATCTACACATATTATATTTTCGAATATAATATTTATACATGTGTACATTTACAAATATTTTTCTCTTTATGTAGAAATATTCTTTAGAATCAAGTACTGGAATTTTTAATTGAATATTATAGTTTTCGAGAACTTTATAATTTTCTTAAGTGATTTGAGAGAATTACTATTTGTTTAATCCCGTTTGTATATACTTATCTTATTAACGTTCCGAGGATCGAAGAGCGTATCGAGCAGTGAATTTAATAAAATGAATATTACAACAAATATGAAATATTAAAGAATAATTACATAGAGTAGATTTGAAAAGCCGTTTTTATATTTAAGTAATAATTAATCTACTACACCATATACTTTGAATACGTCAATAGCTTAAGTACTAAAATTATATACAAAAGAAAATCAAATGTTATTATAAAATTCATTTAAATACAATAATTTTGGTAAAAAATGGTAGCCCAGTACCAAATAATTAAACTTTAACTAAATTGCTAAAACATATGACAAAATTTTAAATGACTCACTATAAAAGCGATTAAACATTTACAAAAACACCGGAAATAAAATAACCAATTTGCCGAAACAGAAATTTGTTTTTGCTTTTTGCAAATCACAATAAGTGATTTTTTTTTTTGTTATTCGTTTTTTGCGGTATTATGTATATTTCAAATTTAAGTAATGATGTAATTTCTATGGGCAAAATTAGTTTGAGGTTAATTATGAATTATTGAAGCTTTCCAAAATTTTTTGTTTCACAAAATAATTAATATATGCTTAGAATTATTAAGAAAAAAATTAATTCTTATGAAGTTCGATATTGAGTTTAATTTTTTAGAAGGCACTGGCATACGGTTAACAATATCGATATATGAAAAACCTCTGAATATAAATAATTTTTATATTGTATTTGATTTACTTGTTGTTGAGAAATTTTTCTGTGAAAAGTTTGAACCTATACTAGTTTACGGATTACTCGGGTTTTAAAAAACAATAGTCATAGTAGATTTTCACTGAATAAATTGTGTTTTAATCGTATTTAACAGAAAAATAATATTCTATTTTAGTAATAGAAACGATAAAAGTTTTCTTTCCTTATCCTAAAGTTTACAAAAACACTTTGTATTTAATCAAAATTACACTCTAAAATTTATTGAAAAAAAAAAAGAAATATCAAAACGAAAATGAAATCGAAATTTTTTTTAATGTGAAAATCAAAATCAAATGTGGACAAAAAGGATGAAATGAGTCAACGAAGGTGAAAATTATAAAGATAGTCAAAAAAATATTGATTATACTTTAAGCAACAAAGATATAAATTGTTAGTTAGTAAAAGAAATTTTTTTGTGCTTTTGTATTTTTAAAAAAGCTTTGTTACTTTGAACTCCTTTTTGTTTTATGTAGAGCATTGTCTCTTTTTATGCAAGATGTACCATTAGTAAGGTACAGAATTAGGGTGCCACAACTTAGTTTTTATTTTAAGCAAATTTTAGGTTATTACCACATAATTATATACTTAATATTTCTTCCTGGATTACGTTTAGTATTAACGCAGTAACGTAAATATAAAAAATGCAATAATATATCGTAGTTAATTTTGTATTTTATTCTATTAAATCAATTAAACTTTATAAGTATTACAGTCGAGTACAGTTGTTCATATGTCGAGTTTTCAACGAGACTCGTTTCTGCCAGGTCAATTTAATAATTCAATTGCGGTTGCCAAAACAATAAGCCACCAATATTTTTGGGAATATAATAGCTTGGAGACCGGATTTCCATTATTTGTCGGTTTCATTTTATGTAAACTTTAAACAAACTAATACACAATTCAGAAAATACACTATTGTATTTCCATAAACTTCATACTTTTTTTTGCTCTTTTAGCAAATAGTTTACATACAATATGGCATTTATTGTTTTCGCGTGCACACAACTAATTACTTCCATTAACTTCAGCATTAAAATATAATTTTGATTAAAAATTTTGTGGATTAAAAACTTAAAAAAAATTTATTCTTATACTTATATACATATGTACATATATTATATAATTAAAAGTATGCAATTCATATAACTTGAAAATAAACAAAAAATATTTATCTTTTTTAGATCGATACCATGTCGTTCGTAAACTTGGATGGGGACATTTTTCAACTGTGTGGCTATGTTGGGATTTAGAAGATAAACGTTATGTTGCAATAAAAATAGTTAAATCGGCACCACATTTCGCTGAAACTGCTAAAGATGAAATTAAAATTTTAAAATCTGTACGCGACAGCGATCCTTCAAATCCTAGAAGAAATAAAACAGTACAATTGCTCGATGATTTTAAAATTAATGGTGTTAACGGAACACATATATGTATGGTATTTGAAGTTTTGGGTGATAACTTATTAAAATTGATAAGAAAATCAAATTATCGTGGAATACCAATACAAAATGTAAAATCAATAATACGACAAGTATTAGAGGGTCTCGATTATTTGCACACTTGCTGTAAAATTATTCATACTGATATTAAGCCGGAAAACGTTTTATTATGCGTTGATGATCAATATGTCAGAACATTAGCTAATGAAGCAACCGGTTTGTATGTTATGAATTTTAAAATGTTTCCATCGTTTGTTAGTCGTGCACCAAAAGAATACAGGGAACCACAAATAACTGGAAAAATGAGTAAAAACAAAAAGAAGAAATTAAAAAAAAAGGCTAAGAAACGTTTAGAATTGTTTAAAAAACAATGGGATTATTTGGAGCAAGTATCGAGTGGTGTAAATCCTATGGATGAACAGAATATTCACGCTGAGGATGAAAATAATTTAGAATCATCGGTCGAAGCTATTGAAAATAATTTAGATGGAATAAATAGTAATAGTGTTAACGATAATGACGAACAGCAAAACGATTCGCAACAACAAAATCAATCTAACAGGCAAAACAGTTCTGATGGTAGCTTTAAAACTGGTACGCTTTCTGGTGCCGGTAGTAATGGTGATATAAAAAATAATATTTTAAATGGTGATGTTACTGATGAAGATGAAGATCAAAAAGATGATTGCGATGAAATTAAGGATGATCGTTCGAATACGTCCGAACCTAATTCCAATAATTCGACGAATAGTAAAAAAAGCGGTAAAGGTAAGTATAATAAAGTTTCAAATTATAATCGAATTCTAACATTTCAAAGCCATATTTATCTAGAATTAATTTTTGTATTTTGTTGATTTAAATTCCATATTAATGTATTTTAGGTAAAAATAAATCTGAATCTAAAGGGAATTCGGAGCTCTCCACAACATCAAACAATGATGAGTTAGAAAATTGTATCGACACTAATAGTAGTAACAATAGCAATAGTAATAGCCGACAATCTTCTAATAAAATTTCCCCAAAACATTGCGAAAACTCAAATAATGCATCACCCACTAAAGTACTACAACAACCACAACCCCATGAAGACAAACAGAATAAATTAAACCAACAAAATTTTTCTTCCGCTAGTAGTAGCAGCACAGGAACAACAGGTGGTGGCAGTATTCTTGGTGGAATTAGGTCTTCAATCATCAATCAACAACCAAAAAAAGATCCGGCCTTAGAAGTATGTGATGTATCTGTTAAAATAGCAGACTTGGGTAACGCCTGTTGGGTACATAATCATTTTACTGAAGACATTCAGACACGTCAATATAGGTCTCTTGAGGTTATATTAGGTGCTGGTTATGATACTTCGGCTGACATATGGAGCACAGCATGTATGGCTTTCGAATTAGCAACAGGCGATTACCTATTTGAGCCTCATTCCGGAGAAAATTATTCACGTGATGAAGATCATATTGCGCATATTATTGAGCTACTAGGACCAATACCAAAACATATTATATTTAGTGGTCTTTATACTCAATTTACATTTAATAAACGTGGAGAGCTTAGGAATATTACTGGTTTGAAACCATGGGGCCTTGTTGATGTTTTAACTGAGAAATACGAATGGCCACTAGATGAAGCTGAAGCTTTTGCCGATTTCTTAAAGCCAATGTTAGAATTTGATCCGAAAAAACGTGCTACTGCAGCTGATTGTTTAGATCATCCATGGTTAAGATAAAATAAATTTAATTTATTCTTACTTAATAAATTTAAGAATATATTTAAAAAAATTAAACAAAAATAGTATGAAAATGAAAGCAAACAAATATTATGAAATTTGGTTTTTCGTAAAATCTAAGATTTGCTAAAAAAAAATAAAATAAAAGGAAAATAAATTATACATTTATTCAAAAAATTAAATGAGATTGCAAATAGAATATTTAAGAAATTTCAAAAGAATAAAATTTGGAAGTAAAATAAATATTGTTTTAATTAAAAAAATATTAAAAGTAAAACATATGAAAAAAGTTATTTAAGAAAAAGCGCAGATGCCTTTAAATTTTATTTTTTAAATTTAGGAAATTTTCAAAATTAGTTGTTACGAATAGTTTCAAAAACAAAAGAGTTAGAATAACCAAAAAATTTTGCTATTTAATTGATTTAATTAAAAATATTTTATGAGCTACATTTAAGAAGTACAACAATGGTTAATTTGCTTGTGGAAAAATAAACTATTGAAAAATACAAATTTTTTCGGAATAGTTCTATAATTGTTTTTTTTTTTAAAGTGATGTAGAAATTCAATAAGTTTACTAAATTTTGTCAAATTTGTATATGTACATACATATATAAAATATTGTCAATATAATATTTTAAATAATGATTCTATTAAGAATTACCTATAAGCTTAGCAAAAAATAAATATGGTTATTGTTTCTCTTTTAGTACTGTCAGTATTAGAAAATTATATAATCGCATACGTGTTATCGTAACATTGATGTTTGTTAATGTCATAACTAACTGAAAATAATGAAGAGTTTCAGAAAAAAACTTAAATGAGAAATTTCCTGATGAACTATTTATTTGTGAACAAACTTTTCGAAAACAAAATTTCATATAATATTGTACTATTTCAATTTCATTTTGTTTTTTAGTTTTTATTTTAACTTATAATATTTAATTTGAAAATTAGACTCGACTGTAGTGTATAATTTTTTAAAACGAATTTTTTTTTAGCTTCTTATGATGTATGCTAAGGAAATTTCTCTTGACATAAAATAAGTAAAAATTAAAGTTCCATAATGATTATAAAAATTAAAAAAATATTTATAAAAGATTTTGGTTGCAAAATAAATTATGTTTGTAAAAATCATATTTTTTATTATACATATTATTAGTAACTGCAATGTATATTGAAAAGTTTCCAGACCAGTTTAAAACGCTTTTGGACGTTAGAATTTTCCAATTTGTTTGAAATGTAAATGCTATTTAGTAAAGTTTTAACTTACAAATTTGTCAAAAAATTTTACATTTAATAAAAGGAAAGTAAATTGGAAATTTCAACATGTCAACGCTCATTTACAAATTTGAATTGCTAGTTTTGCACAAGTCAAAATAGTTGATGTACAATTTTTTTTTAAACAAACATGTTAATTTTATTTAATTATTTTTTTTATATTTAAAACTACGTTATTTCATTAACGTTATAATATAAATGCATCAGAACTTAATGTATCAGATTATATAAAAAATATTCTTTATTTAAATATTAATCAAATACTTAAATAAAGAATATTAATGATCAGATAAATAGTTTTATTTATAAAGCAAAAGGCTTATTCTAATTTCATAACTTTAGAAAAAGAAAAAGGGAAGAATTTGCAATAGCAATGAAATATTAAAGTGATGTTTTTTTTTTAAAATTAAATTTATATACTGAAAAATAAAAAATTGCAATACTCAAAGAATTTTTAAAGACAGAATTTATTTTATTAATAAAGAAAGGGTGCCAAGAGTGCCAAAAAAAACATTTAACATTTTAAACCAATTTTTTGTCTTATAAACTTGTAATAAGTTTCATAAATGTAAAAACACTAATGACAAATATTTTTTAAAAACAGAAGCTAGAAAAAAAATCCCTTTTTTCGACTTATAATAAAACAATTACTAAAAATTAATATCATCCAAAAACTTAAACGCGTACAAAGTAAATTATGAACTACATATAATTTTCTTAACCATAATTAATTAAGTAAAAAATGTTTCTATATAAAATATAAAAATATTTCTTGAAAGTTATTTAGAAAAAAAAGAGAAAAATAAAAGATTAGAAAAATTTATTACTATAATAAGGTTCATTAAAGTTTACCACATTAAGCACTAAAAAATGTTTTTATAATAAGTTTCAAACGGTTAAAAATTTTAAATATAAAAATTAAAATAATTTTTTGGACCTTATTTCCAATGATATAACTTTTCATGTATAAATTAATAATGTTCATTATTGTTAATTTTAATTAAGAAAAATATTTTCATTTTGTTTATCCTTTAGATAAACAAAAATCTAAGTTTTAAGTTTTCCATAACAACTTCCATTCAATAATGCAAAAATTGAAAAAAAAAAAGGTTCTTGATTATAACATGCATTCAAAACTGTAATGAGCATAATATTGCTAAAATTATAGATCTTTTACTTAAACATGAATTTAATTAATCTGAAAAAGTTATTTTAAATATATTAACATTTTTCATTAAAACCAAAACAATCAATTATTTCTTTTATTTTTATAGTAGAATATAATTAAATCAAATAGTTTGAGCAATTCATTGACTAATAAAAGAATTTTCAACAAAAGTTTATATATGTAATATCGGAATATATTTTATATTCACCCATATTTTTGTAAACGCATCACTTGAAATGTGATATTATTCAAAAATTTTTAGAATAAAATCAATTTCGAGTTTTGAATTCTGCACTGAAAATCTTGACGCTTTTAAACTTCAAAAGATGCATCTAACATCACAAATATTGGATATGGGTGATTCACAGCCTTTTTATAGAACTTAGGTGATAAATCTGCTCTAAATATTCGAAAAAAAGGACAAGTTATTATTAATATTATCATTTTATTGATAATATTTGTTTTTTTTTCAGTTGAATTAATTTATTATAATATACGTACATACTAAGTTTTGCATAATTATTTAGTAAAATTAACTCAATAATGCTTAAAAATTAAAGAATTCACATACACTAAACACCAGATAAATTGATAATATAATAATAATGAACCAAAATAAATAACGTTGATAATAATAGTAGTAAAAAATTACAATATAAATATAATATAATATTAACATTATCATGTCACGTGTGTTAGGCAAAGAATATGTTTAAAACATAAGATATTTTGTTTTCTTGAAATATGAGAAAAAACATTTTATTTTATTTTTAAAAATTGTAGGTAAATAAAAATAATAGTAATAAAACTAAAAAAAAACACGAAGTTGGTATCTAAAACAAATGTAAAACTTAATCATTGTTACATTAAAAACAAATGAATTAACTTAATTAAGTTGCAACACACATTAAAAATAGAATGTTTATATAAATAAAATTCATATTCTATTAATTATTGAATATTTTGTAGAAATTTAAATTATTATTTCAATTAAAACGTTACAATAAAAATGTGTAATGTTAAAGAAAATAAATATGTAAGAATATAAAAATAAATTCTCATAAGTTTAGTGTTTTATTTCAAAAACGGCAATTTTTACATTTAAAAATGCTTAAAAGCCTTTTTACGATTTCAAAGCATTTTTACGATTTTGAGCAAGTCGCATACAGTTCATTCGGGTGCGGCACAACCATAATGCACAAAAATGTACAATTACCATTGAAAATTCCTCTCACGACACTAATGTGCACATTCCAAGAGTAACGACCTCTTTCAAAAATAATGGCCATTTTTATACAAAAAATAAAGCAACACTCATGATCTTTTAACAAAATAAGTATTTAATAAGAAAAGTTTAAATTTTATTTTAATTTTCAGGTTTATATCAACTCTTTTATAGAACAAAAAAAGGAAAAAAAAAACATAATTTTGTTAATAAAAAAATAAAAAATGTCCTATCGAAATGTCATTTTACAAAAACAACATTCACTCTTTTACTACTGCAATTGCATGAAAGATTAAAGCGCACAGCAGTCGTTTACAAATCGACACACGCTTTTCGAAATCATTTACTTGTTTAAAATTGATTTCAAATCAAATTTATGAAAAAAATTATATTTTTTGGGAATTTTTTTTTAATTTTAATTGAGATCAACATTGTGTACGTTAAGCGAAAATTATAAATTGAATTTTTTAAAAATGTAAAAAAACTGCTATTGAATACTGAAATTATTTAAATGTTTTAAAACGAAGTTTAAAATTCCAAAATCGAGAAACGAAATTCCTGACAAGAGTAAGTAATGAAAATAATGAAACTTTTTTTTTATATTAATAATTTTTTTATATTTAACTATTTTTGAATGTTACTTATTTTTTCCATCCTTATGTACAGGTCGACATTTACATTCCCCTCTACTATGTATATCGGTATCGGCCGATAAACGATAATTTATCGGCAAAATTTTGCGTTTGTATTACCAACATTGTTTATCGGTAAATTTTATCGGAGTCGGGAAAGCTTTTTTTCCCTGTATAGGAAACGTATTAGCTGGTATTATGAAAACGATAAATTGTCGGGTTTTCACCGATTTAAAAGCGGGTACAAATTTTTAGACGACGGATTTTTTTTTTGTAAAATCTTCATTTTATCAAGGAAACTGGTGTAATTAATTGCTTTTTTAAAATGTAAGCATTTTTTCTAAATTATTTTCTTTCAAAATGTTATTCATATATTTTATTTAGCTGTAAAATCGTAAGCAACAAAAAACAAATTGCACGGTTAGTAGAAAAAATGGAAGAGGACTTAGACCTGGCAAGGAATGATAATCTGAAATTCTGGATAAACCTAAAAAATGTGTACATATTATATAAATAATAAAATAAAATAGGTACATAAACATACATTTTGTTGTCTAAATCCAATGGATTAGTTGAATCTCTTATATGTCGTCTTTGAATATGTATATTTTTATTTTACAAATTTAACAGAAAATAATTTGCTTACAACTTTTTAGCACATCAAAACCAAATTCAAAATAGTTTTAAAAATTTTTTGAAAATAACTTTTGAAAGAAAACAATTGTCATTAGAAAAAAAAAACTTTTTCTCCAATTTACAAAAACAAAAATTTATATGAAAAAGCTTCTTTTAATCGGTTGAAATATTTTTATCGGTATCGGTTTCAATACAGAAGAAACCTAAAACCGATTAGAACTGCCGATAATATATCGGCCGATACCGATGTTCATAATAGAGGGGATTTTAAATTTTTTATTCACAAAATGAGGCAAGATAATCCATCAAATGTTGAATTAGTATTTAAGATAAATCCATTAAGATGTTGAATTAGTATTTAAGATAATCCATTAGATGTTGAATTAGTAATTTGAATTTCGAGTATTTAGCTTATTTCTCATATAATTTAGTATATGATTTTATAACTATCAAAAATAAAATGGTTCATAAATGTAAAAAATAACTGTTTCGTAACTGTCAAGAGTAAATGTGTCTTCATATGTATTTTTAAAACTCGAGGAACGGGAGTAGTTCTAGTTTTAGACTTTTTTAAGAAAAATGAACATCAAAATCCCTTCAGGTAATGTTTTATCCATTCTCAACCAAAATTACAAAAATAAAATCCATGTAAAGCATATTAAAAAAACAAATTTTCTTGAAATTGCAATAAACTAGCCAGTTTATTGTCTGCTAAACTGGCAAGAAAATTTTGCTAACGCTGAATTGATATATGGAACAACAAAACAAATTTTCAAATTTTTCACTGAAAAAATAAACAAAGTTGTTCTTTCAAAGATATTCAAAAAAATGAACTTGGCAATGTCATTATTGGAAGTAAATTGACATTTTGAAAAACTAAATGACAATTAATATTACAAAAATTCTTGCCTGTGTAAGCAATCGATTAGACAAAATATTAACACCGTTTACACAGCAACTTTTCTAGATACGTTTCATTTTCCTTTCTTGACAAACTAATTTTGTGGAAGACATTTTTTGATTCACATTTTCAACAGAAAATTAAAAATTTACAAAAATGTATACAAACATTCTTTTTGAGAATCGATTTGTGTTTTGTTTTTTGTATACATTCGCATTATAAAAATTAACGCCGCAAGGAACACAACAAACAGAGAAAATTGTATGTAAAGTATTATTTATTTGAAATTCTGAGTCTAAGAAAAGTCGTATACGTAAACACTATTTAAAATTAATCTGATCCTATCAGATTACTGTAAGTTTGACTGTAAGATCGCGCCAATTAATATTTTGTGAAAGCTTAGAAAATCCATAAGCTGATTTTTATTTGATATGTGAAGAGTCATCAGATTAGCTTTAACCTTAGATTTTCTCGTACATATTTTCCTATTCAAATTTTAAATTTAAAATATTTTTTTGTACTGTCGGTCAATATCTATAAAAAGTAATAAGGGATTGCGAAATCACTATTAGGCTCCACTGGGTTCTACTCAAAAAATTATACTAAGTTGGCTGTTCTGAAATTTGACGTATGTACATTTACATATAATTTTTGCATCTGACAATAAATGACATTTGAAGAATGTCAGTGTCAAAGAAGATTTATTTTGTTATTTTTTTTATAAAGTAGTGTCATGTCTTCGTCTTCAATGAGTCCAAGTGAAGTAAGTTAATTTATATTAATATATTAATATATAAATAAATAAATTTACATTTTTTTTAAACTTCATTGTATAAATATTAAGATACAATTAGAAATTTTCAAATATTATGAATAAATATTTAAGTATTGGCTTATTCAAATTGTGTAGTTATATCACATGAAAGAAAACGAACATGAAAGGACAATAAAAATTGTTTATTGTTACCAAAAATAGTGTAAATATGTGTATATTTTCAGTAATATAAAGTGTATGAATGGACATAAAATTTAAAAATAACTCAAAAATGATTTTGAAACAAATTAAAGTAATTTTATTTTGGAGCAAATTTCATGGACTTTAAGTTCTTACATACATTTGCATATACAGCAGGGATTAGCAAATTTATTTTTATTTTCACGCAATTTATTTTAAAATTATACATTTTTGAAAAATTTTTGAGCAGTAGCAATTGACTTTTCTTCAAGTGCAGTATGACATTATTTATTTGATTAAAAGTATTTTATCATTCTTTTGATATTTAATAGGAATAATTTTTTTAATAATTATAGTTTTATTGTTTTTTAAAATTAAAAATTATTATAAAAATTTAGAATAAAGATAAAGTTTTAAATGAAACATAATCCTTTAATTTTTGTTGAATTTTATGTTCTTTCTTAATTTTATGGATTTCTGCGATAATTACACTTATGCTAAAATAAAAAAATTTTTAGGTTGAAGTTTCTTTAATTGAAAACTTTTGTTCTAGTTTTAAAGTAGGTACTACATACGTACATGCATTTCTTAACTTTTATGGAGTGATGGCAATAAATACATGTATGTAGGTAGTCCTTCATACGTAGTCCTTAACATAATATGCTTTTAAATACTTATTTAAAATTTTAGTAAGCATTTTCGAAATTGTTTTGTTAATTAAGTTCTTAGTTAGTTTAACTTTAGTTAGATTTTAGTAAAATCTGAAAAAAAAAACAATAAACTATATATTATTAGAATTCTTTATATGCCCAATAGTAGCATTGGAAGAATTTCAGCGAATCATGTGAATATGTACTTTAAGAAGAGTTACTAATTCCTTAACATTTTTTATCATAAACAGATAAATTTGCAAATGGAGTTGTGTGATTCAATTTTAGTTGTACAACATAAATTCAATTGCAACTGTAAAAAAATGTGCATAAGATTATTTTAAAGTTTGATTGACTTATCATAGTCTTGTTTTCAAATTATATATTAAAGGTACAAAAAACTATTCGTGGATAGGAGTTAAAAGAAAATTTAAAACCCATTTAAAGCGTGCGAAACTCAAACTTAATAGTGATAATATTGATAATAAGTATAATGTTAAAATATTTTTACTACTATGATTATGTATTTTCCAAATGGAAAATTTAAAACAATACCATACTTTTTTTTATAATTCTAAATTTCATAAATTCATAATGAAATTGTATGAGTCTTCACTGATTAAAAGTTTGTGTATCGACGTATTGATGTATCAGAGTAAAGTTTTGCGTTGCTTAAACAAAAATTTGTAATAAGTATGTAAAAAAATTCTTTCAGTAGTTAATGTAAGTACAAAAACTTAATGTATAATATTTGTTTCTAGAAAAAAATTCTAAAAGAGACATTTAAATATAATGTTACTCGTATGTATATCAGTTTTGTTCAAGATAGATAATTCCTTATAATACATTAGAATGGATTATAATGAAACCTGTTCAAGATACTTAGCAATGTGACAGCATAAAATTGAGAGAAATATGTGAGTTATTAATAGGAGAAAAATATATCATGTAAAAAATTTGCAAGAGACCTACCATCTTGGCCGACCTATCAATTTGCGAATAAAAAAATTAAATTTTAACATTTCCGAACTACAAAATAAAAATTAATGGTTGTTCAATTTTACATTGAAAATTTCCTTGGTCTTTCACTAGTTCGAGAAAAATTAATTTGTGTTTCTTTTGTTTTTGCACTAATCACCAATGAGTGGAAACCCCTTATTTTTTATAATAAATATTCGAAAATTTTTGATTATTAATCTCTACCAAATTTCTTTTTCATAAATTCCTTTTTAATTATAAAAATTACTATTTCGATATTCATTAATATTTTAATAGTAAAAACATATTTTTAATTTCAATTTAGAAGAATAATACTCACAAGTTTATTTTGCTGACAATAAAATTTATTTCAGCTTATATTTACTGCCTTATTTTGCTTATGATATCATTTTACATATTTATTAATTGTATTTGTATTTTGTGTACATTTGGAAATAATATTAAAAATTCAGATAAAAATTTTTAATTAAAATACTTCAATAATTTATTCAATTGAATTAAATTTTATGTTGTTTGATATGGAAATAACTTAGGACTTTATTATTAAAAAAATGAAAACTTTTTAATTAGTCGATTTATTTGTAAAAAAAAGTATTATGCCTAATTTTGAGCTTATATTCTAAAATTGAAATTTAAAATATATTTGAATTCAGAAACTTTGTTTGTGGTTTCGCAAAAATTCAATATTGTAAATATACTAAACTTTTAGAAATTTAACCGTCTACTTAAATTATATTTATGGGAATTATAAAAAAATTCTGAGGAACTTTTAAATTTAATATTGTTATTTAATTTTTATTTTGGAATAGCAATGAATTCGAATTGCAATTAAATTTAAAAAAACAACTTTGAAAATGTACGTTATTTCAGCACAGAAATATTTTTTTAGCACTTATTTTTGTTGAATAACATAAATTTTTAATGCAAATCTCAATTATATATGTAGCTATCCGATGTATGTATGTATACGAGTATTGTACTTTTAACACTAAAATAATTACTATGGTTTCTTTAATCTTATCATCTCTTCCTTATATTCAAGTTTATTAACAAAAGTATAATAAATTAGTGCAAAGTATAGTACGAATTTAGTAAACATTTGTTTACTTGCATATGAGTGAACATGTGCATATAAAAGCAATCCCTTAATATATGTACGTACTCCAAAATTGTGTTCTTTAGTAAAACAAAACTGTTCGTAATATACCAATATAAGAAAAGTTAGTAAAATTAAAAAAAAAATTCAGGGTTGTTTTAATTTTTGTAAAAACCTTGATGATGAAATAATCACAGCCAAAAATTATTGTTATTATGTTAATGCAATACGAAAACAGAACTTCTGACAAAAAATTCTGACAAGAGATTCACGAATTTTTACACTTGCTCTTTTTTATATCTACCTAATTTATTTCAATTCCGATTCAAAGTGCTTTTGAATTTTTCAAAATTAAAAGTAATTTGGATTTCTTTTTCTGGATAACATGTGTTGTGAAAATAGAGCAAAGGACACACAAATCTTACACCGACAATCGAATATTCATTAATTAAAATTCTCGAGTTATTTTCAAATAAGTGTTAAATATATACATGTGCTTGCATTATTACGAGTTACTGTTAGAATTACGATTTTGAATTTAAAGTATTGGTCTGAAATAAGCGGATCTACTTTTCTGATGTAATTAGAAATTATACTTAGTAATAATTTTAATGCAAAAATAAAACATAGATATGTTCATATAATTTTTCGTAGAACTTTTTGATGAAATAAGTTCAAAACGTATACAATTAAATTTATTCTCTTTACATATATGTATGGTACAATAGTAATAAATTGCGACTTGTAATTATATCAATGACATTTACTGTGATATTTGTATATTTTTAGGATATTGCAAACATTTTTGAAATTAAGCCAATAATATTTTGCTCTCATTTATATTAAATAGAGTTATGTTGATATTCGCGTAAGTAAGTGTGTATGGTAGAGTGAAATTTTTTGATTGACTTATACATAAGTTTTTTGTCATAATGGTGTAAATCGTATATTAGTTTTGTTTAAGTTCTTAACCACCTGCTGTAATAAAGTCTATTTAAATGAAAGTATTTTAATTTAAGAAATATATTTTAATAAACTAAGTAATGAGAAGTCCGTTGTATTTTATTAAAAAAATTGAGGATTCTTGAAAATCTGTACTAAATCCATTTGGTTTAATGTTACATGCCAGTGCTTAAGGGTTGATAGTTGCCGATTTTTACGTACATTGCATGCATTTACATACATATTATGTTGCCATAAACAGAAGCAGATGATGTGTCTTAAACACGTTAACTGACAAAAGTTTTTAATTGTGATAACCTTGCCTTTCATTTGCTTACTTTAAATTTAAATTATTTTTCTTAGTTTTTCAATAATTATCAAAATGGTTAAAAGTAATCAATTCGTGTAACTATAATAAATGTAGAAAGCCACATAGAGTGTGCAACGTATTTTATTTAATTTTAATTTTTACAACATTTTATTATTATTTTAGTACTTATTGCTAAATAAATTTTGTCAATTCTCACTAAAATAAATTTTTTTTTGTTAATTGAGTTTATTATTTAGTTAGGTTGTTCATTATGATTTGTAACATAAATTAGAACAAATAAACACTTTGGTTTTATAAAAGTTGTAATTTATTTTGTATATTATTAAAGTTCTTAAAATCTTGTACGTGAAGAATGATTGTATCCATTTTAATTTATTTTATTTTCTATAATTATTTTAAGATTTTCGATCTCGTTATATATGTATGTGCTCAAAAAAATTCTTTGGTTCTGTAGAATAATTATGTTTCAATTTATAAATCTTTTGTTTCTCATCGTCTACAAATATGTAGATTAAAAAAATACACTCTATTTCGTTCCATCAAAAATATTCTTGTCAACTGCTTACAATTTCTTCAAAACGGAATCTCGGTAAACCATTATAACGATTGTAAAAACATTTTTCTTTTGCTTAAAAAATCTAGCACAAAATAATCAAATATATGTTGATTTTGTTAACTATGGGGTGAAATAATTGCTATTAGATTTTATATTTGAAATAAAATAAAATTTAATTACAATGAATATAGTTTAGACCTATTGTAGAATAAGACTAATCAAAGTAAGAAAATGAAAATTGAAGTTTTTTTAGATTTTTCTTTATAATATTTGAAATAATCATTTAAGAAAGCATGAACCAATTGGAGTTGTGATACAAAATTGCTGTTTCCTTAATAAAGTAGCATTAATTAAATTAATTAATCAAATGTGAATAAACTTATACCTATAACAATTTAAATAATTTGAAAGCAGCGTGTTAAATAAATAATTCAAAATAAAGGACTAAGTTGAAAACGAAATATGAATTTTTGAATACACCTCAAGAATAACAATTAGTTCAGTATATTCTTGTTAAATTCAATGCACTTTGTTTGTGGATATCCTTGAAAATTATCTGCATCACAGATTTGTATTTTTGTTCTTTTGTTAAGTCAACTTACGAAATTTGTTTATGTGCACGTATATACATATTCATGTTGTTATCCTTGGATGTGGCCTATTAAAATATGTGTTATTTTTTCATTGTTTTTTTTTTATATGACTGTAATTTATTATTCAGTACACACATAGTGTTTTGTTTTTTAAATGCTCCTTTATCTTTTTTTTTTTATTATTGAGTCCTTAAAGTTAAATCAAATATTCTATTTATGTTTTTTTTATATTTTGTTTATTGATTATCTTGTGGAATCTAGTTTAAAATAATTAATAGTTTTATGCTATTATATTAATGATATAGGTCAGTGTGCATTTTCTACTTAGATTCAATTTTAAATGAATTTTAAAATTTTTTACATAATTTAATTTATTTACTTAGTAATAAACGTATAAATATTATATAAAGAGTAATGGTTTAAGTGAATGACTTACAGATTTTTTAATTTAGATAGTGATTTAATGGGAAGTGATTGTTTTTTTTTGATAACTAGTGTTTTATATTGTTTTGGTTGACCGAATAATAATACAGTTCTT
Organism: Condylostylus longicornis; assembly: GCF_029603195.1. Taxonomy (NCBI): domain Eukaryota; kingdom Metazoa; phylum Arthropoda; class Insecta; order Diptera; family Dolichopodidae; genus Condylostylus; species Condylostylus longicornis. The sequence continues at coordinate 958,702 of NW_026577983.1, forward strand.
ATATGATTGATTTAAATTATTATGTTACAAAAGAAGAGTTTAAAATATTTTGAATTAAAAAGTCGATAAGAAGTTGGGATTGCATAAGCTGGAAAATAATTAAACGCTAATTAAATAATAAATTACAAAAAACGAATATAATTAATAAATAATTATCTAAACAGATCATTTTTCACAGTAAAGTAATTATTAAAAATATGTTTTATGAATGTTGTATTCATTAAAAAATTAGAATATTCTACACGTGTTTTTTTAATTGTAAACTGGTTTAAAGTCTACCTTTATTGTAAAGCTTCAGCACTGTCTCGAAGCTATAAATTAATAATAAATTATTAAGGTCCATGATTGGATTGAGCGATGAATGTATTTCAAAGCAACATTTCTCGAGAAATTCGTAAAAAAAATTATGAATCGTTATTGAATGGAAAGTAATTACATTTTATGTTGAATCATTATGAAAATATGAAATCTATAAATGTAATATGTATATTGTTTTGTTGTTTACAGTTTTTCTTGCGACGACTAGGGAAAATCTTTTGCTTAATGCACCATGATGTTTACATAACTAGATTGAAAGAATTTTGCCACTATTAATATTATTTTCTTTATTTAATCCTACCATAATTCACGTTTAGCCTATGTAAAATACACGTAGCCTATGTAAAATATTATCATTTATAAGATATACGTGTGTATACTAAAATTAATAAAATTAATAAAAATCAATTTATTTATTTGTTTACATTCTTAATTGTATAATCAACAGCTGCAATAAATTTTATGATTTTCTAAAAGATTATACAAAAAGACGACCCATGTATGTATATATGTATTACATTCATTTTGGCAAGAAAATCATTTCGTCATTTGCCCTTGAACTCTAAGGAATTAATTTTTAATGTATGTACATTTGAAACATTTGTTTCTAGTTTAAAAAACACTTTTTATAGAAAAGCCTAAGTGTAGACACTTGAGCATAAATCATATTTTTGCAATTTTTTAGTTTATTATAAAGTGAAATTAGTTTAGATAGGTAATACATCTCATGATTTCATATTGGATTTTTTAATTATACCAATTTAATTTAGTTTTATTGCTTCATCAATGGATCGTTATTTGAGCTTCGAAAAGGCTTTATTTTTTAACTCTTTGACCTAAATGACGACTATGTTATCGTCGAGAGGGATGCTCTTATACTTAAATGGTGGTAATTTCCGTCATAGCAAACAACCTTAAAGGTGATGTTTTCTTCCATTTTGTTTTCTCTCTCGAAATGTAATTGAACTAAAAATTATTTTCTAGAAGCGTAATGAAAAAGTTTAATTTAAAATAATTTAATTTTTAAATTCTTAAAAATCTTTTCTTGCTAAATAGAGTTTACATTTATTATTATTTTAATAAAAATTGAATTATTTATTAGGATTTATGTTTTTTTTTTTTGGAAAAAACTCCATTAAAATATCAAATAATTTTTATTTTTATAAATAATTTAAAAACTATTAACTATATACCTTCAAGCTTGTGAATAACTAATTAAAACTTATCAACTTTCTTTTTATATGTATTTTTTGTAGTGTCTAAAATTCAGACAATTTAACAATGAAAAATTATTATCTTAACAGTATGTTGATATTTTTAAGTTTTTCTTTAATATACAACAGTAATATATAATAAGTTAATGTAGTGATTTATTTACTTGGCCTTACATGAACGAGGACTGTTGTCGTTGATTAAAATGAATTAAAACAAGGGATCGCGCGACTAAGGTAGGCGACCTGTGATTGAACGTTCGATGATAACATGATGGTCTGGTGGTGGTGGTAACAGGATGGCAAATTTGTTGGGTGTGGCTGACCTGTCGTATCAGTCACTTCAATCCAACAAACCATTCTTCTCCATTCAACCAGCAAGAGGTTCTTTGCAATTCATATTTTGTAGGTATATAAAGTACTGATAATTTGAATATAACCAAATAATATTCGGCCATTTCAATTTCTTCTCCATTTACATTTATATATATATAATAATATACATATAATAATATTCTACCTAGTTAACCTAGTTTTTCCCTCTAAAAAAAAAAACAAAAAATATTAATGTGTGTATGTAAATTTCATTTTTATAAAACAATAACTGTATGCACTATTCAATTATTGTATTTGAATATGAAGGACATGGAAAATTAATGAAGAAAAATTGATTTAAAAAATTTATGTGCCAATTTTTTTTTAATTGAATTTTTTTTTTTTTTTGGTTGAAAAGCAAAGATGTAAAAAAATTAAAAATTAAACTGTATGGATTCAGATTTCCAAATTTGAAATAATAGATTTTGTGCATAAATCTTTTATAAACTTTATGTGCACGTACATATATAAACCTTAAAAATTTATTGCATGCTTAAACAATTCAGAGTTGACGCGATTTTTATGATTAAAATGATTTTTAGTATTTAGCAGAACCTATGATCGACTCCAGAATGAGTTCTGAAATTATAGAAAATGTTTATGAAGACTATTTGAAGTTTAATATAAAATATAACTTGCATATATGTAAATAACTTAAGCTTGGGGCGATTTATACTTCAAGATTTCATCTCATTTAATTGTGCAACTATAAGAAAAATCCATAAATCTATGATTCACTGCTAAAAAATAGCACAACTTTATGTTACAAAAATTCAAAGAACTATTTTATTTTTTTTGAAAATTTTATTTTTGTAAACTTTCACAAAAACGTAATAAGAAAAGGTATAATGTTGATTTTACCAACAACAACAAAGATTATATAAATTAATGTTGGCTTTCATAAATCAAAGTTGCACTTTATGGCAAAGAATTTAATTTATTTCAGATTTGTTTAAAAAGTAAAACATTATAACAATTAAAGTTTCTTTTCACTTTTCTTGCTTTGTTATGTATGTAAGTATGTTAATTGTATGTATGTATGTTAGAAGGCATCTTTGATTTACAACTTTAAACGAAAAATAATGAAAGTATGTTAACAAGATATACAAGATTTTTTAGATTTGAGGGAAAATGATAAATTTCTCATTAATAATTCATAAAGTTTGCAAATATTTTATATAATGACTTTAGTTAGAGTTAAATTTTACAATAATTCTTAAAAATTCATTTTTCTTCTAAGGTTCGCACATTCTTTTATTAGATTATTAACACCTTGATATTACACGCGTCAATATAATTCCAATCCATACGTCATTTAACAGTTATCTTGATAACTAAATGGATTAAATTAAAATAACTGTATAAAAATAAAAATATTTTTAATGTCACCTTAACCTTGACAATTCAATATGGCAATTGACACGCAACTTTCATTTAAAAAAGAAATCAATAATGTTTTATTTAACTAATAAAATAATAAAAGTAATAAAAAACAATTTATTCTTTCCTTTTTTGCATTATAGAATTTAACTTTTATTGTCATTTTTAGAAATTCAATTGAACCGTCGTCTGTAATAAAAATGTTTTTCCTTTTCCAAAAATAATTTTCAAAACCACACAAAAAATAGGTGGGATATATAAATAAAACATTAAGCAAGAAAATAAGAATAAAAAAATAAAAAAAAAATAAATACATATGTAGGTAACTACTATTTTAAAATGGGATGAAAGTACAAAACAAAGTAAACACCACTGTCTTATACACGCTCTTTGTGCATTGAAAACAACATCACAAAGAACGAGACCAATGCACAAATACGGAACAGGAATGTGAAAGAATACACAAAATACAAAAAAAAAATGGAAAACGTTTACATTGCAAACAATGAGTAAAACTAGTCCATGTGTACACACACTCTCAGACAAAAGGAAAATAACTAAAAATTTAAGATTTCGATAATAAATTAAAAAGTGTAGTTTAAACCTGCATAACAAAATATTTGCTATAACGTAATTGTTGCTATTTTGAATAAAAACCAAGTTAAAAATAAGATGAAATTTTAATAAAGCAAAAATTAACAAAAATTAGTGGGAAAGACCGCACAAAAAAATTTGGTTAAACTCGTTTAAAGTTATAGCAAAAATGCGAATTATGATTGACTTACTCGTACCTTTATTTGTTGCCGTTTATATCGTTTACGCTTACGCCTACGGTTCAAAGTAGGGAAAACGTGTGAAGAAATGTACACGTTTGTGCAAATGTACACGAAAAATTTGTGCAAATAATTGTAAGAGATTAGTTCTCGGATTACTCACTTTTAACTTAGTTGGAAAAATTATTACAAATTATTAATTTTTTCTGAACACGTATTAGTTAGTTACATTATTAGTTATATTTATATAGCTCAATATATGTATTTGTAGTATATTATTATATAGCACTGAAATCCGAATATAAAAATTTAATATTCAAATTTTTGACAGTACTGTGATCTAAACTTATTATCTCTCTATTTGTTTCCAATTCCAGGATGCTAAAATAAAAAAAATATTGAAAAGAAGAACAAATAAAATGTTTGATTATCCTCAGAGTATAATTATTACCTTTTCTTCTTTGTATATTTCAAAGTTCATTTTAAAACCATTATATTAAAAAGTTTTGGCAAGTTGCATTTAGCCTGAAAACCTTAACAAAAAAAAAACTAAACACATGAAGAGGAGGAGAAAAGAAAATGAAATGAAAAAAAAAGAAAATTAAACATTTAGTTCAAATGATGAGGTTGTTGATCCTAATCGTTTCCTTTTAACTAAATTCAATTCGGAAAAGTTTTTTTTATGAGCAATATGTACAAAATATTTGCGTATCTATAATTATATGTACATACATATATACTTGCAATTTTTATATAATTTTTAAGCGATTATGTTTTTGGTATATAATATCAGACATATGATTGTTAAATTGCCGTTTAATAGTTTGTTATTTATACATGAATAATTAATATTATAAACGTATACATACACACACAGAACTTAAAATTCAGATATACATATATACATACAAAATAAAAAGTGTATGTGCGGTTTATTATGAACGATGAAAATACATTGTTATTCTACTTTTCAGTATTTCTTTATGATATAAAAGAGAAAAAAGAAAAATATAAAAGGACAATATTATTAGAGTTACCAGTACTTAAAAAAAAGAAAAACGGATCCAAATATTATGTAATAAGTTTTTCGAATTTAAAAAAAACGTATAATACAATTTCATTTTTATTCAATTGCTATTTACCTTATCGACTTCAGTTTTGATATTGTTACAATTAACTAAACGTTTATTAATATTGGTATTAAAACATTCGGCTTTCATTATTTTATTATTGTGAATTTACAAATAGTTACTTGTAACGAAGATGATAACATCATTTTATAAATTTTAAATGAACTAAAAATACATGGGAATTTTTTTTCTCAACAAAAAGTGGAAACTTGAAGTGGAATTGAAAACTGTTCTATTCTTATAAGTATGTTTATTGCATATTGTTTTCGATCTCTCTAATGTACGAACATGTTATGTTCCAAGGACATTTTGTAGTTCAATTAAAACAAAATAAAATTTAGGGTTACAACTTTCAAGCTTCCAAAGTTTTAAATACAAATTAAATGCAGAGCCTTAAAAGCTTAGTAGCTCTAACCATAAGAGCTAAAATTTAATTATGTGAGAATATAAATAAATATTTTTTTTAAATATTATTTAGAATTTCATTTTCCAAAATTTTTAAATAATATTTTTAATAAAATAAACTTTATTTTAAAAAATTCATCAAAATATTTGTGTTTGTTAGATGAAACTATTCGAACGCCATAAATTCCACCATAACATTCCGAAATTTGACTATATTGTTGGACTATTTGTTCGAATATTCTAGTTTTTGGAACTCTTTCAATTATGATTTTTGTTATATTTTAAGATTGTATTAAAATGTGTTTTCCCAACTATAGCTGAAAAGTATATGATGGCAACCTTATGGAAATCAATATATTATGACATATAAAAGAAAAAAATGAGTAGAGAAAACTATAGTGTAGAAAAAGAATAAAAAAAAAAAGGAAAAAAAAAGAAACTATATTACACGATTTTTTTAACTGCCTCTGTCTCACATTTTCATATTTTAGTTTTTCTGCTTTTCCTGTTTTTGTTTCTTTTTTTTTTGTTTTTTTTTTTTGTTTTTTTACCATATAGAATTTAATCAAACTTTTATTTCAGTTTAGTACTTAACATCATCGCGTAATGATCGGCGTGTGCCTTTAGTGATTCAGTCATAAAATTTTATTTCAAATATTATAGAATTTCAATTGTGTTTTTTCTCTGTGTACATAAATAGATTTTATTATAACGGTTTGAATAACGGAAAATATTATTAGAAATAATATTTAAAGTTTATAATAAATTTTTACAAAGCTTTTTTGTTGTTTAAAAGTATTAATTAATTGTTTTCTTTTTTAGTTTTTAGTTTAAATTAAATTTAAGTAGCTAAAAAGCAAAAAAAAAATATTTTATGATTTTATTTTTAAAAATTATTTTGATTTTTATTGTTACTTAAAATTTTTTTTTTTAAGTTTTATTATTAAAATAATTTTATGAAAATAAACAGGTGGTAAATCGAAAAATTGTAATTATTTAAATGAATTGAATGAATATTATAAGAATTAATAAAGTATGTAGTACGCAGCTGTTACAAAAATAAATATTAAATTGGTATCAATTATTATGGAAGATTTCGTAGAAATGTGGGAGGAAGGATTTAGGGAGAATTTAAACCACATCATTTGACTATCTATATAAATAATTTTACTTAACAGGGTATAACAGTTTAATTTTGGGAAATTTAAGAAGTATTGAAAAATGGCTTAAAATCACTATTAATAATATTTGGAAAAAAATAATAATATTGGCTGTGGGTATTTTTGAATTATTTAAAACATTTGAGAATTGGTTAATAATTTAAATTATTTGATAATTTTCCCTCAATTTTTTTTTATAAGAATTGAAGTACTGGAAAACATAGTGAAGGTTTTAACATAGTCCTGGAAACATTTTATGTTGCAGCATAAAAAGGCTTTATTTTTGTATCTATTAAACATGGATAGTTATCTTTGAAATATACTCAAAAACAAAATTAGTAGAACTTTTTTTAATCTTTGTTTAAATTCAACATTTTAATGTTACATTTGAGTTACGAATTCCTTTTCCAAAATCCTAAATTAATAAAATTCTGCATTTATTAAAGATAAAAATGGAGAATTAGATTTTTGTAAATTAAGTGCTACACTTTGTAATTTTCAAGTAAATTTTTTTTTGATAATTTAAATTATATTTCGTTGTGATTCATTTTTATTTTGTTTTATTGTCTTAATTTCTGATTTATGATGAGCAATATCATGTGGTCTTTTACCAAATGAAAAATTTCAATTTTAATGTACCTACATATGTATATTTTATTTTTATTATAATTTTATTGCTTTGTTTTTTGTTTATTTTTAATTATTTGGATATTTTGAAAATTTTAACTTTTTCTTAAGTGTTTATTTATTTTATGTTTATTTAGATCGAATTTTCAACTCAAATATACACAAAATTTTCCTTGGAAAAAAAATTATTTATATGCTTTAATGCTAATTAAATTTACACGTGTTAATTTAATTAATTAAACTTAATATAGAAGAAACAAAACAATTCTCAAATACAATATAATAAATATAGGATTGCAATAATTTAATTTTTAGATATTTGATTGTAATAGGAAATTGTTAACTGAATTTTAAAGGCGACTGACAAGTCAATAATATTCACATATGTATGTACTTCACTAGAAATTAAACTAATTTTTCTGGTTTAATATTTTTTAAAAAGTCTATATTAAGAAAAGGAATTATCATCAGATCTGTTAAACACAATTATCTTAATTATTACATATTTAAGTTTTAGTTTAGCTATTAGTATGGTTTTTTTTGCAAAAATTTGATATTTTCTGTTATTTGTGATCGAAATTATTTACACATAGATTCTTTGATTTGAAAGAAAATTTCCAATTTTGTTTTTGTACTTCATAATTTCCCGACCTGTTTCGAAAATAATTTGACTGACAGACACATTATAATTTTATGTCTAAAACGCATTTTTCACTTTTTATACCTATTAATTTTTATTTTTCTAATTCAAATTTTGACATTTTCAGTATTTTTTGTACTGCCAGAAATTTGGTGTTACACAAATTTAAAAACTTAAATAAAAAGAAATTGGTAAATGTCTGATTTAATGAATTTAATGTAGGCATCTTTTTGTTTAATTGTTCCTGAATTCACAGCAAATCACTCAATGAGGAATTTTTTATTTGGGCGTAAAGTCAAATAATAAACCAAAGTTTTTAATAAAATTTTATTATTGATTTTTAGTAATCCCGCATTTGATAGCGTTGCATTTGAATTTATATTTTTTTTGCTTTTTAAAATGTTTATGTTTTTAAAGGAAATTAGAGACTTTCAATTTTATTAAATTAAGTAAAGGCAATAATAAAATTCAGATATTCATAAATACCAAGCAAAATATTACTCATTTATACGTTATAACAAAAACTTAAAATATATTTTAATATTTGCGCCAAAAATAAAATGTAAATTCAAAAGCATTTGAATTGAATATTTTTTCTGAATATTTAATTCTATATACTTTGGATGAGTGGTTTTTAATTAAAATTTATTTTCTAAGGAAAAAATTTTGTTTTTTAATTAAAACAGAAAGAAATTAGTATATCACATTTTTTTTATTGGTTTCTGTGCTTCTGTAAGAAATCTTATATTTAGATGTAGGAACACCTATTACGCCAAAATTTTAAATGAGTCACTTATGAGTCTTTGTTTGCGTATACAATTCTGTTATTATTAAACAAAAAAAAAATTTGTTTTCAGTTTAAACGGTAGAATATTATTTTTGTCCAATAGATTTTCTGCGTTTCTTTTACAGTTATTTCCTGTCACCAAATTTAAATTCATTCGTATTAAATTTTTTCTTCTAAATTTTTTTTATTTGAAGATAACTTATAATAATGGCGGAATCTTTGTTTACATTCGGGTCTACCCATAATAGTGCATAAATTCTCATAAAAATTCAATTTTTGGAAAAAAATTCAATAAAGTTATGAGAAGTTTTTTTAATTTTACAAAGTTTTAAAAATATAACATACATAAAAATTTATATATTCTATTACATAGAACTCATTTTTATAATAATTGACTCTTGTTACCTTTTATACATTCATGGTAGTTAGTTTTATTGCCCGCCGTATTATAGCGATTTTATTTGAGTGTGTGAACCTAAAAGCATAAGTATTTCGGTAGATTAATTGTCGAAAATTTTATAGTATTCAATAGATTTCAAAAAGATTTTTTTAGGAAATTAAATTTATTTGTGAAATGAAATTGTTTGTTCTATATGCAATCGATTTTTTCGAAGGAAAAAAATAAATTATTTACAAGGGGAAAGCTTATTTAACCTTTTTTGATCTTTCAAATGGTTTAGTTTTCTAAAACCCGCATTCAAAATGTTTAGATTTTGCATTTAGCTGATATGTATATTTGTAACCCTTAATTTCAACCGGGAGTTGGTCAACTTTTGGATATTGCAAAATAATTACTTTAGTTGCGTTTTGTAATAAATGTTAACGTAATAAATGTTAACGTACATACATATATTGCCTGTAGTTTAAAAAAAATTGTTTTGCATATTTTTAGGATCTATAGGACCTAAAAATGTACGAATAACATTTTCTTGCTAACTTCTTTAAGTACTTAAGAAGTATTAAATTCACAGTATTGGTTGTCATAAAAATAGATTTAGTATTTGATTCATAGACCTGTTTATAAGAAACAGAAGTTAATCGGTTAATTAAGTTACGAATTTAATATAGTCTGCATTATATTTCCATTAAACACCAATATTTCCATTATCACGTTCTTGGGTCTTTTTAAATTTCCGTAAATATAGAGGGTATACATAATGCATACGAGTATATGCTATAAAGCATATATGCATCACACATATATTCAGTGTAGATCGAAATTTGTGATGAACCTTGGACCTTAGAAACCAGTAATTTCAGCAACTTTTTATTCTGTTTTGTTTTTTGTTTTTGGAAATATGCAATGTAGTTAATTGAAATTAAGTTAAAATAACTACATTTGAGTGAACTGGCCCAGTGAGTGTGAACTTTTGGTTGAATACATAACATATTTATTAAATTTATACATACATATAAGTATATACATACATATATATGTATTATATAGTTGTTTGGATGATCACAACTGATAACAAAATATATGAGTAGGTGAAAAAAGTTTTTGCTCCTATTCGTCCATTCAGAATAAGTTTAGTGAAAAAGTTAATAATGTCCAGGCTACAGTTATTAAAGAAGAATAAAAATGAATAATTTAGCGAATTATTTATGTATATACAATTTATTTAGTTCTACATACATACATAGTTACTACATGTATTAAGTATGTATTTTGTATTCATTCAATGCCATAGTATATAGTGGAATGACAGAAAACAAAAAAAAAAAAAAACATAAAAATAAGAAAACTTTTTATAATTCTTAATTTCTTTCTGTTCTTGTTTTCATTATTGCGCGGACGTGCAAACGACGGCGGTCAAGTTCAAGAATATTGTTTTTTATTTATAAATATTTAAGTTCATATACATATGTATGTATGTACATCCATAATGTATCTGGTTTTATGTTTTAATTATATGTACATAAACATATTATATAAATATACATTTGTATGTCCGTATGCAGGAATATTTTATTTTAAAACGAATGTGATGACCACTCTTTAATCTTTTGTTTTATGTTTTATTTCTTTTCTTTATCGTTTTCCTTGCAAAAATGACCCACCTCGTGCGGTTAGGAATATTAAAAGTTTTTATTTTTCTTGCGTTAGATGTGAAAATAATTTGATGGTTACCTTTCTTTGTTTCCTAGAATTAATATATTCCTAGAATTTTTATATTTTTCTGCTTAATTTCTTTTAAGCTATAAAGAAAAGCATACATATTATGTACATACATATGTACTTATGTAAGTATAAAATATTAAAAGAAATTTACAATAAGGCGTATAATTGGATTTACTATTTAAAAAGTAAAGGAAATGGCTTATAAAATTTTCATTTCCCTATACATATGTATGCATACATAAAACATAAGTACATATTATGCAAATACAAGTATTATATTGCTTGCATCGAATTTGTTGGGATTTAAATTTTTAAAATGAATTAAAATAAATGAATTTCTATGTGTTCTATTCATTTCGTGCATTAATCACAGAAAATGGCTCTCTTTAATATTATGTTAAAATTGTGAATTTAAAAATTTTTATAATAACAATAATTATTCAACACAAATAATCATTATTAATTATATGTATGATTAATTGAATAATTTTTACATATAAGAATATGTATGTAGATTCTATTTGAGCAAAGGATAAATTGAATATGTAAAAAATTTATTCATCATATTATTCAGTGATTTTTTTTCAACTTTTTATATTTTTAATTTATAAAAATAACTTTTTACAATTTATTTATTTAAAAAATCACTCATTGTTTTCGTTTTTATCTGCGCATAAAAATAATTATCAATAAATTCTCCCTTTTTTATCTCAGCATATTCCTTGAATTGAATTTCAATTAAATCTCAGTTGTTAATTCTGTTTTTTCTTTTTTTTATTATTCATTCGATAAATAGATTGGAATAATATAATATAGTTTTTTTACAACTTAATAATGAAATACGAAATTTATTTATAATTTAAAATTAATATTCTGTGATAGTTTAAAAAATTAAAATAAGGTTTAAAATAGAAGTTTTTTTTTTACTTTTCTCTCTGTCTATTTCCGTTCATATTTTTTTATTCACGATTATTTTGCGATAGGTGGAACTGCGTTCTCAGTAAACTAGAATTAAATACATATTCATATTAACAAATATATATAATAATTTCTTTTTATAATTATATAGGTATTATTTCTATAATTCTAATTGTTTACTAGTATTATTTACATTAACGCACTGTGCACTCCTCGATTAATAGATATTTTTGTTAATTTAAAGGTTTTAAATTCAAAATTTTTCAAATCGGTAGACATTTTCATTAACACAATACTGGAAAACAATAATGCGATACATACGCAATATATTTTTAACAATTGTATAGAAACTTTTGCTATTTATGAATTTACAGTATTGTGTTCGTTTATTTTGGCCCAAATAATATAAATTTCTATATATTTTTCATCTTAAGGCATTGCTAGCCAATCCACTAAATTTTTAGGATCATATAATTTTGAAAACGTCTTCCTTACTATGCTAATTGTAAATTTCTCTTTAATCTTGTTTTATTTTGAACAAGGAATGGTTTATCAAAAAGTAGAACGCATCAAGAAAATTTTCGTTTTTTACGGTGTATTAAGTAATTTTTTTGTGTATATTTGTAGATTAAATGTTATATGTTAACTTGTTCGGAAAATAATTTTAGCAAATAGCACAACTCAAAAAGTTTACTCAAGTAATTTCATTTTGTTCATCTTATAAATTCAATTTCTTGTACAACAGAAATACCTATAAGAAAGGTTATTTTTATTTTTTATTCTCATTTATATGTGCTTTTCTAAATGTTGTTCTAAGGTATAATTAGAGTTTTTCTTTAAAAATCTTACATTATGACATACAAATATATTAAAAATGGGGCTAAAAATAATAACTTTTTTTTTGACAACTATGTAGATTATTGTTGTCATAGAGATGAAAACGCTTTTCATTTCAAAATTCCTTTACAATATTTCGAATATTCTAGTATGCAACTTTTCATAAACGAAAAGGAAAATTTCAAGGTTAATGTGTTTTTTTATGCAATTTTTATACTGAAGTATAGGTATGAATTTTCCCCTAAAAAAATAAGCAAAAATACAAGTACGCTTTATTATAATTGTAAATAAAAGAAAAAAAAAATTGTTTTTCACTCTTTTCATTTTTTGTTTATTGTGCACTTTTTATTTTTAATTAGATTAAAAAAGTGTTACCATAATTAATTATTTTAATTTTAAAAGAAAATACTTGTTTTAATACTGATTTTTTTATTTATTTAAGAAATAGTATAAAAGAAAAATAAAAGGAGCAGATTTTAATTATTTTGAGAAAGTTTAACTAATTTATTTCGGGACATAGCTACATATGTATGTTCTCGCCTGTTGCATAAAAGTAGTGTCGGACTGTTCTCTCGTACAAATAGAGTTATTGTGTTGAACGGCTTTAAAATTACAAATACCTGGCTGGTAATTGATCATTTTTAGTTCTTGTTCTTATAGATCAAAATTTTTGTTCTTATAGAAGTTTTCAAAGACAGATTATAATATAGTATATACTTACTACAGTATATACTCACTCTAACACAAAATTTAATATCAACTTACAAATTCAAGCTTTTTTATAAGCATTTAAAAATTGATGTTTGACTACAATGCAAAACTAATTTCGATAAAACATTTCATATTTTAAAGTTAAACTAAAATTGTGTCTAATAGTTTATTTAGTTAAATAGTTCATTAGAAACTACATGTGTAGAACATATAATCTTTTAATGCTTATATAAGCTGTAATAGAAACTTACATGTACATATTCTCTCAATACTTACACACGCTAGAGAAATAGATATTTTGATTGATTAAAATAGAGAGAAAAAATTATGTCATTAGAATGCCACGTGTCTCTTTACAACGTGCATAGTATATTCGTATTAATCGGTAAAATTTTACGTTATTACATTTGTTACAAGGAAGAGTTAAAGATTATACATTGAAAACATGTATAATTATGTATATATTTAAACGTAATTTCATTTTCGCTTGACTGCCGAAATTAAAATTAGAAAATAATAATTTATAATTTTGATTATTGCTCATTAATATAGAAAAAAAGAAAAATAATGCCATCATTACTTGTGTCAACAATTTGCCCGTTTTCTTTTCAATATCTTAATTTTTTTTTTTGTGCTTGTGTTTTCGAAATACTTTAATATTAAATCCGATATGCTTTAATGAATTTTCATTTTTTTCTTTTTTGATTTGGTAGCTGATATAATTTTTATATATTTTTTCTTTTATATTAATTTTTCCTGCTTACGTAACTGTTATATGCATATATGTATAAAAAATTTTTTTCTTTGAACTCTATTATAATAATTTTTTTTTGGTTTTCATTCATTACGTTTCATAATTAATTGAATTCTTTTGCTCCTACACGAAATATTGATTTTTGGTTTTTATTTATTTTTAATATTGAATGTAATAAAAAAAAAAAGAAAATCCTTTCCATTATTATCCTTTACTTTTCTTTTCTTTTCACAATATTAAAATTTACATATGTTTGGTATAATAAGAACGAAAAACAAAAAAAAATATAAAAAATATAATGAATAAATAAATAGAGACAAGGTCACGGAACTGTTTCAAGGATGGTGGGTTTATTAAAAGTTAAATAACTATATTATTTATACATATACACATACATATATATTATGTATAGGTAGTGGATGTTGCTAACAATATACGGGGTGTTTCACCTAAGGTGGCAAATGATTTCGGGGTTGATTTTTTGATTAATTTTAAGAAAAAAACGTGTGGAGGGGGAGGTTGCAGATATACTCGTTTTCGAACTACAGTGTACTAGCAACCAACCCCCTTCATTCCATTTTTTGGATTCTTTGAAATTGATCAAAGAATCATTCCTGAAATTATTTGCCACCTTATGCGAAACACCCATAAGTATACATACATTTAAACATGTATAAATGTATGTATATTTATATCACAAAGAAAATTTTTATTATATCCGTTCATTAAAAGGAGAAAAAAAACGAGCTCATAATTTTTTTTTGTATAGAGGTGTTAATACTTGTATAGAAAACTGTGTCCTTGTTAAAAAAAATTTACAGTTTATATATACGATAAGGATTATAAAAAAAACACGTACTTATAATTTGCAATTCGCAACAAAAAATCATAATAAATGTAAAGTGCTCTTTTAATTTTATTAAACCGGAAAAAGTCTTTATTTTCTACACTTTTATATATTTATTATGAAATTTTCATCACATAAGTATGGTGAAATAAATTTTTTGTATTAATAATTAAATATGGCAAATTATAATTAAATTATAAATATTTAAAATTTATTTGCGTTGCGGAAGGCTGCCTCCATTAATATGCGACTATTTAAAATATACGAATAAAAAAAGAAAGAAAGTGAGGAGCATGATTTCAATTTTTCTAAAATATTTTTTTAAAGGTCAATAAAGGTTCACTTGTTTAAAGCTGTTTATTATTTAATAATATATTTAGAAATTTTTAACATGTATGTGTATGACTGCAGTCTCAAAGTTTTATGACAGTTTGCTACTGAATATTAAAACATATTTGAGTATAAGCCATTTAATGTTATCATATTTTAATAAATTGGGATTATTTCTATCTAATCTTAAAATCGAAATTTTTTTAACCAGGATTAATGTTAAAAATACCAACAAAATATAATTTAGTTGATTATATGATAAACCAATATTTTAAAATTTTACCTTTTTTTTAGATATTTGATTTAGTTGAATTCATACAACATTTAATACATTTTTATAATTCTTTAAATTTTATTTTTATCAGTATTTGTTTTGAATTTTCCAATTAAGGATTTGTAATACAAGTTCACGGTTTGCTATCAGTTGTAAATTCGACATATTTCGAAAAAAATTCGAAAATAAACTTACATAATAAGTTTGAATAGTCGGGCTATTTGTTACACAAATTAATAAATAAATATTCTTTAATTATTTCTTTTTGCCTAAACTGACTTTAATATATTTTATGTTATCGCGTACAAGTTGTGTTATTTCAAATATTATTATTCCATTGATAATGTCATACACCTACATAAATGATAAGAGAAAACCTACACTCATGCATACATGACGTGTCCATAGTAATTTAAAAATTTCTTTCTAATTGTTATAGTAAAATAATATTATTAAATAATGATTTGAAATTTTTATAAAATAAATAGGTACACAATCTATTGTGTAACACAAATTTAACTGAAATAATGTTGTTTGGTTTTAAAGTTCTTAAATCAATTGGAAGTAATTTTATTAGTTTTAGAATTCGACGCTTTTTAAAATTATATATAATTCATGTGTAACACTAGTTTAATGCAGTTACAGTTAAATTATTCTCATTCACTCAAATTATTTTGAGAAACTTTTATCTTGAAATTGGAATAATATATGAATATACAAATCCATTTATATATTTATTAAAATAAAAAAGAAAATAATGTGTAAGGCGTAAAGAATGCGTGTATGTATAAATTTCATTCAAAAGTCCAAATATGATATAGAAAAAAAATATGGAAAGCAAAGACTAAAAATAAATTTAAATATTTTTAAAAGATTAAAAAATATTGTTAATGAGTATGGAGAATTTGATATAAGATTACTGGTTTACATACATGACTAAAGGGTTATTCAATATGAACTAATGTTTTGTGGATAATTTGGGTTTTATATTTCGTGCATAAATTGGGAATCGATAACAACACATAATTTAGATTTTATTAAATCGCTCATAACGGTAGGAAGACATTATTCATAACTTTATAATAATATAAGGGAACTCTACATGGTTAGGGCTGTTTATTTCCATTATTACCGACCGCATTGTGTAAACAGATCAAAGGTAGGTTATGTGATGGCAACAAATTTTGCATATCGAGTTTTCGATGGGAACGTGCTTCTCCATAGTAGGGAAGTGTAAATAAACTATTTTTAGCAACCTGTTGGCCTGTCGGTTTGTGTGTGCACGCGTGTATCTCAAGTTCGGCTGAACCGATTTTGATGAAATTTTATATGTAAGTTTATTTCCACCATGGCACGGACTGATCAACTTTTGGTATTTATCAGCCCTCCGGAACTGCACTTTTTAGCGGGCCTGTTTTACATTTTTAAACATTTTAAAGAAAATATTCAACCGATTTACTTGAAATTTTATATATAAGCTCAGCACGACCGTCCGCGAAACCTCCTAACGGACCACGGTTAGTTAACCAACCGATTTCATTGAAATTTAATATTTTAATTCTTCGTATTAAAACAATGAACATCTAAATGTTTTGGAAAGATCAGGGCTCGAAAACTGATCTCGAAAAAAGATCTCGGCTCGAAAATTCTGTAACACTTTCACTTAACTAGACAATACACATTGCGGTCGGTTATGTGCTGATCACATCAGATTTTTTTTATCTGTTTTAACTTTCTCTAATAGTGTTCTTTTAATAATAATAGCTGAAAATTTTATTCAAGTTTTGTGAATACATTTTTAACTGAACGCTAGGCATATTATCCAAAAGAAAATTTTAAAAAGGAGTCTTGAAAACTTGCATCACATTTTTTATTTAAATAAAATTTCCTTAAAGCTATCTGGATGTTGCTACAAGAAAATTTAATAGGTAGCACACAATTTTCATTGTTTATCAAAATTACAGAAAAGTGAGCAAATTAACTTTTGGGATATTTTCGGTGGATTGACAACTTTTAAGCATTTTTCATTAATTATTTTTTATTTTTAAATCATAGTGTTTTTATTGTGAGACTTTATACAATATAATATAATAAGTGTTGATTTTATAAATTCACACTCTTTTGGACGTCGACTTACTTATTAATACAAGAATATTGAAAATAAAAAAATTTTAATTTTCATTTGACGGAGGAGAATATTGAATATGACGGAACATTGAATGCTATGTGGAAATGTGAATTTTTATAAGGCGATAAAAAAAAAATTGTAGTCTGGAGGCAGTGAATAATGGACATTTTGCCCACTTGTATATTTTACATATTTTCATTTGCATTTTGTTTTTATTTGCTTTTTTAATTCGTAAATCAACTCGTTTTCTTATTTTGTAATTTAAATTCATTCTGATTTTGAGTATAAATTGAATAAATTTCACATGATCATTAAAAATGAAAAATTTCTGATATAAAACATTAAACATGAAATGTGTTAGCTACTCATTTTGTATAGAACATATTAATGTTTGCAAAATAAGAAAGAATCGTAAGAGAGAATTTGTTTTTGGTGGATATTGCAGATGTGTTTCTGAAATTTTATTGACTACAGATACGAAAGTACCAAATGTATGATAATGAACTGTATTGGATATGCGTGTATGTTTAACAGAATGAAAATTAATTAATTAATTGAATTAAGAGTACAATGTCATGTTTTGCACCATATTTAGACATCTACTCGTCATATGTTTATATTAAAGTTATACATTTTTTTACTTTTTGTTTTTTTTTTGCTTAGTTTTTAGTTGAATAGAAGATTTCTTGTGTTTACCCTTTGATTCATTGAACTTTATGAAAGATTCATTGACCCTAGAAAATTTGAGATAATTACAAGAAGATTATAATATGTATAAACTTTAATGATAACACGCTATATTTAAATTGGTATATATGTACATATAAAATAAGGGCTACATTAATATTCTTAGACAACTTAGAAAGATGTGGAAGTAAATGCATAAATAAGCTTTTCGATAAAATTTTTGTTGTAAAAACTTAGTTTATAAATGTATATTTTAATTGTAGTATTAAAATTATGGAGAGTAAGTTATGTTTTGAATATTTTTATATTTGTTTTGAGTGCTTGAAAAAGTAATTCTGAATCTTTTGGTTGAATAATTTTAAAAATTTCGCATTGTGTTCATATTACGATATCTACGTCAATAGTTTAGGATTAATTCATTTTGTTGTTTTACTTGTATAAATATATGTATAATAATACAATACAAGACCAAGAATTTAATTACAAATTTTTTGAAAATTTTCAACTATTATATTATTTGTGTTCCTTACAAATTGTTAAAAAATTTTAGTGCTTTAAAATAAAGTTTTAATTTATTTTGGTCAATTTTTTAAAGTCGGAGTCTTTCTGTTTATTGTATTTATTTTCGGGAACTATACTAAAGCAAAAACTCAAATGCTTTTACATAGTAGTTGGTTTGTTTTCATTTTAAATTTTCATTAAACTTTTTTTTATAGTACATATGTATGTATTTTGATTTTTATTTTAAATTATGCATATATTCATATACGAATTCATAGCTATACATAGCATGTACGTACATAAATACTTTTTAGTACTTTAGTCCTTTATGCAATTTTTCTCATTTCTATTTCAATTGTCTTATTATTCAATTTCTAAAATTGTAAAGAAAAAACGGAAAAACTTCAATCATTTCATGTCATAGAGAAAATTCAATATTTAATTAAAACTCTCGTTTGTATATATATCATGTACATATATTATAAATATATACATCATATATACATACACCTCTTTAAATAAATATCAAATATAAATGAGAAAATGATTTTTCAATACTTACATTACTGATAACAATTTTCCAATTTAATTTAATTGAAAAGAAAAACAAAATCATATTGGAAAAAATGTTATGTAATTATTACGACACTTACACTATTACGTAAAATAATTAAAAGAAGAAAAAAAGCCTTTTTTTCTGCTCTACATCTTAGTGTTGAGCATTTTTATATCACTATTTTATATTTTTACACAAGTAATTTATTGTTGTTTAAATGGTCATTTATTAAAGTAGAGCATGAACACAAACTTTATAATTTTCATTGCACATTTGTAAATCTCTATATAAATAAGTATATACGAGTATAAATATTCATATTCAGTTTATATCAATTTTATAAAAATTTCCACTTCAGTGACTTACTTAAATAAATTTAATAATTGCATATTTTTAATTAATGCAATTAAATAATTATAGTATCAAGAAGATTTAATATGTAACTGCATATGTGTATGAGAATATTAAATTTGTTTATTTTGTTTTTGGGAGATATCTTGAAAATTGGACATTGAATTTCTTTTTTCAATACCAAATAACAAATATGTAATATCGAATTTTTTTCTCTTGAAAGTGTTAGTTGTAACATGGCAATATTAGATTATTATAGAGAATTTTAATATAGATTTCAAATTGTTTGAATAATGTTTTTTACAAAGGGTTCTTTCAGAAATTAGAAAAAAATATAATTTACTCGGATTACATAGAAATACAATTCAAAATTAAATGAACAAAAAATACAATTTTATTTAAATTGTCTATGATTTTCATGTTTATGCTTATTTATAATAAAATACATATGTGAAATCAGTTTCTGTCATTAAAAATTAAACTAAAAATAAGACATTTATTTTTCTCTTTTGTTCATCGCCTTTGGGAGCATAGGGGTACCACAAAGCACAGCTGTTGAAAGCACATCGAACTTTGATTGTAAAACTGTTTATCTGTACCCATGTTTTATTTATTGTTTTTTAGGTTTTCCCTGTGGATTCCGTTCTAATGACTGACGTGATATTGCAGACTGTGTTCTTCTTCACGAATGTCCCAACCATCACCATTTTCTTCTTGTCTGTGTGATTACGGGCTCTTCACCTGCCAGTTTCACAATGGAGCCTCTTCTTGGGCAGAAGAATAATCTAAAACGGACTCAGTTCTCTAAGTCCGTTTTAGATTATTCATTAATTGAAATAAATACATACTTATATACATATATAAAAATATATAATTTATGTATGTACGTTTACACATTTGTAATTAATTTTGGTTGTTATTAGTCTTGTAACTATAGATTGTAATAATATTCTTAAAATATTAATTCAGCTGTTTAAAAATTCTACGAGAAGTACATACAAACATATATGTATACACATGTTTTACTATAATTTGTACAATATTGTTTTATGTTTTTAACCTTAAATAAAAAAACACACATACGCACAAAAATAATATTCGAATGAAAATAAGGACCTTGACAAATTTTTATATGTATAATTTTTTTTTTATAAAAATTTTCAAAAATTAAAACATATTAAAATTAATAGGTTTAAATTAAATTACATTTAAAATTTTCCCTATTTTCTTTTTATTTTTTTGTTTTTTCAAATAAAAATTATTTCTATTACGATACATAAAAAAATAAGTATGTATATGTATGTACAAATATTATATGTATAATACGGTTTTAAAATTTGTAGACGTCCGTGTATAGGTATGTATGTACGTATATATTTAATATTACATCATAAAGATGAATAATAATATCCAAAATGAAATATGACGTTCAAACATAAAATGTAACACATTTAGAAAAAAATAAATAAATTTGATTGATAGATTACGGTCATTAAGCACATTATAAGAGAATTGAAAATACTATATGTACATAAATATGTATACATAGATGTATATAAAATATGCTGCTATTGCCATCTACATATAACATTTTTGTACATATTATTCATTATATAAGAAGATTTTTAAAAATTTAAAGTTTGTAGAAATATTTGTTTGTATATATATATTAGTGTCAATATTTTAACCATCAATGAGAAAATTTTAATTGTATTTAATTAAGCAAAATATTTTCGAAGCAAAATAATTTTAATAATTTTGGAAGTACATACATACTTTTATTTTATGGTTCCTTTTCATGAAGCATATTTAAGTATTTTTCACTCAGTACCAGCATAATTTTATTAGTGTGTATAATCATTAGAAACATGTGCGATATTCAAAGAATATGTACAAAAGAAAACGTCAAATTTCTAGAACTTATTGACCTTAGCAGATTTATTGATTTTGATCTACATGCGTAAGTGGCGGACGAAGGATAAAGCGGGCCCTAGTCAACATTCTTAATCAAAGCATGGAATTAGAAACTCTATTGATTTTTTCTAATTATGAAGAAAAAACCAAAAGAAAAATGATCTGAAAGAAGAACAAGAAAATATGAGAAAAAACTTCAAATACTAATGTACGATATCATACTACCAATTTCAACTAATAATAAAAAATTTATTGTAACAAACACAAAAACTTTTAAAACAATACAATACTTACTGTTCGAACTTTAAAGTCTGATCCTGTAAAGGTTTGATGAATGAATAAGCATTAGAACGTTCGTTCACATATCTCGACTTTCTCCACATGCTTCGACACAATGATCGATTCGTCATAATTTAGGTACGCTTCAGCAATAATTATGAATATTACGTTTGTCTGTTAAATAAAAATAAAAACTAAAAACCCAATTTTCGGGGCCCCAAAAATTATGGATCCTGTGTTTTTATCCGCTACTGGTATGTACAAACAATACAATAAGTGATTTTTTTTTACTAAACGTTAAGTTGTTTAAAATTTTCAACATGAAATGAATTTTTCTGATATTTAGAAGAATTTTATTCTATTTGTGTGAGTCAAAATTTTATCGGCCCAAATTGTGAACAAAATTGTAAAAAGTTACAATTTTCTTTTTTTGTTCAAATTTAACTTGTTAATGCTCAACGCTTAATTTGACTCATTTACCTTTTACGTTACGTACATCAAAAGCTTCCATTACAAGCATCAAAAGCTTCCATTTAACTAAATTTAGACTTTCAACCTTATTTGTTCAAAACGTTTTTTAATAGTTAGGTAGTTTTCCTCATAAATCATTTTGTCTTTGTATGTTTTTGATTTTTCAAATAAAATTTCTTAATTTCTAAGAATAGTTCAAATTAATTTGATCTCTTATAGAATTTATAGGTTACATTCATTTACAAATAACATTAGAAGTAAACTTCTGACATTTAATACATGTATTTATAGAAATTTATTTTTCTAGGGCTTCTGGTGAAAACGCTCTCATCGAGCATAAGAAATAATTTAAAAATATTTTGCAATTACTAGAAAAAATTTACCAAATTCATTTTATTTGTAATTTGTACTCGTAATTGTAATACTGTAATTCTGTTGTAATATTTTGAGAAATAAAATATCTTGGTTTTGCAGTCTACATATTTGTAACGTATGGTAGTCAAACAATATTTTGGAATTTTATTAAAATTTTATTCAAAATTTTTAAATTGTTGAATAGAGGTTTTTTTTCATAAGCCCTCCATTTACCGAGACTTAGTTACATAAAAATATTAATGTGCGTGCATTATTTTTAGCAGCATATTTGTGTGTGTGTGATGCACGTTATTGTTTCCTATAATAATTTTGAAATAGAAACTTTGCTTCCAAACTTTTACTGTTATATTTTTAGTTACAAGAACATAATGCTTAAAACATGTGTAAGTGCTTGTTAGTTTTTTATATTTAAAATAAAAAAAACACAATAAAGAAATAACCGCACCTTTGGTTTTTTGTTTTTATTTTTAAAGACAAATTGTGTAGGCGATTAACCAGCAAATATGATTGCAGTCGTTTTTTTTTATTGTTATCGTCATACTAGCATTAAAATATATACGTATATATATATATGCACAAACACAAATGCGTGTATGTGTATGGAAAAATTATGTATTTTTATTGAAAACCATAAGTTTGCGTGCTTTTAAAAAAATTTATTTTTTTGTTTATTATTAAAATCATAAATTTAAGATTTATTAGTTTTTTAACTTCCTTTCATTTTTATTCTAATGTTTCTTTTTCAAATACCATATGTGTTGTATGTAAGTGCTTTCAATTAAAATAAATTTCCAAATGTTTTTTTCGCAGCACCCTCATTCACATCAAAATTGTATTAGCTATGTATTTAAATTTGAAAAAAAAAAAATTATGTTTAAAAGTTTGTAATGTAACGACCGTCATAAGCATCATAGAGTACAGTAATTAACTTAAATAATAAGAAGGGAATTCAAACAAAAAAATCGGATGTGAACAGTACATAACTGACCGCAAGGTATATTGTCAAGTTTAACGAAAGTGTTGCAAAATATTATGAAAATGCATTTTAAACACTTCTTTCCAAGTTTAAGAATGTTAGTATGCTTTTAGTTAGCATTATTCATTTACTAAATTTTAGTTTAAATTATTAAAAATTGCTTAACAATTTTTCTTTATATATACGCAAAAAAGTGAATTTGGCCCGTAATAAACGCCCAGATTCTGGAATTTATTCCAAAAGTTAGGTGGTTTCTTTTACTATCTGATATATATAATATAAGATTGTATATAAAATTTTAAGTTAATTTGCTCAATATTTTCTTAAATGATGAATAACTCGCATATAAATTTTCAATAAAATTTGAGACACGTGCGACTGATCTATAGACCGATCTTTCTGAGAATAGTTATGCTTTTCTATACCATGGAGAAGTATGTTTCAACCGAAAACTCAATATTCGAAATTCGGTGTAATTATACATAACCTCCCTTGTTGTATGCAATGCGGTTGGTATATATATAATTAAACCAATAAAATTAAAAGAGAAAAAATTTAAAAATTTAAATAAGTTTCTATAGCTAATATGTAAAAAACAATAATTAATAATTTTTCTCATTTATTTTAAATAATTTGTTGAAATTAATTTTGAACGACATAAACAATTGCTAGAGTTTTAGTAATATTTTAAAAAATTCAATATTTAAAGCGTCAAGTAGTAAGCAAAAATGTTTTATTTCGAAATTGTTGCATAACATTTGATTTTATGTTCCTAAAAATCGACTTTAAAAAAACTGCAGGTTTTCGAAGATTAGGTTTAGATATTCGGTACGAACTTGTTGCCCTATACACGCTTTCCTTTTATTTAAATTTTTTTTGCATATACATAGATACAATTTTAAAAATTAAGAAATTTATTTCATAGCAAGTGCATATGATTACCCTGCTCTTCTTCGTTATTATTTATCTCAGAAGTTATAGATAATGGTAGGTAAACCAAATCTATTACGGCGTTTGAAGTTATTAGCGATTGTGGCGTCTATAAAATAATAATTAGTATAGTTATTAGATTTGAAGGTTTGGAAATCCCTCGTCTATTGAGCTTTGGAAATCTCTAGTTAGACAATAAGATTTTTTTCTGAGATCCATTTACATTTTGGTTAAAACTTATCCGTTAGAATGAATTTAAGAAGTTTTAATTCTAAAGTTGATTATTAGGAGAAGTTAATTTTGTATTAATGTTTAATATCGAATTTCTTTGCTATGTAAATATATATATTTTTTACAAAATAATAAGGAATTGAAATGTTAATGCACGTACGTTGGGTATAATGCACTTAATAATACAAATTTTGTTTGTGTTATTAATGATGTGTTGGTCATTAATTTTCCTTTTAAGTTGTGAAATAATTGTGAAAATTTTATTTAGTATAATAAAAATTTTCAATGTTTTTTTAAAAAAATTTAAAATTTTTTGTTTTTTACATGTGCATAATCGTTCGATGCATAACTTGCATCATGAGATTTTTTAATTTTTTATTTTATAAAATTTTCGTTTTCACAATTGCGTAACCAGAATATTTTAGGCATTGATTTTATTTATAGAAAACTCATAAATTTTTATATTTCAATTTTTGTTTTATATTTTTTTTTTCATTTGATGAAATAATATTTGAGAAAAAGTAAAACTTTTAATTTATTTTTGGAGAACTCGCTTAGACAAGGAAACAAGTGAAAGTTTAGCTATATATTTATTGCATACTCGGGTAAAAATTATTTTGTAAATGTAAAAGAAATTTTAAATTTTTTCCGGGTTTTCAAAAAGAAAAATAAAGAAAACAATTTTTAATATTTTTTATTTAATTTCATCTTGTATAATCAAAAACGAAAAGAAAAACTAATGCATACTGGCCATTATTTAACGGCGAATGGATTATTTATTGCACCAACTGATTCACAGTTGTGGGTGATTCATTTTAAAAAATGATTGGGGGAGAGAATGAAGTAAAGTGCAACATCTTCCATTATTTTGGTGTATTTTTTATTTTTATTTTGTTTATGGGGATTAATGTTTTTGGTTTAGAAATCATCAATATACAATCTTCAAGTGTGGGCTATTTTTTTTTTCTTTCACCAAAAATGTACAAAATAATATCAAAAATTAATTTACAATCAACTAGTGGGTGCTATATTTTGTCTGGCCGTAATTTGGAATGATTTTTTTTTTATTTAATTTTTCAATGCAATAGCCTAAGAAAATTATTGAGGAAATTCAATTGTATACATTTTTAATATGGTTTATTTATATTTTATAATTAATAGCAAAGAAGGTTAAAAAAAATTCTTGAATAAATCCGAAATATAGAATTTTTTTTAGGTGTATGAAAAGAAAACTCCCTTTTATTCGGAATAAAATATATTTATTTCTGCTCACCTACATATTTCGTGCGCTACTTACGCACTTTATCAAAGCTGATTTTCCTCTCAGAAAATTAGCAGAAATCAGCTTTGATAAAGAAGAAAGAGAAATCCATGTGAAAAATGTAAAATTAACAGACTCGTTTAAAAATTGCGCAGTATATAGTTCGAAATGTGTCTAAAAAGAA
Source organism: Condylostylus longicornis (assembly GCF_029603195.1). Lineage (NCBI taxonomy): Eukaryota > Metazoa > Arthropoda > Insecta > Diptera > Dolichopodidae > Condylostylus > Condylostylus longicornis. Next base: position 985,145 of record NW_026577983.1, read on the forward strand.
CAAAAAACTTTATAGAATAAAACTTTTTTAAAATATAATTTGAAAATATTAGAATTCTTACTGAAAATTTTTATTGATGTTTTAATAATTTATAGAATTCTGGCTGTGACAGAAGCATAGTAACATTACGTACATAAAATTATTTCATGTTTCAGAATTGGGTGTTTTTTACTCATTTATCACAAAAGTAATACTTTTGCTTTTCTAAAAATTTTAATGATTTTAAGAAGCTTTATTTATTTTAGCCATATTTTAGCTTTAACAATTCTGTTTCTAGTCTAAACCCTTAGATATATACAGAACAAAAAGAAACTAGATAGTAGAACAAACAAGTAGTTATAGCTTTAAATGAATGATTGACCCCCGAATGTATTAAATTATTCCAAAATATTTAATATTACAAAAATTTTAAATATACATTCCATTTTTAATTTCTATTGAAATTTTCATTATAAATTCCATATACAACAGCGTTACCAGCTTTAAAAAAAAAAATTGAAATTTCCCATATAAATTTCAACAATTTGAAAATTTTACATTTTTTATATCTATAAGCCTATTTATGTAATTAAAACTTAAGACTTAAAAAAGATAAACCTAAAGTAATAGGAAAAAAAAAACTTTATTTATAATTTTTTTTTTGTTATCCTTCGTATCCGCAAAACTTTTTAACTTCCTTTATTTTTTATTTTTATTTTATTACTTTCTTTTTATCTTGTTTTCTATTACTTTTATTATGTTGTTAAACAATAAAATGAAAATAAACAAAGAAAAAAACAGGTAAACAAACATTCATCATATAAGGGCATCCTTTACATTAAGTAGAAAACAAAAATTATTATAAGGCAATTAAAGTTATTGAAGCGGTTCATCAATCCTCCATCTAAAAATTTATAAAATCTTATATATTGTAAAGCATAATTTTTTCTTAAATATACAAAAGTTATTTAATAAAAATAAAAACTTCATTATAAACAGAAAACAAAAAAAAAACTGAATTAATATAGACTTGAAATTGATTTATTTGAGAAAAGGATAAAAAGTTTTTCCTAACATTTATAGAAAGGTTAATGGCAAAGTAAAACAAAAGAAATAAAATTATTAACTTGATCGATTTAAAGAGGAGGACCGACCACTTTTAAAACTTTTATCCGTAACCACTTAAGAAAACTTTTACTATTTATTTTTTATACTCGTATAATAAACTCAAAAGATTAATTATTTTTGCTGTTTCAATAACCAATAAAATTTTCTATGATGTTATAAAACTTGTAACTTTTCAATAAAAAAAAAATATATTTCTGATATTTTAAAAACTATTGATATTTTTAACAAGGTTTTTTTTTTAAATTAAGTCGAATAGCTTTCTCTTAAAATTTTTGAGGCATTGTTTGTTCTTAAAGTTACTCTATACATATTTTGATAATTAAAAACTTTAAGCACCTTAACAATATGACTTTAAAATTAGATGTGTTAATATTTAAAATTAGCTTTCCATAGCTACTCAGTACATTCGACATATTATGTTTACAAAAATTTCGTATTACTATCTTAATTACGTTTTGCAATATTTAAAGTAATCTTCTTTAACCGAACACTACCCGAACACGCGTGGACCAAATTTTCCCAATTATAATAGCTTTATAAATGGTTAGGCGAACGGACAAACGGACATCTCTAAAATAACGACGAACAACAAATGATACATACATATATATGTCCATACTGTACACGACTCTTTCAAGTGGTTAAAAGCTCTATACCAAAGTTAATGTGGATAATGTAGGCCATAAAAATTCTAACTAAAATTATTATTAAAGGAATTATTGTGTTAATTTTAATTTACACAGTAAGAATAAATAATAAAGAAGGCTAAAATGTACTTATTACAAGTTATTGGTTATATATTGCTTGATTGGTTATATATTGCTTATTGGTTATAATTGCTTGATGTTATAATATGTTCTCATATTGAAAAAAGACAATTGAACTCAATTATACGTAATTTATACATATGAATTTAAGAAAGCGCATATTCTAAAATAATAACAAGCTAAATTTTTAGTTTTTTAATGCAAAAATGGTATTCAATTTTCATCATATAATGTTCTAAAATCTGTTTAATAAATTTATTTATGGTTATACTTATAATCTTTACAATTTCTTTTTTGATTCTCTGTAAATACTCGTATTACATCAGAATTTCATGGCACTTTAGCTAAACTGACACAAATTAATTATTAAGTTTTCAAAATTCAGGTTAGCAGGTTTTTCACGTTCTTTGTTCATTTTGTTTGTACTTAAAATTTTCACTTTTTGAATATTTTATTTTTAAATGTTTTTTTAGTAACGTTATGCTATTGTAATTTTATAAAAAATTAAGTTTGTTTTCGCTTAATTTTATAAAACAACTTAAGTCAACATATTAGCATTATCTCGAACTAATTGAAAATTTTTGTTTACAGAAAAATTTGTACTTGTTAATTTTTTAATTTTTATTTGAAATTATTTCACCTGCTTGTATTAATAGAAAGTGATAAAATCTTGATACTTTCCCAGAGCATCATCAATCTGACGATCATGTCAATCACGTCAATGGCAACTGATAGTCATACGAGTATATAAATAAAACATCTCTTTGTCATCAGATGTTTTGGTATTTATCTTCTTTATCTTACCCCTTTTTCCTTTTCTACTTATCATTTACCCTTTTCCCTTTTTCTGATTTTGAAAATCGGTAATATTTAGAAATTAGTTTTTGTAAAACCAGTGACACATGAAAAAATGTGAACAAACCAAAATATTAGAATCACTTGCGTTAGCAACAAAAACTGGACTTCATGATGCCAGCGCCAAAAACTATTAGAATTCAAAACCTTTGCAAATGTGTGCAACTGACGTTCTGGGAAAATGTCTTCATGTTATTTTGCATGCATTTGTATCTTTGCAATATGCCTAACCAAATCCAATGAAGGTTATTTTCCCATAAGTTTCAGGATGTGTCGCCCTATTATAGGTGAATTGTAAATATCCTACACGCAAAATTGTTGTTCAAGGTTTTACCTTGTAAAAAAGTGCACCAGAACGCTATTTACCTAAATAAATAAAGTTTGATAGCAGAACTTCGGTTAAAAATCGACAAGTGGCGACTCAAGTATAGAATTAGAATTTTGAAAATTAAAATTGCGTTTACAATTTTTGCATTTTCAGTTTTATTGATAAAAAACTCTGCAATGCTTTGTTTTTTTAAACCATTGTATCATGCGCAAAAAACATTATTTTGTTAAAACAATAAAACTGAAATTTAATTTAAATGAGTTACAATTAAGTTTAAATAATAATTTAGACATTATAGTAAATACTTAGTTGGCTCAGTAAACCTAGTGAGTTATAAAAATTTTAATTTATGTATACGATATTCTAGAAACTCTGTTAAATTATATGTTATGGTTTTAATTTTCTTAAAATTTTGATGTATTTGAATATGAGCATTATACCTAAATTTGCAAAAACGTATTAAGCTTTAATTGCAAAAGAATTTTAGAATTATTTTCTATTAACAAAATTTCCACTTTAACTAAATATGAAAGAAAAGCATCAATAATATCAAAACTTTAAGGGAATACCATTTTTGTGACTCTTGCTCGTGCATACACATAATATGTACGCAACTAAAATATTTTTTTTATATTTTTTTTTTTTGTGAGCAATGGACTTACATCATGAATTGGATTCATGCTTTTTCAATTAAAAAAAGAAAATAAAAAGCGTCAGACAAAGTAACAAAAGTTTTAATTTAATTCCTTTTAATAATTCTATACAGAACTATTATGAATTATTTTGCACATGGAATAAAACAGACCTTTGCCTTTTACGATTACATTTATTGGTAGCATCTTATATTAAAAAATTCGATTTATCTGAAAGTACGCATATATAGGAAATTTTGTTCTTTTCAACATATGAAATTTATATTAAAAGTTTATATTTCATCCTTGTGTAAATATTTTTATATATGTACATATATACACATATATACATATGTAGTTAAAAGAATAACGAGAGTATAAATAATTTTGTTTTATTGTGACACCAGTGTATGATCTGGAAATTGCATTGTGCTAATTTAATATGAGTTGAAGGTCAGTCATATTATAAGAAATAAATGTATATGGCAAAGAAAACATTAAAAATTTCTTTACAAGAATTGCATGGTTAATTGGGTGCTCAATATAATATGAACTCTGACAAAAATGCATTGTTTTTAATGAATTTGTTTTTGAAATTTATCTTGTATACTTGTTGTCTTAAATCATATTCATCTTCAATTTTAATAAAGATATTGTGTGATGTCAGGAGAAAGAATAAAAAAGAATGTGTGTATGTTGAAATTCTGAAGTAATTTTTTTTTTGCATTGTAATTACTAATTAATATAAATGTACTTTTATTACAATATATAAAGAAAAAATATATGCCGTATAACTCAATCTTTAACTAACTTTTATAATACTCGTATTAATTTACAATAAAAACTGTATTGGATTTTAAAATATAAATCTGAATCTATTTGAATCTATTTCAAATGAATCATAAAAGTATATTTAATTAAAGTTTTATGTGAATAATTTATATATGTAACTTCTTAACATAGACGTAATTAATTATATGAAATATTAATTATAAATTTTTACAATAATTGGAAAAATTTTCATACTTATGTATGTGCATACACATTATCAAAATAGAATTTTATAGGGAAAAATTGCATACCTTTAGGATGTTACTATTCTAAATAAAGCACTCAATTTTTATTGAATCTAGGACATATTTCTTTAAAGTCATTAAATTAAGTTTACAAAATTAAGATAAAATAATTTTCGATTCTCTTTGTTTTTTTAAAGTTCAAGTATATCATGCCGCGATAGAAAAAACAAACCCCTGTTTTTTTGCGCATGCAAAATGCATATGGTTCTACTACACTGAAAAAAAATATGACTGCCGTTGCTATAATTTATGTACAATTTTTACCATATACATAGGATATTTTGGGATAGTGGAATTGTATAGCTGTATTTGCTATATTTTTATAGCAAATAATTTCCATACAAAATAGCCACATTTACTAAAAATATAGTATATTTTCCTATATTAAATGTTCATATATCTAATACACCTTAGCATTATTTACTATGTATAACAGTATTATGTGCTATAAGAAATAGTAAATAATGCTATAAATATTGCAATATTAAATATAAATATATTGTAAAATATCATATAAATTTAGCAAACAATGTCATGTACGATATGCAAAACTCACATCAAATATAGCAGTTTTCGTTATTAACAATTGTAGTAATTGCTATGAATATTGTAAATTGTACAATGGGAAATGTGCATTGGTTATATGTGTACAAGGGTAAAATATGAAAAATATTACCATCTTTACTATAATAAATAGTACAAGTTCTTAAAAAAATATGAATACTTACCATAAATATAGCAGATATTGTCATACAAAATAACGAAAGTTTTAATAAACATAGCGCTTGTTGTTACACGTAATTGCAATGATTACTATAAATATAGCAAATTTTGTTATACCTCATGTATTTTATTAATTTGCATTATAGTATAAAATGCTAAAAGTATTGAAAATTGTGCTATGAGAAATAGTAAACAGTACTATGAATGTTGTCATGTTTAGTATAAATAAATTGCAGAATATCATATGCATTTCGGAAACACTACTATATAAAATATGAAAAAATTGCATCAAACCTACCATTTTTCATTATTAACAATTGTAGCGGTTGCTATATACATATATTGTAAATTATGCAATGAAAAACGTGTATTGGTAACATGTGTAGAACAGTAGCACGTGAAAAATATTGTAATCTTTGCAATAACTATGCGAGCTCTTAATAAACTATGAATCCTTACCATAAATATATAGCAGATATTATCATGTTAAATTAATGGAAATTTTAAACATAGCACGGGTAATTGAAAGAATTATTATATACATGATAAATTTCGATATACCCAATATTATATTACAATTATCTTCATTATACTTTAAAAGTGCTAAAATTATTAAAAAATTTGTTATAAAATAAACTCTGGTAATTTTATTAATACATAAGAATTTATTTTACATTTAATTTTAGATTTATTTTACATTATAAAATCATTTACATTTTTTCACAATGTAGGTAACGTATTTCTTAAATTGAATATATTTATATTTATTATTTTTTTCAGATTTTATACATTGTGCATATTGTTTTTTAAGATAGATGCACAGTTTATTTAAGATAGTTTAAATGTTTTTTAACATAGTTCACATACATATTAAATATTTTGTAATAAACAGTATAGTTTACATTATCATTTTACATATAACAAAAAAAATTTGTTTTCAGATAAGCAATTCTTTTCTATTTTATCAAATTTTGAAGGATTTGTTTCATTTACATAATTAAATTTTTATTATTTTTGATATATGTACATATATTACGAAAGATATATGTAAAAGCAAAACTATATTCACAAAATTTTCAAAAATTGATACTAAGTTTGTTAACGACTAATTGAAACATAAAAAAACTATTGTAACACATACTTTTCCGACTTAATTTTATGTAAATATGTATATGTAAATATTCATCGATTCTCAATAAATCAAATTTATCGGTATATTCAACCAATAAAAATAGCTTCATTTTTATGAAAATATGAAACGTGTTTTAAAAATGTTTTGACATTTTTAAATTCTTTTGCCGAATATTTAAAGCAATCCATTATTTAAAAATTGTTTCAAATAAATAATATTTTAGTCGGATGTAAGTTCAAATTAATATTCTTGTTAATATTATTAAAAAGTTTGATGAAAAATTTTTTTTGGTAAAGCTTAAATAATACTGATATATTTTGAATTAGTTTAACTAGTAATAAGTTTAAATACAAATAATTGAACAATATGCTAAACAACCAATCAAATTTTGTATCAAAAAATTATTTGTAAATCATAGCCAAGAGGAAAAAAATAGTTGTTGACTTACGCAGCCAAGTTAAACATCAATGAATTAAGTCTGATGCATGTTTTATCATATTTCGTGGATATTTCGTGCACAAACTTCTGCAAAAACATCCAAATAATTTCACAGTCCTGCTGATATTCTACATTTACTGCATGTATTATTTTGAAACAAACGTCAATGGCGGCTAATGGCCTATCCAATATATAAAGCACGTCATTCACAAATACGTAAGAACACTGAATATCATCTAGGTAAATAAAAAGATATTTGTATTAAAATATTTTTCTTAAAATATTGCTACAATATTTTTTTGGGAAAAATAAAAATAATGTTTTCACAAAACTTAATAATTTCGAAAAAAATAATATTGTGAATTCATTCAGTAATAATATGTTCTAATAATAATATTAATTGTTTAAATAAAAGATATTTAAAATCATAAATTTATTAATTAATACAAGAGATTAAGACTAAAACTTTCATATTAACAAAACAATTGTTTTTGCTTCTAATATCTTTTGAATTAATTAAACAAACCTCTTCTTATTACTTTTAGCTTTTTATAAAAATATTTTTCTTCAAAAATTTTCCAATGTTAAAATAGAAAAAAACAAGTACCTCATAAATGAAAAAAATAAAAAAACAAACTCACCTTTATTTATTTTTTAAATATTTAAAATAAGCTGTTGGAGTTTTACGGCAGGTACCCGAACCTGTCAAGCCATTTCATAAAAACTTCTAGAAAATATGTGACCTATAATTGGACACATAAATGCTAATTTTTCTACGAACCTAACTTTATTATTTTCTTAAATATTTAAAATAAGCTGTTGGAGTTGTACGGCAGGCACCCGAACCTGTCAAGCCATTTCATAAAAACTTCTAAAATATATGTGACTTATAATTGGACACATAAATGCTAAATTTTACGAACCTAACTTTATTATTTTTTTAAATATTTAAAATAAGCTGTTGGAGTTGTACGGCAGGTACCCGAACCTGTCAAGCCATTTCATAAAAACTTCTAGAATATATGCGACCTATAACTAAACAACGAAAAATTTGGCGCTTAGCAAAATTATGTATGTAGAAATGTTTAAACATATGTCTATACCAAAAGTAATATACCCTTCACAAGGTTCAATAAATATTTTTTTAAAGTTTTTTAAAAAATCAAAAACAAAATAGTAATCTAAAAATGTTTGCTACTATACAAATAATAAATTAATGAAGACAATTTTTTTCACTTACCTCTAAATTACCAAATTCTTTTTGAAACGCGCTCCAGAAAAGTTGTCATAGTCCACTCTTTGGGAGAAAATTTTTCAATTCTTCGTAGTGTAGACACTTAAAAGATTGAACTGTGTACTCCTCCGCTAAAATATAATATTTAAATTTTAAAATTTTGTATTAAATCAAAAAAATTTTAGCTATTAAATACGTATTTATGGCTGCATTACGGTTACCAAACCTCAGGTAATTTTAATTCATATGAGTTTATGTTAAAAAATTGTAAATTGTGACGTAATCAAAAAAAAAAATTTAAAGTTTTCAGAAATAAAAATTTCTTTTCAAAAACATCTTTGTTGAAGGTTTTTAGCATTATGTCAATGCAACAAAATTCATAATAATAATACAAATTTTAACAAATTTTTTAATTAAACAAAAAGCGGGTAATTTTAATCTCATTTCAAATAAATCTTTATATTATATTTGGTAAACCTGGCGTCCATATACAATAAGCATAAGCATAGTACACGTTATAACATGCAGTACACTTACATATACACATATCGTCGGCTTAATTCTAATAGCAAACAACTCATTTTTGTCATAAATTTTTTCATAACTTCCTGTAACTTATTCTTCTAGGTAAATATATCAATGAAAGGTAAATAAACGTTATATTCTAATTAAAATTCTTTTTAAACATTAAATTAACTAAAAACATTCACAAGCAACCATATAAAATATTGTCACAAAATAGTTTTTTTTTGTCTCCTGTAAAGTAGAGAAAAATGAGTTATTTGCTATTAGATTAAGCCGACGATATGTGGGTATGTACGTATATACTATTAACATAATAATATGCAAAATATTAAGTATTATTTCAAAAAAAAAAATTAGATTGCCACTCTTAACTAAATTCTTAAAACTAAAAGGAATTTTTTACTTACTCAAAAAAAAATCCAGTAAATAAGGAAAGCCCCAACGGTTCAAAACTTCCTTCAAAAAATTCTTTTGTGTCCATTGCACGGATGTATGTATGTATGTATACATATAATATAATTTGTATGAAATAATATAATATTATGTATAATATATAATATATATATATATAATATATATATATATATATATATATATATATATATATATATATATGTATATAATATAATGTAAGATAATATATAGAATAATATAATATATAATACGTACAAGTATTATAATGGCAAATAACATGTACTTATGTATGTAATCTTTAGTTTTTTTTATTTTGAACTAATATTATTAATTTAATGATTAATAATGTAAAGTATTATTATTTAGTAATATTATTTTTTTAATTTTAAAGCACTATTTCTTTTCTAATTCCGAAAATAATTCAAACAAAAAAACTTCACACTTTACGAAAAAAACTTGTTAACACGAGATGCGCGCACTTTTCACAACCAATAAAATATAACTGACAAAAATGCGAGCAAAGCGTACATATACTGACAAAAAACAAAAACTCAGAGGTAACTGTTTTTTTTGGACGTTTTGTTGTTGGACTGATCAGAACATATTTGGCTGATATTTGATGTTGCAAATAGTATTGCCATATGGATGATAATGGAATGAGTTTCAGTTTTATATGGAATAGAGAATTTAGTTGATTATAATTTTTTAAAATTTATTTTTTATTTAAATAATAATAATAATAATAAATAATTTTTTTTTTTAATTTTTTAAAACCATTACACTTTTTCCAAAATTTTTGCATATTTTTATTTTTATTAAAATGTTAAGCAAAAATAGTCAAAAATATGACATTTGTCGATAGTTTTAGGTTTACATTCTTTTTTAATAAAAAAATATTACTAAAAATAGTATTTTCCATTTCTAAACTCCTTTAAATATTAGTTATAAAATTGAGACCATAAAAAATAATAATGCTTTATACAAATAATTTTTAATCCTAAGGTAAGAACGACATATATTAAAAAATGTTGGCAATATCTTCATAGAGCAAAAAGTGACAAAAGAAATAAAAACAAAAAATTATAAAAATATTTGTCTTCCGTTAGAACTCCACCAATAATTAACAAAGTTTTCTTCCTCTTTCTCACAACTTAATTTTTGGAAAGGGAAAGAAAACAATAAAGAAAATAATAAACTCACAACATTATTTAACTTTTTTTAACCCTTTGTTCTTAAAAAAAAAAAATTAACCCTTTACTCCATAAAAAGAAACAATAATAATGTACAATACATTATAAAAAATTGTTGAGCATAACATTTTATACGAGTAACATATTAAATAGATATTATGAATGATGCTAAATTATTTAAATACTTTTCAATTAAAGGAACAGAGTGTGCATATTATTATGTACATATGTATATTATATCCTAAACAAATTAATTAATGTCTTTTTTTTTACGGATTGATTGCGGAAGTAGTTTCGATAAATTTTAAATTTTAATTATAATTTACTCTTCACTTTTATAATTAATATCGTTTTCCATTTAATGTTTTGCATTAACATGTACATAGGTACATAAATCGATATTTGTAAAGTTTGAAAGGTTGTTTGGAGGTATTCAATTGATTCACTTACGAATCAGCGCGGTCCAAACATAGAAACAGCCTCAGTTTCTTTAAATAAGATCGTTTCTTTTATAAAATTGTTTAATCAATTAAATAAATTGTTAGATAATGATTAATACATTATAGAAATGTAATAAAGAAAAAAGAAATGTCAAACTATACATACATACATATCACCTACATATATTTTAAAAATTTGCACATTTATTATTTAGTATGTAAGAACGATTATTTTCAACTGTGTTAAAAGTGCTGTAAGTACAAAAGAATTTCTGAACCTGTTGAGATATTCATGCCACAGTTTTGTATACTTACTTTACGTTACTTATACTAAAACATATTTTCTAAATAACCCAGAGTTTGTTTATGCGAATAAGTATTTGATACATTGTCAAAAAGGAGGGAATTGTGAAATCGGCTGGAAATTATACTTTAGAAAATTGATTGAGATTTTTAATTTTAGTAAAGGTTTCACACGCATTTGAATTTTCTTTTTAGAATTTGACATTTCTTAAAACTATAATATAAGAATAAGAAATTTTCATTCTTTCTTGTTGAAATAACATTATTATGTTAATGTACAGCAAAACGCAAAATATATGTATACATACATACTCAATATTTGTATGCATATTGAGTTATACATACACATCTATTCTACAATCGAGTATGAACCTGTTGTAAACAGGGTTGACAATATGATATATGCAGGTTTACTAATTTTACCTAAAACATTCATTGTTTTGAAAATTCGAAAAATTTTATAAATTCAAAAATTATTTCAGTAAATTAATATTTTTACCTCTATGCAAAAAGGTAAATGCTTATTTCAGTTTTTTAATTAATTTCTTCAGTTTTTCTGTTGCCTGCCATACAACACACCTAAAAGCAAAAATATGCCCTTAAAAATAAAATATATCATCGGTAGTGCCATTTTTAATGGCATATTTTTACTTTTATGTATGTATGTACATATGTTGTAAAAAGAAAGGGTATAATTAGTTTATTTAATTTATATTTACATACATACAAGAGCAAAAATTAAAATTTTAATTTTTTTTTCAAATTTTCTCCATGTCACTCTCTTTAAAAATTTAGGATACCTTTTTTTCTGTGCCATCCCTATTATAAACACAAATATTTTAAATTGTATCATATTCAATCAAATTGTATCATGGTTTGACCTGTCGTCAATTTAACATTCGTACCTACATATGTACTAGCAAATATGCAAATACAAAAATGCTCATACATATAAGGCTTTGCAGTGTTATATAAACACATGCATATTTATGTACATATTTACACATAAAATTGGCAAATACATAAATAACCTTGGTCGTTTATTCATTTTAACATGCTTTAACTTTAGCTAGCTGTAAAATAATTTTTACTCTATACCAAATTTTTTTAAACAAGCCAAAATAAAAAAATTTTAAAAATTAAAGTGTGATATGTTATAAAAATATAATTATGTATGTATGTATATACATACATATGTTTGTACATATTAAAAAATAGAAGGAGAAATGTTTAGCTTAAAAACCTTTTTATTCTTGTTATGAGAACAGACTTAAAATTAGCTCTTTCGAAAAATTAAAAAAATATTATGAAAAAATCAGAATTCGCTTTCTTTTTTATGTATGTATGTATGTACAATATTTTTGTGTTATTTTGACGAATATTTATTTGAGCAATTTTAATAAGCAAATTTGTATCAATATGTGCATAAGATTGACATTTTTAGCAAAGTATGTCTATTTTAATAAGTAATTCGACTCTGCGTTTACATCACACTGATGCAATCATTCACCACTATTTGTATACCAAAAATTCCCTTAGCTAAAAGAGTTAAGCCTATTGTATACCTTCTTATTTCCATTTTTATACACATAGGAATTCTTGGGAGAGGAAAGGGTAGGCAGTAGAAGTCTATCGTTTTTTCGTATGTACGTTTAAGTATAAAATCGCATTATTTCTATATCATTACCTGATACTGTGTATCTGCTATACCAGGTACATGCATGTGTACATGAAGGCTTAAACGTATATCAAATGCTTTCGCATAAAAGCAGTAGATATACGTTTAAATGAAAAGTAACATACTTAAAATAAAAAATTACCTTTATACTTATTAAAGCAGTAGATATACTTTGATTTTTGGAAGCAAAGTAACTTATACATATATTTATGCCAATACTGATATATGTACGTAATTATAAAAAATAAACACTTGTCCATCCATATAGCCAACTCTGTATTTTGAAATTGCTTCACTAATCGCTACAAATTTCTTATGTATGCTAATACATATGCATGTATGTTGTATGTATGTGGCTATTTTTTGGTCTATTTTTTTTTTCTCTAAATTCTTAGTAAATAACAAGAAATAAGTTAAAAAAGAGAAAAAAACATTCCTGACGGTCATGATTCACAAACAGTAAAATATTTTTGTTATTGTTTTAATATGAAACAATTTTTGTATATCTATTTTTTGTAAGAATATTTATGCTTAATAGTAGGTCTCTGAAATTGAAATATTTGAACTACATACATACATACATATGTACATTTAATTTTAAACGTCTTTGATTTTCAAGAAATATTTAACACTCTGTTAAATAAAATACTCTTATTTTTTTATAATAACTTATTGTGTTTTATAGGGAAACTTTCTTCAGATATTTTATGTAATTTATGGTAATATTTTTTATAATGACATACAGTCAGTCGCAAAAGTGAGTAAACAGCTAAAAAAATTAAGTTCAACTTCAAATTTTTGTGGTTAAATTCAATGAAAGATCAATGTAATTTTGAAATAAACTTCGTTGAATTCATGCTTAACAATATACAAAAATAAAAATTTAACAAATAATAAAAACTTCATAAATATTAACATAAACAAGAAAAATTAACTAAATTTTCGCCGCAAAAGTAAGTAAACAAAAAAAAAATTCTTATTTCAAAAGTTATAATTAAACATTGTTTTTTGTTCTTAAACATTATTAATACTTAGTAGCGCTTCCTTTAGCTTCTATTACCGCTTTAATTCTTCTTGGCATAGAACAAATTAGGTTTTTAGTTATATCAGGTGAGATTTTCGTCCATTCATCTTTGATAACTTCTTTTAAGGTCTCCTTACTGGTTATTTTTCGCTTGCGAATTTGGCGATCTAAAAAATCCCATAGATTTTCTATGGGATTGAGGTCTGGTGATTGTGGGGGATGTTCGAGCCGCTTAGGTGTGTTATATAGTAGCCATTCTCGCACCAAATATGATGTGTGCTTTGGGTCGTTGTCTTGCTGGAAGACCCAAGAGCACGGTAATTCAAGTTTTGCAATGCTAGCTGGAATATTTTCTTTTAAAATATTCAAATAATCTTCTTTCGTCATTTTTCCTTCAATAAAAGTAAGATTCCCGACACCAGATGCTCCCATACACCCCCATACCATTACTGATCCATTTCCGTGTTTAACTGTCTTGATCGTATTTTTGTCTATAAGCTCTTGATTTTTTCCTCTCCAAATTTTATTATTTGTTTTATTACTATAAATTTCAAATTTACTTTCATCCGTAAATAAAACCTTTTTCCAAAACGAAAAGTCACTGTCTTTGTATTTTTTAGCATATTGTATTCGTTTCATTTTGTTGACTTCTGAGATATACGGTTTTTTTCTGGGAACCCTACCATGTAGACCCCTTTCATGTAGTGCGCGGCGAACTGTACCAGCACTTATACCTTCTCCATGTTCTCTACTAATATTTTCAGCTAATTTTACCGCGCTGGATCTGGGATTAGCCTTAACTTCTTTTACCAGTTCTCTTTTTTCTCTCTCAGTCAATTTTTTTGGTCGGCCTATTCGTTTGAAATTTTGTAGAACATGAAAATTTTTAAACTTGTCCACAATTTTTTTTATTGTAGCAGGACACCTTTTAACTATTTTTGCGATTTCTCTCAGAGATTTGCCGTCCTGATGCATCTGAATAATAGTTTTTCTGGTTTCTATAGTGGTTTCAGTTCTCATTTTAAAAATATCGAACCTAATCTAAAGGTGTTTACTAATAAATTGTTCTAATACTAATGTTGTGCGAAATTTTAATAAAAGAAACAAAAACAAATGTTTTTTAAACATTGCGGTAAATATCTTTGCATGTGCATGCGAAATTTCTCCGTGCACCCATATCATTATTTTATTGTGTTTACTTACTTTTGCGGCGAAAATTTGCTTCATTTTTGTTATTTTTTTTAGTATTTCTAAAAAAAATTTTTTTTTTTATTTCTTGTTTTTGTTTATTGTTGTAGATGAATTAAAGAAACTTTATTTCTAAATCACATTGATCATTCATCTAATTTAACCAAAAAAATTTTAAGTTGAAATTAATTTTTTTTACTGTTTACTCACTTTTGCGACTGACTGTACATACAATATATGTATGTCATTTATAATTTAAAATACATAGTTGAATTACCTTTAGCGTCTTGAACTTTAATCGAACTTTTCTTTCCAAAAAATTGTTGTGTATACTATTATATAACATTATTGTTTCTCTTATGTTACATAAAATATATTGCTATATTTTACAGCGCTACCTATAAAAAAATTAGTCTTTTTTCAGCTATATTTTATTGTAATATTTCTGATAGTAACATAGCCAAATTAGCTATCCATATAACAATTTCTACCATATGCAAATTGTACTACAATATTGTATGATTTACTATAAAAATATTGTATAAACTACTTTGTAACATTATTTTTGTTCATATAATACATAAAGGATATTGTTATATTTTATAGCATTATCTGTAAAAAAATATTGTGTTTGTTCAGCTATATTTTATTGTGATATTCCTGATAATAACATAGCTAAATTAGCTATACATATAACAACTTTTACCATATGTAAATTTTGCTATGTATGTTGTATGGGATGCTATAAAATAGTAGGATTTCATATGGTATATGAAAATTTTTACCATATTTTATATGAAAATTTACTATAAACACCTTACCATAAAATATGACAAAATTTGCTATGCATTTTTTTTTCAGTGTACAATAAATAGTTCAAAAATGGAATTTTTCGGGTTTTCAGGGGGTATAACTTTAAGAGAGGGGAAGTAAAAATTTTGTTCTACGAAAATTAGTTTTTAGTAAAGATCTAAGCACATATAAAATTTCAGCTTTCTATCTTCAAGGCTGTAGAGGTTGAAGGGTGAGAGGAACAGACACACCGACAGACGGAAGGAAGGACGAACGGACAGAGCGAAATAAAAGGCTCTTTCCAAAAATTTTTTGGGAAATTGCTAAAAATTAAAAAAAAAAATTTGTTTTTCTTTGGACACTACAAAAAATATGATCGTATCATACTCTTCACAGTATATCATACTTATGATATTGTATATTACCTATAGCAAATAACTGAGGTTTAATTTGCAAGTTGATTTTAAAGCTCAACTTTTTCCGAAATATGTACAAGGATTTTTAGAATATTTTCTGAAATATTTATTTGTTTCACATATTTTTAGCTCTAAATTCTGATTATTCACATCTTTTTATCTGTAAGAAGTGTATAGAATTTCTAAAGAAAAGGTTTTGCCGATATACTAATAAAATTTAGTTTTTTGTTTTAAATTTTTTGAGTATAACCTCAAGAGGGAACGCTAGGAATTAAAATATAAGGAATGCTTCACTGCAGCTAATTTTTTAGCCTAAACAAACTTATTATATGTTACTACCACTTTTTACAACCGTGTATTAAAATAAATTCGTTAATAATTCAGAAACTAACAGCAGGTGACACTTGGGAATATAAAGTTTTAATATAACCACTTATCTTTGAAAACTACTTCAACATCGTAACAAATATTAAAAGTTTATACTTAAAAGTTATTTTGAAAACAATTTCTTATAGGCAATATAATTCGAAGTAAATCTGCTATTATGAACTCATTAAGTTTTTAAGCTTTTATTAATTATGTAAGGATAAAATAATATTAATGACTAAATACCTAATTAACCAGATATTTTCTAATAAACTGAACTAATCTGTATTGACAAATAATCTAATCTCATAATAAAAATAATAATAATAAAATCAATGTTTTTGGCTTAAATTTCTTATAATTTGAAAAGAATTAATCATGGTCTTTTAATAATAAAGTTGTTAGGTTAAGACTTATCTATGCATTTTGTTAACTTACAATTTTTTAAAAACGTTCGGAACTTTCATTTATGGTAATGCAATTTAATTTTTTTTTAAAGAATTATATAAACTATTCTTAAATATAACTGTTTCGAATGTAAATATTTCTTAAATCGGATAGAACTGGATATCAAGCAAAAGAAATTGCGGAAATTGCGTGCTGACAATGTACAGAGGAATCCAGTACATTCTTTTCTTAACCTACTCTGACTGGATTTAACTTGTAATATGCAATTATTGTTTAGTCTGAAAAAAAAATATTATTTAATTTTAAAAGTAAATTTAAATTGTAATTAAAAGATAGGCTTGTAATGTAGGAAATTCGTAAACAGGTTTATTTGTAAACAAAAAACTCTTGCTACTTTATCCATCTGAAAGAATTTATCAAAAATGATTTGTTTTTGTTTGTAATTAATATGTATATTATTGTCAAAGTTAATTCAAAATGTGAGGTTAAAAATTTTAAGTATAACAATATAAAAATTTTAACCAAAAAACATGGTAGAAAAAGTAGAAGCTCAATTTCAATCAATTGAAATTACAAAATTTAAATTTATAGTTACATAAAAATTGCTATTTCTATTCCAATCTATTGCAAAAAACATTAAAAAATTAGGTTTATTTTGTGTAATCAGTTTACTAAAAGTATAGCTAACATATACTAAATATATTATCAACAATTAAATAGTTTTATTATATAAACATAATGAAATTGTCAAAATCACTGTCAACAATAAGGTGTTATAACATAATGGTTGTAAATTTGGATGAGTATATACGCATTATATCAGTGGAAACATTTAAAATTTTAAAAAGAGTATTGTATTATAACAAAAGATTTATGGGGCTACCAGAAAATTTACAAACTCTTATAATTATATACTTTTCTGATAAATATATATAAAGTAAATATGTCGTATACGAGACACAACTCCAAAAACTCTGATATTTTCCTATCTTGTATATTGTATACTCATAATATATTCTCTTTAAAAAAATTTTGGGAGACGATCATGTAAGAACCACAATTAATATTATCGAGGTGAAATTGAGATCGAAATTAAAGGTGAAAAAGCGTGTCTGATATCAAGATTACATTACACAACATATAAAATTTAATATGTACTAAATGTTTCAATTTAAAAAAAAAATTAAGTTTTTTCTTCAATTTTCAAATTCAATTCCGATCTTCTCTGCGTATATCCAAATATTTTTTAAAATTTCGAATCCGTCTTAAGGAAATAAAAACTTCCAAAACAAAGATTCAGCCTCATAACAGTTTTTGTATATAAGTAGTACATCTTTCGTTTTGTAATACGAGTATGAGGATGGTTTTTGTGATACCATTGTTGTTATTTATACCTTATATATACCTTCTATATTTTTGGAAGTGATTAAATTAATTTTTGTATTTGAAAACTACGCAAGTATTTTTATTTTATAATAGTCAATTCAGTTTTGGGGCATGCTAATAATACTTAAAAAACCATTTATAGTGTTCTGTAAGATAAAATTTTTTTTATTATAATATGGTGTTGTATTCGTTTTAATTTATTTTATACTATAATTACATATAATTGTTTATGCGAACTAATTTCTTTTTATAAACAAATTCTATGAAATCTAATCTGAATTGAGTTCTTATACGTTATATTGTTATCAAAATAATAATGATTATCACTATGTCAATAATTGATATCAATTTAATTTTTACCTGAATTTTTTTTTATTTTTGCTATTTTTTTGCGTGTGTTGATAACAAAAAAGTAAGAAAAGTCAACAATGAAAGTGAATATAACGATGAATTGAGTTGCAAGATAACGAAGTTTATTCCACCTTATATTTTCATAAATTTTGCTGTTTTCAATTTTTGTTTGTAAAATTTCTTGTTTTATTTTATTTTTAATTTTATTTCCTATTTAGATACTTTACAATGCACTACTAAATTATTTTTAATTAAAAAAAAAAAAATTTATTATTTATTAAAAAAGAATTCAAATTTGAAAAGAATTCGAAAAAAAATATTAAAATATTAAGGAAAATATTTATTGAAAATTAAAAAGAAAAAAAGAAATTAAATTTCGTGAGTTATAAACAGGATTTATAAAACAAATTAAAAAAAAAATGGAAAAAATTTGGCGATTTAAAAAAGATAATAGCCTTAATAGTAATAAAACAAATAAAGAAATTTTACCAAAGCCAAAATCGGAAATATTAGCTATCGTTCCGGTTGAATCTAATGTTTGTAATAAAAATGGTAAAAAATTAGTTTTGGATTGTGTACGACTTGAGGCAAGTATATACATACAATATGAATTTTATTTCAATCCAAGAAATATAATTTTGTATAATATTAACCATATAAATTGGATATTGTGACTTAATAAATTAATAAAATAAATAAAATAAATTAATAAATAAATAAATTGAAACTGAATTGGAATTTAATATACCAACAGTAAAATGTTCTTCAATATTAGGCATAGTAATTATTTATCATACAGTTATAAATGTACTTATATACATACTTACTAAATAAAATAATCTAATCGAATACAAGTTGATTCATATTAACATATTGAATACGATTTATAATAATTGAATAAACGATATACATAATATAATATTATAATTTTATATTTGCACTCATTCTTTTGACATTAATTGTAAATTATTTGAAATTCGCTGTTTATAAGAATATGTATAGTTAAGAAAGAATATTGAAGAAGGAATATTTGCTGACAAGGTTCTCTTCTATTGTATAATTATTGTTTTTTTGTATACGTTAAACATAGAGATTACATAGATAGAGATTAAATGTTTTCAAATGTCATGAGAAATATTGGTATACATGCAGTGCTTATTTACCTCTCCAATTCTTGTATTATATATATATATATTTTTTATAATGAATAACATTCACTTAATGCATATATACAACAAACCTAGCACTTTTTGAAAATTTGATATTTGCAAATTTTTTTTTATCTTACTTTGCGCCTGGGAGGAATATAGGGCTGGCACCTTATGAACCATGAACCAGTTACTTCCGTCATTTAGTTTTACTATAGTTAGGTGACGAGCCTACCGCAATGTTAATAATATTTCTATTTTTAGAAATTAAAAACGAAAATTATATCAAGCTCTTCTTTTTTTTAGCAAAATTTGCATTTGCAATATTTTTAAAAATAAATTATATATTCATATGTAAATACCGAATTAATTGTTTATTTCATTAGATTGCAATAAGAAAGTATAATTAAATATTATTTTAACACTGTTTCCTTAATTTTTTTTCCAATGAAAATTTTCCAACTGTTATAAAAGTTTTGCAACTTTCAAAAAATAATTCTCTGAAATAAAAAAAAATTATAATAAACAATTTTTAGACAAGTTTTAAAATAATATTAAAATATCTGTCTGCCTGTCTTATTTTTGGTGCATTTTCAGTGTTATTGTATATAACAATAAATCATTTAAATTTATTGTCTCTCTTGAATTCTTCTTATATTGTTAATATATTCTAACTAGTAGATACTTTTTACATAATTAACATTTGTATTCAAATCTTACTTTACATGCTTATTTAAATTTTTTATATTTTACAAAACTTAAATTGTTTAGATTCAAATTGATAATTAGATTACAATTAAAATGGAAATAACCATATATAAGTATGACGTCATAAAGCACAATTTTAGCGAAAGTTTTCTCTTATATACAAACAACAGATTAAAAAATTTAAAAGTAATATCTTTGAAATTTTAAAATTAATTTCTTTTTTTTTTATTATTATTCTGAAAAAGCTTATACTAAATTTTACACTTTATTACTAATAAATTCATTTTACAAATGAATTTCATTTAAAAATTGTCATATTCTTGATATTTTATGTAAACTTGTTCTCTTTACTCTTCACGATCTTGTTTTGTTCATTCATAAATTATTTACAATTTATATCTTTAGTAGAAATGTTCGAGTTACTTCGAATACAATTAAATTTTTAGCTTCTTCTTAAGTTAACATTTATTATTAAAATTTGTTAAAAATTGTAATATTTTAATGAATAAAAAATATATTTAAATATTTTGGATAAAAGTTTTAATGAAAAATTTAAAAGTTTTAATGTTATTAATAAAATTAAAGTAATGGAATCAATTATTAAAATTTTTAAGTTGAAAAAATTTTTTATAAAAAATTCAGATAGAAGTAAAGTAAGTTTTTATAAATCTTTAAATATGATCGAATTATTTAATATAGAAAACGTTTGTACGATCTCATACTCCTACACATTTATATATTGATTTCTTAGGTATCAGAATTCAATATTACTAATTACCGAAAATTCAATTCAAGTTGGCAGGTAAAGTATTTATACGGCTATAAGGTGTAAAGCTATATAAATTTTATGATAAAATCAAGATTACTCTTTGAGTCATAATGTTTTTGAATCGGAATTTTATGAATATCGGAAGATTTATGAATAAAATGACGTTTGTTTTAATAAAAATTCCTTCGGTTTTCAATTTATAAATGGTATTAAACAATTATAACATGTTCGTTTTTAAATAATTGACTATTACACTGATGTTATTTATAAAACGTAAATAAAAAATATTAAAATTTATGTTTGATAATAAATAGGTTTTTTAATAATTTTGTTTTAATAATTTATTAGAGTGAATTGATTGATTTACAATAATTATAAAGTTTGTTTGTTCAGTTTTATTGAAAAAAAATGATCTAATTTGTTATTTTAATGATAAGATTTGATATTGTCTATATATATGTATATATATATGAACATTATAAATAGATAAAAAAAAGTAAATATAAAATTTTGATTGCAAAATTAATGCCAATCTACGAGTACTATTAATAATATCAAAAAAATTAAAAAAAAAATTAATACTTTTTTGAAAGCATTGTAAAAATTATAGCTAAAGTGCGATACAATTACTTTTGACTGACTAATTTTAATTAACGAAAATTGATAGCAAATTAAACGAAACTTAGTTGAATCAAATATTAATGAGTCTAGCTAATTTTCAAATCGTTACACTGAAAAATTGCAATCTTGACGATATCGGTTTTTCGAAACTCATATTATTAATTTTTTATTATTCAGGGTCTAGTTCTATATCGAGTTCTTATATGAAAAAAAAAAATTAAATAATAATAAGAAAAATTTTATGTTTTAGTATTAGCAAAGACAATACAAGCAAGGCGAAAATAAATTTTTGCACAAATATGTAGTTCATGAGGTTTTAAAATAGAGTTTATTACAGGTTTAATAATTTTTAAAGTTCAAAGGTACTATAACTGGTATTAAAATGAATTTTTGCTTCAATACTTTTATAACAGTTCTGCAGTATCATATTGACTTTTAGTATGTGATCCCGTCGAATTAAAAATTAAAATTTATTTTAATTGATTCTAAACTAATTTTTATAACAATTTTTTTTTTCATTACAGAGAAGATTACATAAAGAATTAATGTCATTAATAAAGGAGCCACCACCAGGGGTTAAAGTAGATGCAGATAGTATTAGCGAAAATCTTTCACAGTAAGTTTTGTAAAATCTCAACTATAATGTTTACGCCCAGTACTTTCCCAGTAATATCCAATATATGTATTCAAAAAATAAAAAATTTAATTTGTAGATGGAAAATCTATATGGATGGTGTAGATGGAACATTGTATGAAGGCGAACACTTTCAATTATTATTTAAATTTAATAATAAATATCCTTTTGATTCGCCTGAAGTAAGTAATATTAATTTATTTAATATATAAATTTCATATTTAATCATACTGTTTTTCTTTTTTCTAATTTTTTAGGTAACATTTATTGGACCTAATATTCCAGTTCATCCGCATGTGTATTCAAATGGTCATATATGCCTATCAATACTGACCGATGATTGGTCACCAGCTCTTTCTGTGCAATCTGTTTGTTTAAGCATAGCATCAATGTTGAGTAGTTGTCGAGAAAAAAAGAGGCCTGCTGATAATACCTTATATGTTAAAACTTGCAATAAAAATCCGAAAAAAACAAAATGGTGGTATCATGGTGAGTTTTTTTTTTTAAGACTTCCTCATAAAATATATTACAATAGATTTTCAAGAAACATTACTTCATTATACCTAGATTATTATACTATTATCTCAAAATATTAAGTGGATATAGTTATTATTAAATAAATAATAATTGTAATTAATTTGTATAAGAGTTAAACTTCCAAATTATCTATAATTAGTATATATTATAGTATTTGATTTATTTCAGATAGTTTAATGAAGTTATACATAGCACATTTTAAATTTTTCTTATTAATTGTCTCCTTTAAAAGCAGATGTTTCATTTCTGTGGATTTTTACAGTATTCTTTTGTATGAAAAAATATTAAATTACATAAAAAAATTTAATATTCTTTTATTGTTTAAAAAAATTTAACAAAAATTTATATTCAAAGAAGTGCCAAATTTTTTTTTATAATACTTATTACAATGGTAACTGAAAGTCAAAGCCTGTATATTATATTCATAGTAAAAGCAGTTTCCTTTATAAGTCAAGTTAACTGTCCTACTTTTTTCTTTAATTTTTACGGAATAAATTGAAATTAGTTTTATGTATTTTATAAAATTTCTTGAAATTTACATGACTCTTACTAAATCTTAATATTCCATTATGATAAACTTGGTCATTTTTAATTTTCAGAATAATTAACAAAAGTAATTTTATATATTTTTCAAAAATTTTTTATTAAATACATATATTTTTTTTTATTTTTAGATGACACTGTTTGAGAAAACGTTTTAGTATCCAGTAAAATTTCAAAAGATGATCAATCTCGAAAAGCTGACAAAGAAAATATCAAAAATATTTATAAAAACATTTTACATTTTTAAAAAAACACATTTAAAAAAAAATGCCAAGTATAAATACACATCGTTCAATTGTAGATAAAAAAAAACAATAAAATGAAAAAAAAAGAAAAAAAAGTAAATGAAAAATAATATTTATTTAAAAAAAAAAAGAAATTAATATTTTTCAATATTATGGTAATAATTGATTTTTTGTAATCAAAATTAATTAAGAATATTTATTTTAAATTAGTTTCGATTGATTTAAACAATATTTAATAAAAACAAAATGTATAAAAAGAAAAGAAGCATTAATTTAGTTCAACCAACTAAAACAAGAAATGAAAATATGAACAAAACATGTATTTTAATAATATAAATTTACTAGAAAATCGAAATGTTAATTAAAAAAAAAAAAAAAAACAAATATAAAACAAATCAAAATGAAAAAAAAAAATTAATCCAATGATTATATGTGATTTCATTCAAACTCCTAGAATTTAGAATAAAAAAGGAGGTTTTCATAAATTCTAATATTAGATAAATAATTATAGTTATATATAAACTATTTAATTGTTAAATTTATTTTATTTTTCCCCTTACTTATGTAATTTATCTAATTTTTCGAATATTAATTTTTATTTAGATTTGTTTGATACTTGCCATTTTTGCTTAATTTAAATTGTAATTTTTAAAAGTTAAATGAAAAGATCATCAAAAAATTTTATCAACAGTACTAAAAAATAAAAATATAAAATATTTTAGTTTGAATTCTAAAAAAATACATAATATTGAAACTATAAAGCCTATGCAAATTTTAAATTTCCAGAAACAGAAATAATTAAATCAATTTTATAAGAGTATAGAGTAGACATTAGACCTATTTTGCAAAATGTTATATAAAAAAAATCAAGTGTATATAAATTTTTTATTGGCAATTTATTAACATTCCGAAATGTAATATGAAAAAATATGATATTTTAATTATGATCTCTTTTGAAAATTAGAGAAAAAAAAGAAAAATAGAAAACAAATCATAATTTTTCTTTTTTAATATGTATAGTAAAAAACATAATAAAACACACAAAAAAAAAAGGATTTAAAAACAAAACAATTCATCGTCCAAATTTAGCATAAAACCTCATTAAAAAAAACAAGAAATGAAAAAGAAGTAAATTTAAACTATTAATTTTATTTCGAATCAATTTATTATAATTAATTTATATAACAAATATAATTAATACGAGAGAAAAATAATTTTGAATGTTTATTTTATTTTCTTACGATTTACTTAATTTCATTAGAATATTGTAGAATGTAGATGTAATAATAATTAAATACATGCATACTTACATAATATATTATTATTATAAAAACAAAAAATCAAAATTATGAAATTTACGGAAAATTCTAAATTTTGTTTTTTTCATTTTTAATTTTTATATTCCCATTGTGTTTTTTTTTTTTTAAATAGAATTAATTAGGAAAATATTTAATTATATGACAAAAAAAATATAAATTTTTGGAAGTTAATTAAAAATTTATAAAATTGATAATATGATGATGCAATTTGTTACGTATAAAAGTTATCGTCATATTAAAATTAAAACTAAAAATTAAATATTATAATGAAGTGTAATATAAAATAAATGTCATTATTAATGATAAATTTCATGTACAACTTGGTTGTTTTCCTTTGAGTTTTTATAAAAAAAAAAAGTAAAATCATTAAAATTATTTAGGTATTTAAACTTATCATTTTATATAGTACTTAGTAATAGTACAGTGGTAAGTACTCTATTTCCTAAGGTAAAATTCTTAGAGCAAATCCAAATTCTAAATAAAAAATTACTAATAACAGCAAAATGTTAACTAAAGTTTATTGATTGAGTAGCAATTATGAATTTCTTATGAAAGACACGTAATGTTTTCTTTTACATTCATTCTATGTTTCCTTAGAACTTATAGTTTATAGATGAAAAGAATTGTTTTAAACGGGTATAGTATACTATAATGTATGTTATAAACAATTTGATTTTAAGGATCCTAAATAATGATATTTAAACAAACTGCTATATTTAAATAAAGCAGTTTTTTAACAATGCAAAAAGTCTATAAACTTTATTAATAAAATATTTCTAATTTAATAAAACATTAAAATTACTTGTTTTAATTTCGGATAGTTGGTGAACAAATTTTTGAGAACCGCTAAAATTTAAAGCTATAATTTTTCTTGCTTAGAGTCACGTTATTTTCTTTTCTAATGCTAAATTTTTCATTTAGATCAAAAACAATAATAAGAAGGTTTTTCAATGGTCGAATTTGAATCGGGAATAAATTTATGTATCTCAAGATAATTCTGTTCTACAAATCTCTTTAACTACCTTGAGCAAGCTACTACAAGCTTACAATATAAGTTGACTTTATTAATTTTCCTTGTCAGGCTTTCACTCCAAAACAGACAATTTTCAAAAAAAATAAGATTATTATAAAAAATTCGAACTTACTGTTTACAAAATATTATTTTGTTTTTATTTTTATTATAAAAATATTAATTCAAAGGAATTTTTTTTTTTAAAAAGCGATAAATGGCGATGAATTACAGTAATAATGGATTATTTAAAAATTAAAATTCTTATCGAATTATTTTTTCTCACTTTGATTATAAATATGTACTGTATCATTCTACTATTTAAAATTAGTTATATAGATGTGCGAAATTATTAATTGTGTAAAAATAAATTATATATTATTGATTTGATTTTAATATACAAAAAAAAAACATAAAATGCAAAATTTAAAACCAAAATTTAAATGAATAAAGTGAAAATAAACATAAAATATAAGTTTATAAATGTAGTATATTGTTAATAATAAGAAAATAAAACCAATTTAAAAGTTATTTATTATGATTTATTAATAATTATTAAAAGATAAAATATTTAAAATTTTGAAGGTAACATAAATTCTTTCCCCATCAATCTTAGTAGAGAACTTGTAAATTATGTGAAAAGTTTTTTTGGTTGGAATGATGTCAAACTTTGTTCTAAACGTTTTTAACAAAAAAACAAGTTGTTCAATCGTTTAAAAAAGTAAAAGACAAAAAACATTTTATTAATGATTTTTTAATGAACACCTGTAGCTCATTGATTGTGTATTGGATTTGTAAACTGTACAGTAAGAATTTTATTCCAATGTACAGTGCTTTTTTTGTTCTTTTATAATATATACATAGAAATGTCTTAATTATTTGTTCTACTGTTTAAAGTATGTAGTTATTCATCAGCAGTACGTATAAAAGAATCAGTATGCATCATTTTAAAAGAACGATAGACAACTGTCATTCGATAAAATATCAGTAAATTCACAAAATATGTTTACAATATGTATGTTTAAGTATACATAATATGCAAGAGTTAGAATTTTTTTGACATTTATCCCGGTTTAATACAATGGCTTTGCAAAATCAACAATAATAAACTTTTGAACGTATTAATTTTAAACTAAAATGTATGTACTATATATATGAATATTTCTGAAACAATATTTAAGTATATATAGCAATTGAAATAAAACACAAACTAATTAATTTTACATTTTATTTTATTATTTTTTTTTTTTAAATTATTTTCTTTCTGCTTCATTTTATTTAAATATACTAATAATATAGTAATATAGCAAATGAATAATTATAATTTTTATATTAATTTTATTTATTTTGTTTTCTGTTAATGTTATAAATATAGTTTTTTTTTAATAATAATATTTTTTTTTTAATTTTGCAAACTCTTAAGTCAAACATTTCTAACCTATATTTACTTAAATTTTAAATGATATTCATATTTGTTTTTGACTTTCTATTTAGTGTATACCATAAGAATAAATTTTTTGAATTTTGTATATAAAATTAAAATTTAAATAAAAAGTCAGATATTGCACATATGTTATAACAAAAAATCAAAGTTACATAAAAGTAACTATTTAATAAAATTATTTAATTTTAATATATTTGAAAATATTTCACTTTAACATACAATTATGATTAAAGTCAAAATATTACTTGAAAATGCAAATTTTAAATAAATGAATATAAAATAAATAATAAAAAAAAAAGTCAAAAATATTATAAATATCATTTTAATTATTGCCTTCTTCAAAATTACATTTATGTATTTTCCATTTTTCTCACATTAAATATGAATTATTTGAGTAAAAATATTAAATAATATAAATTATTATTTTAAGTTTAATATTTCAACTGAAATAAATCATATTTTTCAAACTTTTATAAAAAAATTTTTTTTATAAATTAATTATTGTATGTATGTATGAGTGTATTTTCGAGTTTTTTTTTGTTAATTTTTGTTTCTTTTTTTTTTGTTGAAATTTAGCAAAAAATTGTTAGATTAGTGATTATTATTGCTATATTAACAATAGCTAGTTGTTGTTTACGTTTGTTTTTTTTTTTCAATATTTTACATACATAACCATTTTCTTCGAATCGAATCACTGTAAATATCACAATTAGTTAACATATACATGCGCAATAATATAATACATAATATTATTTTTTACTTATTGTTTAATATATAATATAACAAAAAAGTTTCAACTATATATAATGTATATTGAAAGTATACAACAGATTAAAAAAAAAAAATTAGAAATAAATTTTCATATTTCAATTAATTTTTAAAATTATCTCTAGTATATTGTAATAATTTTTTTTATCAAGATAAAAATTTAAAGGAATACAAAGAAATTTTTAATAAATTTTTAATAATTTTTTTTTAAATCAAGGGTACGAAATGAATTTTGTGGATCAATTTAAAATTTGATAATCGCGTAATAATGCCATATTTTTAGTCTATATTACAAAGAATCTCAGAATGTTTTGTTTGAATGAAATTGTGGATTGCATATCGTACAGTGCCCTGAACTGAGTTTCAAATATTAATATTAAATTTTTTAAATAGGATTAAATAATTTTTGTTATCATTAATTCAACAACAGCACCGTATGTTTGGAAATATATTATATAAAAATTTATTTGCAACAATTGATTTCTGTAATTAATTAAATATTTATTTTTGGAAAACATACTATAAAATTAAAATGAATTTATGAATTTAAAAAAATAAGATTGAAAATTCCAAAAAAATATGTCTTATTTTTGGGGTCATTGATTTAAGAACGAGTTATTGCCAATATGAAAAATCGAAAAAATAATTTAAAATGGAAAAATGACGTTTGTCACCGTACGAGTATAACATTTTTACAATTACATTTTGGTTAATATTTCACACATAATATAGCATAATAAAATAAAATTTAAGACAATCTGTTGTTTATAAATTAATTATTTCAATAAGGTATAAGATATGAGGATAAAACCGTATTGATCTCTTCATATTCCTTTATAAAAACAAGTTGTTTTTCGAATTTTGAATTTTAAAATTAATTATTTATTATTAAATTTTATATTTTTCAATATAATTTATTATAATTTAAATAACATTAATTAAATATTTCTGTAGTTAAAAAGTTACACAATCTTAAAAACATAATAGTAATTTACAATATTTATATCTTAATTATTTTTTCTTGTTTTTATTTGAGAAATTAATTTTATTAATGTATGTATATGTTTTTTTTTTTATTTATTTATCGATATTAAAAACAAATTATTAAGTTTCTTTTTATTTTTGCTGTTGTTTTTTTTTATTAAATTATTATAAATTATACATAAAATATAATAATTTAAAATAATTTTATATAATATTTAATTTAAAATAATAAATAAAAATTTGATTATTATTTTCTAAATTGTTAATTTATATGTTTAATATTTTTATACAGATTAATTTTGTTTTTTTATTAAATTTTTATATTTTGTTACTATATAAGTTCTACAAAGTGTAATATAAGCGATTATAATAATAATTTTTAATAATTTTATTAATAATATTAATTTAACAGATATTCACATACATGCATATATATATATATATATAATTTATAATGTTGAAAATTGAATAAATAAACATGTAAAAAATATATATTTGTATGTGTGTGAATATTTATGTAATTGTACATACAGTGTGTGTTAAAATTTATAAGTAAGCTGATTAAGTTTAATTAATTATTTTATTTCGTTTCGAAATAAAAAAAATTTCGTTATAATAAAATTGATAGAATTTAGAAGATTCAATTTAGATCGACTTGATATACATATTTATTTAAAAATAGATTTCGAATTTTATTTTTAAAAAAAAATCTGCGTCATTAAATGTGATTTTAAATTTTTTGTTATCTACAAACTATTTCGCAATCTATTTATTTAGTCGTATTCATGAATACGTAGGTTTCTATGAACTAAGTTTAAGTTATTTATAACTTAAGGTGTTTTAGAACGGAGAAATTATGAAGAAGATGGTTTGTTGGATTGAAACGCAAATAATTATTAATCCCATTGCGGAGAAGAAAAGCAATTTTATAAATATTTGATAGAATGCGAATCTGTTTGAAACGGGTTTCAATTCAAGAATTATGGTTATGGTAAAGTTAAGGTGGACTACATGTGTAAAAGAGATTTTGAAAAAAATGCTACTTGGCTCATGTTATTTGGTCACAGAACATTCATGTTATGTGGAAAAAAAAAAAAAGTCGCAGAGTCACCTTTAGAACAAAATTTCATTACAGGTTTTTTAAATCAGTTCAAAACAAAATTCATTTAATATGCACAATAAACATTAAAATTTATCTCAACGAATTATTGAAATAATTGTGAATAAATTATAAAAAAAAACGAGAAAAAAATAGAGTTGACCTTGTCAACTCTGTGATACCCGTACGAATTCGTTATCCTATGTGCGAATAAAGATGCCATAACTGACTATGTAGTCTAACTATGTAGTATATATTGGCCCTACTAATATATTCGTTTGTGTGAAATTTCAATACCATAGCTTTTATAGTTTCTGAGATATAGCCAAATAAATTTTGAAGTTGTATGGCAGCTACCTGAACCGGTACCCCGATCATGTCCAATTTAAATAGGGTTCTGGCACTTAGTACAATAAATCATTTGTGAAAATTTGGTGAACTTAAATCAATTACAATAGTTTTTGAGTTATCGTTGGGACGGACGGACGGACGGACGGACAGACAAAGCTAAATCAACTCAGAATTTGACGCTGATCAAAAACATACACTTGAGTCTATATCTAAGACCGTTATTTCTTAGCGTTACAAACGGTAAGGCAAATTTAGTATACCCTTCGAACATACGTTCGTACGGGTATAATAAATACACATATTTATTTTAAATTAATTTCGTAAAAATCAAATTGACTTGTCATTTATTTTAATAATATTCATGATTTCAATTATGTATATAATTTTTATACCTATACCAGTACATTATGTACATACATATTTAATATTATATGAATTCAATAACATATTCCGAAAAATTTATTTATTCAGTTTAATTTTTATTAATTAAAAGTGAGGGTTTCTGGCTTTTTTTTTGAGTGAACAAAATTCATTACATTAATGTGCGTCAGTATTTATATGCGAATGTATGTATATATGTTGAATATATGTAAATGACAAATTTTTCATTTCAACCATATTTACAATTTATACCTATTATGTGTATTTAATTGTAAGTAATTAAATTTCATTTTATGTAAATATTATTTTAAAAATTTATTCTTATTTAATTACCATTATACATTTATGCTCTTACGAATTCATAATAAGCCAATTACCGTTATAATATCGCATATTACAAATCTTATGTTTTAATAATAATATAACGTAAGTATATATGTACAATATTTAATAACAAGAAATTTATGGTAATGTACTTGTATTTATATTGTAATCTAATAAACTATAGAAATAATAATAATAAATTAAATAATTTTTTACAAAATTTATATTTTATAGTTAAAAAATAGGAAGGTATAGTTAAGATAATTTACATTTTCTCCATTTATTTCAATATTAACACATTGTTTTGTGTGAGTGTTTATAAACTTAAACTACATTAATATATAATTATATATTAATATAAATTTTAGTTTACAATTTGAAAATGAATTAAGAAAATTAAAAATCACATAATATTGTATATATGCTTACGTATATATGTACATATAAAGAATTAAAAATCAAGTCGATCTAAGATGATTTTAAATATAGCTATCCCTACCTTTGTAATACAATAGCATCATCAAAATCAGCATCCGGATCATCTAATTTTGTATTACCACCACTACATATACGACATTTACAACATATAATACATGGAGCAGCTAATAATAAAAGCGGTGAAGCGACAAGTAATAATATACCAAATCCAGCAAATATACCAATAACTTGAGCACGATGCCATACAACAGATGCTCTTGAATGCCCTAATTTATTTTTACATGGTCCTTTATCATAGTGTCGTAGCAAGAAATCATCCTGAAATATATGCAAAATTAAATATGTATATAAAAATATATATATAAAATATGTTTATGTAAATTAATATATATTTTTATATATATATATACAGGTATTATTAGAATTGAAATGTTCAAATGTTTGTATATCTAAATATAATGAGTTTTACTTCTGTATATATAAATTATGTAAATTATTATAATTTTTTTATTTTTGTTGTAAATTCAAAAATTCTTAGGAATTATAATGAATATTTTGCTCTATGAATACAGAAGTACTTATTTTGCTTACGAATTTTATAGTAAGCATTCTATTCTATTCTATACGTATAAAAATATAATATGGATTCATTGTATACCTAGATTATAAATTAGCATAAAATAAATGCTTAAAATTACGGCTTTGAAATATTTTCTTGAATTTTTTAAATTCTAAAATATAAAAAAAATTCTATATAAGAATTCTGAGATAAATAGTGTGAATATGTAAAGAGTTGTTAAATATCGGCAATAATTGGTTGTAATAAATGATTGTTATTATAGTGTGGTATGTATAGTTACCATTTAGATTGAGAATATGTTTAATAATGAGATTTTCTAGTTAAAAGAGTTTTAATACTTTTAATTTTAATAACAAAATAAGAAGTAAGTTAATGGGATTCTGCGGGCTTTTATGTCGTAGAGATAAAATGGTTTGTTTTATTGTAATTATGCAAGCAAATATTGGAATTCAAAGGTTCAAATTAAGTCTATTTTGTGCAATGCTTTAAAGTACATTTTTTAACTCAATTTACGTTGAACTTAAATTTTGAAAGTAATACTAACTAAATTTGATTTTCTGTAGATTCTGTAGATTCTAAGGGAACCGAGTGGGATAGGAGTAACCCCCCAAGCCACCGCAGCCATTTTTGACTTATTGTAGCCTCCCCACCCGTCCCCGTCCCAACCACAAAGCCGGAGGTATCTCTAAGGGAGTTGGACAACAGTTCCCCAACACTTAGGGACCCATGTCCAAGACAATTGCGACAAGACGCCGAACAGCCAGTGCCGGACAGCCGCAGAGAATGTGCACGGCGGTCTCATCGCCACCCCCCACAAAATCTGCACAGGGCGGAGCCCGACTTCCCCAGCAGGTGGTACTTCACTAGGCAGTGACCCGTGAAGAAATCTCTTTTCATTTTCTACTAAGTTTGAAAATCAAAAAAAAAAAATTATATAATAATAAAAATAATAATAATAAATAAATAAGAAATTTGATTTTACGATATGTAGATTATTGTCGGAGAATCGACTTACACCTTATTTAATTGGAATAACCATACATATTGAAAACCCTCTCACATTTAAGCATATAACTGCGTATTACAGTTTTATTTAGAAATATACAGGTGAATTTATTTATTTTTATCGTATTTTTATTCCATCTTCTATATTCAGTGAATAAAATGTTAAAAAATTCTAAACAGGTATCAATAATTAAATTAAAATAATACCTTAAATTAAATATCATCAGATTGAGTTGTTTTGATTTTAAATCAATGAAACAATTCTACTGATTCTAGATAATTTTATTCTACGATATAAGTATAAAGTGATTATAAAAATAAAAATTGAAATATCTTTTACGTGCTTAGAATTATTCTTTATGTAATTACTCCATGGATGGAAAATTTTACTCTATGGTTATTCAATGAATTTTTTTTTTTTAATTTTATCTATATAAAATTATATTTTGTTATTTTAAATACTTACATCTAAACTTGCTAAACAATACCAACAGAAAACATGTTTACATCGTTTGCACATCATTTGTGCACAGCCTTCATCTTTTTCAATTGGTACAGCACACATTGGACAAGATTTTATTAAATCATTATCGAATGGTATTCCAATTAAATCATCTTGACCTTCTTCAGTAAGACGGCGATTATTTTCTTCACAAGTAATATTTGGGTGCCACTGCAAATAAATAATTAATGTCATAAGTATATATATAAATATTATTTTGTAAATGAAATCGATTGAAAGGTTTATCTTGGGGTAATTGATTCCACTTGGAAGGTTAAGGATAAAACTTTGATTGAGTATTGGTAAAATAAAGTTTGAATTTTTATTTTTGAAATTTTCGGAAAGAGGAAAATTTAGAAAAAATATGAGCGCTTAAAATTGTAAATTTGTAAAATATAAGTAGTTGATAATAAATAAAGGATTTACAAAGAAAAAGAAAAACATAAAAGCCAGGATAATAAAATTGATTGATTTGATTTGATTTAAACAGAATTTTTTAATAGTATGGTTTATTGCAAAATTGCCGAATTATGCTTGCTTTCTCCATGCAATCTTATTTAATAAAAGTTTTTACTAGAATGGAGCAGATTTTAATTAATGTTTTAATTAAGGACTTCTTGAAAAGATTTTGGAAAAATTTACTGAAAACTTACTAAAATTTTGAAAAATAAAGGCAATTCGGTCTGTCGAATGTGAATTAGTTCCTAAAAGTTCACCTAATATTTTACAATTAAAACAAATATTCCACCTTTTTCAAAAGCTTTCCAAAAATCCTAAATTTTTGACAGATACCTTAGTTCGAAGTATGTTCCAGAAATTTTTTGCGTTATTTGCAGTTTTCGGAAAAAAATGGCGCGATAAACTACGGTAGTATATGGTGTTAAAATTGAAAGAAAGAAGTTCCTGAGAAGTGCAATCCAAAAAAGAAAATATGAGTACGTATTAAATCAATTTCAAATTTCCAGATGTGCATATATAATAATCCTGATCCATTTTGAATACTTTAAACATATTAGAATAATTTTAGTCAGATATTAATCTGATATAATATAAGAACAAATTGATTGGTTGAGGAACGAATTAAATTTTTATGGTTTGAAATTTTTATGTAAAGAACGAAGTATTATTTTATAAGAGATAAGGTGTGAGTGCATTATTATTCAAATATCTTATAATTTTTTCTTAATTTTGTATGGGTTCAATTTTTTTTTAAATATTGAAATTTTTTTCCAATTAATTAATCCGATTATTTTAAGCAAGTACTTAATTTTTAATTTATTCATATTAAATTCTAGTTTAAGGCTATAAAAATTATTTTTTTTAATCTTTTATTAAAAGAAATTGTTCTTTAAGTCACGGGGAAGATTAAAATTTTAAAGATTTTAGAAAAATTTTTTTTATATTCTTAAAGTATTCTTAAAATATTTAGTGTCGTAGAACAATTTTCTATAATATTATTCAAAACTAATATTTTAATAAAAGATTTTCTTGCACGCTCAACTTTCAATAATCTCGCCATTTTATCTTGTTAACAAGTTTTTTTTTTTCAATTTTCTTCAGCGTGTAATTTTTCTTTTTTGATTATCGTCCTTTGTCGTCCTGATTGTATAAAATAT
Source organism: Condylostylus longicornis (assembly GCF_029603195.1). NCBI lineage: Eukaryota > Metazoa > Arthropoda > Insecta > Diptera > Dolichopodidae > Condylostylus > Condylostylus longicornis. The sequence continues at coordinate 1,020,943 of NW_026577983.1, forward strand.
CCTGTTTTTTCTTTTTGTATCCTTTCTTTCCTATTTTATCACATTGGATAGAAATAAATCAATGCTTGAAATAAGGACTATTTATGTGTATATACAAAAAAAGTTTTTTAAGAACATCGACCATAAAGTTTCATTATAGTTTCCTATTCTTAGGGTATATATTAAGAGGAAAGGATTTTATCTAAAATTTGCGAATGATTTTTGATCGTGACTTAGTAGAGATTGGACGAGAATTAACGAAAATTAAACTGAGAAGTATTGATTTATTGATAAAAGAACTGGTTTTCTTCGGAATTAAGCCCTATGACTTCAGATAAAATGTATTTGGAAAAAAAGTTATTGTACACAACTACATAATTTACACGTTATATAAGTGATGTTAAAAAAATCTTAAATCGCGTAAAGCGTCAAAGTTGGGAGATCAAAATTCGATATAAAATCGTTATGAGGAAGCTGAACCTTCCTTTTAAAATTCAAACACATGTTAAGAAAACAACAAATTAATGTGAAATTGCTATTAACAAAAGCTAAAAGTATTAACTTAAAAAATGAAAGTCGTCGTTAGAACAAGAAACGAAGGCTTTTAATGATAAATTTATGTTAGACATTAATTATGTAACGGACAAGTTTATACTATTTACACAATGTGACATTCAAACGTGATCAACGTTTTTCTTATAAAATGTAGAAAAAAAAAATTGCTTCAAATTCAAGCATTAAACCATACAAGGATATTAAACACCTAGCAGTCAAATACAATTTCTCTTGTTTATCGCTTTACAAAAAAAATTTATAAAGTACTAGAAAATCATATATGTACATGTATTCCTAAATTGTATATGTATACATACATACTGATAATCCTTTTGTAATAATAGTTGATTTTAAAATTTACTAAAAAATTTATATTAAATTTTATACAAGTATACATGCTTTTTCATATCTTATCCTTAATATCATGAAACAATTTTTATGTATATGTATACAGATACAATATGTACGTGTACGGTGTACATATAAAGAAAGAAAATTTATTACTTACCGCTTTCTTACATCCTGAACAAAATTCTTCGTGACATGTTGGACATTGGACTGAACAAAGGACCATTGTTGTAATTGAATTTACTTTATCATCAAATAATGCTGATGATGATGATGCTGATGGTGATGTTACTGATGCTACTGTTACTATTGCTGTTGTATTAGTATTTAATGTAGCTGCAGTTGTTGTTGAAATATGTTGTGATGAGGATATTGGTGATGATGGTACTGTTGATGATGATGGTTGAGGTCCTATTAAACAAATTGTTTCACAGCCAGCACGTGGACACCATGTTCGAGTTTTATCCAATTCAATTTCTATTAATTAAAAAAATAATTATTTCATTTCGAAATTTTAAGTAAATAAAAAGAAATGAAAAAAGGGTAAAATTATTAAGAAATTTAATTAAAATTGTTTTATAAACAACAGAAGCAGTATTGACTATTGTAAACTTAAAATAAAAAATTGTAAATTTTAAAATACAAAAACAAAAAAACAAAAATATTTTGGGAAAATTTCTTACACAAATACTAAGAATTTAATTAAGAAGAAAAGGAAAATGGATGAAGGGGGAATTCAGAGATTCTTAAATCGTTTTTTTTAAATTCCATGAGCGTAGCATCTTGTAATTTTTGGATACTATTTAGGCGCCATCATGTATTCATGAATTAAATTTCAAAGTCCTTAAAAGTCATTAATTCAGGCCATTTTCAAATAAAAATTTCATATTCAAAAGCTTTAAAATGAAAGCCTCTACTAAAATAATCTCAGTAAATTAAAATTTTTTTTGGAAAACTTACAAAAATTTTCGAAAATTTATGCAAATTTTTAAGAAAGAAACCTATTATTCGTAGCAAACAGTGAATTTTAAATTCTTTAATAAAATTTTAATATTATTACTTCGAATATAATGCTCGCACGAACAAATCAAAAATAACACTTGTACGTTGATATTGTGGTTGTAAACTACATATTACGGTATAATCAGATATTGCGGCTTATAATCTGATAAAAATTGTTTAAATTCATAGAAATCAACTGAACTTTTCCTACAATTCTTTTAACAAAATTAATTTAAAAAAAAATAATTTAAATTTGAATCACAACGTTCAAGCATAATTTAATTTTAAATCAAATAATTCAGATGGGATAAATCTAAGGTCGATTAAGTTTAAACCATCCTCTCCAAAATAGTACACGCAGTACTTTTGGGAGTATATAATATAGTTAATCGTCTAATTATTGTATACTTTTCACTTAAAATTTTCCTTAAGATTATTCCTAATATTATAGAGACCTTAGTGTATTATCCTCATCTTCTTTTAATTTCTAATTATTCTGTTTATTCAACATTCTACCTATATCCTATAGCTTTTGATTTAAATAATATACGTACTATGTTATTTTATTTGTATGTTGGTGTAAACATGCAATAAATATGTATATATATGCGATTGTATATGTATGTGTATATTTTTATAATATTATTAAAACGGAAATTATTTAATTTATTTGATTAACCAAAATGACATCCTTCTAAATGTTTTTTAAGAATCTTTTACTTCTCATTAAGTTCCCATTATAATAACGAAAAAAAAAAGAAGAAAATAAAAGAGAGGCAATTCACAAAAAAAAAAAGACAAAAAATAACAACAACAAAAGGCATATTATTATTCAAAAGATTTTCCTTTTGGCGGATCTTTTGACAAGTTCTTGTTATGCAAATTGAGTATTATTTTATTTCGTTTATACATACATACATAGAAGCATTCTATATGACAATACGGAGTGAGGTGATTTTAATTTTAAATATTTTATTTTCTCGATCATAAATCAGGAGGATTATATTTTACGAAGTTCGTTATCACATGTATATGCACATAATTTCATAGATGTATTCAACTATTAGCAGAGGTGAATTAGTCTGATGTTGAATTCATGTTAATTAATTGGTTGCGTTGAGAAGTGTATATAGTCACGAGTATTTATTTCGACAAATGGCTTTATATACTTTCATAATAAATAAAATAACAAATTCTTTGCATTTAAATTCCTTTCTTCTATTTCTACAATTATTGACAACTGTTGGTCAATTGGAGCATTACATGTTCCTATATTTTACACGTAAAAGGGGCCGCATCATGATGTCTTCAATTTTTTGAAGACATTGGGAGCTAATTATAGCCCGGAAACAAATTAACAATTTTTGGTAAAGTGGTATACTTATATTTTAGAAAAAGCTTTATGTTAAAATTCAAGTTTAATTTTTGTTATTCTCAAAATATTTCAGGATACCAAATAGTTTCAAAAATAGCAATCTTATTTTGATTTCCATTCTATTTTAAATCGTATTTTAATACATTGATAAGAATGAATGGTGTATAATAATTCGATGGCTATAAAATTAATTAAAATTATATGAAAATAGGGCCACAAATCGGGAAATAATTTCAAAATGCTTCTCAATTTTTCTGTTCTTTTTATTTTTAATTGTTTTGTTTGTTGTATATTTAGTTTTTCCTGCTTCAAAAAAAAAATTTTTTTTTTGTTATTTTGAATAATTATCATTGGAAGCTGATAAAATTTCTTAACCCAAAGTGTCTAAAAAGCAAAATTAATTAGAATTTCTTTTTATATTATTTTGTAATTATCTTTTATACTGGTATAACTATATTATAATGAAATCCACTTTTAATTTTTCCTTCATTATTAAAAATTTTTAACCTTAGGCGAATGTAAACCAGTATATACATACACGCACATATTTAGCAATGAAGTGTAGTGAAGTGAAGTGAAGTGAAATTGACAGAAGTTATGGGAAAATAATTAAAACAGATGGAATTTTCACCATTATGTTTTTCTTTTAAAAGTAAGTTAATGAGCGTTTTCATGAAAATTATTTTATGACAAATGATTTTATTTTTATTTTTGAATTTTTTATTATTTTATTTTCATTTTGCTTGTTAATAATTTATTGATAGGAAATTTTTCTCATTTACAAAAATAAGAAAAATTTTTCGTAAAAATTTTCTTAATTTTCGAATATTGTACGATAATTTTTTCTTACAAACTTATTTTATATTTTTGTGAAATTTTCTTCTCTATCACTAATTACGCATTTTATTTAAAAAAAAATGAGTGCTGTTAACTAACCATTAGCAGAGAATTTGATTTTTAACTTTACGAATGTGAGGGGAATTTATTTTAGAAGCTAAATGATGCTTTAAAAATTTCTTTGGAATAAAAAAAAAATAACTTTTTTCTTTAATAAAAACTAGCATTTTAATAAATATTAAGTTGAATATTAAGTTGAAAATATCTAAAAAGACATTGCTCTTTTGGTCACCCGAATTTCATTGTACATAACTTTGAAAAATAGGCCTCTTAATGAACATACTACACAATTTAAACTAAATCCATAAAACACAATCAGTTAAGAAGAAATTTTATGTGTACTTCGAAGCAAAATTAAATTTCTGATGAAAACGTTAGGTATTGCCTGGAATCTGGCCCTGTATCAGATGAGTGAAATTTATAATAATTATAAAATATTTGTTTTCAGCTCAATTCATTTTATTGTTGAACAAACCAAATGAGGCAAATGTTGGCTTAATTTTTGTAATTTTCAAAATTTTAAAAAATAATTTTAGTTCTTCATAGTTTATTTTTATTATTTTTATTCTAATTTAATTTCGTGCTTTTTTATTCTAATTGAAATTTTTTGAACGCTTTTCGTTGTAAATTGGATTATTTATTCATTAATCTGATAGTTTGGTTAAAAACAATAATAATTAAATAAATTTGAATCATGTCAATGGATTCTAATGGATTTGCGAAAAAAACGATGTTCTACTTACGTACATAATATGTGCACTTGTTTCATGTGCATATCATAAAATGCCGCATTGCATACTTTTAGTATAACCATGAAAATTAAAAGAAGCAAACATAAGAGTTTTAACTATTAAATCTTTATGATTAAGGAAAATTCATAAAGCTTATAGTTTCAGAACAATGCGTTGCCAAAAATACAATTTCGGACAAAGGGGAGGATAAGAAATTTTTTTTTATTTTGACGATTCCTTTGTGGGACTGTTATTCATTTGAATAATTTATTGCTATATATAAGATACTATGAAAATTAATGTTAATTTTTTGAATGCTTTAAAAATTCAGAAGGCTCTAAAATAATTAAAAAAAAATTTTTTTCCAATTTCAAAACTTACTTACCTCTATTCAATCTATACCTATGATGATTTTGTAAAGAATGTGCTGATGCTAATGTTGCAATTTCTGTTAAACTTATTATACCTTGTGATGGACACTGAGCATCTGGACATGATATTTCATAGGCACCTTCGGATATTTCGAATTCAACATAAGCTTTTATGCACTGTAAAGAAAAATAAAATAATTTTATGTAATTAAATTTTATGATGAAAATTTTTTTAATTTCAATGAAATTTTATTGTATGATACTTTTTGTTTTTAAATTATTTTTAAAAATTTTACTTTGATAATTTTATTTTCAACAATTAAAGATTACCATTTCATTTGAAATAAATTTGAGTGAGAATTTGGGACAAAAATTAATTAAAATTACTAATTTAATTGTTGATTTTATTAAAAAAGAAGAGACTTAATTATGTTTCGCTAAGTTAGGTGTGTAGGGGCGGTTTAGGGTTAAAATTTATTGAAAATTTTTAGAAAATGTAATTTAAAATATTCTACACTTAATGACTTCAAAATTTACTCAGTTACGAAAAATATTAATTTTTGCTTTAAAATTAAATGAGTTTTGTTACTATTTATTACTTTTCATTACTAATGCCAGCTTAGAGCTGATAACTTTGAGAATTTTGAGTGAATATAATTAATACTTTCTTTTGATATTTGTCATGATTAATTACAAGATCTATTCTCTCTGTATTATTCATCAAAATAATTTTTCGCCGAATCAAACATAATTTTTTGGGGAATTTGTAAAATTACTTATCAAAATTGCTATTTTACCCTTAAATTTATTAATTTTGTATTCAATTTTATTGTTTTTTTTTCCGAAACTAAAAACAAAACTTTTTGAATTAATCTTTTATAATTATTTTATGTGGAATGAAAGTAAAAATTTTTAATGGAAAACTTAAATAAATCCCAATTTCTGAAAACTTATTCATAAAATTCTTCTTGTAAATTGTTGAGTTTATGTATTGTAATCGTGATATTTTACAAACACACAATTATTGAAGCAATTTTCAATTATATTTCAAAATACAAGTAAAATATTAAGTATAAAAGAATTGTAAAGAACAGGAATAAATAGTAAAGGTAAAAAGGCTTGGTACCTATTTATACAATTCATTTTCCATATATATATTAAAACAAAGTTTTATTGACAACTATAACATGCGATGATTTACCATTCTAACATTGTGTACATATATATAGAGTAATAAATTTCATATTTAAGAAATTTTTTGAATTACAGAACTAAGATACTGTCAGAAAAGAAACTCATTTTTGAAAATAAATAAAGTTGGGTGAAAACAATGGTTTGTATTGTAGAACTTTTCTTTTCAACAAGTGAAAATTCTGCTTTTAAATACAGCCTATGTATACCTATCACACTATTAAAATTATTTTCATTCATATACGAAACTATTTCTAGGATTGCATATATTTAGGATGACCGATTTATGTAGTCTTTGAAATAAAGCAAAAATTGATATAAAGTGGGGTTAACATAATGCTCGATTTTAAGGGTTAATTGTGTGAGTTAAGAAAAATAATTATATTTTTCAATGTCATGGAATTTACTGTTAGCTTTTTGTGTTCATAGAAATTTGAAAAACCTTGCGGTTTCGGAACTATAAGGTGTCAAAATTTCAAATTTTACAAATTTCGAGAGGCGATAACTTGAGAGAGGGTGGTGATGGAAAAAAATTTTCTTGTAACGAAATAAACTCTTTGTTAATGTCTAAAAGCTCCTAAAATTTCAAGCTTCTACAGTCTGGGGTCTAGAAGAAAAACGACATCAAAAATTTGGAAAAAAAGGACTTTAAATAACGGTAAATTTGAACGGCCATTTTGTTTTTCTTAAGTTGAACTATAGTATACCGCGCAAGGGGAAGCAAGCCAGAGGAGGGGAGATAGGTAAAAATTTTGTTCTACGGAAATAAGTTTCTAGTAAAGATCTATGTACATACAAAATTTCAGCTTTCTATCTTCAAGGGTGTAGAAGTTTTGTAAACAGACACACGGATAGACAGACGGACGGACGGACGGACGGACGGACGGACGGACGGTCGGACGGATGGACAGACGGACAGAGTGAAACTAATAAGCACTTTTTTCAAAATTTTTTTGGAAAAGTGCTAAAAAATACGTACATTGTACAAGTGTTCCTTATATAATAGATTGTGATATTGCAGTATAAATGAAAAGTTTAGAATTAATACCTAATACATACTTCTACATATGCATTTATTATACATAACGTATTTCAGTGATATACAAATTTTACTTTTGAATACTAAGATATAAAAAAATAAATTTACAAAATTATTTATTAAAACTGAAAGAGATGTTCCTGTAAGAGAAGGGAGTCAATTTAAAGAAATTGAAACAAAAGAACTTTGGAAAGTATGGTTTGCTTTATTTCTTAAAATGCCAATGGGATATTGGATATACGCATAAGTACGGTTAGTAATTATAGTAAGTGCATAAGTAAAATTTTAAATTATGTATTTATCCTTTTAAAGTTGTATTGAAGGAATCTTTATGGCATTAAAAAATTTTTGAAATTAAATTTTTAGCAAAAAAAATAAAAGGTAATTTTCCTTTTGTTTTAATTTTTGAAAGAGTTTTTTATTTTTTGTTATAGTTTTATCTCCGTACAAGGATTTTGGGACATTTTTCATTACACATTTTTTTTTTGTTATACTTATTTATTTTCCTTACTATGAATGATGAATGATTCTTTTTGTATCCTTTTTATTATTTAATTGATTATAAACTTAAATGGAATTTTAATAAATTAAATTATTTTAAGATATGTGCAATATATATGTATATGCAAATATATAGGGATATGTAAGGATATTTTATCCTTTTCTTTATTTGTTTTTGAATTTAAAATTTTTTTTGAATAAATAATTGAGTGAAAAGCTTCGGTTTTTGTATTAAAAATTATAAAAACAGATGTTAATATACAAGTACACATACATATAAATGTAGATTTGTGTATGTATGTATAAAAATGAACTTTAAAATTATTGAATGATTAATGTTTTTTTTCATAAATTTTGAAACTAAGTAGAAAATAATTTAATTTAGATATGAAAAAGTTGAAAATTTTTTGGGTTTTTCTATTTAATTTACAAGTAATTTATGCATTTTTGTGTATACATATAATATTTAGAATTACCAGATTGTTTAATAACCGGAGCGAAAAATATCCTTTTGAATTATGTAAAATAGTTTTTTTAATGTGTGTGTATTTATGCATACATATAATACATGGGAAAAGTTTTATCTATTTGTATAACTATATCCTATAAAATTATGTCTATATTTTAGTAAATTTAAGTCTAGAACTGATTACATTGAATACTCTGCATAGAATTTCATATTAAGAAAGGATTTCTTAAAAACATATTTTATTGTTAAAATTTTAAAGTTTATTTTAGTAGCATTAAGTAGATTCAATTGAAATTCATCACATAAGAGGCATAATTACTTCGCAATATGTTTATTAATGCTTTCCATACATTTTCATTAACAAAATTTAAAATTCTATAATTTTTCAATTTTCTTATTATAGTTCAAATACTACACAGATCAAGTAACACTTAAAGAATTTAAAATTCTATTTCTATTTGAATTTCTATTTAAAATCCATATTGAGATGGGGGAATGTAGGTCGCGAGTTTTTGTAAAGAAATATTCGTCATACAATATTTTAATTTACAAACTCTTGAAAAAAATTACACGACTAAGACTATAGTTTCTTTTTCCTCTAATTTTTTTTCCGTTCCGCAAACAATGATATGGTAAGAAAATTTAATATTAGAGCAATTTATAAACTTAATATTTCAATATTATTTGAATGTCAATCAATTAAAATAATTTATAATTATGTTATTATAATGAAGATGACCCAATTTTGATTGGACATAAATTATAAAATTACCTATAATCCAATCTAATCTTGATTAATTTTGCATATGTATTGCTATTGAAAACAATTAATTATTCAAATTATTTTTATAAATATAACATTAAATACATTGTCTTATATAACACAAAAATAATGAGTCTTATAAGGATAATTATAATTTAATATGAATTTATGGTAAAATTTATTATTTTAATATGAAATAATTAAAATTCACTATAATTATTTAAATAAATTTAATTATAAATTGATTGCATAAAATTTGAATTGTTGTATAACTAAATAATTACTTTCTTATATACATAAATATATTAGAAAGATTTTGTATCCTATTATCCTATATATATTTGAATTGAAGTATTATTCGTATCTATTCTAAAATTATAAATTAAATCAAAAGCAATTAATGGTATAAAATGTTAATGAAATAATGGGGATTTTTCTAAGAAATTTTATTATAACAGTGTTCCTAAAAGTATGCTCACTTTAACGATTCAAGTTTTTCAAAAGTGCTTACTGTAAATATATATATATATATATGCATAAGTATTTCATGTATAACAATTATACAAAACTGTTGGTATACTAAAAACTATGTTAATATTGTTATATTTTTAACGCTGCTGTATAAGCATATAGTCACACTTATGTATACCAAAGAGTAAATATTGTAATATTTCAAAAAAATTGTGAAAATGTTATAGAAAATAATGAAATATAAAAATTTTTATGAATCTAGTAGACTCATTAGTTTGTGTCTAAATACAATAAATCTTGCATTTGACTATAATCCTTTATGTTCATTATTTGTAAAGAATATAAATGATTTGTGTTTAGGTTTATTTTCTCAACATTTATTTTAAAAAAGACAATTAAAAAATGTAGTAAATTTATTATTAAAAGAGAATGAAAAGTTGAACGTCTTAAATTTTTTTGTTCACTTCGAAGAGAAGAAATGTGCTTCGACTAATGGAAGGTTTGTTATACTTACAGCTGGTAATTTGTAAAAAGTTTCTCTTGAAAATTGTAAAAAATAATTCTTTAAAAAATTTAATATAAATATTTTCTTATTGTAAATTTGCGATTGTTCAGCTATTTTAAGAATTATTCATTTTTTTCTTAGAAATTTCTACAACTTTTAATTAAACTACTTAAAATTTTCTCTATTAAAATTCTCAAATGCACTTAATTATTTGAAAATTTTTGAAAATATTAACTAATATACATTTTTATGATTAAATTAGCTAAGTATTAACCATTATTGATTTTAATATCGTATAATTTAAAAAGCTACTTTAGAGGTTTATTGTAAATGTAGTTGACGTTATATTAAACTTATTTTTATCATAAACAATAAAATTTAATAGTCATTCTCATATATAATATCCACATGAAAATGGGCAAGTATTAAAATTTAAGGACAATTATGATTAAGCAAAAATTAATATTATATCAAAATTTCATACCAAAAAGAAGGCAAAGGAAAATATTTATGGCAATCATTTTAGAAAAAAAAACAAAACACAAAAATGAAAGATCAGAAAATTATAAAATAAAACGAGAAAAAAAATAGAGTTGACCTTGTCAACTCTGTGATACCCGTACGAATTTGTTATCCTATGTGCGAATAACTAATGTGCCATAACTAACTATGGGGCAGACTATGACTTTAAGTTGCCGTATTACCATATTAATTTATGCAAAATTTCAGTACTATGTGTTATTCAAAATACTGGTTGTGCCAAACTACTATTGATGTTGTATGGCAGCTACCAGAAAGAGCCAAGAAATTTTAGCGAATTTTATCATGCACATCGGCCCTACTAATATACTCACTTGTGTGAAGTCTCAATATCACAGCTTTTATAGTTTCTGAGATATAGTCAAATAACTTTTGAAGTTGTATGGCAGGTACCAGAAGGAGCCAAGTAATTTCAACGACTTTTATGAGACACATTGGCCCTACTAATATATTCGTTTGTGTGAAATTTCAATACCATAGCTTTAATAGTTTCTGAAATATAGTCAAATAACTTTTGAAGTTGTATGGCAGGTACCAGAAGGAGCCAAGTAATTTCAACGATTTTTATGAGGCATATTGGCCCTACTAATATATTCGTTTGTGTGAAATTTCAATACCATAACTTTTATAGTTTCTGAGATATAGCCAAATAAATTTTGAAGTTGTATGGCAGCTACCCGAACCGGTACCCCGATCATGTCCAATTTAAATAGGGTTCTGGCACTTACTACAATAAATCATTTGTGAAAATTTGGTGAACTTAGCTCAATTAGTTTTTGAGTTATCGTTCGGACGGACGGACGGACGGACGGACGGACGGACGGACGGACGGACGGACGGACGGACAGACAAAGCTAAATCAACTCAGAATTTGACGCTGATCAAAATCATACACTTGAGTCTATATCTAACACCGTTATTTCTTAGCGTTACAAACGGTAAGGCAAATTTAGTATACCCTTCGAACATACGTTCGTACGGGTATAAAAATATGTGGTCAGCACATAAACAGGAATAAATTGTCCACCATAATGCTTTTTTTTACAAATTCTCATTAACCTGGCAGAATAGTTGTATTGGATGATAAAAATAATTTATATTTTAAAAAAATTGCATTTGCTTAAATTTTAAAGAATCTAATATAGTGTAGCTTATATACTTCAAAAAGCTGAAATTCTAGAGTCGATAATCCGATAATCTAGGACGTTTGCCCATTTATTTTCTTTACGCATATGATCCAAAATGTAATATTTATCAGTACAGATTCAGAAGCTGTACAATATGTGCGAAAAAATTTAACTCATAGAAAAAATTTAAAAGGAATTTTCGAAAGTTCCGACTCGGAAGCGAATACATTAAGCCATCGACATACCAGAATTTGCAATTTGTATGAAAACAATACCTTCCTTAATGTATTCATTAGGATCGAATATGAGAGAAATTAAACGATAATGGCCTTAAATAAAAAATGACTTGTAATTTTTACATTTTTTTTTTGTACATAACTTGAAACTCAACAGCTTTTTATGTTAAGTAAAACTGTATTAATTCGTGTATGGGCTCATATGGGTATGCTGTAAATACACGTATATATATATGTATTATAAATGTTCACATAATGTATATGTGTATGTATAATCATTATGTTCGCACTTCTTTATCACAGTAAGTGTATTACAAGAAAAAGAGTAATTTTGAAAATAAAACGTAACATTATACAGGAAGTATAAAAGTTATATACTAGTATTACTGAATTTAAATGTCAAAATTTGACAGTTATGTTCGTTATAAAAATCATATGTAAGTAATTTATCGAGATAAAAGTGTTATTTATGTTAAACCATATTTCCGCCATGGTTTGCAGCTTTTTATAGTTAAAATTTTGAGTGCAATTATTAAAGTGATATTTTTGAGTAAGTAATATTCTTGAGAGATTCTTGAGTGAAACGATCCACCTACTGTACCTACTATTGAAATATAATTTGAATTTACAACGTTACTAACAAGTTCGGTTTCAAATAATCGTAGATACATTCAACCTGCGCCACAAACGATTTTAGTGACGTGGGGCAGGTTGTTAAGTTCCAAATATTATTAAACCGTATTTCTGAATTTTGAAGTTTTTTGTTGCCTTCTTTCCAAATATGTAAGCATAGTTTTACTATTAAAAACTATACTAAAGCATAATTTTACTATTTGTAAGAAAAGTGAAAATTAAACTGTTAATTATGTAGCAGAGTTTTACAATCACTTTAATTATAACACTCTTTGTCTCTATACATTGTACATATTGTTTTTTTCCTCTTCCTGTTCTTTGTACTAAATTCATTTTTCTTTATAAAGGATTCTAGAACTTTAAATAGAAGCTTTCATTTGAATTGGTTTTAATAAAACTTTTATAATTCTTAGAATGTGTTTTAGTGTTCATCTTGTGTTTGTATATTGTACATATTTGCCCCTTCCAACTTAGCTCTACACATTATATTATATAATGTGAATATGCTTTTTAATGATTAAAGTTAATGGAAAAATTGCTGTTTTTTTTTCTTCTACTTTATAAATATCCTTTACTGTTATAAAAAAAATATCTACATATGTATTTATATGTAAAAGAGCACTTAGCATGTCTACAAAATCATCAGTTTTAGGAAATAACAAAACCGAAATTTTTTTTGCTTTTCCTTTTTTCTATATGTATAGGAGAGAAAAAAAGAGCGTTTATATAAATTTCAAGTATAATATGCTTAACACTATTTCTTTCTGTCTGATTGTTTGGAATTTATCGATGAAAAAGACTTCCAAGGTTTCGAAGCTTAAGTTTTTACATTGTCAGGTAGATAACCTTACGAAGAACTCTCAACCTTGAGGGCCAGGTGCTAAAATTATAACCCTTGGCACAAGTAAATTAGCATTGGCATTGTAAATTACAAGAGAAAAACAAGAGATAGAGAAATATGGAGGAGATATGCCATGGAGACAAAAACCCATCCGTAATTTTAGGCCAAAAGAAGAAGAAGGAAAAAATTTCGGACATTTAATATGTGAACTTGGGGCGTTAATTCAAAGAAGTAAGTCAATCACCCTCAACTCATGTTTTGTGAGACTCATAGTAATCGCCTTTCACACATTGGGGTAGAGTTTCACCTCTTAAATAATTAGGGATGGGTAAAAGATCCATTCCAAGGGTTTTGTAAAATTAAGCTATGAAATATGCATGAAAACCAAATATTGTTGCATTCCCTCACTTTTCGCTACAAGTACTGCTAAAATATTCACATAAATGTGTGATTATTATATTTACGTGTTTTTCACATTTTCAATATTTTTGTGAAATAATTGAAAAAGAATAAAATTAGTTTCCAAAATGAAATGCTCGTCGACTACTTGCAAGTTGGTCACAGCTTTTTTGAGATTTCAGATTTTTGAGAATCCAGTTTGTAAAACATGGGTCTAAACAGTATGATTTAGTTTTAAATTATTTTCTATCCATTGTCCAATTTTTGCTATCTGGAACGTTTTCAGTAACCGAAGTAGGGCCAGTTTGAGTATAAAAATAATTTTCTGTTTCATAATTCTATGATTTGTTTTTAACTTGCTTAAAACATTTGTTTTTTTTCCATTTACTTTTATAATAACATTTTTTCAAGGATTTTTCTATATATGTATGTATGTCTGCTGTCCTTATGTACATACATACATATGTATGCCTCCATATATTTCATCTCATTAGTAAATTTTATTTTGCCTTTTTTTTTCTTGGATTTTCTTGCTTCCTTATATATGTATATGCAAGTTTGTTATCGGAGTTGACGTGACGAATTGAAAATCACAAAGTTTTTACAGTTGCATGAAAATTTTTTATAAGTTTTCCAAAAGAAAATTATAATGAATATCTGCTGTTTACCAAAATAAAAAGAAAACAATAAAATAAAAAATAAAAGAAGAGTAGATATTTTTTTTTTCCTGTTTGTTAAACTTTTTTATTTGTTTATTATCCTCTTTGATTTGGAAAACTATTATTATGTAGAAAGTTTTTCCTGAAATACGGTATTTACAAAGTTATATTTAAAAATTTTTAATAGATAAGAAGTTATGATAATTTTTATGAATAGGGTATAAGGGTATTTTTTATAAAGCTGTGTGTTTAAAGTAGTTTTCTTTAACTGAGAATGTTGAGCTTATCAAAAATATTAAGTTGAGTTTTTCACTATAAATATGAATTTGAGAAGGTTATTGTTATGATATCGAAAGATAATCAGAATCAGAATATTTTTTGGAAGAAGTTGTTGACATAAATTTTAAGTAACTAAGCTTTTATTTAGGAAAAACGATTTTAATATTTGAAAAAATTTTTAATATTTGAAAAAATAAAAAAATTATGAAAGGAAAGTTAATTTTTAAAATATTTATCCCGAAATTTCCAAAGAGCTTTTATAATAGCTTGTCCTGGTTCGATTTCATTTCAATGTGGTTGCTTTGTGTAAATGTTTCTGACGAATTTGTTAAATTGATTCAATATTTGAGAAACATTAGAGTAAATAGCTAAAATTGTGCACTATCAAAACTTCATTACTTGGAAGCTCTGACGTTTTTCAATTAAAGGTGAGACAAATTTGTGTATTTAACGTGAATTGTTAATGTATGTTTATGTTCTATAATTTAGTGTTTATTTCGATATCACCTCAAATTATTGCCAGAATATAGATTTAGGGTATTCAAATTCATCGTTCTTGTACAAGAAATTCTTATTATATACCGGAATAGTGAAATTTGTTTAAGGTTTGATAAAAATTCACAAATGTTCAAAATTTATTTAAAAATATTAATTGAAACTTTGTAAGGATTTTTATATTTATTTTCTGCCTACATATTTATAATGTACACACAACATTTATTTGAATAAGAAATAACTTTAAAACGGGAAAAATAATATAATAAAATAAATAATAAATAAAATAAAAAAAAAATTAAATATTTATAATAAACAAAAGTTTTAAAATAATGAAGTTCCTAATTTTGTTCATTTATTCGAATTATGTTTTTTTCCAGTGTCGGATACTCAAACTTAATTTAAAGTTAAAACCGAAATTCCGTTCGTAAATTCTTATGTAGAAACTTTTGGCATTAAACGTAGAGCATTTTTAGCACATTTCTAATAAAATTGGAGAAAATTCCACTTATAAGCTTCACTTTGTCTTTCCATGCGTATGACTGACTGTTTATAAAACTCTCAAATCTGCAAAACTCCTAATACAAAGCATTGAATTTTATACACAAAATCATCTTTTCAAAATATTTATCCTTCTAGAAGAAACTTTTTTTTCTATAACTATCCTTAGTCACAGTTGTCGTTTTCCAGAATAGTCCGGATTTCATTATAAAATTTTAATATTTTTCCAAAATTTTTAGCTTTTCCAAATTTGTATAAAAGGAAAGATGGTAGATAAATGCCTGCCAATCAAAGATTACAATTACATACATGTTTAGTTTCATGTATCTCTTAATTTTTGTATGCAATAAGTATGTATAATGTTTTGTTATAATATATGTGTAGGAGTGATTTAGGTATATATATTATTAAAAAATGTTTCAATTTTAGAAATTACTTTTTTGATCTAAAACCACTTATTCGTATTTTTACATTAATTACCTAATGTGTTAACATTTTTAATTCGTAAAAAATATAGCTTAAGTATATATGGGACAAAAATTCATCTCTCATTACAAATTCCCAAATTTACAGTGTACTTATGTACTTGCATATCAAAATATATATATATTATTACTACCGCATAGTATATTTTATATATTCTTTTCATACATCATTTACACACTTATTGTATCTGGATCTGTAACAATAATGAATGTATTCCACATGAATTAATAAATATTGGTAAGTGTTTTACATTATTTTCACATATGAAATAAATGAAGTTCTTTTCAATCATATTTGCAACACATATGCACAATGTGTTTGTCATTTTTGTGTTAAAAAGGACGTAATTTAAAAACATTCATAATAATTTTTAAAACAATGAGTTCTCGTTATATATATTCATATTTACTATACAACAATCTATGTACTATAACAATTGTACGAGTACATAATGTTTGAATGGAATATTTATACAAAAATATTGGCTTAATACAAAATGAATTTTCCGAAATTTCAAAAGTATACTTTTGTTTTTCATCTGCACCATTACTATCAAGTTTTTTTCATTCTACCATAATATTAATAACAATTTTAAAAATTGTACATATACATATACTAAAGTGTGTAGGTGCATGTATACCCCTACTGGATAAGGTAAAAAAAATAAAATCGGACCATGGTTAGTAAAGTAGCACATTTTCGTTTAAAGTGTCAAAATATTCTTTTTAAAAAAAATTTGCTACTTGAATTATGCTCATTAATGCACAAAAATTATATAATGAAATTAATAATTATTGCATATTTTTAGGATGTGAGTAAAGTTAGAGGAAGTGTTAATAGAATGGCCGAATTCTGTCACTTATAAGTTGAGTTAAAAATTCAAAATAAATAATTAAATTTTTCAATGGAAAAAAATTTGGTGATAAGTTGGGTTTTTCAATGAAAGCGGATAAGTTGGGTTTTTAACTGATTTTAAATTTTGTTTTTGCGAAATAAACAATTTATTTATATCTGTAAACTGTTAAAATTTTCAATATTGAAAAAATGATGTCTCTTTCGGTCTTAAAATGTCAAAATATTTTGTAAATTGGCACACAGACGGGCGGACGCAAAGTGAAACTATAATAAGCATATTTCTCATTTAATTGGTAATATGAAGAAATTTGCACGACATTTATATAGTTTTAAATGGATATTTAAAAATTTCTGACATTGAATGCAATATAAGTATAACTTTTAAAATAAAATTAAAATTGTATTGGAAAAAAAAGGACAAAAATTGACAATCATTTTTTTTTCCCTTTATTTATTATAGGATGCTCTGTGTATATCCTGAAAGAATATTGTAATCATCATTTTGTATCCTGATGTTGGTGTTCTGAATATTTGTGAAGCTGAATAAATGTAGTGTTTTTTTTTACTGTTATACAAATTTAATAGTTGTTTTGCCTTTTATTTTTCCTTTATCCATAATTAACGCATTCATCATACGTGAGTTAAAATAGTACATGGGGAGTACAATCATATATAGACATGGATATACTCGTATATCCATTGTCATTTCAACTATATATATATTTATGTAAGTATATTTTTACAATTGAATTCTATATACATATATGAAAAACGTATTTTAAATTGAATATTAGGTTGAATACTCAATAGTGCCATATTGCAGTACATTGTTTGAACTTATGTAATGCAAGTATATACATAATTATATATATATAAAAAAATTAAAATTTTTTATTTTAAAATATTTTGAAGGACTTAACGAACAATCTTACTTATCCAATATATAACAACACAGTTGTAGTTCATAAATCACGTAAAACATGTCATATGAAACAATGTGTCAGAAACAAATGGTAAATTTTGTATAAATCCTAACACTTCAGCAATATTAATAATAACAATAAATATATTGAATCATTTGTAATTATAGGTCCATACAAATATGAATTAATACTACCCTTACTAATATTTTCTCATAATTTTGAAAAATTAAAAAAATGTATTTGTAAAGTAACATTCTTCACCATTAACATTTCTTAACATTTCAATGAATGAAAAAACTTTGCCTTTCACAAAAAATACATACATACATATATATGAGTGTATGTATCCAATTTTCCGTTATAGTATCTTTTCTAATTGCATACTTTTAGGATTAGAATATAATTAAACGACGCACTTTTATTGAAGTAATTAAAATGGCATTGTTCCTTTCATGAAGTTAGGTTGAATAAATGAGCCATTTAGTAATATCAAAACAAAAAGGCTAAATTTAAAACTTCCATCACTTACTAAGCCAGTTTATTTGTAGCTCAGTTAAAATTACAAATGATTTGCGGTTTTGAAGAAATAAGTTTTCTTAAAAAGTTGCGAAATTTTCGAAATATTGGGAAGAAAGGATTTTGATAAATATTTTCTATTAGACAACTTCTATTAGATTTTTTCATCAAAGACACACGCTGATTATGTATTTTGTATAGCTTTAAGAGAACCGAATGGAGAAAGGGGATAATATCGCTGTTCTAACTATAGGCTTATAATATCGCTGTTCTAACTATAAAATTGGAAATATCCCCAAGGTAGCTGACAGCAATCAGAGACACTTTTTTTGTGTGATATTATAACTTTTTTACATTAAAAAGTGTACACGTTTTCTAATCAGATGCAATAAGCAGACAATTTTCCGTGTTTGTTGGAAATGCTATAAAAATCAAACATTAGAATAAATTGAACTGAAATTTTCAATTAAATTTGAATTCAAAATATTAATGAAAGTCCATTTCATGACTTTCATTAAGTTTTCTCATTAGAAAACTTTATGAGAAGTCAAAGTTCATAAAAACTTGACCGTCAATACTCGATAATTTGTCTTTTTCGATTCTTCCTTTCATTTTGATTTTCTCGTTACTTACAAGTACATATTTCACTGTATGCCAAGTATACCTGTATCTTTGTAAACAAAATTTTTCTACATCCTTAGAACCAAAATAAAATAGTTTTAAGGATATTCCAGGATGCAAATTTTTTGTTTTAGCATGGGATTTTATTAAATCAATCGATTCTATCTTGTTTTTATGTGATGGAATTTGGGATTTGAACAATTTCTTTTAAATATTACCTTACAAAAAATTTGAGATAAAAGGAATCATATTTCGATAAGAAAGGAGACAAAAAATTCTATATGAATTAGAATTGAAATTTTCTTTTAGTATTTTTTTTAAACCTCTATATATATATAGCTTTATGTGTAAAACAATGTACGTATGTATATAAAAAATGTGTATAAACATGGTGTATATAAATTTATACAATCTTCTGAAATGATTTATGATATCTGGTACAGCATATTAATCCTGTTTCGTGTGAATTTTTATGAATAAATTTGAATGACATCGCATATTTTTGTGGTATAAATATGAAAAAAAAAGAGAAAAATAAAAAAAGAAAATATTTTTCATTATTTTGGTTCAGATGGATATTTGGTGAAATTGTTCTGTGGCATAATGCGGTAACGACTATGATAAAATATTTTATTTATTTTTTTTTTCTCGTATTTATTTATTTGTATGTTTTGTTTCTAAAATAATGCAGAATTAATATGAATTCGTTAGAAATTTTATGATGGTGTTATTGTTTTTGTGGGTACAAAAATTTACAATAGAATTGGTAATGCTATCACTGCTGCTGTTGCTATACTGGCACTGTGCTGCAGATGATAATGACGATGAAATTTTATTTTTCTGGTTTGTTCTTTTTGCATTATTTTAAAAATGAATTTTGTTAATTAATTTCTATTTTAAATTTTTTTTTGTTTTCAAAATAATATGCAAATATTTTATATTTATTTTGACATGCATATGTGAAACATACACAAAAAAAAAAACGCCAACTAATTAGTTTTCAAAAAATTGAAAATTATTATTGTTGTTTATTATTATGACAGCAAATGCACGCATACACATACCAATATATCTATTATCCATATTTTAGCACTGTTATGGTAAAATTTTATATTTACACAATGTTGTACATACAATCAGAATATTCTGGCGAATGCAATTATTAATTAAAATTTTAAAAATAAGAAATTAATATTTAAAAACAGAAATTTTTTTTTACTCCTAATTTAGAAAAAAAAAGTTTCAATGTACATAAAACTTTTATATGTGAAAGGTATTAATATGAAAGTATAAGTAAAGTGCAGTTTTTGATTTAACAATGAACTTAAAATGTATGTTTGATATTTATTTTTCAAAATACGTATATAGTTATCGCATTAATAATATAAAAATAACCCGGTTAATACTAGAAATTATAAGGACAATAATGTTTTATACAACAAATATCGCAATTAATATGTAAAATCAACCATGTTGGCCAAGGATAAAACTTGTTATTGACAATTATAATTTCCCTTCAATTTTATCCATAACAGTTATAAACCCTTTGAATTCTTCTATTGAAGTGGTGAAATTTTTAAAGAAATCAAAGAAAATTTGAATTATTCTTTGACAGTGAAATTTACTTTAGTATAATAATTGATCTCCAGTATAAAATTTTAATGATTATAGTTAAAAAAATTTGTTCATTTGAAAAACTTGAACATTGTTCTGCCTACACATGTTTACATTAGAACTGACTATACGTTCTTTAATTTTTTTTGAATTTTTTAATTAAATAAAATTTTGCATTCAGTTCTTTTTTAAACAATAAAATTTTCTTTACAAATGATTTACATTAATATTTTTTTTTTCAATTTTATTGTTTTATTGATTTTCATTTTATTGAAATAATTTTTAATTGATTTCCTTTTAAATATTAAGTATATATATGTGTATGTACGTGTGTGGATGTTTGTGTATCACATTAAATGAAATTCTCTTTCTTTTGTTTATTTTGACAAATTTTAAATTGTTAATTTTGCTTAAATAATGAAGAAGTGTGAAATGATTTTAAGTAGGTTGTACAGAAAATGCAAAATAATCACTTGACAACAACGTTTTTGTTGTTTGTTATAATTAACATTTTGCAAAATCAGAAAAATGCATTAAGTATAAGGGAATGCAATGAATTTTCAAAGATGAATAAAATAAAAGTACAAAACTAATAAAAAAGAATTAAAGACATTTTTAATTTGACATGACGGAATTGAAGATTAAAATCTTCACTATATAAAGATGAAGCTTAACTTACTCAATTCTGATACAATAAATACTTAAAGAAAAATTAATTACTTTGAGCTTCATATTGTTTGGATCCCTAATATATATATGTATGTATGTACTTAAAATTAATATAGCAATAGTAATATAAATATGTTTGTAAACAGGTACTATTGAAGACATAAATGTTTGGGTCAGAGTGAGTTATTTCTTGATAATACATTTGGTTTTACGGTTAATCACTTAAAGATGATTAAAATTTTAATTTGATAGTTTAATAAATCTGAATTTTTGGTGGTTACTTGCTCTTGCTTTTCAAGCTAATTCATTGCTTCAAATTCTCCTATAAATTTCCAACCTATATACAATATCCGCTACAAATATCTTATTATCGTATGAATGAATCGGCGGCGTATTTTTCTTTATAGTGTTATAAAATCTTGAAACAAAGTAAAATTAAATAAGGAATTGTTAAAAATAGTAACTATTCCATTTCGGAAAAAAATTAACTTCTCATTTTGATAACGAGAATCGAAAATTCATGAAAATCTAAAGCTTCCAATTAAATTCAATGTTAAAATAAAAATTTCTATATGAAGTAAGAAACACTTGATCAAATATTTATGTTTTACAGAAACTGTAATGAAAAGAAGAATAAAAAAAATCGTATTTATAAAAACTGAGCATACAATAACAGTTAAAAATGAAAAAATAACATTTTTTATTTTCTGTTTTTGCTTGCAAGTACAAAAAATTCTTATGTAAAAGGTGTACAATTTATTTGTTTTTTTTTTCTTATTGAAGGTGAAAATTATTTTAGTTTTGTTTGTCTACCTACTATATTTTATTTAAGTAACAGTTCAAGTGTACATTTTCATTGTACATACATATATACATACATAAATATAACATTGTCCACATAAATAAATAAGTATGTATAAATTTTTATTTCACACACACAGCTAATATATAATTAATGAAAGAAAGAAAAAAATAAAACTTTGTAACCTACAATAAGGTCATAATGTGAAATTGTATATGCCCACCTCTTTTATTATGAAGAAACTAGCAAGAAGTGATAATTAAAATCTAAATATTAAATGAAAAAAAAATTTAAGTTCTATTTTAATTACAAATTTTTTTACCATAAATTACATACCATGCGTACGGTATTCATTATTATTAAGGTGTACCTAACGTACAGGATACAATCGGTGTAATACGCTTAAATAGAAAAAAACATTGAATTAGCTGTTATAGAAAAAACGAAGTTTATTGAACATTTTTCTTTAATAATAAATGTCGTGAAATATTCACCGTGAAAGGTTACTTTGGGTTGGGCCGTTTAAATTTAGAAGTAAATTTTGTAAACTCTGACATTGTTATTATTTTCCATCACGTTATAATTATAACAATATAATTTGCTTAAAATACCATTGATAGGCATTATTTTTAAAATAATTTTGAAGTGTTCCAAATTAATACATTTGCATTTATGTATATCAATTATGTATCTAAATTTGACTCAAGTAAGTTGGGTACTAATTAAAATGTTGAAGGAAAATATCTAATTTTTTTAAACCGTAAAATTTCAAAATTATTTTATACAAAATATCAATGGTTTGCATAGCACATTTCATTTAAAAATTTTTGAAACAATTTAAATTACCATTACGCACGATAACAAAATTATAGTTAACACTGAATAAGAGAACATAAAGCAGTATCAAGGTACAAACTTACAGAGAATATGAAGAAGCGGGAGGTGTAAAATTTCCTGCCACCTTGTAAGTTAAATATTAAGACATAAATGTGTGATTATATTTTTTGAAAGAGAGCATACTGCTACTTTTTTGCTTTAAGATATTGAGAAAATTTTACGGTTTCACAGAAAAGTGTTTCAGACGGCTTAAATAAGTTGAAAATATCTACAGGTAGGAGAAAAAGATGAAAATACCTTATTGTTTTTCAGAAGCTAATGAATTTTTAAACTCATAAATCGTAAGAGAAAAAAAAGCACGTTCCACATAACGTAATATTGTAGTTATGTTTGAAGGATCAACTTTTGTCCCTAAGTTTGTCGGAATTTAAAACGTGTCATTGTGATTTCGATTAAAGTAATTGTTAAAAGTGGCATTTTTAGGACTGCTATAGGCTTTAAAGGTAGCCACTCACAGCTAAAATTGTTTAACTTTTATTGAAAACTAAAGTAACTGTTTAATTTTAAATTAAAAAGTTAAAGGGTTAGGTCAAGTTAAAATTCGTATAATTGTAATGATTTTCACATGACCGCATTTTATTGAGTTAATTGGTTTGTATGTAGAATGTTTTTAAATATGACACATATTTCGTAGAATTACATATATACTTATACAATACATAATAGGTAGACAGGTATGTAGTATTAATTTATGAATTAATTATGTGCAATATCGTAAAATTCGAATGTCAAAATTTATTGTTTATACATAGTTGGCAATTATGTCCGTCGTTTCAATTATCGTCACGTTGACTTTTTTAACAGCATAATTATTATCTGATTTAATTATTGAAGTATATGAAAATAATATATGCACATATATGTATATATGTATCTGTATTTCTCTAGAAATCAATACAATTATTATAAATTTATGCGTAAATAATATGAAACGAGTTCTTTTCTTTAATTTTTTTTTCATGCTGTTAAATAATTTCATTTAATATTTAATATTTTTATAATGACTAAAATAGACACACAATATATTATTTTGAATTTATTTTACGTATACGTTTAGGTGTAATAAATAAATATATACGTTTGTATTACATTAAAGTATTCATAGTATTTTTAATTAATAATGTTAATTGTAACAAAAATGAAATTATACACGGCCTCTGTTGATGCGGAAATTGAAATCTATAGAAATGCCTTATTAAATTTTTTGAATATAATATTAAATATTAAAGCTTATTAAATCGTACAAGGAACCAAATTTATTTTCTAAATAAAATTTTTATTATTTTTCGTATAATAGCTATTTGAAAATTGTAATTTTAAATTAAACGTGTCCAGAATCATATCAATGATCAATATTTAATTAAAAAGCTTAAAATATTGAAAATTAAAATTTTTTTTCAATTTTCAATTTTATTAAATGTGATTCCCTTTTGTGATGAATAAATTTTAATAATTAAATTTTGTGAGTATAATTTTTTTATATTTAATAAAAACAAAAAAATTTTCACAATAAAATTAAATTGAAATTTATTTTTATTGAGGAAATATTAAAATTAAAAAAAAAATAATTTAATTGACTCTAATAATTTGCGATTCATAAAAGCATTTCATCTGGAAATTAAATAATTTTTTGAAAAAATGCTTCAAATGCGGCAAGAATTCAATTATATTTTCATTTGCAATTTAATTTGCACTGAGATTTTAACAATAAATTATTAATTTTTCCGTAATTTTCGACATTGTTTGTTAATTAGCCAATTTCTAACCTTTTTTTTTTAATTCTATTCAAATATTTGAGCTTCTACGAAATAAATTGCTTTAAATTCAAATTATTAAAATTGATCAAGAATTGTTTTCCGAATAATATAAAAAATTAGAAAATTAATTTAATCAATTTTCTAATTAGGATTAATTAGAAAATAAATTTAGTTTAAAATTTTGAATATTTTTTAAATGAAAAAAATAATATTTTCTAAAGAGTTAGTTTAAAAAATAACAATTTTCGAAGAAATTGATTGAATTTTATTAAATTCTAAAAAGATTTTAAAAATATTGTAAAGTTTTCCAAATCAAAATTTTCAGTTAGGCATAAAAATCAAAAATGCGATCAAGGTATTTTTTAATCAGCTACTCATCTATTAGCTATGGAAATTAATTTATACTCGTATTACGTTCCTGTATGCGTATTGCATTTTCAAAAAACAAAGTGTTTAAACAATTCCCAAAATGGTGAAAATAATCAGAGCCAAAAAAATCGTTTTAATTTTTAAAGTAATTTTAATCTTTATTGCAATTTTATTTTTTTTTTTTTAAATAGTTTAATTTATTCATTCCTCTTAGTGCGTGCATTTTAAATATTAAATAATTTCTGACATATTAAAATTGATTTTGATTTCAATTTAAAAAGGATTAAATGAAAAAATATTCTTCCCTACAAATTTTTTTACATGCGTTCATAAAAAATCCGAGCAGCGAAATTTGACAAGAATGAAGTGTAAAGTTTAATTTAATTTTTTTTATTGCATTTTTTTTTAAAATTGAATATTTTTCAATTCGAATTAATAAATTTATGTAATAAATATTTTAAAAATTTACAAATAAATAAGAAAAAACAAGAACGAAAAAATTTATATTTAAATTATTAAGGAGGAATGAAACCAAATGAAATTGTAAAATTTTTTATATTTCAATCGAATTTAATTTAATTGAAATTTATTTGAAATTCTAAAGTATTAATTAAGCGCATCATATACTTAAAGGTTACTAACAACTTTCTAATTTAATTATTTTTAATTAAAATTGCATAAAGATTATATCATCTCCGATAATTCGGGCGATATCATCTATGGTTCTCTTACAACAAATGAAAATTTTCATTAGATTAAAATGAATGTGAAATTTTATTATTTTAATTAGTTTTCAGTGCATCATTGTTATATGTACATATATATTTAAAATTAAAGAATGTATAAGGTGGATAATTATTAATGGAATAATAATTCACACTGTATTTGTTTTGTTGATGAAAATTTATTATGTAAAATGAATTGATTTAAAAATGAAATTAAAATTAAATCGATATTATAATTAAAGAAAGTTCCTTAATATTTTTTATTTTTCAAATTGGATATTAGATCCAGCCAGACTACATATATTAAGGATTTTAAATTTTGACTTTGTGTATGTGAAATTCTGATTTTATAATTTATAATTGACAACAGTGAAAATTTATTACAGGATTTTAAAATTTAATAAAAAATTTTAAAATTTTTAATTTTATGCAAGTATTATACAAAAAATGATCTGGATATAAATAGTATTCTGATGGTGTTATAAAAATTAATATTAGTATGTATATATATGTAAAATAGAAAACGGAGCTAGAACACTTGGATATTAATAGTAAAATTCATAAATTATCCTATATAGGGTTGACATTATCTAGACCTTTCTACAATCAAAAGAAGATTGTGAATAGAAATGTTAATATAATTATTTGAAATTACTCATGTTATACAAAAATTTGAATACGCAGCCTTACTATCATGTTATACGCACCCTTACTATCAATAATAATTGAAAATATGTTAAAGAAATATGTAAAAAGCCTCTTAACCTGTTGCAATTTCGTAAAACGATAATTTTAATTTTCATATAATTGGTATAGAATTTTTTCAAATAAATCACCATGTAAAATAGACTAAAATTTAATTACTTGGAAAATATAAATGAATTTTCGCCATATAGGAAATATTTTAACTTTTATAACTTATATAGCTATTCATATACAAAATTAATAATTAACCTTCATTAAATATATGGAAAACATATATGAATATATACATAATGTATATATAATGTTAAAAAATAAAACTAATTTTCTTTTTAAGATGAAAATTTCCAATAGTATTTAGCTAAGAGACCATAAAATTCAATTTATCAAATAATTTTATTCATATTATTATCTATAATCTTCTTTAATAAGTACTATACATACATAATATAATATAATGTATAATAAAATGATTCTTAATATAATTTTTTTGATAAAATCTAATAAACATATACAGCATTAGCATACAGAAGTGTGTATGTGTATAACATGCATCTTATATTGTATATGAGCGTTTTTCCTAAAATATTTATATGTAGTACCTTTTAAATTCCTTGTTGTCTTGTAAAATATTATACAGATTTAATTTAAAAGCAAAGTAACATAATGTTTTTCAATATATATATAAATGTATATACGTACATACATACATTTAAGTATGTACTTGAATTTTTTTTTACATAATTTTGTATATGCGATAATATTATCTTAATATATGCGTGTATTTGTATTTCCATATTATTGTCTTCTTTTTGAAAAAATATTAAATTTTTAAAGGACTTCTAAATGAAAAACATGAGGATAAATTGAGTTGATCGTGTCAACACTTTGGTACTTTAGATTTAGTTGTATGAGTTGGGGCAACCGAAATCGTTAAGCAGAAAAATTCATCATTATTTTTAACTTGTTAGACTTTCAGTTTACCGAACATGGTATTCAAAATTAATCAGGTGAAATCAATCTTTGTTGCTAAAATGATAATAACCGCTAGTAGTGTCAAAATTAAAAAACGTTGGTACTCCGTTAGGATATTAGAATCGTTAAAAATCTTTTACCATCGTTAAATTTAACGATTTCTACCCTGCGCTTTTGGAAATTATTATTTAATATTAACTTAATGGAAATTTCTTCATACAACTGCAGAACAGATTTATGACGTAATCAAAGGAACGAATAAAAGGCAGAAAAATTAAAAAATTTTTCTCCTCGAATTGGATCCGAACCAGTGACCTACCGCTTTCTAGGCGGACGCTCTACCAACTGAGGTACATATATAATTCATATTGCTTTGTCAATCAAACGATTATTTTTTTTACCAGACAATCTTTGCTTTTACCAATCGTCGTTAAAACGAAGTTTAAACAAACTTACTCCCAATATTACTTAGTTATTAAGTTGTATAAAAGCTTTTTATATACACAATCAAAATTCAATTAAGCTTCACCCAATTTAAAGAGTGCTTGAAGATTTTGTGATTTTAATTCAACATTAATTATGGCTGCGAAACAAATCTTAAATCGACGCTGCACAATTTGATCTTCAGATATTCGAACTTAATTTTTCTGCATTATGAATTAAATAAGAAATTTATAACAGTAAATTTCAGTATAGTTTGTACGGTTATCAAAATAAACGAAAATATTTTTTTAATCTTGTATTTACTGAATAATTTGTTATACAAGAACAAAAAAAAAAAACGTAAGAATTTTAAAAGTTTATGAAAATTAAAATTGAAGTATTTTAAGAAATTTCTTGGAATATCATTGTGTCTATATTTGTACCGAATTCTGTTGGTTTCTTCTAACAACAAGGAAATTATTTTAAATTTTTTTAAAAGTTCTTATTATGATACGATTTATATAATTCTAATTGATTAATTGTTCTTCAGAAATAAAGAAAATTAAAATTAATTTCCTTTTTAGTTTTCTAAAATTTATTTCAAATTCGCAATGTTGTTCATAGCTTCTTAAACAATGAAATTATATTTTGTCGTATTTAATGTAAGAACAACAAATGTTAAGTATTTATTTAGAAATTTCATGGCTTATATACCAATGGCGACGAACTTGAAATGTATGGGTACTTATTTGAATTAACTGCTAAAATAATTGACTTCTGTATACAATAATTATTTCAATTGAATACTCTCGCAGTAATAACATTTAATGAATTTTAATTGCATCTTCATTATAAATCAAAATAGTTTTTTAAAAATTTCAATTTATGTTAATTTTTCTAATATTTTTCATATTAATTTAGTTAAACTTCCTCAAATTTTGAATTTACATTGTGATCAACAACATTATTATTATGATACAAGGTTGAATGTACAAGTATACGAATTTATGAATGCAAAATTAAGAGTTCTTGAGACATTTTTAAAAGGCATTTGTTTAAATATGCGATTAAAGAGTGTGTTCTCAGTTAATACATAAGTATTATAAGGAAAATGTAATTAATATGGCATTTTAAAAGAAGCTTTTGAAAAATTTCTAAATTTATACATTTATTTCATTTAAATATCTAAGAATTGTTGGGGATTGACAACAAAATGAAAACAAAAGGTTTATGTATATGACAGCTACAGTAAAATAAAAAACATATCACCTTAGGCTTGGTATCAAAGGATACACTTAGGCCAGGGCGGCTCATTGTGATACTACTGAATCTCTATATCCTCACCCTCACTTGAACAAGCCGGAGTTTTTTATAGGTACACAACTCCCAAATATAAATTAGACCCAAAAAACCTCCATTTTCTTCGAGCCGAAGCTCGGAAAATGTACTAACGTCTCTTCTTTCCACCGGAGGTACTGTGACGAGCAGAAAGATGGGACCCTCCTAGCGTATTTGCCAATGAGATGTGTTTCCAGTCAAAACCCCCTAATACAGCTCCGAGATAACTTCAAGGGATAGATATAATCTTAGATGTGCGGCGCAGGTCTGCTGTTAAAAATTGTCTGATCAAGCCGCATGTCTGCTGTTGATTTGCTCTATTGACGCATTGTACACCAACAGCATCTGCCCTGCAGTTTCTTTGAACTCCGTTATGACCCGGAATCAATTTAGAACGATTGTGTCAACATATCATTTTGATCTCTAACAAATATTTTAACTTTATAGTATGTGGCCATCAATTTCATTTCGATTACGACATCTATTCGTTTTTTAAAGGTTGCAGCACTCCTTATTTAATAGGAAAATATGCTTGTTTACATATAGAATTTATTTTAAGTGCTATATATTCAATATAATCTCTCCTGATTTCAAATTTATTACTTATTATTAGTTAATACAATTAATTTCGATACTACATCAAAAACCAAATAAAATATGCGTTCCTCGACTTACATGGCCGTATACCTGTTTAAGAAGCCTGCAACGCGGGTCAACATTTTTAGTTTCTCTACTTGCTCCTGAGAATTGATTAAAATCTTTAGAACTTTAAAACTTTATTTCGCTTATGTACGTTAATTTTACCAAATTCAATGTAAGTCACATAAAACATACCCATATCTAAAATAAAATATAAGCGAAGATTTATACGGGACGACATAAAGCAACATGTGCAAACATAATTTACATAAAAGTTACTGCAATAGCAGGATTAAAGTATAGCAATATAAATTGTACCCATACTTCTCATTGCTTTTTTATTTTTAATTTTTAATTGAAAAATGCCTCTTATATTGCGTATACGCCTTGATATAATATTATATGATCTTATGTATTATTTTTTTACTACATACATAATATGTGTATGAACACATGTGCGCATAAGGAAAATAGGAAATTAAAAATTTATGTTTATGTACGAAACAAAAATGAAAATGAAAAATTATTGCGGTATCAACGTATACAAATTTTCATTTTTTCTATTATCGTTTACAACATTGTGTGTGTGTGAGTGTGTGTTCTTCATATTAAATATTGAATTTAAAAAAAAAACAAATTATCTGTTCATGAAAAAACAGTTCTCTGTTTACATACATACTAGATATGTGTATGTATCTGTTGACATAAAACTGTTAAAAATTGGTACCTCCTTATATCTGTATAATTAATTATACATGTGTTTTGAAAATTGAGCGTTAATTATTAAATTTTATTCCGTTCTTATTTTGTTATCCTTTAATTTATAAATCGTACGGATACGTGAAACGGATATTAGAACATAAATATTTTTTTAAATATGTTTAGTAAAATATTGTCTACACGTTTTCTAATATGCTCGTTCATACATGACAGAGGCATAACTGAAGGCGTATACAACCTGAAATTATAAATAATTTTAAAAGGTAGCACTTTTTCCTTGAACAAACGGAAGTATTTTGTTATGGTAAGATATTTGCAATTATGTTTTTGCCTATATAGAAATTTGGAAAAGCTTACAGTTTCGGAATAAAAGGAAACAAAAATTCAAATTTTTGCTAATATTTTTTCCATTTAATTTTAAGAGGAGATAATAAGGGGAGCGAGATAGAGAATTTTTTTTTAAAACAAAATAAATTAATTATAAATTTCTGTAAAAGAAAGCAACGTCGAAAATTGGGTAAGATATAAGGGATAATTTTAATTCCGATTTTGTCCATGTTGCCTTCATCATAGTAGAATAATGAAATTTTGAGGGATTACAATTTTTAGAGAGGGGGCTGAGAGAGGTAGCTTAGCTTGTAGAGATATAATTTTCAAAATCTATTTGTGTGTAAAATTACTGTTTTCAAGGGGAGTAGAAAAGATTTAAATAGACATACGAACAGCAAGGTTAAAACTAATAAGTACATTTTTATTCAATTTTGTTTCATAGGTGCTTAAAAGGAAAATCACAAAAAAGAACAGGTTAGAATAAATGCAGATTAATGGTAGTTACTTTGTATTTTAATCTAATAAAACAAATAACATCACCTTTTTAATATACGGTAAAATTACAAGATTAAAGGATAGAAGCGGATAAAATACGAAAATTTTTCACTTTTCTAAAAAAAAAAATTATTTTTTTAATATTTTTTTTTATTAATTTGTCGTATTCGCATAAAAAATTCAATTTTAATTTTGATTAAAATTTTTAATGAAGTTAAAATGTTTCAAAAAAATAAAAATTTAATTGAGTTATTGCGAACAACTGTAAGGTGTGTGTACCTGTTTGTTTGTGTATGTCATCCACCATATTTACTGATTTACTTTTTAAGTAAGACCTATATAGACTCATCAATAAAATATCATTTATAAAATAAATTTCTCGACCGCTTAGAAACTATTCAAAACCTAAGACTGATTTAAATAGATTAGAGAAGCATTAGCATTTTTATTGATCTTTTTAATCCCGATATTTAGTCAGTTTTCTAAGTAGAATTCTCATTTTTGTTTTTTGCAATTAAATTTTTCGTCTTTCCAATTAAATTTTTTAAATGAAAATAGAAGGTTTTATTGTTGTACTTTCTTAAAAGAAAATATGTACAACACACTCATCATGCCTTTAATAGAAGTCATTCTTTCAAGAAATGTTTAGTTCATAAAGGCTTATTCGAGAATAGTGTGGCGAACTTATTAATATTGTGTTGCGTAAATGATTATACAGAACAACATAATAAAATAAAAAATATTTCTTACTAAAAATTTTTATTTAGTTTCTTCAACAACAAAATTTTTATTCAATTGTTTTCATTCCGAAACAATTAAATTCTAACTGAAATAAAAATTTTAGAATACATTCTATAAAGGGGACTAAGGAGGATAAAAATAAATTATATTACCACAATGAAAAGAAGATTGACGATGTTTACAACCAACATACGTAAATTTAGGTTTCAATTTTCTAAAAAAATAATAATAACATAAAATGGAAACGTATACAAAATTCATTAGAACACAAATGCTTCCATATACATATATCCTTATAAATGTCCTTCTCTATTTTTTTATGTTTATAAATATTTTTTTTAACAATATCTATGAACAATCCTCTTAATAGCTCAACTCAATATTTTTATATGTGTATGTAAATTTATTAAGTACATTTTTTTCTAAAAGAAAATTGTATACCTTAATAAATACCATAAACATACACACATAAAGTAAACTTAAATAGATTTTTATTAAATTTAAATATTTTACTATATATATTATATATGTATATGTATTTTTATATTTAAGTACTTATGATGATGTACATATAAAATTTGTGCATATTCGTATGTATTTTTACTAAGTTTAATAAAAAATAAAACACAAACAAAAAAAAAATATTTATTACCTTCCGGTCATAATACTCCACCATTGTATCCAATTTTTTTTTTACGTGTATAAGTCCTTGTTATATCATAAACAATGAGTTTAGTATATAATAGTATGAAGTAAAATATATTTTATTATCCTTCTTATATAAACTACAATTAAATATTCTTATAGTATTTAAGGTATACAGAGTGTTTCGTAAAATTATTTACTATTTTTTAACATTACTTAAATATAGTGACAAGAAAAGTGTTTGCTCACTAAGATCAAGTCCGATTGGGTAGATAAGAAGTACCCAAAATGTGTAAATAATCGTTTTTGATATTAAATGGAAATATAATGAAAACTAACGAAAGTTTAACGAAGTACTAAAAGTTTTTGAAATAAGATTGAGTTTTGTCATCATACTCAAAACGTCATGATAATGTTGAGTAAATATTCACGACGAGAAATCTCAAAGTGTTTTTTTCTTACTATATTGTTCATCGTCCTTCGAAAAGAATTTACAGCTCTATCATGAATTGTGTTCGTAGCCCTGAAATTTGGAAAATTACGAATGTCGTATTGTCAATTCCGAATATTTATAATAGAATAATCATATGAATTACGTTCTTAATAAAAATAAATCTCAAAAATGTTTTAAATTCATTTAAAATTTTTAAGTTTGTGTGATGATTTAAAAATATACGCCGTAGCTAAGTTTGTAATTCGTAGAATTCAACAATTCGTTATAGGTTTGCCGTAAATCTTGAATCATAAAAATAACAATGTTTCTGCAAGATGATAGTA
Organism: Condylostylus longicornis; assembly: GCF_029603195.1. Lineage (NCBI taxonomy): Eukaryota > Metazoa > Arthropoda > Insecta > Diptera > Dolichopodidae > Condylostylus > Condylostylus longicornis. The sequence continues at coordinate 1,054,869 of NW_026577983.1, forward strand.
ACATGTACGCATAAAATTTAATTTTTTTTAAATATTGAATTTCTGATTTGATCTGTTGCTTATTGTCTCGCCATCTTCTTATTTTTATAACGCAAAAATTAATTGGGAATTTAAATAAAAATATTTACTTTCTCGGAATTAATTGTCTCTTATATGTGTATAATAATAATTTTTGATAAATTATAATTGGGTATTACGAGTATATACAATAAGAGGGAAACAGCAAGAATGTTGACAAGACTGAGTATGAGAATCTAAATATTATTTTTATTTCAGTCTGATCGTATATTGAAAAATTAATTAATTGATTCAAAATTCAAAGTGAAAAGATATATTTGGGTTAAATTAAATTTAATTTTCCAAACTAGTCGATTTTCTTCATTTTTAAGAAAATCGACTTGTTTGGAAAATTAAATTTGTAAACTTAGAAAAGCCCGCTTTCGTGAAGCAAGGCAGCATAGATATAAATCGAAAATTTTATTTTTTGTATTAAACTACCACAGTTTCTTGACTGAGCATATTGTTTCAGGCAAACATAAACAGTAACTGAGATTCTTCTAAATTTTTTTGTATCGTAGCAATTTAGTTTTTTTATTAGTATACAGTGCTATTATTGAAAAACAATAAAATTTTAATTATAATCTTATTATAAATACATATTTGAAAAATATTTTCCTATAAAAATTTATTGTATACTCAGTCTTTTGTACAAAATTTTAGTTTTATCGTCGTTTTGCCCTTTAAAATAAAAGGGGTATTGTTATCGTATTAATTTTTGGCATATCAAATTTTAAACGAAAATTTAAAAGAGATCTTTTTTTTTAACTATACGCTCATATTTTTAGCGGTTTGGCTACATCAGTCAGTTTACTACTTTCGGTTAGCGTTCTTCAAAAAAAATTCAAAAGCGACATTTGCTTTTGAGCGTTACAGATCGATATAATAGGATATGTGAAGAATCTATATGGGACATGATCCTAAAATTATTTTTTCTAAGCTGGAAATTTTAGATTTTTAGAGGTTCCTTTATCAATATTGGAATTTATAATACTTTTTTACTTTAAATATTTTCGAACTCCTCCGTGCTGCTTCTTCGGTAATTTTAAACAAATAGAACAACTTTTTCAAAGTAGTTTAATATTTTTTTATAAAATATGAAATGTTGATGATGTCCTGACCACATCCAATTTTTTTCCTATATAATCGCTTAATATGTGTGTAGGAAAAGAAAGGATATTTTTAAGTTAATAAAAAAAAATACCAAAAAAACACAGTAAAAAAAAGGAAACTAAAATTTTCTTATTCTTTAAACAAACAACTAATAATAAAATTTTTAATTATATCTCTTGACGCAAACATTTTCTATTTAATATAATTTATTTTTTTTCCATTTTGTTGTTTTTTATTTTAAATACTCGTCCTTATCAGCTTTTAATATACATGAAATATTACAAATAGTAGAGAAAATGAAAAAAATTTTTGAGAGAAAAAAAAAATTATAAATTTTTGCATATTTTTAGTGAAATATTTTCATATTTTTTTTAATCCTGTGGGCAAAGAAATGAAAATATTTTTTAAAGACTTTAGAGAATAAAATTTTTTTCTTATCACACAGAAAAAATAATAAAACAAACAGGAACAAAATGAATAATTTAAAAGTTCCAAAAGCAAATTAGCTATACTTTTGTTTCAAAAAAGAATTTTTTTTGTTTTATAAAATAAATAACGTCCAATTAAATTAAAAAATATTTTTTCTGTTTATATTTTATAGTTGAGTTAAGGTTTCTTTAATATCTAGCTTATAAATCTATTATGCAGTATTATGAAGAATATCAGGATTATTCTTATAATATTGTGATCCTTGAAGCAAATTCTATATCATATTTAATATACCACTTGAATCTACACTGTACATATATGAGCTTATTATAAGTATATTATAGAAATCAATATAACAATATCATAAATTTCATATGGGGAGTTTTTTATTCATATTAAATTAGATAATAATTATGAAAAAATGTGAAAAATATTGTGAGTTTTTTAGAATTATTGGTATAGCATGTCACGTTGGTAAATTTAATTTATGATTTATACGAATAGATAAATGTTTTTATATATTTAGCAAGAAATTTGTGATATATATAGATTTGTATAAAATAATAAGTAGAAACAAAGCGTTTGAAATTAAATGTAATAACAATAAGTGAATTTCGAACTACATAGTCAAGAATAAAATTGGTTTTAATTTTTTAGAAAATTAAAAAATATCTAAGATATCATAAACAATTAAATGAATTTGGATGAACACAGTGATTGTAAAATATCCTGCTTCCCTTAAATTATTTAAGTTGTTGACTTTATCTCTTTATAACGAAACTATGTTCTGTTAGTATTATTTGAGATCATCAAAGATGAGACCATTACAATGAGAACATTAAAGAAGTTAAAGGAATCATTAATTGAATGGTCAAATTGGACGGATAGTTCGAGTTTAAAAATATATGATAATATTTTCTGAAAATACGAGAGGAAAACATGTAACTTTACTTTTTTATTTCTATTTGCTAGAAATTTGATGAATTTTGTATAGCTTCAGTTCTTGAATGTTTTTCTGATTTTGAGGTAACGCTAACCTAGGAAAATAATAAAATAGAAAACTTTTTTTTATTCTTTAATAAAACGAACTAAATCAACTTAATTTGCGAACTTTTGAAAAATTCAAGAGAAAATATTAAATTTTAACATGCTTGTAATCTAATTATGTTAAAAATTTGAGAAGAATTGAAGATCTTCAAGTTTTCATAAAAATTCTTTTAAATATCTACTACATTTACCTAGCAAAAGATGACGAACAGATGAAAACACAACGGACACAGTGAAACTGATTAGCAAATTTTTTCCAATTTTATTGAAAATATGCTAAAAAGTAATAAATTTCAATTTTCTACGGAAAGGTTATAAATTTAAAACAATCTTTTTGTTTTCAAATTCTTAGCAAAAGGAACATTCGGGAATTGGTTTTACAATTTCATTGAGAGTTCATTGAGCAGATTATATTTATGAATGTCTCATATATAAGATACATATATATATGTATATATATATGTATGTTCATTACATACCTGAAAATTATTTATTCTTATCAAGATCTTCTTTATTTTTAAGGCGCTTATTATTTTTAAAATCACATAATGTTCTATGCCATCTTTGTTATCCATTAATCTTAATTTTATTTTTAAATTATAATAAAAAAAAGCAGTTGCTGTGAGTGAGTTTTACATGGAATACTAATGAGATAAAATAATATTTTGTTTTATGCATATTGTTACCTAAAAATACATGTACATACATAAATACATGCTTACATATGCTCATTTATGTTTTTATATTTCTATATTTATTTTAAAATAAAATGTCCTAATCTATATGTAAGTTTTAAAACGAAGGTTAATATACGCATGTATGTCTGTTTATTTTTCTTAATCAACAAATAAATCATATGAGTGTGTATGTGAATGTGTTCATAATATGTAGGGCCATTGATCATAATAAAAAATTTTTTTGTTGAATGACATAAAAAAAATAAATTTTTTTTTAACATTCTTTTATTCTTAAAGTGTCCTGTCTTCACGTTTCTAATTTGTTTCATTAAAACTTTAGGTATAATGAAGCATGTGCTGAAATTTATATTAAATAAAAAGGACCTATAATTTGCATATTTCATACTGTTCAGGGTATATCAAATTTTATTTGTGAAATTTACGGATATACAGAGAAGTGTTTATCTTTACTGACAGAAATTACATATTTACATATTTACATGCGTAGTTATATATTTACAAATAATTGCTATATAAATTGATACTGATAACAATAAGTTCATAATATAGAGTAATTGTATTAGAAACCGGAAAGGCTTAAATATAATATTGTAGATACCATAGAGATGACAAAGGATTTCTTTTTAAATTTGCATAAAATTTAAAATATCATGCGGTGACAAAAAAAAAAAGATTAATAAAAAATTTTCATCTTTAGGTTTTTCTAATCGAGTACTAACGATCTTTAATTAAATCATCTATCCCTCAAAATGATTTTTCCTTTATACATCCATTCTCCTAACTTTTCGTAATTTTTCCCGTTATGTAAAACAATTTCTATGTAAAACAGCAGAAAATTTTTATATTAAATAAATTTTTATAATTTTTTGAGAGCATTTAGATTACAGAAGTGGACAGTTTACGTTCAGACTGAAGGAGACAAAAAATATATTTAAAACTTCTTTTATTAGACTCGTTTTGTTTCAATCCAATTGTTTTGTTTATGTGAAAATATTTTTTATACAATCATAGTACCTCACTACATTCAATTTGTAAGGAACTTCATAGTAAAGCGGCATTTTATTAGTCGATTTCACTACTTGATTAATAGAGCCCTGGTTCAATTAATCTAAATTGACATTGAACGTTACTCCTACAAATGTACACTCAGTAGAGAAAAATTTATACAAAACAAATAGGTTATTTTTCAAAAATTCTTATGACACAGAAAGATTTTTGCGTTTATTGAACTAAAATAAAAAGTTTTAGAAAAAAAAAAAATAATATTTACATTATTCAAAGTGATTTTCGGGTTGCTTTTTATAAAATATCAATTTGCAAATAAAAAACCCCAAAAAATTAAAAAAACCAACAACCGAAAATCAAAAAATTTCATTTATTGTGGCCATTGAACTAAAACTATGTATTGGTATATAATTGAAGAGATGATGATAATGAAGAAGATGACCGCAACAGAAATGTTCGGCTAAACAAATATTTAATTTTTGGAATTTTATTTTTAGATTCATTTTTTAATAATTTAATAATTAAAGGAGACCATAAGAATTTTATTTTTTTTTTAGATGGTCGGTTCAATGAACAATTTCTTATAATAATGAAATAATGAAGCATGGCTATCTATGAAAATATTTTAAATAGAATTAAATGTTAACGAAAATTTAAATACCATAAGGATTAAAATTAAAATTCTTAAGAATATAATTATAAAATATTCTATGGTTATGAGATTATATGTGTACATGTATATGTAAATGCCAGTTATTTGTATTTGCTTTAGAGTTTATTGATTTACTGTAATAGAAATTAGAAATTCTTGTGTTTTATTTGGATTTTCTTAAGTGTAAAACAATTTTTGGTTACTAAATTAACATTATGGTTTTGAATACACAATTATGTTAAATTTAGCAGAAATTTAATAAAGTTTCATTTAAAGCGAGGCTACTTAAATTTGTAATTATGTAAAATTTTAATAAACTATCGAATTTAGTTGTAAAATATCGAATTTAGTAAATATGGATAAATATATAAATTATATGCCAATTATTAAATGTATTGAATAATAATTACCTTGTATTGCAAAATAAGTGTATATGCAACTGATTATTTCGATTTAAATTATAAACTCATTTGAACGCGAGCTGAAATATTAGTCACAAATTGCTTGTTCTAATTAATAATTTACAACATACTTTTCTAATTACTTTGATCTCCTCGAAATTCCTCATCACACAAAAGGAAATAAATTAGAGGCAATGTGTAAAACTGTTTCTACATCTGCAAGGTTATTGCATAAATACAATTTCGGTACCACTTCTAAATAGCACGTACGAGTAATTTTTTTAATATATGAAAACATAATTTCAGCTCAACTTTAAGGTTAATATTCAATTTTATTCAAGTATTCATTTTATAGTATTCAAGTATATTCATTTTATTTCAAGTTTCTTTTTATGAACAATATTTTTTAATCAAAGAATGACTTTATTTTCTACAACATCTTACGTAAAAATTAAACAAATAACAAACATAACCAACTTAATAACAAAACATTTTTAATAAATTGCATATTTTTCGGGGCCTTAAAAAAGTGATAATATCTTTCGTATGCATAATAAAATAAATTCTCGTATATATAAGCAATTATACATGACAAATATACAAAATGATGAGAAAATAATGTCTTCTATAGAAAGAAAAAAAAAGAAGTTATAATATTGTAATAGAAAAAATGTCCTTTTTTTCTGTACTTAATGGTTTTCTATTTAATCCTTCGATGATTAAATGAAATGTCTTTTCTTTTGTTTATTGTTAATTGGGTGTGAGCGAATTCGTTATTTCATAATTAAGTTTCAAGCCATTTTGCAATTGGAACTTTTTTTTATGTCCTTACATAACATCTTTTTATATACGATTATTTTTATTTCATTTAGTTTTCTCTTCCTTTACAAAGCTATATATGTATGCTATTTTACGTACATGTATAACACCATCTCTTTCTAATATAAAAGTTTGTTATTAATTAACTATCCGTGAAATAATACCTAGTAAAAGGCTATTAACAGTAAATGTACAAATGTACAAGATTTTTTTTTAACAAGAATTATTCAAACACTATTTTGCAACAAAACTAAAAATGAGACATAAAAAAAGAGAGAAAATGTTAGATTATCGCATCTTTCTCCTCCATTTATTCATATTTCAGACATTCTAATTAAATTGAGTGTTAACATTTTTCGCAGCTACCTTAACTTATAAAAATGATTTTTTTATTTACTTGTTTACTCTTTAATTTTTATCATCCGTTCAGAGTGACCATTGGAAAGTAATGATAAATTAATGTAGTGAGAAAATAAGTGAGAAAATAATAATAAATTAATGGTGGGAAAATGATTTTGTAGGATCTTCCATATTTCTTTCGGATATTTCAAGACATAAAGGAACGGAGTCGATGATTTTGGCATTTAAACTCAAAAAAACACGAATTAATTAAAAAAATTTGGAATATTGAAAAATATTTTACTTTTCTTTATAACAGTTTTAATTTTAATAATTGACTACCCCATTATTATTTGGCTATGAATTTAAATATTTAATAAAATTTATGTATAGATTTTTAATAATTTTGAAATGTTTAACTTGATGCTTAAATGTTGTACATTTTTATCGAAAAAAGATTATCACAAAGCAGAAAAGGACCACAACTGAAATTTTCGGCTTAACAAATATTAAATTACAGACAAGTATTAAGTTCAACTACTCATAGAGAAAAAAATTATAGGATTATTCTTCAAAACAGTGCCAGTCTCTCTTATTTTACAGGATGCGTATAACAAAATTGTTGTAAATTCACCCGTTCAAAATTAAAATGAGAAAATTTTAATTAACGTCCTTTTTACAATTATGGTTAACAGTATCACATGCTTTTAATACTTTTTTATTTAAATATTAAAGATTATTTCAAAATTATCAAATGCTTCAACTTTTAATCTTCAATTTTTATTTGACAATTCTGTTTACCTTAACAATTACAAATGACCATACTACATATGATTCGTTGTAATTCTAAGGTCATTCAATGTTAATGGTTTATTTTATAATAGAGAAGAGCAGAAAAAAAAGAGATTAAAAGAAAGAAACAAAGTAATAACGAAAAAAAAAAAAGAATTAAGGATTTCATATATAAAATTAAGTCCTAAATTTTTTGTGACAATCTGATATCGTTGGTATTAAATTTAATATTCTTATATATAGATATTTTTGTGTATATGAAATGAAAACCACTTAGAACAGGAATGAAAATAAAGTATCATTATACTTTCATGAAAATTACAAGTAGAAACAAAAAATGATTTTCATAATTTTTTTTTTTTGTCTTTGGTTTTATATTGCTTACCATTGCTTACCATTTTAAAGGACATATAAATGGTTCTTTTTTTACTTATTATTGTGCATTTTATTATTATTAAGCGCTTGTTATATAAGAAATTATATACATTTAATTTATATGAAATTATATATATATACATTAAACAAGAGGCTACATAATCGTTTTAAATAAAATTATAGTTTAAGTGGAATTGGGATTTTGAATAATACGAGTTCCTTAGCTTTTATTTATTATTTATGTGGAACAATATTTTTTATTCAAAATTAGAAATATTGTTATGTTAACAAGTGTTAGAATCTAATTTTAGTATTGATATAAAAATTAGTTTAGATTTCAATTTTAAATCATCATCATTAATTGAAGTTTATGAAGCGGAAATTTTTCATTTGATCATATTCAGCATAAATTTCAACTTTGAAAAATCTAATTAAATTTGTTGCAGTAAATTTGTGATTGTCCGGCCTATATTCGGGCAGCTGCATTTTAAAATTTTAATCGAAAACGTAATCGTATAATAATTTCACAAAATTATAATTTGAATAATCGCCCTCTAATGGTTTAATAATAAACTCAGGTAACTTCCATGACGTAAATTTTGTAAGCTTGCTTGCTGTTTTTTCGTTATATACTTTTTAAGCATGTATGTAAAAAAATACTGTATAAAAATTATTCCCAATTATTGTTTACTTCAAATTTCTCTAAATTAAAAAAATATTCTTAAATGGAATTGTAAATTTATTAAAAAAACAATTTAATAAAATAAATATAAAAAAAGTAAAACGTAATGTTAAAATAAAGAATAAGCGTCAATAACAACAACAACAACAATTCACAAACACTTATAAATTTCATCGTCATGCCAATATCAATATAAGAGTAATAATTATTATTGTCAGCGCTTTTCTCCGCTTGGATATTGAATTGATGTATGTAATATAGAAGATACGGCGAAATAAATTATTTATTCTATTTGTTTCCACTTTTATGATATCAATTGAGGTTAAATATTTTATCACCTTCATTATTTAATTGACACTATACATATATACATTATTACTGTTTGAGAATCGTGAATATCATCAGAACAATACAGTAATAAAATATAAAGCATCTGTTTGTTTACAGTAGAATATATAAGAAGAATTTTCAGTTTAGATGTACTTGCAAATTTAAAGAAGAATGTGCGAAATTTTTATGAATTTAATAAAATTGTAGGTTTTTTATTTTTCCCATATTTAAAATTTCTGATCAACAGATATTTTTACTATAAACTTTGTTATAAATTCATCGAATATTATTATTATTATTAAACATTGTACAGTTACTTTGTGTTTTTAAGGTCAAATGTACGCAAAATTAATTAAAAATAAAGGAATATTATATGTATGTATCTATTTAACGTATGTATATGTTTGATTAAATATACTCGTAATGTGGGGGAATTTTTTATTATTTGCACGTAATTAAGTTAAAAAATTTAATAGTTTTATAAAAATTGTGGTTAGAATATTTTTTATCGGTATATGCTTTATCCGAAATTTTTGTGGTATCTTTTTTAAACAAAATTAAAATTTAATAAACTAAAAATATAACAAATTTTATAATTTTAATTTTTATGAAAATTTATTTTTTTTTTTAGTTTAAGAAAAGTTTAATTTTAATTCAAAATTATCAAAGTTAATTAAAAATAAAATTATGTTAGCAAATATAAAAAATTCAAAGTAATTTATTTATTAAATAATAAATAAGGGCTGTTCAAATTTATAGAGAGCAAAGCAAAAGCTACGGAAAAATTACGTTTATATTTTACATTCCCGTTAAGTTTGCCCACCACGCAAATAATTTTAATTAAAATTTGTTTTCCATGATCTTATTTGAACAAATTATTTGAAAGCATAAATTTGCCTTCTTTTAGGCTAATTTAATTAAAGTTGATTTGCTATTTTAAGTTTTAGAGATTCAGTAAAACTTTTATATACAATTGATATTTTTTGGAAACTTAAAAAAAATTAATTAAGAATTAAGTTCGTAAAATTTCATAATGCGGTGATCCTATACTAAACAAGAAGGGCAGTGATTCGGTAAATAATATATATTTCTTATACATATAATTTGCCAATTTTCAAACCTAGAGAGAAACGTCTCAAAAATCCTTGAATTTGATAAACATATATCGCAAAATGTTATGACCTAACTAAAATTCTTTACATATTTTTTTTAAAAATATATTAAAAAATTGAATATTTTTTGCTAACTTTGATATTTAAATAACAATAATATTAAATTGAAAATTCTCAATAACAAGTCAAATATAAATTCTTATAATAATAAATTTTATATTTTAAAATATCTCAATAAAATTTCCAATACAAACTGAGTAAATTATTTTAATACATAGTTGTAAAAAATTGTAAAAAAAAAAATTATATACAAAAAATATTTTTATATACAATTGAAAGGTTTTGAAAAAAATTTCATTTCAAGAAACAAATAAAAATTTATACAATTTACTTGAAAATAAAGTAAATGGAATAAAATTGGACATAAAATTATCCTTGGAAATAAAGAACAATTTTGTGCATAATAAAATGCTTCTTTTTATTGTCCATATTTATGTTGAACTTACAGTATATTTTTATAGTATGAACTCACACAAATTCATTTCGAATATCAACGAGAAATATTAGAGTTGATCGTGTCAATACCATGATACTTGCCCAAATGTTTGCAAAAATTATATGACTTCCAATAAAAACATTCATATGGCTCTTAATAATATTATTTTTTCTGTAACTCGTAATATGTTTTGGTTCTATTGTAAGAACTGATGAAGATTTTAATGCATTGTAAGAACTGATGAAGATATAGGAATTGCTTCTATCTGATGAAGAACAAAATTTAAAGTAACAGTTACGTCATATACGAGTATATAACTATGATTTATAGTCTCTAAATTATGAACAAAACAGTTTGAGTGTTGCAAAACAGCTATTGGTTTCCCGATCGAATCTATATTAAATAAACTTGCTGTACCAATTCTAAAAAATCTGTAGGTGTAATCAATACATTTTATATATGCCGTTGGTACAGACAAGCACACAGCAACGCATAGCTATGTCGACAATGAATTCGCCGTTAGACGATGTCTGTATGCTAAACGTTTATTTCTCATATCGTTACGAATAAAGTGGCCAATTTATAACACTCTTCGAACATTACTTGGTACGGGTTTAAAAACAGACAAAAATTAAAAAAATTTTATATTGAAATTGCATTTATTTCAAAACATAGTCTGAGCTTAAAATGCATTCTTATTTAATATATTATTTTATAGTTGTAAATTTATGTAAATTCAAAAATTTTATTTTGAATTTTTAATCTTAACTTTTAGATTTTTGCCTGCATTTCAATTACAAACTTCCTTTACATGTACATAGTGTAAAAATAAATGCAAAAGGATATTTTTTTATACATGAATAAGAATAGCATTACGTGTATAATTGTATTGGAATCGTAAATGTATATTGTATGTAGAATTTTGTATAATTTATAAATTTATAAAATAAAAATCTTTAACATTATTTTCATATGAATAAATCTATATTGAATTCATAGGATTGTTTAGGATTTTAAAGCTTTTAGACTGCTTTATTTTAGTATGATATATTGCAAATGATTTAAAATGGATTTACAATGACATTATAATATTCCTGGAATAAAATATGTCCCAGTATAGAAATGCATTTGTAATGTGCATTTTCATTTTTGTTTTATTTTACATAAATTTTACTACGTAATTATTACGAGTATAAAAATTTTCTGTAAAATCGGCATGTTTCAATTTTTCCCCATTTAAATTCAAAAATTTCACACCTTTATTTAGATTATATTTTTTCTAAATGCATAGTTATAGATACATGCATATTTTAAAAATTAAATTTTGCAAAATTTTACAAAATAATTAGAAAAAAATTGTTTCATGAAATAAAGTAAAATTGGGAGTTTAGCGTAATAAACGTTTTGACAAAGAGTTAAAATCATAAAATGAAAATTTATGATTCCAAACTTTAAAATGAAATATTTTGAAATTTAATAATCTCTTTCGTTTTCAAAGTTTTATTTTAGATAATTTCAGAAATTTGCTTAACTATAGGCAGAATTTCGTGTAATATAATTTTCCCTATTCATTTGATTTTGTTTTTTTATGAAATGACTTCAAAGGAAAAATATCCAACAAAAAAAAGGGAAAATTTCAAGCACTTTTTCATGGAAATTTGATAATATTTTCAGAAATTCTAATTATAGTTCATTGTAATTTTATCATATTTTTGGCCTATTAACATAATGTTTGAGTGGATTTTTTAGAATTCATCGAACAAATTACATTTAAATGTTGTTCATTTAAATTAGAGTAATGAAAATGTAAATAAATACAAAGGAAACTTCAATTAAATGTTATCTTTGAAAACTCATAAATTTAGTCGAAGTTTTCCGAAATAAAAATGATTTCTATAGTATTTGATGTATTGATGTTCATTAATTTATTGAAATATATGTTTAATTATTTTGACTATAATTACGTAGTAATTATGTAATTAATCAGAAATTGTAGGAAAATATTTAGTACAAAAGTTTTAATATAGTCAACTGTGTATATATGAAGATTTTAATAGCACTCATTGAGTCTGCTATCTTATTTTTGAATTATATATGATGTAATCGACGATTTTTCACAAGACATTTAGGTAAATGAACAATTTGTATGATTGCAAAATTTGTCTAAAACTAAATCAATTATTTAAATGATTTTGTAAATATGGATTGATTTCTAGATTTGTGTTTAAAGAAATCTCAAACCTAATTTGAATCAATATTAATAAAAATGATCATCGAGAACACTATAACTATGCCAAATACATTATACTTACATTTTTGTCATTGAAGTAATTTTAAATATAGTGAGCATATGTGCAAGTGTTGCAATTATAAACTAAAAATTCATGCAGTTGGTGTCGTAAATTTAAGCAGTGTTATTTATAAAGTAGAAATACAATATAGTATTTTCCTATATTGTTAACGCCCTTGTTGACATGTTCAATTTTTAATAACCCTAAAAAAATTATGGCTTATGATCATGAATTTGATAGATTAGAAGAAAATAGATTATAATCGAAAAACAACCAGTATTAGGGGCGTAACGATTCAATGTTATTACGTAACTAAAATATTTTCACGTACATTTTTATTATAAAATTATTGCTGTTTCTAAATTGTCATTATCGACTTTGAAAGTCTAGAATAATGAAGAATTTTTCTCATTAATAATTTTAAAGACAATTAATATATATATATATATATATATATGTAAACGGATTAGCATTGCATATTTAAAGAAATAATTTTCAAAAAAAGAAAAGGACATAAAGGATATTAGAATAATTTATTTTTTATAAAAATAAAAACTATAATATTTTATTATAGCAATCTGCATATGTATGAATGTACTAAATCGCTTTTATATTTTATAATTGTATTCAATTTAATCCGATACATTCTAAAAAGTAATCTAATAAAAAAGTTCCTATTAATTTCCTTTTTTTGTTTAACTAAAATTATTTTTAATTAAATCCATTTTTTTTCTTTATGCTTTTATTAAATGGCATTCAATTTATTTATTAACCTTGTAACAATCTTTTCTTTAATAAATTATATCTTTTCTTTCCTGAATGCGATACATTGAAATTCATTGAAGCCTTTTCTATTACACATTCGTATATAATCAGTGTCATTTATATAAATGTATGAGTGTAGCTATTAATATAATATATAACCGTATATATCATAATAATACATGTGAATTTGTAACAGCTACATGTTCACATATGCATATAAGCAATATGTACGCCTAGTATGTTTGAATGTATCATAAGTCATGTTATAGGTAACTATAGTGAAAATTCTTTTAAACATGAAAATTTCTGTAGTTACAACACCAATTTAAATCAAAACGAAAAAAAAAAAAGAAAATAAAGGAGAGGAAGAGAAAATTGAAATAAAAAAAAATTTTTTTTTCTTTCAACTAAAAATATTCTCAAGGCAAAAATGAAAAACGAAACTACAAATATGAAATTCAAGGAAATCTGTAAGAAGTGGTCGCGACAACTTTCGGGTCTTTTAATTTTTTTAATTCAGTTTCGAATTTTTGTAATAATTTTGAATTGCTTATAGGTTTTTTCTTCAAATTTATTTAACAACATTAAACAATTGCGACATTAAAAACTCATAAGCTTGTGAATCTTGTATATATTTGCATACTACCCTCAAATTTGATGTCAGTTACCTTTTTTTTTAATTTTTCGATAAAAAGATATGTATATTTGCATATATCCGAGGTTTTTATATCACCGTGATATGTGGGATTGATATCAAAAATATTGATGTTTGTTTGTATTGTATGTTTACATGATGCATGCTTTAAAAATGTACATGTTAACAAAAATGTACAAAAATTTCACTATTTTTCATATATATTTGTTAAAAGCAATTTCATCCGTAAATACTCCAAGTAATTCCCCATGGATAACTCTTAACCTTTTTTAAATCCCAACTACCCACATCTCATTTAAATATCCCTTACAAATTTATGCTATCTAGTTTCATTCTCAAATCACATTGAAATATCTTCAATAAGAAGAAATTTTATTTAATTTTTGTTCATGTTTTTTAGTATTTCAAATGGAAATGGAAATTTCATAATACCAATTACATTTACTCAACTGCATTCGCGTGGTTTTAATCAATTTTTAAACAAAAATATCATATAAATGTATGAATATGTTTATAAATTGTAAATATTGTATGTGTATATATATCATATAACATAGTATAACATTGTTAGGAAGGGCAAGGTCAAATTATCATATTAATCGATTTCATAAAAACCAACCAACCACTTAACCTTATTTCATTACAATTTTTATAGTCAGTTTACATATAAACCTACAAAACAGTGTCTTATACATATCACATATATGTGTGTTTTTAATATGGATATATGTACATTTTTAATATACGCAAAAATTTATAAGGATTTTCGCCTTTTTGTTTTTATAGTAGAGATTATCCTTTTCTTTCTAAATTTCTTTTGTATATTTAATTTTGTTTGTTGTTTTTTTTTTTTTTTGTATTATAATCATAAAAATTTCTTTAAATAGGCAATTTTCGTCTACTTTATTTTGATTATTAAAATTATAATATGGAAATTTCATCAATGAAAAATTCATTATTATTATAGACAGAAGAATTAGTATGATAATGTTGAAGAATTTTTTATTTGTTTTAAGATCCTGTGTAAAGCTTTGAATATTGGATTAGATTTTCATGGATTTATAATTGGGTTAATTTTTCTTTTAATTATTTCATGGAGACTATTATCTAATAAAAATGTGTATAGTAGTGTAAAATCTCTTTTGTAATTCTAAAATTATTGTACAATGGGAGTTAGATTTACGGGCACAGCACCTTAATATTCACAACTACAGCAGCTTTTAAAAAGAAATAGTTAAAGTAATCCATGTTTGGAATTTCATATTACTGTAACTGGAATGAAAAATTTATATCAGACCTAGATTGAAGCAGTTCTTGGAATTTACAAAAATGAATAACAGAGCGCTTTCCTTATGCGTATTTTGATTAAAGATTTTCATTGACAAATTTTGAGAAAAAAAAACATGACTTTCTTAAATAAGTGATTACTAAAATTTATCTATATAATATGAAGATTTTGAAGAAGGAGCATGCTTTGCAGAAGTTGGGTTTTAGACTGCAATCTGTATAATTTATTGGTAATTCTAGTACTGTTTATATCGCAATGAATGCTTCAATGTAATCTACAAATTAAGAGATTTTAATTGAAGGTGGTGAAGAAGTAGTTGTGAATTCAATTTTTAATTTTCTAATGCGATTACTGGCTGAAATTTTTTAGTTGAAAGACTGTGTGCTATAATTAAATTGTGCTATGTTATATATAATATACTGAATACAAAATACTTATTTGCTTTTAAATATACCAAACTAAAAATTTGATACTAAAATACAAATAATTTTTTTATTAATTCCAATTCCAAAAATCCAATTTATAATGAACAAGTTTTAAATTAATATTGTAAAGAGAATAAAGTCATATAAAATAAATATAAAATAGAAAATAATTGAATTTTAAGAATGTATTTCTAAAGTTAAATTTCACTTTTGTATTATAAATGTAATAATTTTTCAATTTATTTACTTGTAATCGAAAATTTTAATATATATGTATATATATTCAAAATTTAACACATATGTATATATATACGTATATTGAATTTTGGCCTGTTATTAATTTGCCCCATATTATACATTTATATTGTAGCAGAAATTTTTTTAGCTACAGTTCTCATATGCGCTTTTACACAATATTAAAAAAAATTAATTGTTTTGAATTTGCAATTAAAATTAATCTAAAATTCAATTTTGTTTCCCCTAGCAGAACTTTGAGTCGATGTTGTAATATTAATGTCTAAAATTTGAATACACTTAATAACATATTGCAGAGCCGGATTATATAGTTATTAAGGGCCCTAAGCTCTGTTAATAAATGCGCAATTAAATATTCATGAAAATTTTGGACATTATTTACATTCTTTGCATACATTCTAACTGTATACAAAGAATGTACATTGATTTAATTACTGAATTTCTAAAATAGCCTAAAAGTAAAAATTTTTTGAAAAAAGCGTGTACTAACGCATTTTTTCATGTGAATTTTAATAATACACATTTAGGCATTTTGTGATAATTGCCACCCCATCACAATATTGTTATATAAAATTAATAAACCATTTCAAACTATTTCTATTCATTATCATTTTAATTTTAACTCATTTTACTAAAATTAGAATTAGAGTTAAAGGCAAATTTGTGATTTTTCTACCCTTTTTATAAATGCGACCCCAGGTAACAGCCTATTTAGCATGTAAGTAAATCCGGTATTGCACATTTATGTGGATTAAATAATATATATGAGTATATTATAATCTTAAGTTATACATAAATTCATTTACAATAAGAAAATTTTATCACATGAGCATGTGTGTATTGTCCTATAGGCATACATACTTGATATGTGAATCTTTTTGTTATTAAAAAATTTTCTATGTTGACATTTAATTGCCAATGATTTATCAACAAAACTCAAAATTTCGACATAATATCTAAATGTGCATGTGTACAAATGTATATATTAAAATATACATAGTTATTTAGAATTTGCATCAAATTTTAAGGATATTATAATAATGATGAATATGAGAAACGTATGTACATATGTACGTCATGTTTGTATACTTTATGTAAATAAGAATTATGGTTTCAAAGTTAAAAAGTTTTGATTTATTAGGATTTGTTTGAAATTTTGAAAATATTAAACCTACATCCATATACATACATCTATATATGGACATATATGTTGTATGTATGTATATATAAGGAATAAAAACTTTTTTTATTGACTTTAAAATTTCGAAAATATTGAATACGCAATTTAATTTAAATATTCTTAATGATTTCGAATATTTTTTCTCAATAAAGATTTTATCAATAAATTTTCTCATGTAAATTAAAATAAAATAAAAATTTCATTAAAAAAATATTTAAGAAAAACATATTTTTTCAATGGATAAATTATAAAAAATTAATTGCAATTTTATGTTTAAAAATATCAAAATTAATATTTGATTGAAAATTGAAGAAATAATTTGATTTCAGTATTGTTAATATTTTGGGTTTATATCTAAATTCGTGATTTTCAATTTGGGTTCACGAGTTTTTTTTTTGAGGTTTTCGACTGTCTAAATAGGTGCCACCGTATAAATTACGTGGCACATAAATTGGGCCACTTCATAAATTGTGTGGCCCCTTATAAAATCTATAGCGGATTTTGGATAATTCAGTTTTAACTTAGATTTTATTATAAAGAGTGTTTGGTCTATGAAAACTGCATAAGTAGCATGTCTGATAAATTTATGTTTAGAAAAATATATAGATATAGAAAAGTAACATATAGAAAAGTGTTGGTTTCTAAGGACATTAAAAAACTGCCAAAATTTGCTAAATATTTAGTATTTCTGAATTTTTCATTGTGCGAAATCAAAAAAAAAAAATTTATGATTTAAGTCCCTTAAGAATGAATTATTGAAAATCCCCTGAAATTATGCAATATTTTTAAAATAAAATTTTTTTTGTGATTTTGTGTATATGTCAATAGGCAAGGTAAAGTTTATAATGTGCCGAAGTTTTTATCGAACGAATCTCGAGCAAAAATTCGAAATGAATCGGTATACAAACATGTTATACATACACTACGTGAAAATGCATTAAGTATGAAATGGGAAATACTCTTTGCTGCTAATGATTTCTGTGAACTGGGGAAAAAAAAGAACAATTGACTTTGTATACTTTATGGAGTTAACCGCTATGCTTTACATAATTGGTTCTATGTAAAAAATAAAGAATTTGAGGGAGGTTGAATATTTGTTCTTTTTTTGTATTTTGGTAATATTTATAAAAAATGTTGGGGTTATTGTTTTTTACAAATTTTTGAACAATATTATTAAATTATAGCTCTGTGTATGCTTTCGTATAGTGGTTTAAAAAAATTGTTTTTTTACTTATAGAAGTAAAAACAAAGTTACTGCAAAAAAATTTAAAAAATTTCTAATAGAAAATTGTAAAAATGAATTTTTCATTTTTTTGCTTAGTAAATTTATGTCAAATACGTTGTCTCACGTTCAACATATAAAGTGCTTTACTCATTTTTCTTCTAAAAGGATTAGTATGTTTTGCCAACAATATAAGCACATTTGGTAAATAACTATTACCCAAGTTTGAGTTATAACAATGGAGATGAAAAATAAACTGCAAATAACACATATATTTAAATTTTTTTTTTTTTCTTTATGTTGTGCTTAAAAATTCTTTAGAAAGTATTTGAGCTGATGAAAATAAAAAAAAAAAACCAACATTTAGTTTTATATAAATTCATAAATATAAGTGAATGTATGTAGGGGCGTGTGTGTTTTTTTATCCGTAAACTATAAAAGTGTATTATAAAATGTGAAATTTTTGTGTTTTATATAATATTATGATCAGTGTTGCCGTTTTGATGTTTATAAGAGTAAAAACTATAAAACGAACGTTTAAAAGAAAAATTTTTCGTTTACCCTGAATATAATCGGGTCTGAAGGCGATTTAAAAATTAGTCTTCATTCATTTTTGAAATTTCGGCACTAAATGTAAAGTTTTTATATTTTCTGAAGAATTTAGACAAAGTTTACGTTTCTTTTTTTAATTTTCTTTCAGGAACACATAATATAACGGTGAATTATTGTTTAGTAGAAAATTTGACTCTCGTGAACATATTGAAAAGCTAATGCAGTTGAAAATAGATCTTAAATTAAATAATATACACATTGTATTTGTACTAGACTTTTAAGCGGCTATGTAATTTTAAAATATGTAAAAAATTTGAATTTTTCCTTAAAATTGGAATAAAGAACTTTTCATCGTGTTGCATATTGATATTAATATTAAAATATGATAAAACATAGTAGCCATTAACGTGATCAGATTTGTTGAATTGAAATTTTTAAAAACTTTCCTAGAATCTTATAAAGAAGATTTCTACTCCGGAAGGGTAAAATTGTACACATTGTAATAAAATTGTACATTTTATTTTAAATTTCGCTTGCACGTTTCGATAAGAGATGGATAATCGAACAGGTTCGAACAACTTAAAATTCCACATAGAGTTCCACTATATAGTATATCGGGTCGAAAACCTAATGTATGTGACTAGTTTTTAAAGTAAAATTCCTATATACAGAGTAAACCACAAGCTCCGATCTTAATAGAACGATAAATCTTTAATGTAGGACAATAGAAAATTGTATTTTTTTTTTAATATTTTATTTTCAAAAATTTTTATGTGAGCTTAAAACTGATACACATTTGGACAGACTTTTTGGTATACTTTAATACTGTGTTACACTTATGTATTTCTATGTATTTCCAGAGGATTAAAAATAAAGTTTCTTTTTTTTCGGACATATCCTACCAGAAATTCTTTTCTTCTTTCACAAGGATTTCCAACTATTTAACTTTTAAAAAATGCTCTATTTTTTTTGTTTGTAAGTTTGTTAAAGAATACATTCTACATTATAAAGTTAAGAATATTTTATAGCGTTTCACATTTATCTTGTTCATTCTGGGATTTTTTGGAAAAAATGTCCTTATATAATCATTTTTATATATATACTTATTAGGTATATGGTATATAAATTATTAACGTATAAATTTTATTTTATCATATTGTTGACAGAAATAATGGTTCGATGTAATGGAGCGTTTTTGATTTTATGAAAATTTAATTATGATAAATTGTAAGTTTAGAAAATTGTAATCAGCTTGTATAATATTTTTGAAATGTTTCTCAGAATTTATATGAATCTTATAAATTTTGTGTAATGCATTAAAAACTTAAAATTTATATATTAAAATTTTGTTAAACAGTTCTGAAATACTTCAATTTTTGAGGATTTGTTGCACTAAAACTTTAAATTTTTTATTTGTTGAATTCCAAAAAACCTAAATTTGCACGAATATATGTGAGTGTTTGTATGTATATATTGTATTTATATCGGCTTTCATTTACTTAACATACCATTTTTATGATTTATTTAACATTTTTGTCATATTTCAAATAAATTAAATTTTTTATTTAAATTAACCAAACCGATTAATTTGTGGTGTTTACGCGTCAAGGATTTCGTTATTCTTCTTAATTTTCTTTCGATTGATTTAATTTGACCCAAATATTAAATGGCGGTATTGGGATGTGGTTAAATTTTATTTTACTACTAAATTTTATTTAAAATAAAATTTTATAAAAATTTTTCGAATTAAGATCTTTTCGTTCCCGTTTTTTAACTCTCTGAATAAGAAGAAGTTGAGTGTATATCGTATACGTTTTCCTTTTGTCGATTTTTGGTTAAAAATAAAGAAGTTTTTTATAAAAATTATTTTAAATTTTTTAATTCACTTGTTTAAGAAAAAAATTCCCAAACACGAATTTTTAAGATATGAAATGAATGAAAATATGCAGCACAGTTCCAAGTTCGTGAAATTATAATATTTTACACCGACAAATAGTCAGCTCCGCCGTAATATTCACGAAATTTTAGTATAATTACAAGAAAAACCTTTATGCAAATGCCAAATAAAAGTAATATAGCTAAATCGTTAATGCAAGGATAGAAAATTGTGATTCAGAGAGAATAAGAATTTAAAATTCAAATTACTTTTAGTGCATATAACCAGAACTCAATTGATTTTTGAAAATCAAAGTTAAATTCAATGCTAAATTTAGGTAAACAACACAAATATTTTATTTTAAACTTTTCATTTTAAGTTGGAAAATTTTAATAACTTTTTAGGTTGAAAACTTTTTTAACTAACTTCTAGAATTGAAGTTAGAAAAATTTCAAGATTCAATAAAATTTTATCAACAAAAATATTGATTGTCAACAATTTTTATTTAATTTTAAAAAGTATGTTTGTTTTATTGACTTTTCTGTCTCGATTGCCTTCTTATGAAATCAGAGAAAGTATAAATGAATTGAAATAATTAAATGAATGCATTTAAATTGATTAATTTTTCAATGGTTAGTTAGAGAGGCAATAAAAATAAAAGTGAAATAATAGTTACAATAAATAACATTTTAAATTTTTCAATTAAAATCAATTATATTAAATAGAAGAGAAAGTAAAAGGAACCGTTAACGGTGACAGTATAGAAAGTTTATTAAATACTCACTCAACTTTTACTACCATAATTTTTAATTAAATTGCTTTTAATTAAATTCAATTATATAAAGAAATTTAATTGAATAACATTAAGAAGAATTTTTTATTTCTGAAAAGAAATAACTTTTAAATAAATCAAAATGACTTTCATTAAAAACATTAATTATTTTGTGACATAATTTTCATTTGCATGACAGTAATTCATTTAAATTGGTTTCATTTTATTTGATACTTTTTTATTTGAATGCTGTTAAATAGACAACAAAAAGTACTTGTATATTATTATGAACGTAAAATTTTAAAGAATGTTGTTAAAAGTAAATAGTTTTAAATAACCTTAATTATCATACAATTAAGTAATGAGCTTAAATATAAGTATTTAAGTATTTTTTTGTTATTATCTTATTTTTTATTATACATACCTCTGTACAAAAACTGCAATTACATTGTGTAATTATAGTTGCATCACTTGAATTATTAACATCATTTAAACATAATTTACAAACAAATGGTATATTAAAAGATTTTCTTTGATGTTGTTGTTGTACATTTGTTGAATTTAATGTTGCTGTTGTACTAATATCAGTTTTTGATGACTGCGGTGAACTAATCATACCATCTATTATTCCACCACCATCAATACTATCTACACAACTACTTCCACCACTTGTAATACTTTCATTTCTTGTAATACCATACGAAGATGAATTTAAATTTTTCTTTGAATTTATTAATGATTCATATATACTGCCTGTAGTACAACTATTATTTATAATATTATTATCATTATTATTATTATTATTGTTAATTAAATTATTACCATTATTAAAATAATTATTATTACTATTATTATTATTATTGCTATTGCTATTGTTATTTGAATTATTTAAAGAATATCTAGAGCTAGATGCAGTAATAGATAAAAGACTAGAACAACGTGAGCAATTTGCATTTGTTATAGATGAACTATTACGAAGGCGATTTAAAGGCTTTATTGGTAATTCAATACCATTACAACTGCTATTGCTATCACGTTTTATTGTAATATTATTGTTATTGTTATTATTATTATAATTATTAATACCAGATGGATTATAACTAACACAACGATTATATATTACTGCAGGTACACTTGCTCTACTATTATAATCATAATTATAATTTGATGGTATTTGATTATATAAACTTGATGATTTACTAGATAATGCTAAAACAGTTTCACATTTTCGTAAACCTGTATATTGTACAATTGATTGTGATTTTTCATTATATAAACTTGTTGCACTACCTTCACGTTTTAATAAAGGTATAAAATTCCAAAGTTTCTGTTGAACAGTATTCAATGATAAGGTACTACTTTGGGTTATTTTTGTACTATCACAGATATGAATTGCTGAGCCAGCTGTTGATAGATTACTACCAGTTTCAAAATAAATATCATTATTTTTATTAACAGTACCATTTTCAGAAAATTCAAGTTTAGTAAAATCTTGTGAAGAACTATGTGTAATAGTAATTTCTGGTGATGGTAATGGCGGAGGATATGTTCGATGGGTATCTAAAATTGTATTCTCTTGTAATTGTAATGCTTGTAAATGTGTTTGTTGCTGTTGTTGTGTCTGCTGCTGCAGTTGCTGTTTCTGTTGATTTTGGTAATAATAATTTTGATTTTGTGATGGCATCGTATTATTTGGTAATTCTTTAGATGGTTTGCGTCCAACCAATGTTTTAATAAAATTTTCAAAACGTTTTTTTCTTGGTATTTGATTTGCTCCCATAACTGATTGTTGATAATTTGTTGTTGAATTTTGGGGACGGCTAGTTTCATTTTTTTGAGCTGTCGTAATTTTATTTTGCTGAATGTTATTAATACTGCCATTTAAATTTATTTTGGACGGGAATGTTTCTTGCTCATATATTGTATTTTCAGTTGTTCCATTACTATAAAGTTTTACCTTTTGACTAGATATCTGATGTGTTTGAGGTTGTATATGAATTTGGTTATTATTATTTTGCAATAGGTGTTCGGTTTCATTATCATCAATTATTATTGATTGTAAATTATTTTCATCATGTCTTGACTTTATTTGGGAATGAAATGGTTTTTTCTTTAAATTAGCCAGATTGTGTATTGGTGATGAATCCTGAAATTAATACAAGAAATATATAATTATAATTTCAGTACAGAGTCTAAAACGTAGTTTGTTATATTAAAATAAGGAAAAACATAATTCAAAACAAATTTGCTTTTAATTTTAATTTAGAAACAATGAGTTATTCAAAGTTAAAAGTAGATTTGAATGCCAACCATTTGTAAAACTACTCTACACAATAAAATAAAAAAAAATTCAACTCAAAAGTAACCTTAACTTAAAATTCATCTCTTTTTTTAATAAACCTTAAATTGAGGAGAAAACAACGAACTTCGTATATAAAAAGAAATTAACTCGAAAATTGAACAGAAGAAAAATTTCATAGCCATACCGGTAACATATTTTCTGACTTAATTTTCATTTTTTTATTTTTTATTTGTCAGGATATAAAGTACAAGTAATACGAATAATATGTGAAGTGTGCTGCTCCAGATATGGGTGTGGTGGCATAATATTGGTTTTTATACATAAATTTAACATTTAAAGTGAATACCAAAGGAGTGGTGTTTAATTATAGCATGTCGTTTAATAAGAATTTTTTCATTAACTTTTGAAGCGATAATCCAATTTTAGGTTGAAATTATTGAAATTCACATCTGATCTTTCATTATTCGAGTTTTTTTTTTTTGTATAATTTTTTTCTGTTTCTGTTTTTCATAAAAATAATTAAAGATAATGAAGATTTATTAAATTAATATGAAGGGACATCATAATATTGAACTTTGTCCTTGGCTTCGTTTCAATATTTTTAAGTAAAAAGAACGTGTCTATATTATATAAGTAAATGTGAATATTTATCTTGCCTTTATATAGTTATTGATTGTAAATGCACTTTAAAATGGCAAACCTTTGAACTTTTGGTCCAAATTCGGTGATTGTAGAAGATAAATGATGTAAAACAAAAAATATGTGTTTTTGTTGTTAAAAATTGTCATGTGGCGTTATAATTTTTATTATAAATTTCTTACAATAATTATTGGGTGAGGCTGAAGTATTCGTTGTAAAAGTAAGTTGCTAAGTAATTTCATTTTTATTTCCTATCAGGTGATGGTGAATAGTTGAGTAAATTTTATTGGAAATATAGATATGATTTTCTCTTATATAACATTGTAAGCTAATAAAATTCAGGTTAAGGACAAGAAAGGAATGTTTAAGAAAGAATCTGTAATATCAATTCATTTTTTTTTTAATTTCATAGTTTAATTTAATACGAGTATCTAGTGGACTGTGAGTTCAATATTTGTACAAGTAATTTTTCATCTCAAACTTACTGTACGAAATCATAATCATTTTCATTTGCATTCATTGCATAATACATATACATATACAACAAATGTATACAAGTTATTAAACCTATACATAATAATTTTTTTAACTATTTGTAAAAAATAATTGCTTTTTTACTTTCTTGAATATTTTTGTTCTTCTATACACATACAATACTCTCCTCTGCAAATTTAATTAATTTCCTGGGTAATGTAATTTTTATTGTTTGACATGTACATTGTTATTTTTAAAATATTATTTTCCTTGTTTTTCTGTTAAGAATTTGACTATTATAAAATTTTTCATTTATCATCAGAGAAAGAATCGTCATATTATGTAATATAGCAGTAAAAAAAAAATTTCTTTTAAGCTATCCTGAGAAATTCTATAATTTAAAAGAACGATGGATGAATAAAATGTACTGGTATGATAAGTTTTATGTAAGAATATACATAGCTATAAGGGTTTAACATAAATGAAGAAAAATTCATATTACATACACAAGAATTTAATATGAGCATTTCTGACACATAAATCCTTATATGCACAGAAAAAATTTATTTAAAAGGAAAGAAAAAATCATAAAATATTCATATTTTACAAAAAAAAATAAGAACTTGTAGGGATGTCAAATATGCATTAACATTTTGGATCCAGACAAATCAAAAAAAAATTTAATTTTGAATAGATAAGCAACAAATTTTAAAAATCATTTAAAAAACAATTTTTTACATGTGTCGTTGAATCATAAAAACTTGAACTAACATGGAAAAATTTGTTTCTACATTTACCGCTAAATTTTATGTCATAATAAGACAAACCCTTTTAAGTTTTTTTAGCTTAATAGTTGCAATATTTGAAATTTTCGTCTCAAGATTGTTCAGTTCTGTCGAAATTGTGTCCAACTCGGATAATTTTAAGTCGATCAAACGGCCCTCGAATTATATATATTATAAAAAAAACATATTACGATCGTAAAAAAAGTTCAAAAACTTTAATGAATTTTCTAAAATCGATTAAATTGTTAAATGAGTAACTTTCACTAAATTCATAAGATTTGATTTACTGGAAATTATTGGATTTAACAATAGGAAAAGTATCGTGTTATTTATAGACTTATTGCTAATGCTATCAAAATCATAAATTTACGATATAAGATTAATCAAGATGCGATCTTTCAGATTTTACGGTAGCGGGCAGCATTTGTAAAAATGGGTATGCATTCTTAATTTGCCAAGTTATTTAAATACATAAATTGTTCATAAATTTAAGTTTTGAGTTATTCTATTTAATATATGATTTGCAATCATCGAAATTCGCGGGAATTAATTACACAAATATTTCGGAATATACAAATATTATTCCTTAATTTCAAAATTAAATAAAGTAAAAGAAATGGAAAGAGCTACTAAAAACAAAAGTTTGATCTTCAATTTTTTAAAAATTATTTTATATAACTCTTAAATCTTACCAACTTATGTACTTTCAGTATATTTATTAAAAGATATAGCGTGCTGAAAAAATAAATCGTGTCAGAATTTTTGATAATTTACTTATTTTTTAATTTACTGTATGTACTTCTTAGAAATTCCAGTTAATTTTCAATAAAAATAAAAAAAAAATCTCTATTTTTAGCAATTAGTAGAGAAAAAAGAAGGTTCTTATATCCGATTATACCAACAATGTGGAATAATAATATTAATAAAATATGTATGGGATTATTTTGGCACGCAATATATTAAAAAAAATACAATAAATCATAGAAAATAAAGTGTTCCAAATAAAAACATCAAAATTTAATTATTAACATGTTTAAGTAACAACGTATACATAGATTTTTCATTATTAAAAACTCTCTTAGATACAAAAACAAGTTGGAAAGCATTATTAAAAACAAGTTACGGAAAATCTTTTCCCTTCACATGTGTAGAAATGTTATGATTCTATTATTCTTTAATGTAGAATGCAGATATTTTAGAAACTATACAAGCAAAAAGAATTCTAAAAAATATGAGTTATAGTTTTTTAAATTACAATTAAAGTTCAAAGTTTATAAATAATATGTAAGTTAATTTATATGAAAATTAATTTTTATACACTACTTTGGACAATTACATACAACAAAGTTCTATATTATGTTTTCATTAAAACACATTACAATAATAGCCTAACGGTTTCAAAGTAAAAATTAGTATTCATTATTATATAAAGCTAAATTAGCAAAAGTATTAGTTTAGATAGCAAAAGTATTAGTACCTACATATATTCTTTGAATATCAAACTCTGTACGAGATATTTAGCTCTTTTTGAGTAAATTGGAATAAATAAATAAAATAAATTATGAAGAAATTTGAGCTGCATATCTCACTTAGTTCTAAAATCAGAAATATGATAAAAATTATTAAGTATTTTTTCTTTACTGCTACAGATGTTAACTATGCGGTATTGTTTCTCAAAATAAATAATTTCTCATAATTTCAATTTGAAATTTAATTTTCGTTGTTAAAGTTGTTTTCTCAGGGTTCTATAAAATTCTTAGACAAGAAATTAATTTAAATCTGTTCTTTGTTAATTTAAACTAAAATAACTAACTAACCGATCTAACTGTATGTTATACCATTGCCATTTGCAGTGCTTCC
Source organism: Condylostylus longicornis (assembly GCF_029603195.1). Taxonomy (NCBI): domain Eukaryota; kingdom Metazoa; phylum Arthropoda; class Insecta; order Diptera; family Dolichopodidae; genus Condylostylus; species Condylostylus longicornis. The sequence goes on from NW_026577983.1 coordinate 1,082,557, forward strand.
AAGGTCACTATAAAAAATTATATTTAATATTATTACAGCTTAATGCACAATACTTATAAAATGAAAAAATTAGTATACAAGTAATTTTCATATATCCATAATATCTGTAATATTTAATATAAATAATAAAAAAGTACGGCAAGCAAGTCATCTAGTTATAACTCTATGACTCAATGAAACTGGGAAGTGACTATCTATGATATCACGCACTAACCCGTATGCTCCTCCTAGGAGTGATGAAATGAAAAGAAAAATTAGAATTTATAGCAAAATTTAAAAAAACTTAAAAATTTACACTATGTTAGAACATATTTTGTAACACCTGGCAGCTCTATAAAATATCAACAATGATGCCGAATTCTTAAATTTGGTTGATTTTAATTTTGATGATTTTTTATTTTTTATTTTTTTTTTTTTTTGAAATTTCCCTTTTCAGGAAAGTTACATTTCGTTTCAATTACAATACGTAATGATTGTGAAAAATTTCCTTTTTTCTTTGTTTCTTGTTCTGTTTTTCTTTATTTTTCTTATCATTTTTATTGTCATTTGCGTTTAATGGCTTCATATGAATATACATATGTATACGTACATATACTTTTAAATTCATTCATCTTAATTTCATCTGAATATTTTACATGATGTACGTATAATGTAAGTTAATTATACATACATGTGTAGAGGCATTCATTTAATTTGTAAAAATATTGAGTTAAAAGGAAAAAATTAAATTTTATTGCAAATCTTTTTTTTTCCCTTTATTTTTTGTTAAAAAATTTTTTAACCTTTCAAAATGAAATTATTTTAGGGAATGTTTTGTTTTCAAAAAATGTTTGTAACATGTAAATGGGAGATTATAAATTTTTGGAATTAATGTACGTTTCAGTACGGTAGGTTTTTTGAGTTGGATCATTCTCAATTCGTTACTCAATGTTATTTATTGGAAATTTTTTATGTTAACAGATTTATTGATACAAAACAAATGCTAATAAAAACAATAATCTTGTCACTAGTCATATCTTTGATTGTAATGTAAAAAATTGCATAGTACAAGTGATTATTTTATTTTTATTCCTGATCAACGTAGTAATACCATTCTTATATAAAATTTGGCTTAATAAATTTCATCTAATTAAAAAAATTATTATTTTAACTGAATTTTTTCCATTCCTTGTTGATATTATAATGTGAAAGAATCGAAAAAACACCTAGTATATTTAAAATCTCTTTAACTCCAAAAATGAAAAAATGCTAGAGTAATTAATTTCCAACTGTTACTCAAAAAGTTTTATTATAAAATTATTTTTTAAATTCTAAAAAAAAAAAAAAATTGTAAAAGAAAAAATATTAATTTTGTTAACAAGTTTTATTTGAAAAATTTTTTCATATTCGTACACAGTCTTTAGCACATATGAAAACGTTATCAAAGAAAAACATAAGCTTACTGTTTGTTCTTGCACCATCGGATCTTTAAAAGTTTTTAACATTATTTGGGGAATTTTCAAAACTCTTTTTATTTCTACGAAATTTAAATAATTGTTTAATTAGGGAAATTTTGTTTTAAATTCGAAATTTTTAATTTTAGACATTCTTTAACAAGAATCGATAATCATTTTTTGACTTAACTAGTTTAAAACTCTGTAAACATTTGAATGAACTTAAATATTTAAAAGGAAATTAATCTCTTCATCTCTCAAAAATTTTTGCACACAAATGTATATGTCTCTAAAGTGTGGTGCTTTAAGAATTTAAAATATATATATTAATTTTTAGTCTACTTGCAGTGGAAAAAACCTTCAAAATCGATTTCCTGTGGGTGTATACTGCCAATTAATATGATTTTGTTAAAATTTTCAATATAATTATGACAGAAAAATATTTATAGAATTTTAATACTATAATTATGTAAACGAAAGTATTAAAATTTTTTGTATCTATATACACATATGTATAGATATATAAGTGTCATTTATGCAGTTCAAATTTTTGTCAATCTAAAGGTAAATGTTGTGTTTCTTAAAAAAAATGCCAAGCAATTGGAAAATTCTGTGCGAATTAAATTGTACGAAAACCAGCAACGTTTGTTAGTATATATTCTGAAAACTCCAGATTTGGCTCTAATAAAAGGAGTTAATTTACTACGATCTAATTTTTCTGAAAAGTTTTTCAATTAATTGCGCTCACAAGTAGAACTCGAATAATAAATTTCAAAAAATTTAAATTATTTATAAATATGTTCGATCAAACCGTGGAGAAAGTCCATTTCCGATTTTTGCCTTGTTAGTCTCAAAAAATTTACTAGTTTATTACTTTAATACTCTGAATTGCAATGAAATCGTGATGAAGTACGAAGTTTTTGCCAATCATGAGTCGGTTGTCAAAATAGCGTTTACAAATAAAATAAAACGGTTTTTACTTAGATTCAATGATTTTTTAATATTAGGTATGTGTTTAACCTTATGATGACTTTTTTAAAATAATACCGCTGTGCATTTTTCTTCTTGTTATTTTTTTTAGACAAAAGTACATAAAATTTATATAACTGCTTACATAATATAAAGGTACATATGTATATATATGTACATATTTATTTTATTGAAGGAAATCAATTTTATATTTTTTTCAGGAATTTTTGTATCAAAACTTATTTGTACAGTTTCTGTGTATCCGATATACATTAAAAAGCAATCATGCATAATAGTTACAATATTCAAAAATAAGATTTTAGAAAATACTGATTGAATAATTCTATAGCGCCGTGTTTCTCAACCTTTTGAAAATGTTATGCCGAGTAAATATTCCAGCATATTTTTTTTTTGGATATTTAATTTATATTTTTAGATTTCTTCAAAGAAATTTTGAAAATAAGGAAGTCGTCTCTTTATTTATACCAATACATACAACGTCTTAATGTCTAATATGATATAATACAAGTCATTGCTTTGCAAAAGCAGTTTTAAATGTTAGCAACATTGCTTAAAAAATTTTGAGCTCCGCGTCATTGAGATATTCAAAATTTCAATAAACATGCTGGAGTTAAACTTGTGTTTATAAATTGCTCGATCTAATATAAAACGGATAGTAACAAATTACCAAAGTAAATTTATAACTTATACTTATTTATAATGTAGAAATGGACTTGTTTCCTTAAATACATAATATTTAACAAATCATTAATAATGAGATTTTGTCTATATTTCTTGATGACAACACCAAAGCCAAAACAAATGAATAAATAAATGTTTTATCAAAAGAGTGCCGCGAAATATTAAAAAATATTTCTACGTGTACCGCAAACTCAAAAATTTTGAGAACAATTGCTATAAAGCAGTGAATAGTATAGCGTTCAATATTTGCTATAATATAGAAAATTGAAACGTTATCGTATTCAAATAAAATGAAGGAAAGTTTATTTCACATATGGTTGAATTATAAAAAAAAATGCTCAGTATATTTTTATTTTATTCACAATATTATATACATATATGTATATTAATGTATTATGTATTTGTGTACATAATTATTTATGAATATTTTAAGAAATACATAAGCACATGTATTGTATGTTTGTAAAGTGTCTAACCTACAACCACATTAAACGAAACCTGAAATATCTGTTAAAGGTTTCATATTATTTTCCCATGTTTAGAATAATTCGATTTTTAGCACATTCCAATGAAATTGTGAAAAAAATTTGCTTATTAAATTCACATTAGTCTGGCCGTTCATGCGCTTACTCACAAGTCTGTACACTCTTTAAGTTAGAGAACTAAAATTTGATATACTTTTGGATTAACTTTTTTATGATTTAAAAAAAAAAAAGTTTCCAAAAAATAATATTTTATGCTGCCCTCTTCTAAGAGTTATGGCTGCTTAAAGTCTATATTTTAAAAAAATATATTTTAATTTCTTGAAGAGAAATGTGCTATTATTATGAAAAGTGCTACTTTACAAACCAATGATTTAGTCCAAATGTATATAATATTTTTAGGTAAGTAAAGGTAAGTGTATCTATATAGGAATGAAAGTAAATATCTTAGGTTAGGGTAGGTTATTTGGAATTCAATACTTACAAAAATTGTATAAATAGTTATCGTACTTAATGTTAAAAGCAGTGAATATTAAATTTTGTATGTTGTTGTTTATGTAATAGAATATAGACGTAGACAATAATGATGATATGACAACTTGTCAAGTAAAATATCGAATATCAAATCGTAAACATATTTCAATTTTATGCTATGTACACCTTATTCAGTTCTGTTATGTTTAAGTTGTAATTTTAAAATTTTTATTTGTAAAGAGAGGGAAATATTTTAAGGTTCTTCTGGTTTCTCATTATATTTTCTTATATTGATTAAGTTTAAGTATAAATACAATTTTTTTTAAATTAAAGTTATATTAATGGTTTAAAAAATTTTATGACAATTACCAAAATATTCCGATTGATAAAATCAAACTTGATTGAAGTTGAACTTTACAAGAACTATATTAGAATTAAATCACTTTTAAATGACGGAAAAATAAAATCACTTTAATTGATTTTTCAAAAATTTTGAAAATTTAGCGCAAAATGTTTTCTAGTTATTCGACAGATCTCGCTTACCCGACTCGGCGCAGAGCACAAATGCTATTTTATGTTTTTGTCTTTAGTGTTAATCATGGAATCAATTACTTTGCTATTTTCCTTTAAATTTCAGATTCTATCTGAAAAATTCTAAAGTTACATACGTGTTCTGCTTTCAATAATGTTAATATTAGAAACCAAAATAAATTTGTTTTATTGCATATTGCTAAAAAATATTAATTATTTTTATAATTTGGAAATAAATTTTGTATATGTTGAATATTTCAAAATATTTTATAAATAATAATAATAATGAGAGAGAATTTTATAATTTTCTTACCCTTGAGTCCTGTTCAATTTCTTCTTGTAATGCACTATAAACAGGAGCGTACCAAGAGTACGATAATTGTTTTCGATTTGTATTCGCCGTTGTTGTTGCTGTTGGTGATTGATTTATAAGTTGATCCGTTTCAAATAAATCAATATTAGAGTTATTAATTGGTTTAAAATTTTGTACGTAATTATTGATGGGAAAACTTTTCCTTTTTTTACTCTTTTCAAAATTTTCTGCGTTATATGTAACGGTATCACAGCTATTATTATATATATTTATATTATTATAATTATTTCGTATATTAGCACCGTTTGATCGACGTTCATTTATATAATTATTTTTTCCTACACTTGTTGTTGTTGCCGCTGTTATTTCTGTAGGTGATGTTGTTGTAGTTGATATTGTTGATTTTATAATATTATTATGACTATTATTAATATTATTATTAAAATTATTACAATTATTTATTTTATAATCACTAAATTTATCGTTATTTATTGCAAGATCTTTATTATTTTTATTTAAAATTAACGAGGCACTATTCTTATTTAAATAAATATTTCGATTTGTTTCATTTATATCGGTAATATTATTATCAATTAATTTAAGTAACGGTTCTTTATCTAACGGTTTATTCGTTAATATATTATTAGTTGCGTTTCGTGTTGTTGTTATTGTTGTTGATAATAATGGATTATTTTTTTCATTTTTATAATAAAATTCAACTTGCTTATATTCTTCTTCCTTATGAGGATATTCAAAATTTGTTATAATCGATTCATTTGTATTATTAATTTTTATATTAGAATTTATATTTATAATGTTGTTACTAGGAACATTTTTGTATTGAATATTATTTATAGTATTATTATCAGTGATTAAATCTGGTACATAATTATTAACCAAATTTATTTCACTAGTTGTTGATGTATTATTTAAATTAAGAGAACAACGATCAAATTTTAAGCTATCTAAATCTGAATTTGTTTTAATAAAATTATCTGAAACAAAAGTATTATTAAAATTGTTAAATTGATTTGAACAATTATTTTTTAAACGATTATCGCTAACATCGCTTGAAAGACGTTTTAATTTACGTAAATTTATTGAGTCATTTAAAAACTGCTGTTGTTGTGTTTGTTCTTCTTCTTCTTGATTTGAGAATAATTGTTGTTGAAACGAATCTGAGGAATGTGACGTAATAGTATTATTTGAATTAAATAATTGAGATGGTATTGTTGTTGAATTAAAGCCAATTGTATCATTTGATGATGTTAATAATGATCCTGTAGATGATGTTGCAGGATTTTCATTGAAATTAACAAATAATTTTTGTTGCTGCTGTTTCGATTGAGATATTATAGAATCCTGTTGTGATTTAAAAATACTATCATTCGTTATTGATGTTGTATCTGAATCAATAAGAATTGGAATAGGTGATATTATTTCAATTGTTTCACAAGAAGAATTTATTGTATTTGAATTCTTTGTTAAATAATTTTTAACGTTTTGATTTTCAGCTAATATCTCCTTTTGATTTATTTGTGTTTTCCGATGTAATGGTGCTGCTACTGAATGAACACCATCATTTTTGGTTGAAGAAATAGGTGGACGCATTTTTATAGTTTTTTATTAATAATGCTAACTCAAGTTTTATTTTAATATTATTTGGTACTTTTTTTATTTTAATGGAATACAAATTTGAATTGAAATATTTATTATTCACAATGAATTCATGCAAGTGGCTGTTAGAGGTCTCCTGGAAATAAAAGAAGAAAAACAAAAATTAATGAATAATTAAAATTAAATTATTACTGTAATTTATTGATATGAAATGGAAGTGATATAAAAGCGTTGGAGTTGCTTTTTTGATTTGTTAGTCAACAACAGTAAGTTGACATTTTTGACTCATGCACATATAAAGGACCTACGCATGTATATTTTTTTTGTGTTTGTTTTCTTTCTTCTACAATAATATTTTGATTGAATGCCTTACATTATTTATAGTTCATGTCCTATATTAATAAATCATACAACTTGAATATCAATTCGTATTTCATTTTTTTGATGGAAAAAGCCATATGGTAATAATGTAAATGTACTCGTATTTCCTCTTCCTATATACATTGTGTATACCTATGTGTATACCTTATGTACCTATTATGTACTTAAGCTTTTCATATAGAATCCAAATTTTTATTTACAAAAATATATATTATATGTACTTGTCATATTGAAGAACAAAAAGGATATTAGAGTAAAGAAATATTTACGAGTCTTCCTGTTTTTTTTTTGCTCTATTTTTAATTTTGCTTTTCTTACGTCTAAACATGTTAGGAATGATATCATATTTAACACCTGAAGAAGGTTCAAGCTATAATTCATGAAAAAAAAAGAATATAGAGGTAAATCTGTCAGATCATAAGACATTCACATGTTCACTTTTTTTTTTCTTTTGCAAAGGACTTATTAAATTTCGGGCATACCTAACAAAAAATACAAACAAGAAAACATGTACGGGAAGAAAACAAAAAAAAATGAAAATGGTTAAAATGAAATGTCACATCGTTATGGCAGATAAAAGGAATTTTTTGTAGGCTTTTCAAAAATTGGAACATTAAATTTTCTAGGATAAAAAGTTAAAATATATAAAAAAGGAGTAAGACCATATATGTACATATGTATACAGAAAATAAATCAAAGCGTATAGATGTAGATTAAGAAAATGAACAAAAACATAGTAAACCTGCAGTGGTTAGAATGTGGGGGGAAGAGTACGAAAAAAAAATTTTCTGCTTCAGTACGTTTGAGAATATTACAGGATTTAATATGATAAAAATATCTAAATGAAGAGGTTAAATTTAACGGTATAATTTATTACACAAAAAAAAAAACAAAATAGAATTGTAAAATAAAGTGCCTTTTTTTATGGTCGAAATGCGGTATTTTGAGTTAGGCAATTTTTTTTAAAAAAGTATGACTTTGTTCTTACTTATTTTATGTTAGTGTCCTGTATGAAATTTTAGTAGAGAAAATATTAAACATTATTTACAAATATTAACACATTCTCTCTGAACTGCATTGAATATCAATAAGTTGTATAGAATCAGAAAAAAATTTTTTATAGCACTGTAGACGAGTCAAAAGGCAATTTGTGAAATTAAATGTGTATAGGAATCGCACACCTTGTCTGTCCGCGGGTCAAAATTGATTGTAGTGTGAAGGTTAAAGAGACCTTGGATTTAGTCATTTAGTCATAGTTTATAGTTTAATTTTGCAATTTGCCTTTATGAAACGAATGAAAGCATTTGAATATGCTCAAAATTAGTATATGTACTTAATTATTTTCGCAATTAATGTTGAACTTCTACGAATATGTGATTATCGTTGTTTTTTTAGAAATCGGAAAGTGTTGATAATTAAAATCGTATTTTTAACATTTTAGATATGCACCTATGAGTTAAATAATTCATATACAGGGTGTTTCGCATAATGTTACAAATAATTTCAGGATTTATCTTTAATCAATTTCTAGCAAAAAAGTGTATATAACATCGAAAAAAACAAAAAAAAAATAACAAAAATTTTCGAGAAAAAAAATCCAAAAAAAAATTCTGACTTTGACTGCTGTTACTGTTAAACTATGTTTAATCAAAAAAAATGTAGGACCAAAAATAAAGAACCATCAATCAACTGTAAGAGAAGCTCCTACCACTCTCTCATGAAATTATTTGCAACCATATGCGAAACATCCTGAATAAAAGTGCTTTTTTTAAAAATATTATTAAAATAAAATTGTTTCGATAAGTAAAATTATTCGAAAATGCATAAATGCGCACATATAGGGTTTAAAGTTCTAGACATGCCATACCATTCCATACATACATATGTATATTATAACAGTTTTAAATTAAAAAGAATATTTCAAAAGAAATGTATAAATTATTTTTGATTTAAATAAAATGGAAATTTTATTGATTTTATTTCTTACAGTATTTTAAAATATATATACGAGTATATATACAAAGTTCACAAAAGAAAAAGTACCATATGTATTTAATACCATAATGTACTTGTATATATTCTTTTAAGTATATGGCATATTGCATTTGCGAACAGAAGCTTGTGTTTATGAAAAATAATAACAAAATTTTTTCATATTTTCAAAAGAACAAAAAAAAAGCTTTCATACTTTTGTTTTCAATTTAAAAAAAAAGAGAAATGTCTTTTTTTACAGTTTCCGACAGTTCAATGATTTCTAAATAGAGCGCCTTACTATATCTTCAAATTAAAGATGACTTGAAAGTTCATGGTATATAGAAGGATGTTGGTAATTTGCCTCAGGGTTTGCTCTAATCGTTAAAATCCATGTGGATTTCATTTGTGAAGCAGTATAGACCTCAAAAGAAATTATACTAATTGTTTATATGAAATTACTTCTTCTGATAACTTCTTATAATAACTTGTAAGAAATTTGCTGCATTTTATTTATTGAAATTTATTTCTTATTTTAACTAGAGAGTATTAATCTATAAAATTATTTCCTTAAATTTCATAAAAATTTACATTATCTACATCGATTCTTAATACATTTCTATTAGTAATTTAGAAATTCATGAATTAATACAGGTACAGCTTCTTGATTGGATAACGTTTGCAATAAGTATTAAATTATTTGAATGAATACCAATTTATCTATAAATAACATATTTATCTACAAAATTAGAGTAAATTCAAGAGAAAGCACACAATAAAATTTTTATGCAATTTCACGTCTAGGCGAATACAACTTAAATTCAAAACAAATTGTAAATAGTACCTACTATTATTAAGGTACTCAAGAAATCTAAAATACAAAGGCCATAATAAAATTTAAAATGCAATAATAAAATTTTTTCCATAAAATTTTCTAAGTATTTTTCTCTAACCGTCTATCGAATACAATTTTTTTCCACGATATTTTTAAGATTATTTAGGAACTCCCATTGCGCAATAAAATTTATGAAAAAATTGCATAACTGCTATCAAATATTTATCCACACACACATACAAAAATTTATACGTTGCTATAATACAATATTTTTTTTTATAAATAATAAATTAAGATAGAATGTAGCACGTGACTGAAAAAAGTATTACAAAAAAACAAAAACGGAATAGCAAAATAAAAAATAAAAAAAAAAAACATTCTGCAATAACAAACCCACCATACTAAATACAGTAATTACGTCATTAAATATACAGTGGTGTGCATGATTATAGATTTATGGTTCAAAAATGCAAATTTATACAGAATTGTAATTCGCATTTTAAAATTTTGAAATATCAATTTAATTTAAAATTATTCAAGATTAACAGATTAAATTGCTATTTTTGAATTATTATCGCATTTTCCACTAATAATAGAAGAGATTTTGTAATTTGAATGTTGATGAATATTTTATGGAATTATCATGTCATTTTTCCTCATTTACTTTAAAAGATTTGTTCTTTTATGAAAAATTGGGTTAGTTTTATTAAAAATATTTGAGATATATTATTATTCATAGAGTTGCTAAAAAAGAAATGGAATCCTAATATAATTTGCAGAGTATTGTTTATGTAAAACGAATATGAAATTTAAATTGCCGAAGTTAAAATAAGAATAGTTAAAATAAGTTAAACGAATCTAGTTAAAATAAGAATAACGAATTGAATACTTCTTCAAAGTTTTGGTATAAACAGAATGGAAGGAGACCCTTTTCTTAAGTCAACGTAATTTTTACAATATACAAGTTACCAAAATTATTAAAAATGAGATTTTCAAAAATTTCTTGGAGTTTATTTTTTGTTATTATCATGGTTTTTTTTGTAGTATCCTAATGCCAGTTCTTTTCATTTCTCTTCAGTATAAAAAATCATTATTAATTTTCACGATTTAAAGTTTTTTAACATTTTGCAAAAAAAAAAAATAAACGAAAAGATTAGGTATGTGTGTATGTACAACTGCGTGCAAAATAATAGCGGTGTGATGAATAATTCTGAGTTGAAAAATTTCAATTTAATTAAAAACACAAATGTTTAGTAGCATAAATTTCAATATAATAAAAGAAACTTAAAATATTTTAGTCTCACAACAGTAACTTCATGAAAACTGAAAAACTTAGCTTGAAAATATTTTGATATTGCTGCAATTTGATATTCTATTGTAGGTTCTCGATTTTTTTTATAGTGGTAGTACCTACATGTATGATACACAAAATATCGTTATGAAAATTTGAAAAACCCAATTAACATAAGTTTACATTCAAATGGACTAAAATCACAAAACTGAATGTGCTTGATTACAATTCTTGTAATGGAACCACATAGACAACGTATTTTGTATAATTAACACGTATATAGCAATTACATTATGTAAAAAAGAGATTTTTTAATAACAGTGATTGTACGAATTAAATTTTAAATTCAAAAAATCTGATAAAAAAATGTGCTAAAATAGCTTAAAAAAATTCTATTTTTTCTGTATTCTCCAGTTTTTTTTTTCGTTTTGTAACCTTGAAAGAAATTTCTGAAAATCAGAGTAAAGTTGAATAATAAAACAAGAAAAATAATAAATAAAAATAAAAAAAAAATTGAAAAAATAAGAAAATTTTATAGAAAGTTTTCTTTCTTTATTTAAATTTTATGGATATTTCGTGTTGAGGATTCATTCAAACTTTTCGTTTTATACGTCAATGCATAATATAGGAAAGAAAATGAAGCAAAAAATGGAGAAAATTAAAGAGTTTTCTTTATTTATTTTTTTTTGTTTTTTTTTTTTTTTGCAAATAAATATAGAAAAATTTTAATGTTCCTTTTTTCTTTTTTATTTGTTTTAAATTCATTTTGCTACTGGAGATGATTTTGCAGTTGGTTTTTGAAAAATAACTTTTTAATTCAATAAACTGAACTGAACTGAATGAGACAAACATTCGGAATAGGCGGAATTTTTATACTTTTGATAAAAGGAAAATAAAGACTACGAGTACAAAACTTAATTTTTTTTTTTTGAGTTTGAGATAAACTTTGTTAGATTATTTGTAAAAATACAAAAGAGAATAATTAAATAAAATTTAATTAAATTTTATATAAAATTATTAAAAAATAAGTATGAAAAATATGTGCAAGAATAACTTATGTTTACGCAAACTTATGCATTCCCATTCAAAAATTTAAAATAATCTCTAAATATGTATATATCTATGTATATGTGTCGAGATATTATAATCGAGATTTTAATAATTTGATATTAATTTTCTTAAAAAATATGTATTTTGTCTACTGGAATATAATTACTTCTCTCTTCACTTAGGTGTATGGACTGGTGAAAAGAACGCTGTACGCTGGGATTATTATGTGCTTTTTATGTCAATATCTAATTCCCAAAACGCTCACAGTTTAAATTCTAAATGCACAAATATCACACACAGATATATTATGCTTGTATAATTTTCATCCTTGTTAAATTCAACCAATTTTCCACATTGCGAAAATATTAAGAAGATTGTTCAGAATTTTCAAAATTTTTTGCATATATACATATGTATATGTATGTACATATGTATACATAAAACTATACATGTGTGTGCATGTTTTTCTAAATTGTATGATTATTAAATAGAATGATTTTTTTTTCTCAATATTATATTAAATACAATTTTATTACTTACCATTGTATCTGATGTCCTAATGCAATTTCGTACAGAAGAATGGACTCGTCAAATCTCTAAAAAAAAAAAAAATTTAAAATGAAAAAATTGTAAATTTCTTAATGAACTAATTTCTTATTTTTTCATATATTTAAAAATTAGAAATTTTAAAGCATGCCTACTAAATTTTAAATATTAAGCAATATTTGTAATAAATTATTTTTACCAAATTTTTGTTTAAAGAATATAATTATATAAGATCACTATACCGGTTTGGAAATAATAAGGATCTTCACGTAATTATGTATACATTAACACAGCACTGTGAATTTGAACGATCTATATGGAAAAATTAATTTTCAAAGCAAAAAATTACTCATGACTCAATACTCATGTTGATTGGTTTAAATAATAATGTTTAATGATTTCTTCCAGAAATGTAAAATAGAAGAAAAATACATACATACTTAAACTGGCATGAAATTGAAACACATTTTAGTCTAGTCTCGATGCGTATTTTTTATAAATGAAACAATAGAAATATCTCTCAAAAATTTATGTAAATGCTTTATATTACGTTGCACTGTTACGTGAAGATTCTTAATAATTTTCTGCATATTTCTAATCATATCTAATATACTCGTAAGTACCTAAAAAACATAGAATTTAAATTTGAATTTTGTTGTGATCTTTGACAGAGATTCAATTAAGCTTCAATTTAAGGCATAGAATTTTGAACAGCTTACTTTTCAGCATCTTTACCTAACCGTAAATTTTTTATTGAATTTTTACAGAATTTTTCACAGTAAGTCGATACTTTGTCCATTATACAGCCGGTATGCATAGGTATGTAAGTTTGACTACAAAACCATTACGTTTCTTTTAATAAAAGGATAAAAATTATAATCAGGAAATTTGTATGAAAAAAATGAAATAAAAAATAAAAACAGTTATTTTTTCATTAGGAAAAAACTTACAGTCTATTTTAACGCTTCAGATAGTTTAATTACGGTTATTTGAAATCAGAAATACTTTTTGAGTAAAAGTGCGTTATAATAATCAAGAAAAAAGAAAAACTACAGAAATATTAAAAAAATGGGAAAGTACGGAAAATGGCATTTTATAAAAAGCATTTTCATGTTTTTATACGTGGCGCTGATATAAAAAATCGATAACGTTATCTCGAAAATATAAACTTTAACTTAATGTCGTCCTTATTTTAATGTTATTTTAGAAAAGGAAAATTAAATCGTGCGTTAATAATGTTTTTCCATTTTGAATTTTCATGAGTAAATTTTTTGTATTTAGTTTTTCTTAATTTTTTTAGGTTTACTTTATCTCAGAAATGTGTCAACGTTTAATCTAAAGGGTATCGCGAATTAATTTAAGGCATTTTCAAATTAAGGAAAATTCAACTTCATAACTAAAAATGGTTTGTAAGTAAGATGGTCTAAATTCCAGATTACGATAAAGAGCGGTTCAAAATTGAAAATTTTTTGATAATGTGAATCGAACGGCTCTAAAGCCCCAAAAAGTTTCCTCTCTTTTGTTACGAATCAGCTTTTGAAATTAACAATTATTTTTTATAAATTTTTTGTTAATAAGTTTAGTATGTATGGAGACTGCTTTTATGCCGTGGACCATAGACTGCAATATCTTTTTTCTCCTAAAACACACAAGCTGGAAGTTATAAAATTTTTTTGTGTGCAATATTTTTCATTACTATAGAATAATTGTTTTTTTCTACCTCTCCTTTCTGTCGAACTATCTTTGTCCCTTACCAAAGTATACATATAACTTGGAAAACAAAGTTATACTTAAGTTTCATAAACCATTCGTACAGTCTAATTTAAATCAGAAATTAATAATAATCGTCTATTCAACAATTTACATATAATAAGCTGAATGGAATTGAAAAACCTTGATATTACTTGTATAATTTATTGTTAAAAAGCTAAAAACTAAAAAAAAATGTAATGAAATTGTTAATAAGAATCGCTTTTTAGAGGTCATATTAAAAATATAATAGAAAAAATATTTGTAAAAATTTTTAATTTAGACCCTTACTCAATACTGGCCCCTTTAGTTTATCAAAACAAATTTGCAATAAAACTATGAAAATTACGAAAATTTTCCATTACATACGAGTACACAGTAATAAGTTGTTCGCTTTTTTTTATTCTCATCAGCTTTAATTCGAATTGTTAAATTGTTCGAATTGTTAAAATAAAACCCTTGTTGCATCATGTTCAGAATATCTAACTAGAAAAAAATTAATTTTTAGTAAAATGTTCAATAAAAATTGTCCTTTTAGAATTTTTATTTCCGTTTTCAATCTACTACCCTACATAAATACATGAAAAGCAGGCTCATACATAATAAAACTTACATAGTGTACATACATATATTGGTCAATATAAGCATATATAAATTTTGTTAACCGCAATAAAAACGTAATTATCGGATTTTCATTTTAATTTTATTTTCTGTTTAACAGGGCAGCTATTCTTTTATTTTAATCTGGAGGATACCAAAGAATTATTTTGGGGTTTTGCCAAATTTAACTCTCTCTATATACCGTGTGTGTATATATATAGAGCACTTGACTATTTAATAAATTGGACACGAAACTAATTTCAATATCCCAAAGTACACTTTTTATTGTTGAAGAGAAAGAGTGTACATATACATTGTAATTGTTAATAATACACATTTCTGTATAACATATTATCTTACGTACATGATTTTGTATGTATTTTTTATGTATATACCAAGTAATTTTAGTTCTAAAATTACAATAATTGTACTTGTATATAAAAAATTTAGCAAAAAAAATAAATTCGATAGAAAATAATTTTTTATATGTTATTCTTTTTGAACAATTTTTACGCCTTTTTTTTCTTATTTTGTGAATAAACAATTTCTCGAAATGTGAAAATTCAATAGAATTTTTCATGAATTGCTACTTGAATTGATTTTCAATTTTTCTATTTTCTTGGCAAAAATATTGTACAAAACGTAATGTAAAACATCATATTATTGATTTTGCAAATGATAATAAAATTGTATCATATGTAATACATAAAGGTTTTCAAAGAAAAAAAAATATATTTTATTGGGTAACCGAAGACCACCACTTGTTATTACAACGACAATAATAATAATAATGATAACAATAAAAACTAAAACTGATAAAACAAATCCTGTCAATTATATGGTATCCTTAGGAATGTTATCACTATTTTTTGGATGTTTGTTTAAAATTTAAGCACTGCAAATTCAATTCTAAGATATATGTAACTGAATAATTGGTTAAGGAAGCTAGTACATGAAGGGTTCTGCATATTTGTCGAAATAATCATTATATTACTTATACAAAATTCACCTAATTTACAAGATGAGCATTTTAGAATTTTAAGCATCTACACTATAATAATGACTCATCGAAGATTACTTATCTTGCCTCATTTGTTATCTTTAGTTTCGCCTATGATCCTGAACATTGAATAACAAAAGCGTTTATTTTATTATTACCAAAAACGAGTAATTTGTAGTCAAACCGAAAGAATGTTGCTTTGGCTTATTTTAAGTCATGGTCCTCAACCTATTGTAGCTGCTCATACATCAATTGCTATTTCCTCGTTACAAACAGAGTGATAAATTTCTGATACCATATTTTAAACACATAGGTTATACAAGTGTGAAAAAAAATAATGCTGTATATTTTAATATTTTCCTTTAATGGCGGCATTTATATAATGTATAGTCATACTTAAATAACTCTAGGCATTCTGAAAAAAGGTATACAGGAGGATTGTTGCGGTTTTCCTTTTTTTTTCTAAATAATTTTGAACTTGAATAAATTGTATATATATTTGAAAATGTATGTAGGTAATACAATCTATGTACCTTTTATGCTTTATAAAACGAAAAATTAAATTGAAATTTCGATATTATACGAAGGAATAATTGAACATAAAAATTATTTTATAGAATTCTGTTATTCGCAAAATGCTCTTAAGAGGGCCATTATTATTTATGTATACATTATATATGTACAATATATGTACCTACATATGTACATGTTCACATAAATATTCTTCTATACCCTTTGTATAATAAAATGTGTGTGCAGTGCTTTATTTTAACTATTTGAATGGCTTCATTATAGAATCATTACAGTAAAATAAAAATATTTAAGGGATAGTATAAAATGTTATAAATACGAGAATGCATACACATGTTATAATATAATAATATATAGATAAAAAATAAATTGAAAGTAAATGGGTTCATAAGTGTTGAAAAGTTCAAAGAAAAAAGGAATTTAAACTCATTAAATGAAAATTATTTTATAATTTTAAGCTATTAACAGGATTTCAGTAATCTTTGATTTTATTTCAATCCGATGTCTCTATACTCTTAATGGTATAAAAATGTTATTTCTAAAGAGCTTTAATTAATATATTTTATTCTATATTTAAACTCTTCAACAGTAATTATTTTCATATAATGTTAAAGAAATAGGTTTGCAAAATATGTGATTAAAAATGGAAGAGAAGCTTCAGCAAAAGTTCACAATGCATGACAATTCCAATCCATATTCCAAGTCCTTAATTATTTTAATACCATAATTAAATTTTTGGAATAACTTTTTAGAGATAATTAAATGACGAATATAAAAAAATGTAGCCTGAAAAAGAGTAAAAATTGAAAACTTTCTTTTTTACAAATTTGATTTTAAGCTGCAACTTACGGTTTATAGGTGAACACAGCTATAAAATTTGATTATTCGGTTTTCATTATTTGAGGCACCTTTTTACATATTATTCAATTACAAATACTGTGTTTGTAACAAACAATATGTCACAAATACTGTGTATTCTAAAGCATTCACAGTTTCAAATTCAATTCCATAAAATTAAATTTAAATTTTGATTAATGTGCTACCAAAATAACCAAAATAATGTAGGGGTTACTTAAGATTATTAATCGTATGCGAACACAGAATTAATTTGCCCATAATCTCCAATTCACGTTGGGTGTACTTTTAAATTTTTTTATAATTCAACGCTATTAATTCATTCATTATTCTAACGTCTTAATAACAATCAATTTAGATGTAATTTTTCATAGCGCTGCAACTACATTATATGATTTAATCATATTTAATAACTTGCATTTTTAAAATACTCATGAGAATTGGTAAAAAAAAACAATAATGAACTTCTAATGTCGTCCAGCAATGCCATATTTCTTAATAGTTTTAATTTAATACAGTGCTATAAAAAACAAAATTGATTAGGTCACCACATAATCAACAAATTTTAGTAATTTACTTTTATTAGCTTCACAAAATTATTGGAAAAGTCTATAAGAAAAAAATCTTTTCTTGGGATTCGTTTTTGAATATTGGAGTTTTACTTAGCACACATAAAAAGTTCAATTTTTGGCTGATCCACGAAAAACTAATCAAATCGTATTTAATAAAATCGCCAAACGGGAGCTCATATATAAAATTTTAAAAAAACATTTTCTTTAATGTATAAAATATAAATTCGGAATGAAGTAAAACTCCAGTTGCTGAGACTTGATATACCCCAGAAATTGATCAATCGGTTTAAATCGATTCGTTCGAAATTGAAATACATGAGTGCACATTTAGGCGGGCTAAAACTTAAAATCTTATCAAAACTCGAAAATCTTAAAAAACTCAAAATCCAAAATATTTCTTTATGCTTTTCTGTTACGTAGAGAAAAACATTTGCGTTAAAAATTTGCCTGGAAAAATTTCATATGATAACAATACCTGCTTTATTGTAAGCAATACGCTCGGTTATTATTACTAAAAAAAATAAAAATTAATTTAATACTTTATAATTTTACATTCTGTCATTATTCGAATTATATAATCAATTGTATTGTTAAAGTATATAAGTAGTTAATTAATTTTCCTTTCATTACATTTGTACATTAATCCTTTTCCATGTTTTCATGTTTAATATCATTTAAATAGATTTTTTATATTAATTTTGTGTAGGAAATTGAATAATATAAAATTTTTATTTTGTTTTGTAATGTTATACAATAAATGTATGTACGTATATATAGAAATTTTGAAATTTCAACTTCTATGTTTAAAAAACGTGCACATAGGGTGCCTTTTTTAAAAAAAATATTTCCTGACAAGTACCTATATAATAAACGAAACGTACGAGTAGAACTCAATAAATTTAGAAAATTTATTAATAATTATTAATTATAAAATGGGAATTAATAAATTTTATCCAAATTTATGAAAAATACCAAATTACCAACAGCAGGTTTTTCATTAATAACAGTTAGTAATGTTTTTTTACTTTGTTTTGTTTTTTTTCTTGTTTTTCCCTTTTTGTATTTTGAAATTCCTTTTCATACACGATAAAATCTAAAATTTAAGGAAAAATGAGAAGTAAAAGAGAAAAATATAAAATTCACCATAAATTAGAGTCATAATTAGAAATTAAAATGAAAGTAAACAAATTTTGTTTTTTTTTTTATTTTCTCCTGTATTCTTCCTTTTCTCTTTTGATTTCTTCGTATTTATGAACGTACACATGTATGTATATGGAATATTTTATGAAAAATAATTTAAATTATTATTTACATAATGTGTAGACTATATACACAATAAGTCCTTGAAGCATAAAATTCTTAAAAGTTTTCTCTTTAGTTATAAGGTATATAAATGGTATTTATTTATTCTTAAAATTCAGTTGTAATTAAAAGTAAATTAATAAAAAATAAAAGAGGGAGAGAATGTTGTTTGTTTGCTTTTAAGTAGTTTACAAGAAAATCTTGTATTATAAAATCTAAGGCTTTTACTTCTTTAAATATGAAAATATAAAGGATTAAAGTATTGACATAGAAAAATTTTACGCACAAGAGCAAATTAAATTATATTTACTTTCAAATAAGGAACTTTAAGTTTGGAATAAAAATAGGTTTAAATCCGTATAACAGGATGTAATTCCGTTATTACATAACTATGTGAGATTCATCTTAATGAAATTAATGATTATTATTTGGAAGCAATAAATTTTGTGGTTGCAACGAAAAATTGCTGTGTAAAAAATGTACTTATAAAACTTTGTCTCTTTGTGATTTCGATTTACTGATGAAAAAGAACTTTGTAAAACAATTTTGATGATGAAGCTTGTATGAGAAGCCGATAATGAGACAAAGTTTGATAATATAGATAATGAAGCCGATTTGAATGAATCTGCAACGTAGCTAGTACCTTGAAAAACCTTAAGTAAACCGATAATTACATCCAATTGAAGGCTTCTCAATTTAATATAAATTTAAATTTTCTAAGCTTTATTCTAAGTTTTCTTTAAGTGAGTCAATGCATTTTGCATATTTGTTTCAAAGTTAAGGACTAGAACAATTTTCACATATTTTATGTTAAGCTTTGAACTAAATTTTTTTTAACAGCTGACAAGTTTATAAGATTTTTCTTAAAAATCAAATTGTATTTATGATTGCTAGAATGAAAACAATTACAAGCTTGTTAATTCTTCCACTTAAATGAAATTAATTTAAATTTTTTTTTTCAAATTCAATAAAATTTTAATAATAATTCAATTAAAACAAAAAAAAAATCAATTTAATTAACCAGGATTATTTAATTATCAGTTACAAAAGGGATATAATTTTCATTTTAAAATTAAAGAATTGCTATAATTAAAGTTTTTAATTAATATTTATTCATGTGTGTGTATGTTCACATATTTTCAATTTAGCATAAATTTTTTTTTTTTAATTACATTTATTTCAATAATAATTAACTATAAGTGATTGGAATTAAGTGGTAATTGAAATTAATAATTAAAATATAATTGCATATATTTATGCGCAAAATGTTGGTTTTAAAAACCAATTCATAAAATGACAGAATCATCATATTTTGCGTTTAATTATTTTTTTTAAATTTTGTTATTATCATTATTATTACTATTATTATTACATAAAATTGAAAAATTCAACTTCATACATACAATTAATTGGACTTTTATGATTTTTGAAATTAATTACAGTTTTATGATTATATTAAAATTACATTACATTTTTTTATTACATCAATTCAATTGAATTTTAATCTATATGTTGAAATAATAAGTTTTTTTTAAATATCAAAATAAAAAGATTTAAAAGAATAAAAAATTGCATATTTTTAGGGGCCGCATAAATTTTGAATTAAATTAAGAAATAAGTTGAGTGTTAAACTTGAGTGTTAATTGAGTGATTAATATGTAAAATTGTTAAGTAAATTAACAATAACAATTAGGAAATTTGTTAATTGCTCGACATTGCCATAACATTCGACAAAGATGGATTTCTTTCTATTCGTTCTAATTTTAATTACTAAAATATTTTACATATATTTATCATTTAGTTTACAAACCCTGTAGATGGTTCAAAAATCTGCAATTTATATTCGAAATGTGCAATTAAAAGTTTTCCAAGCAATGCATACTTCTATGTATTTTAAATAAAAATTTTTAAAATAAAAAAATGTTTACAAAAATTTTATCGTAAAGAGAAATTGAATACAACTTTTTTTTTTTACAGAAATTACAGAAGTTCCGGTAACAAAAATTAACCCTTTCCGCAATTCATTAAAGCTAAGGAAAAAACGAGGAAAAAAATAGAGTTGACCTTGTCAACTCTGTGATACCCGTACGAATTTGTTGTCCTTTGTGTGAATAAAGATGCCATAACTGACTATGGGGCAGACTATGACTTTAAGTTGCCGTATTACTATATTAATTTATGCAAAATTTCAGTACTATGTGTTTTTCAAAATACTGGTTGTGCCAAACCACTATTGAAGTTGTGCGGCAGCTATCAGAAAGAGCCAAGAAATTTTAGCAAATTTTATCAAGCACATCGGCCCTACTAATATATTCACTTGTGTTAAATCTCAATATCACAGCTTTTATAGTTTCTGAGATATAGTCAAATAACTTTTGAAGTTGTATGGCAGGTACCAGAAGGAGCCAAGTAATTTCAATGACTTTCATGAGACACATTGGCCCTACTAATATATTCGTTTGTGTGAAATTTTAATACCATAGCTTTAATAGTTTCTGAGCTATAGTCAAATAACTTTTGAAGTTGTATGGCAGGTACCAGAAGGAGCCAAGTAATTTCAACGAGTTTTATGAGACATATTGGCCCTACTAATATATTCGTTTGTGTGAAATTTCAATGCCACAGCTTTTATAGTTTCTGAGATATAGCCAAATAAATTTTGAAGTTGTATGGCAGCTACCCGAACCGGTACCCCGATCATGTCCAATTTAAATAGGGTTCTGGCACTTACTACAATAAATCATTTGTGAAAATTTGGTGAACTTAGCTCAATTAGTTTTTGAGTTATCGTTGGGACGGACGGACGGACGGACGGACGGACGGACAGACAAAGCTAAATCAACTCAGAATTTGACGCTGATCAAAAACATACACTTGAGTCTATATCTAACACCGTTATTTCTTAGCGTTACAAACGGTAAGGCAAATTTAGTATACCCTTCGAACATACGTTCGTACGGGTATAAAGACTTCAAAAACAAAACAATTTTCTTTTCTTTTTCCTTAACATCTTAAAAAATACTAAACATAAGAACGTTCTAAGATTGCATGAGTTACGCTTATTAAGGGTATCCTTAATTTTTATACTTTTTGACCTCTTGCTGCCATGTTTTAATTGATAGGCACTGTAGATGGTAGGTAGGTATGAGGTAAAATGAAAATTTATATGGTATAAATGTGTTTGTTTAAAAATAAAATTTTTTATTCATTCTTATTTTAGTATTTTACAGCTTTTTAAGTTTTCTTTGTTCGGTAAGCATATGCAATACACTAATAAAAACATAAAAAATGAAAAATAGTGAACGAAGGTGAAATAAAGGGTAAGAATAATTACCACATAATATTATGTAGTTTGTTGTAAAAAATTTGTTTTCAAGTTGAAAACAAGCCTACTATAAATGGGAAGAAAAATCACAATTACAATGCAATATTATGGAAATTAAAATAAGAGGTATAATATTAAAATTGGAATAAAAACTAGTTTTAATTTTTTAATATAAAATCTAACTTATGATAGCAGTACAGGCTTTCTTTTTAGGCCTAAATTGCAATGCTTGCATTTCGCCGTATTTTAAATAGTTTCAGAAAACTGTTTAAAAATCCGTCCACTGACGCACTTACATTACGTTCAAAAAATTTCATTGTTAAAAGCAAAAATCAACCCAGATTCCTTTGATAATAATTTGTCTGGTTTTTTTTTGAGCCATGAAATTTTAATTTAAATTCTAAAATTATTTTCTTAATTTCACAACACTGTTATTTTGAAAATTGCAATTATAATAAATTTTTGTTACAAGTTATTGATATAAAATTTTCTAATGCTGTAAGGATAAAAAAATATTATCAATTTTTGTTATTTGCCCAGCAAAAATTCTATTTGGAAAACTTTCTCAATTTTCATTTTGACCGTAAATATTTTTTACCTTTTTTATTGTTCTTTACATTTGTTTATGCACTGATGAAAATGCACAAACATTGTAAATTGGTTGTTGTTCGTTCGTTTATTTTTTTAACTAAAATTATTGCATTTACGTGTACATTTTATGTTTAGCTATACAATATTGTAGTATAGACCAAGTTATCTTCATAAAATCTTAATTGGGCATGATACTGTTATTCGCTTGACTGCTTAATAATTTTTGAAGGTTTTTTAAGTTTTTAGTTTTTCTTTTGTTTTCCTGCACAGAATAGAATTCCTTTCTTTAGAATATTATTATTTTTGTATTATGTAAAAAGCGTGTAAAAAATTTCAACAATCAAGAACGCAAAATGAAAAAATTGAAATGATTATTTTTTTTTTGAATTTAAAAACAAAAATTTTAAATTTTTATCTTTAAAGTATTGCGGGTGTATGTTTGCATTGTTATGTTTAAATTTCTACATGTGTGAATATACATACTTGGAAAATTCGAGTTATCGAGCAGTCTAATTAAAATTTTTAAGCAATGACAATGAATTTTCTATAGAAGTCAAGCGAAATTCGAGAATTTTTTAGAAAAATATTTGCGTAATTTCTGATTTATTTTTTAAATCAATTTCCTTAATAAGTAAAATGAACAAATGCCAATTAAACTTAGACCCAAATTTAAAACTAAGGGCCGAGTTTATTGTTATTTCATTTATTCATTTTGGAAGGCAACAAAATAAATTGGGTTAAGTTGGTTAAAAAAATTGTAAATTGAAATAGTAAATAATAAACGTTAAAACGAGTTTTGAATAAAATTAAACAATATTGCAGGAACTGTATGAATTAGAGGAATTTTTTTGGACCTGAATTTTTTGTGCAATTTATGAAATCACGTTATTCGATTGTAGTGGCAAGTGTTATTATAGTTAAAATCATATTGGTGTCGGTAATTTTTCTAAATTATGTAGTATAATTTAAAAAATTACCTGAACTTGTAAAGGACGAACAAAAGCTAAAATTAAAGATAACAACATCACATTATTGTTAAAAATTCCAACATTTCCTTTTAATACATATGTAAATATAAAGATTAAACTGCGATCTCTAAAAATAATTCTTAAACAATACTAAAAAGAAATTATTTTTTGGCATGTTCGACACTGACCCGTTTATGTCAATACTCTCGTTTGAAATGTGAGTATATTACACATTGAACTTAACTCCCTAAATATTCTGAAATTCACATACATTTCCAGTATATTTGTTTAGTCATGTTCTGTCGAATTCTATCACAATATTTATATACGTATGTAGTTATATCTACATACATACACATATAAGAAAAAAGCCAAACTTTATTCGCTTAATTTAATATTTTTTCCTTGTTTTTAACATATTGTGAATATATTATTGTAGTTGCCACTTTCAGAAGCTGATTTAACTTCTATTACAGAATGAATAATGAAAAGGATTAGAAAAAAAAAAGAAATGGAAGAGTAAAATGAAAACCTTTCTCTTTTTCTTTATATATTTTAACCTTTTTTTTTATTTTTGGAAAAAAAAACAGAAATATAAAAGCAAAGTACCAAATGATCCTACTGTTCAAGTTTAAATTATTAAAGAGGATAAAAATAAAATGAAATTCATGAGATCATATTATTTTATAAGTATATAATATACAGGTATATAAGGTATATAGGAATACATGTACATATATAAATCTACGATCCCAACCTCTGTTTATTGGGGAACCTAACTTGCTTTTTATGTATTTTGTGTTTTTATTTCATTTTCTGACTGAATTCTCTGGAATTATTTTATTTGAACTTTTATTCAGCTTTAATCCTTAAAATTAACTGCAAACAAGAATAGTTAGAGTTGACAATCAATAAATCGTTCTAATAGTTTTTTCGCTAAGAGTTAATAAGAGTTTTCGCTACGGCAATTCATAATTCATAGTAGTCCTGTTATAATTTAATTCATACGTGATTTCTAGTGAAATTATATGGACACTATTGTAAAAGACCATGCAAGTTGATATACTCGTAAAGACAATTATAGCCATGACCATATTACGAGTACTATTTTCGATTATGCAAAATGTCATTATTGTATAGACGCGCACTATTTCCGGAGATATAACCAAATTACATTTGAAACTGTATGACAGCTATTGTGAAACAGATTTTTCAATTGAGTCAAATTTAAATGGAGTTCAAGTATGTTATGTATGTATATATATATTAAAAAATATATTTCATTGAGTGAGTTTTTAAGGTATCGCTGTGATGAAGGTGACTAGCTAAGGCTCTTATTTAAATTTACCCAGATTTCGATAATGAGCAATATATTTTTCCCGATCATTATTTTCCAATTTTACAATAGAAATAGAAAATTAATATTAAAAAAACACTTAAGATGTCCCATTTTTTAGAGGTTCGGGTAGTATGAGGACTCGTACAAATATAATGTAAATGTTATTGTTAGTGGTTGACTTTTTATATACATCTAGAGTGAAAATTCTCAAGGGTATTATAAATCGATAAACAAGACAGTAAATGAACTTGAGAGGTTTTCACTATATTAAAAGCACAAATATACATACTTGTACACAAATATACAATTATTGTATAAAAAAATATACAATTTAGCATCCTTATACATATGGCCTTTATATTTGTTTTTATAAATGTGTCTTATTTAATACCATTAGTATGTATTATTTTCAATGTTATTTGCCATTTTTTTTCTTCGATTTTCTTTTATATATATATTGTATATGTATATATAAATTCAGTGGGAATTCACTGGAAACTTTCTAGGTGGGTACAAATGTTTGCAAGAAGAAAAAAAGAAAGGAAAAATAAAAAGAAAATTTATAAATCTATACGGCGAAAAGGAAGGAATACAATATTTTAAAAGTTACATAAATAAATATAAATACATACATAAGGCATATGCATAGTTGGAAATAATTTTCTTGAATTTCAATATATGTAAGTAATCTATGGTTTGAAACAGGACTTTTAATCCTATGTAGGTCAACTAAAAAACTTGAAATGAATCCTTTTCATATTTTCTTTATTTTTTTTTTTTAAATTTCCGTGGGTTTAATATACAGAAATACAAGATGAAACACGGTAAATTTCATTAGTTATTCACGGAGAGACTGTTTTGTAAATGAATACTGTCGACTTAAATAGTTTTGACTTATAACCACAGAAATATTGGAAAAATTTATCAATATTAATTAATATTTTAATATTACATAATAAATTTCCGGAGATATATAAAATGTATGTATATATAATTACAACTAATAATTTTGAGGGTCTAATAATTTAGTTAAGTTGGTTGGTTTTAGCAATATTCTGTACCTGGTTTTTCCGAAAATTATAAACAGAATGGCACAGATTTCATAGAATCTTAAATTGAATGATTTCCAAAAAAAACAATATTTTCTTCTGTTTTCTATTGGGTCATAACCGCGAAAAATAAAGTACGAATTTCCTAATTTAATTTTGAATTTAGTAAGTGTATGCGCGAAACTATAAGAATTTTTAAAAAATTAAAGGTAGTTGTTAAATTTAACTACTCGTAATTTCTAAAACTTTAAAATTCTTAATCTCAAAAGAAATTCAATGAATATGTTTGTTATGAATTTTTTTAATTAAAATTTAAAATTGGTCGAGTCAAATTTTTCAGCCGAAACTTC
This sequence comes from Condylostylus longicornis, assembly GCF_029603195.1. Classification (NCBI taxonomy): domain Eukaryota; kingdom Metazoa; phylum Arthropoda; class Insecta; order Diptera; family Dolichopodidae; genus Condylostylus; species Condylostylus longicornis. The sequence goes on from NW_026577983.1 coordinate 1,109,383, forward strand.
TTAACTTCTATTCATTTTATTATTTGAAATTAATCAAAAATTAGGAATTAATTGCAGTTCTCCCATAGATTTTCTATCGTATATTAATTTTTTAAAATAAAATTTAGACTTTAAAATTGTGTCAAATCAACTTACTTCCCAAACTCTGTTCTAGATTTTCATAACATTCATTGCTGTTTTAAGCATAGCCTTTGTGGTGAAACATTACCGACATACACCGATTTCTTTATTATATTTTTAATTTTGCAAAAATTGAAATCATCCTGTATTATGTAAAGCTAAATATTTCTTGATATTTCTTTAAAAAAAAAAAAAATATAAAAAGAAAAAAAAAAGATTTTTAAGATAAGGAAAATGTAGAAAAATATGCCAGAATTTCACAACTTATTGTACATTTTTTTCTTTTGAATTTTACTTTGACTTTATATTCCCTTTTGAAAATTCCCATTTATCAATCATCTGCATTGGAACTGTATGTGATGGGGTTGGGATATTTTTTATTTTAAAGTAGGTACTTTTCTCAAGGTAAATTTAAAAAATATAAGAAAACTTTAATGTTAAATAGATTAATATATTTAAAATTTTTTTTTTATACGTCGTATATGTATATATGTATGTTACATGTTATATATGTTAAATAGTTGAAATAAGTTGGTTTAAATTATGAGAATGTTTTTGTATGTATATTTTTGAGATTTACAAAAGAATATTATGCAAGGATGCTATACGTTTACATTTAGAAATTTCAATATTCATTTACAATACAGAAAATAGTCTAGATCTGAAAATTCTTTTTTCAGATCTTTCTTTTTAATACGAGTATTAAGAAACTGATTGCCAATCAATCATTATAGATTTCTTCAATATTCTTGCAAATTATGGGTATATGCGATATTACAATGTTTTCTTATAAGATTTATTTAAAAAAACTTAAAACGAAGTTTTCAGAAAATATAAATTTTACAAGGGCTTTAATAAGACTATGTATTAGTATGCTTACTATGAGTAAAATATTTTGCAATTATAAACTGATATGTAAGGATGCGTTAAGCAAAGCTAAATAAAAATAATGTGAATATAAGGACTCAATATTAAAATTAAATTAGAAATGTAATTTTGTTGTTTCTTGCTTTTTATTCAATGCCAAATTAGAATTCTCAAATCAGGATTTTTCAACTAAATTCTCCAGCAATATTATTTATTTTCTCAATTGTATTTTCGCAATTTTTCCCAAAATATCATCTGAAAATGGCACTTTCGAAAACAAAGTGAATAAAAGGCGACAAAATTTTGTATTACTGTACATTATATAATTCAAATATACGATCCTTACTCACTTTCTTCTCCCTCGGCGAGTAAATATGCAAGAACACCTTAATGTAAAAATTATATAAGTAAATTTAAAATATTTATGCGCTTTTGGTAAATTAATGTATATAGTTCAAATTTCATGTAACTTGCAAATATAACAAATTGTTATGCAATTACAAAGAGGGTTGATAACACTTTTAATATTTAATGAAGTTTTTTATTAGATTTTAATATAAAAGGCGTAAATCACTTGAAAGCAGACTGATTGAAATTTTTTCATTTCTCAATATATTTTTTTTTATTCTATAAATAGAATATTTTGTTATACAATTGTCTACAATTTAAATAAAGTAAAAAGTTTTGTATATCCATGTGCCTGAATATCATCAAATTTATTGGTTATACGTAGGTACATGTATATATAGAAATTCAATATACACAAAAATATAGCAGTCAAACTTATATTTCAAATATTTTATAGCACTTTAGTGCCATATCAGCACATAAATTTTCAAAAGAGTCACCTATAAATAAATTTTTATAGAGTTTTTTTTTTATTTTTCTTATTTCATTTTGTAGACTGAATATGTACATGCGTGTTATGTGTTAATAAAAAAAAATATAATGATTTTTTATTGTACCTTAATTTTAATATAAGTACATATGTATGAATATACATATGATATACATATGTATAAATACATATGTAAGAATAATAAAACTTTAATTTTATCACCTTTAATTTCTGAAATGACGGTGAATATTTCACAGTATTTTGAGTTTACCTGAAATAAAAAAAAAAAATAATTAAATTACTTGAATATAACCATTAATTTTGGAAATATTAAATTGTAAATTAAAAATATTGAAATATTTTTTTAAAAATTTAAAATTATTTTTATTTATAAATAAAGTCCTTAATGGTAAATTAATTTAAATCGAAATTTAGAATAAAACCAAGAATATATCGAAAATGAGCAGCAGAAATACTAAAATATTATATATAAAGGGTGATAGAACGGATTCAGATAAATATAACAGATTAAAGGGAAATTATCCAACTTAAATTCAAGTCTAAGAAGTCATAAGTCAATATTTTTCGCCAGATTTTCAATTTTTTAAATGTTTTTCATTTGTTGATTTCAAAATGAAAGTTCTGGATTTTAAAATGAAAGTACTGAAAGTTGATATTAAAAGTTATTGAGAAAGACTCTTATAAACTTCAGCTTTTGAAAATACTTAATATTTTTCAGAACGAGGAAAAGTTTCTAGACACCTCTGAAGGAAAATTGTCGCTAGAAGGGAAATTTGGTTGGTTTTCAAATTATTTTCAAATGAGTGAGGAAAGAATAGGATGTAAGGACGACTCTTTTTACGGAAACCATTTTAAACTTCAAATGTAATCCTTTTCAAAAATGAGCGAAAAAAAAAGAAAATATACGCTACCTTGCTTCTTTTATTCACCCTGCTTAAATAGTAAATACAATCGAGTCATGAAAATATACGAAATTTTATTTGATATTTATATAAGTAAAATTAAAATTTTGCTATATTTTAAGTAGATTTATCTTTGTTTAATTATGTAACTATATATTATAGCTATACTAAATTTTATTAACAAAACTGTAGCAAAAAAATGAAATGTTCCACTTAAAATAATGCATAAAGGGCAGTCGAAAATAAATTAATTTTCTCATATCTCTCTAAATACTCAAAGTACTTACATACAATGTAACTCTAAATGCATCTTTTTCATTTAATATCATAATTACTGCCATATACATTTACTATTTATATTGTGGAATCCAATGATTAAGGACTAAAAATTGGAATATTTACATAATATGTGCATAAATTTTGAGTACATTACTAAATATTTAATTATGTAATAAGTTTAATTGTTGGCTTACCATTCTTTATATGTATGTAATGTTTAAAATTAATTATATTTTCACATAAATTATTCCATAGAATATCATAATGTTAATATGTATAAGAGAATTATGTAATAAATTACTTCTATTTAGAAAGAATGTAAAATTTAAAACAAATTTTTATAAAATGTTAAAAGGATTCTGAAATTTTCATTTTCATTTTAAGCAGAATTTTCTTATCAAGTTTTAATTAAAAATTTCAATTTATAAATTTGTTGTTTTACATAATTACAACTGAAAATGAAATTTTAATAAGAATTGTTATATTATTAAATTTAATAATGATAATCTATTGAATTTGGTTGCTAAGCAAGAAATTTTTGAAGCAATTAAATTAAAATCGATTTAACTTTTAAAATATTATTGAAAATTTCTGATAACATTAAAAAAAATTAATTGCCTAGTATTCAAGTGAATAAAATATATTTAAATTTTTTGAATTGAAATTGGCCAGATTGAAATTAATTTAAATGGTCAGATCTATGGAAATCCTAAGGTTTTTTTCAAAATTAATTTTAAGTTAGTTTTATGTTTCAAAAAATGTGATAAACTTCCAAGCAGTTACCACGCTCTCAGCTCGAGTATCAATTGTTTAAGAGTTATAAAAATTAGTCAAAAGTTATTGTTGTCCTTACAATTTTTTGTATGATAATTTTTATACATACATATTTATATATATATATATATATATATACATATTATTATACATATTCATTTGAAAATTGTTCAGAATTGAACAGAAACTGTAATTTATATTTTATTTTAATGTATACTTCTCTAATTGTTAATATCATAAACTAACAAGCATATACAGAAAATTGAATAAAAGTATACTTACTTAAATTAAACTGGGAAATTGTTATAATGTACATGCAAGTAATTTTAATAATGAAAAGCTATAGATACTCTCACGAATTCAAATTATAATTTATAATTAGATTTTAACAATATTTCTTCCACTTATATCAGTAGCATTGCATAAAATTAGGCAAGTAATTTGATAGCACCATAAATTTCACATATTAAGTTTTTACCCTAAATGCATTTCCTCCTAATAGAAAAACTTAAAAAAAATAAATTTGGTAAAATGTTTTAGCAGTTTATTTTGCAGATTTGATGACTTATTAAGATGTGACAATATGACAAACCAGAAAGTTTTATAAAGTTATACGGAGAAGTAATCAGCAGATTTTTTATGAAGTTTTATATCCCAACAATGGTGTATTAAAGAAATTTTCGTAATATTTTGCAAACTATGCTCTAAACTAATAAGAAATCATATACATATACCTATTTATTGGCATTTTTTAAATATAATTCAGAAAATACACAATGAGGTCGGTTAGGTTTTGATTACATATCAGGTTTTCTTTTATTATTCAATTAAAATAATAATGAGCATGTGGTTCAAACCTGAATAAATTATTTTATTTAGTTGAACTTGTGAATATTCATTATAAATTATGAATTTGTGATGAAACAACTAAGAGAATCCACATAATATTAACAAAATTCTTAAACTATTTAATATTTATGAAAACATGAAGACCAAATTAAGAATATGATTTTCATAATATCCAGTACATATTCATGACAACTCAAGATAGTAGAATACCGAGCAGCAATTATGTATACTCTTAAAAGTAATTACATAAAATAACTAAGGACGATATAATATGTATATATGCTAGTACTTTTACTGTATAAGAACTTGTAAATACTTAATTGTATAAACTTGCGACTAAAATTTTAATAATTATAATAATCTTATGCAAATGCAATTTAACTACACATACTTATATACATATGTAATAGTTTATATTATTTGAAAACTTAATTTCAAAGTAATGCTAAATAGAATATGAATATTTCATGTATATATACATACATACATACATAATTATGGGTACTGGTAATGAAATGAAAATGTAAAATTTGCTTACTTGTTGTTTTTGCATAATAAATAAGTAATCTGACTTCATCTTATTAAAGGATGTAATTTTTTTTTCAAATAAAAAGTTTTTATATTTCCAAGATGTAAAAATAATTTTTTTAATTCACAAAATTTTTAATACAAAGTTGTTAATCTGTTAATTTATTCCAAAATTTTTTCACAACATTAAAATTTTCATTAGTAAGTAAATGCCGTTCAGAGCTTCATGTAAAAATACAAATGGGTTCCTACCAGTAAATATTTTTTACAAAATTATCAAAATCCGAATAGAACCCGGAAAATATTGTTAGTAGATTGTCAAAAGCTCGAATTTAAGATTATGACATTTAAAAGTAACAAACCCATGATTAGGGAATTGACATTTGAGATCGGGTAAAAATCATGATTAGTTCATTTGCGAAATAGTTGGTTAAAGAAAAAAATTTCCTTATTTTAATTTGAAAATCTAACTCGGAAAATTTTTTTTAAATTGAGTATGATTTCGATTAAAATCCTGTATTGGAAATAGATTTTTGTAAATTTTGTATTGTATGTGTGTGTATTTAAATCCTGTAATAAATTTCTACCAACTTTGAGTGCCAGGCATATAATCTAAACTATGCATTATTTAGTAATATAAATTAAATTATAAAGGAAAATTTTTTAAAAGGAATTTTCCAAAAAGAAATCGGGAAAAACTATTAAACATGTAGTACAAGAGAGTAGAAACTAGACAAAAATATTTATACATTTCTTCCTTCTTTTCTTTTTTCAAATAGCCACCAACTAATTTCTTTTTCAATTTTATTCTATTGAAAATTATTTAATTTTCTCTTGAACGGCACACATTTTCAAACAGAAATTCTCTTTAGTCCTAACACTTATCTACATTTATATTCTTTTATATATTTTAATTATATCTCTTTGCTCTTTTGAGTTAAAAACTTGCAAAAAAAAACAAAAGTATTCAATTAGGTTAAGAGCAAAAGAGTTAAAATAATAATGACTTCAAAGAGAAGTTTAAATAGAATTTCTCAAACACTATTTTTTAATGAAAATTTTGAAAAAACTTATTCAAATACAGTTTTTTTAATAACAACTGCATGTGTTTGTGTGGATGTGCTCAGTGCATTATTATTGATAATGAAGTTTATTTGGTTTGCAATCACTTTGTAAAATTGTTTTTTAATTTTTTTTTTGCATGAATTTTTAAAAATTATTATTGATAGTAATTCTAAAATATTATGAGCTATATTTAACCTCAAAGTATAAGCATTGAATAATAATCATATGCCTATAATATCTATTTCAGGCTTAAACGCAAAAAAACATAGGATTTAGGGAATGGTAATTATTTTGTTTGATTATTTAAATTTCAAAAATTTGATTAATAATTTTTGAAATTAATAATACAACTTTGTTTTTGGTTCTGATACGCTTAAATTATGATTTTGAAGGGAAGAAGTACACAATCTACATACAATATATTATAAGATTTCATTAAGTTACTTCCGTTCGCTTCATTTTTTGTTGTATCTGCCATGTCTTTCAATTGAATGCATAAATTTAAATAAATTTTCTCCTTGTTTTGTTTTTTTGTGCTCTATCATGATAGGTAACTGTTTAAGATTTTAAAATATTCACACATAAAACTAAAATTTCTCAAATTTAAATCCTTTCGTTTCCTAGTTCCGTATTTAATCAGCTAATCTCACTTTCCCATAACTAATAAAATAAATATGCAACTAATTCCATTTATTTTAAAATTTTACTTGGATTTTTAAATAAATTCAACTATATTTCATTTTAGTATGAAAACATTTCCAGGGTTAAATGAACACAAAATCATTTTATGACCATCAATCAATTCGATTCTATTAAAAATCTCTTTTATCTTATATAATAAAATAATAATTTTTGTTTATAAAGAATGAATTTCCAATTGAAGCAAAATACTGGATGTGGATACGTCAATAAGATCAAAAACACAGAGATTAATTGAACAGTTTAATAAATAAATGATTATGTATTAGGTATGTACTTCATTATTATTACCTTCCTTTATGAGTATATACTCTCTTTTATTAGTTACGTATATAGTTACACAAATAAAATATTTTTTGTAACAACTTTTTCCAACTTATCCTGTTATACATTCTGTGCCGTAGATTACACACATGCACATGTAATTACACATATTTTTTTCTGTTAATATAAAAATTAGAATTTTATATTCTTTTGCTCTTTTGACATTTTGTCACTCATCAGTATTAAGTGTGTACATATGTATATATGTACTTATGAATGTCCATGTAAGCATAAATAAATTTCCCTGAAACTTTAACGCAACTGTATTAAATTATAAAATGAAATTCCAAATGTTCTACTACTTATACATTAGGGAAAAAAAAATATCCTTGAAAATTTATACACGTCCATAAATACACTATATTGTTGGGTGTAAGAGAAAAAGAGGAATAAATGTTAAAATTGTTTGAGAAATAAAAAGACAAATAAAAAAAATAAAACACAATAATAGATAAAAATGAGAAGAACATAACTGTAAGTATGAAAATAGCCATTAATCTTAGAGAAAATTAATGTCCTGTTAAATTTTTTCTGTTAAACACAAAAATAGTGGAAAAAAATTTTGACATCTAAGTATTATTTCAAAAAATAAAATATATTTGTGTATGTATATGGGTATATGCAGAACTATTTATATACAGAATAGCTTGTCCTTGTTGGTTTCTAAGTGTATATACAACAATAAGAAAATGAAACATCAATGCAGTGTAAGCTTAGATTTTCACAAAAAAAAAAAAATAAATAAAATTTACTACAAATTTTTTTACCTATTACACTATAAAAAATTTTTGTGATATTTGTTAAAATTATTAAACAAATCAGAATAAGTTCAAAAATATATGAAATTTATTTTAATAGAAGGTTCAAATAAATTATGAAGTTGGACACTTTATGCTAGAAGAAAGTATGGGGAACAGTTACTACACAAATTGTGTGGATCAGTCAAAATTATTCTGAATAAATAAAATCAATTAATTTCACTTTCACGCCTAATAATTCTTGATTTTATATTTTATATATTATGTATTGCAATTACTAACAATCGGTTAGTAATTGTAAATTCTTTTACTCGGCTTCACAGTAAATTTGATAGTTACATGCATTCCTGCCAAATCAAATAAAAAACAGTACAACATTCTTACCCAAAACAATTGAAAACTATTTTGTTACATTCCGTTTTCATTATTTTAAGTTCTTAACATTTTTTACGGTGTATTTTCACTTGCTTTGCAATACAAAAAATATCTAGAACAACACGTCTACAAATATTATATAAGTGAATTTCTTAGATTATATAGAATTTTTACTATTATTATCACGGAAAATTATTTAATCTCTGACAATGAAATGGAAAAAAATTTAAGAACACTATATATTTTACTAATATATATATATACATTGTATGTATATGTATAGAAAATATAAATCTCAGAATTTTATGAAAACTTTCTGTTATTTATATTCTAGTTATTGTCAAAATAATTACATTTAATGAAGCTCCCAACGATAAATTCATTATGAAGGTCATAAAGTTACACTATATACACGTAATGGGTAAAAGATAAAATAGATTAAATAAGACAACACTGTCTTGTTTCTAAAAGAAAAATTATTTTGTTTTATATATATATATATATAAAAAGATAACGTTAATTATAAATTAAATATTTATTTTGAAATATCAAATAAAGAAAATGCAAAAGTTTTATTTTTTATTTAATATTATATTGGTAGATTCTAAGAAAAATATACGTTTTTTTTCTTAACTTTACAAATAGAAAATAATTTTATGATGGTCAATTTTTGACATTTAATTCGAACATTAATCGTTTGAATTCACAATAAATTTATAAATAATGTTGACATGTGTCATTTTGAGAAATGAAATTACTTCTGAAATTAAGATTTTCATCCAATTTTCATATAAATTCGAATAAATAAGAATAAAATTATTAATTTTAGCTTATTAGTTTTTTAATATTCTTTCTCGCTAATTTTTAATCTTATTTTTTGAAGGATTTAAGAACTGTTAAAAGGGGAAAACATTGTATATAATTAATTACAGAATCTGTGCTATTTTCATTACAATTAAATTGAAGCACTTTAACAATATTTGTATTGGTAGGAATTAAAACAAACTATTAACAAGTTGACCAAGAGAAAGGATTCATTCAACTTGAGATTATTCCATGTAAAATTGAAGTGCATGAACCGTTCCAGATTAAATTAATCTTCTCAAATTTGTATTAAATTTTTTTTTGCTGTTCAAGAAAACTTTTTCTCATTGTGAAAATGAGTGTTATAAAATGGAAGAAAAGCATATTTGAACATAAAATTTCAGGCAATAGTGAATTAAAAAATATGGAAAATTTGACTTTGAAATCAAGATCAAATTTACAACTGGAACTGATGTAGCTATTCTAGCTGTATGAAACTATTTAGTGTTGTATATGATTATAAAAACTTATAACGGGTTTTCAGATAATTTTCGAATTTTAATTTTTAGAGTTTTCCGATTATTTCTAATACCCGTTTTCTCTCTTTTAATATGGCACGCATTTATTTTGATTAAGTTTTAGAATGATGTAAATTGTAAACTGTTAAATCAAACAAAATGATTCAGACTCTCACCGGATTTTCAAATTGTATGTAATTTTCGAACTAGTTTTTTTATTATAAATAAGTAGTTTCATTTATTTTTCTCAATATAAAGAATATATTTTTTATGTACATATATATTATAAGTAGTCTTAATTTTTCATTTTCGAAAAAACAGTGCTTTCTAATCGCACTTATATTTTAGTTATATTGTTCTTCTAGAAAAAATTGACAAATATAAATGATTTCAAATTTAGAGTGCCATTGCAGAAACTATTTGAAAACAAAAAAAAAGAAACTATATTTTACGTAGGAAGACTTAAATATTTTTCTTATTACAACGCACTCTGAATGGAAGATGTACAACTAAATGTTTTTTTGAATGTTCGAAAAGTTACAAGAACTTTTATTAAACGAAGTTTGAGTTAACAAAGTATTAAAGGAATTTTTTTTTGTCAATTTTTATAAATCTTTTAAGAATCTCATTAAAAGTTTCCACTCAATAAACTACTTTAAATACAAAAATAAACAAACAAAAAAAGATAAGAGAAGAGATTTAAAAAAAAAAAAAAAAGAGAAAGAAAAACTTTAATATTTTTTTTAAACAATATAAAAGTTAAAAATGTAAGTAAATGACTTTTGTTTACCTGCTATTATTAAAATGTCATTTGACCCTGTTTGTCAATTACCCTTGTTTTTTGTTTTATGTTTTCTTTTCTCATATTATTTATATGGTCGGTAAGTAAGAGTATGGAGTTAAAAAAATATGATTATCTATGTACCTTTACAATAGTGAGTATTAGTTAAAGGGGCTATAAAATATTATTTGAAATTTATTTCCTTATGCATGTGTACATAATTAAAATAGCGTATGTACATGACAGGAGGTCATTGATTAAGAGGTTGATAGTTCAATTGATTAAAATTTTTTATTTTCATTTTATTAATTTAAAATTTAAATAAATTTATTCATTGCATTTTTGTTATTATTAAGTATTCGTATTGTTTACATATGCAAATATAAAAATAAAAAAAAATTGTATACCCGAAACACTGCATTACAATATACGCACAATAACAATGTGGGGAGATAAATTAATTATACATACGTATGTATACATGCAAGTATACGAATAATAAACAGTGTGTGAATTAATTTTCAATAAATAAAAATATTATGGCGTAGGTATAAGTGTTTACTTTTAATATTTTTACTCTCATAGTTCAACAACACTAAAATAAATTAGCAACAAGAAAGTAAACAAAAATTATTTTAACATTAATGGATTTATTGTTTTTTTTTTCAGTTTGGGTTTGAACTGCAGGATTATTATTGTATACATAATATTATTTTGTATTCGCACATATTACATAAATAAATATGTACATATTTAGTGTTAAATTAATTGCTACCTTTTAACAAAAATGTCATATAATAAACATTACATGACTTGAACTTTTGAACGAATGGAAGTGGAATGCACTTTAAAAAAACCGAGGTGAAAACAAATTTATATTGTTATAATTCCAAACATAATAAGTTATTTGTTATTATTTTGTAAATGAACTGTTTCCAGTTATTTTTTGAAATAGTACGAATATAAGTATACAAGTTGACTTAAATTGCGAATAAATTTGCAACTTACTTTATTAAACAAAAAAATTTCGTTCTGAGTCTGTTAGCCTACGAAATATTGCTCCGACTCCAGTTAATTATTGGAAATTTTTAGTAATACTTATAATTTTTTAAAAATGACCTGATCCGCCTTCAAAATGTTGTCATAAATAAGAATAAATTGAAAAAATCATAAAAATTTATTGTAAAATTTTCAAGCGTATTTAATATTTTTATGAGAAGAGCATCATCGGAAATTCTATAAAGCAATAAACGAAATACAGCATATGTAATGCCGTATTTATAATGTGAATGCCTTAAAGGTGAAAAAGAAATAGTTTCATATTACTATGAAAAAATATAATAACTTTTCTTATATAGAAATTGTCAATGCGGAAATGTTTTGTCACCGCTCTACAATATTGTTCATCATAGACAAGTTAATAAATAATTTATTATTTATGTCGTTAAGGTATAATACCATCTAACGATGAAAAGGTAATATGATGTGATGCTGAATGCATTTGAAGAAAACAAAAACCAGTTACATAATTCCCATTTGTAAAGCCTTCCTTATAAATAACTCTATTATTATAAAATAGTTTCAAATGTATACTTTTATTTAAGTATATAACGAAGAGAAAATAGTTAAAAGTTAAACAACATCACCTCAACTACAGCATAACTTTTATATTTTAACTGGTTTACTTAATTGATAAGGAAGTTTTTGTTACTTATAATGAAATGTGTGTTTATATGTGGGTATATGTGGGTATTCTATAATAAAAGTGACAAAAGTAAGCGATAAAAACGTTGTTATATAAGTATATTTTTTTTATTATCTAAACAAAAAATTTTGTATTTCAATGATTAATTGGATGATTATTGGAGAATTTTATAAGGGAGAAAACAGACTAGGATGTCAAAATAAAATTTGCAAAAACATTCGCTATATTAATAGACTAATAAAGAAGAAGATACAAAATTGCTATTTAAGGTCAAAATGTACTCATTATCATATGTGTGTATCTATTTTTCGATATACTTATTCATATCGTATAGGAACATGTATAGTACAAGTATGTCGAATATATAGAGATTCTAATAGAAAAGCTTCTCTAAGATAAAAGTCATACATCAATAATGATAAGATACACTTATGTTTATTTTTCCTAGAGAAAAATAAAAGCATAAAGAGGAAATAAAATGCAAAAAAAAAAAAAGAAAATTTTAATAACAATAATAATAGAGAAGTCCTTAATACGTAAAAGACATGAAAGAAAAATGGAAACAACAGTTATTTTATAGCAGTATATGCATCCACTCAAGTATTATGTACATATACTTTAAAAATATTACATACATGTCTGTATATGTACTTCCAAAAGTGCTCTTGTATCATTCTTTTATTATTAATGAAAAGATATATTCAGTGTTGCCATTATTCAAATGTTGTTGTTAACTAATGAAAGCCAATTTTATGCGGTATGTTATATTTGGCAATATAAATTGAATCTAAAAATATAATAATGCAGAAGTGTTGACCAAAAGTCTCTTTTGAATTATAGAATTCCATTATAGAGACTTTTTGGTTTTTTTTTCTAAAAAATTATAAAATAAAATTGTAAAAATCATTTAATAAAATGTTCGCGTGATTTTTGATATTTCAATATCAAAAATTTACAATGTAATTTTATAGTTTAGTTTTACAATTACATATTTTTTAAGATCAAGAAGATTTAAGATATTATTAAAATAATTGCTGTTATTAGAATATAATTCATTTCGTTAGGAAACTGAAACAATTCGGTGGGATTTAATTATATGAGAGAGTAAGTTAAAGTTTTATACATGCCTAATACGAGTACAAAATTATTGACGAAAAAGTACTAAATTCAAATACATATATAGTTACTCAACACATTAACTATCGTTATCATATTCATAATTGTTGTGACAATCAGGCGCAATAATTCTCATATTAATGTGAAACATTCGAGAATCGCTTCTTTATTTTACACAACAATAAAAATTTGTTTTAAATATTTTCAATAATATTTTAACATTATTAAAACTGTTATGATAATTATTTTTCTACCGTTGCGAAAAAAATTGTGTTCTACTGGTACTAATGTTGAAATTTCTAGTATATTACATATTTAACTGTTTTCATTGCTTTTAAAATAAAAAAAAAACAAAATCCATTTTAAAGAAACATTTTATTTAGTCTCGTCTTAAAATTGAATAGCGTGCATCTAATAAGAAAATTAATCACGTGGAATGAGAATATGGTGAATAAAGAATTATTTTGATATTTTTTTATTATGTTCCATGTATGCGAAATATTTCAAAGAATGACTAGAAGAATTTTTTTGCTATGTGTTTGTTAAGGCTCTAATATTTTCTTTCCAAAGTTATTTAAAATTTTGTATAGATTCATAAATATATAATTGAATAAGCATGGTAGTCTGATTGAGTAGTATGGTTATATTGTTATTAAAGTATTAAAAATTCATAAATAAATGATGTCTTTAAATGAATCCTTAAAATTAATTTTAATAATTTAGTTGATTTATACATAGATTTTTCATATTTTTGGAAAGCATTTTGAAAATAACGAGCACAAACTGTTTGCTCAATAAGAACACATCAATTCTTTTTTGTTCAAATTTTTCATCCATTTTTAAAATTGTTAATTAAACTCAATGATGTTTCATTTTCAGAAGTAGTGAGTTATATATTATAGGCCAGCAAATTAGTAATATTTTCATTAACAACGATTTCTTGAACCAAGTACTACCAACTTAAAATAACCTGATTCTTGTTACATATTATTCTTTTGTTATCATTATTATCTTTGAACCAAGCCTTCAATCCCATAAAATTTAATTTTGTTATAGAAAAATATTTTTTTAATTTTATGAAATTTGCATACTTTTTCATCATGCCCTAGTTTCTATAGTCATAGAGAGTTAGCTAGGTAGGTGACTAGCCTGCCGTAGTTTTATTTATATTAATTATTTGAGGTTATTAATATTTACTGTTTATTTTTCTTAGTTTTTAGTATCGAATATTATGAATATTTGAAAATTACTTGTTTAATATTTATTAGTATTGCATATTAAGTTATATAATATTGAATATAATTTTTATAGTGACCTAACCGGGGTTTGAACCCGAGACCCTTCGGTTAAAGGGCCGGTGCCATAACCACTGCACCAATGATCAGATAAAAAATTATATTTTTATTTATTAATATTTTATAATGCTCTTAAATAATTATTAGAATTCAATTAAAATTTAAGTACAAAAATATAGTGATGAAAGTGATATTTTCATTACTCTTCTACGTCTGAATTTGGCCACCTACGGCTACTCATAATATGGAACATAAAATATAAAAGTTTATTTTAAATTTTTCGCATAAATTTTCTTTTATGAATACTTTTGTTTTTGTGTTTCCTTTATTCAGGAATCAAGATTCTTAAAATAAATTGATATAAATGAGGAAAAAAAAATGCTTTCAAATTAATTTACAAAAGAATATTTTTCAATTTAAAAGTCGATAAGTATTAAAAAACATTAAACAATAAAAGGAAAATATTTGATTTATATTCACAATATTTTGAGTTAATTAAACATCTTGAATTAATTATTCATTCATTGTCAATATTTTAAGCTCGTTGATGAATTTTTCTATGATATAAGAACATTTCCAATGGTCTTATTGTTATACAAAAAAAAGGAAGAGAAACGAGTGAGTTTGCAAATATTTAAAACTTTTTAATTTTGTATATTCTCGTTTTTAATATCTTTATATTGGTATACAGATGAAATTGCACATAAACGGCTCAATTTAAATTTGAAATAATAATTTTAAGAGAAAATCAATAATATTGAAAAATCTATAGATCGAAATTATAGCATTTTTCCTTTTATTCAGCCCATTTTTAATTGTAAATTCTTTTTTAGAAAAACTAGTTACTTGGAAATACAATTTTTATTTCAAAATCGATTAAGATAGAGTTCCTTATTTATGGGAATTTTAGGGAGTCAAATGCAGACTTTCAATCTTGTATAATTATTTTTTGAAAACATTGAGCTGCACCATTGAGCTTTGGAATTATTTTTTTTTTTAAAGATATTAATCCGAGTTTTTTTGCAGTTCATGGTAATTCAAGAGACCTGAGTGAGTATATGACCCTTTGTGTTACTTAAATCGTTGCCTTACTGAACTCAATGCCAATAAAGCACCACCTTTGTCGAAATAGCACGGTTTAAATTAATACACATTTTTTTTTCGATTCTTTTATCTTTTCGATATCATTTTCCGAATTTTTCGAAATGAAAAACAAACTTTATTTAAAGTTTATCTTCAATATAAATTGTACACAATGTGTCAATATGAAAATATGCACTCAATGTACATTGTGCAAGGATGTATTCATTTTATAGTTTGAATTGAATGAAAACTGTTTCGTATTTTAATATCCGTACGAACGAATATTTAAAGGAATTTTTATTTTAAATTTACTATTCAGTTTATAATGGTAAGAAATGGAAGACAGGGATATAGACATATATGTAGGTACACATAAATATTTTTAATCGGAATTGGTTTGCTTTGTCTATCCGCGTCTATTTGCATCAACGACAACTAATAAACGCAATTGTAAAAAATTTACCATAAAAAGTTGATAAACTCTTTATTGAATTTGGATTCGATTAGAGTGGTGATAGTTTCTTGTTCTCTTAAAAAAGCTGCCATAAAAACTCAAAAATTTGGAAAAAAGATTCCAAGAAATTTCAAATATTTTGCGAATTTTTGCAGTGCTCAACCTTTGCTAAAACAAGTTTAGTAATCGGGCTCATATTTTGTCTAAATATTAGCAGATAATTCTTAAAAATCATTCGCACGGTAATCAAAGAGTTGGCATGGTCAACTCTTTTGTTTTCTCGTTTCAATTCCTTTTTGTACGTCATTTTTATTATAATGAACATCCAATACATAAAAATAAAATTTAACAAAACTATTCATATTGAAATTTGTATATATACAGTTTGCACTTATTGACATTTGAGCTGGTATCTGTACGTCTACTAGCATAAACATTCTTTGATTGGAGTTGTTACAAGAAAGAACACCAGATTTTGTCAAACGTGTAGATTCTTTGACTTTTTATTGAAAAGATGTCAATAAAAGTATTTTTGTATTTGCATTTTTTTGTATTTCTTTTTTTTTGTTCGAAAAAATTGGTTATTCTTTTGTTTATTAGTAAAATTGATTGAAATTTGAGAATACAATAAAGTCTGCTTCAATTTCTATGACAGACTTTTTATGATATGTCATAGTGTATATAATGTCCTCAGAGTGTATATAATGTGACTAACGATTCTATTCTCATGTCAAATATTTTGACTAAAATTTCGATTTATTCTAAATACAAATATTGATTTTAATGAAAACTGGAATAGTGTTAAAGCATAAAAAGTTGGTTAATAAAAAATAATTCATGATTAATAATTTTTGTAAGATGCACAACCTTATTTAAGATTTATTGCATAAGACTTCTCAATAGAACGTTCTCATTCTGCGATACCTCGTGAAAAGAAGACATATTTTAGTCAATTTTTTTTTTTGAAAATTACAAAAATTTTATTAATTATTCACTGTGTATATAGTAAGAAGTCTCATGTGAACAATATATAACTGACTGCATTTTACTACTTTCTATAAAACATTTACGTGTAAAAAAATAAAAATGTTTTGGGTAAATTCATACCACATCTGATTTTTTCTAAAATCAGAATATTCAAGATACCACTACAAATGGAACACACGGTAAATCCTGCTTCTTTAAATAGAAATGAGATATTAAATTTTTTCAAAATCGATTTAATAAAAATTAAGCTTTAATTGCAGCGCTTTCGTTTCTCTATATGAATACTAAGGGCCTGATCGTCTATCTCGCTATTTTACTCGGAAAGTGAGAAGAAAATGAGTAATTATCATATACTTGTATAATGTAATTTTCGAGTGTGAAGTTTCCAAAATGCATACAAAATTTATTTACTTTGTCCTTCAGTCGACAATTTGAGAAAATATGCGAAAATCCAATTAAAAAAATGAGTAATCGTATTGGAAAAGTGAAATATCTATTAGAAAATTAATGTTTAGCAAAGCTAAAGTGTTATATTTATGCTAAAAATGCTGATTGGGTAAAAATGTGACATTGTCTGCATATTATAGAAATTCCGTTATTACTATTACTGTTATGAATATTACAGAAGTTCCACTGTACATATTTTTTAATTAAAGTTTAATTAAAGAAAGAAAAAACAACTAAAGCAGATTGGTAAATCAATGTGAAAGAATTTTAATAAAAGTTTGTTTTCAAATCGAAATATAAAAGTAAAATATTTGAAAAAAAAGAAGTTATTTCACTTTCAATATTGACTATGTATATGAGAAACTTCGATTCTTTAAATATTTTTTTTGCTAGAAAAAAGAAAAACTGAATATAAAATCAAATAAAAATAGATTGCATTGACTAAATTTCATTTAAAATGAATTCAATGTGAAATGAAGTTTATAGTTCACTTGTGTAAAAACTAAAATAAATACAAAAGTTAATTTTAGAAATTGTATGTACGAGTACTCTATTAAAAATTTTCAAAATAAAAAATAGAAAAAAAACTATGGTCGCTTTATCTTGGAAAATCGAAAAAACACAAATGCACAAAAAAAGCATATTACTCTTCAATACACATATATGTATGTATACAATATATTTAAAACGAAAATCAATATCGATAAAATGCTGTTATATATAAACATTATTCCTTTATTGAATCCTTCCTTCACAAATAAATATTGTATAATATCGTACCTACAGAATAAGACTGCCATATTTCAGACATTTAAGATTCGATATTTTTAAATTTAATTTTTATTAATATTACACTATATGTTAGTCATTACTGAAAGATATTTAATTTTAGGATCCTCGATTTACTGAAATGGTGGACGAAAACTCTAATATGTGAATTTAGTTGTAATCTTAATATATTTATTGAAATTCACGTGAAAGCTATAAACTGAAACTCTTCGTTCCTTTCGTAACTTGAAATTCTCCTGATACTGAATTTTATTTTAACTATGATTCAATCTTAATATGAGTGAGGTCTAGGCTTCAAATATATTCGGACCAGTTTTGGATCATTCTAGGGTTTTTTAAGGTTATGTGAACTCCTCCATAACTGGTAACTTTAAAAATATTAAGAATGCTAAACAAAATGTATTATGAAAATCAACCTAAAAGTGTTATAATTTTCTTTTTTCTAAACATATTCAATGTTATGGTAGTCTTCTGTTATAGGTGCAATACTGTATTTGAAACAGGAAGATAAGCAAAATAGGAATATAATAGACTTTAAAAATATTTGTTTTTTGTTTTATTTTCTTCTTGATTTTGTATTTTATTATTATCAGCAAGAATAATAGAATCAATGATTTTATTTATCATTTTTTTTTTCTTATTTATTTTTTTGACGTATTCAAATTTCCAATATGTGAAGATAAGGTATTTTTATGAAATAAGGATAAAAGTGGGAAATAACAAATGATTTTTTTTCAATGAAAACACAATAACTTGCTTAAATGCAAAAATATAAATTAAACTTGAATCCTACGAGTACCTACTCTTTTTTTTTCTATATTAAGGAAAAATATTTATCTTTGTTTCAAATTAATAAGTGAGTTTCCCATTATTATTTTAATTCATTATTTGAAATTTTTAATCCAATTTTTATTTTAGATTCGAAATATATGTATTTCTATTGTATATATATGTAGAAATGAATGAACTCTATTCAATGATCACTGGCAACAATATAACAATAATTGTATTGAAATAAATTAAAATACATAATGCGTGTGTGTATTGTTGTGAGGACACTATTCAAATAATGTCAAAACAAATTATTACTATATAAGTAATTAAATTAGATAAATTAGGAATAGAATAGTCCAATAGAAATTGGTATTGCAGATAAATTCATAATATAACGGATTAAATTCCGTTACCTATAACAAAATAAGGTTATTTGGATTGAAAGAGAAATGGAATAAAATTGTATACAAAATGGAAATTTTTTCTTATAGTTGAATAATTATTTGATTGTATATATTTGAATATAAAGATAAACAATGGTTTTCGGATTTTAATCAAAAAAAGTTTTTTATATTCAGTCGATGCGAATCAAAAATAATTGTAAAATGTGGTACCTATAGCAGCAAGTATTCAAAGAGGATACGTAGATTATGATATAATTTTATTAAATTATTCAAATAGAAATTGCAATAATAATCAGAAATACTTTTTTAATTATTGTGAGATTACCGAAAATTGCATGAGATAAGTATGAAAAAGCGTGTAATATAAAA
Organism: Condylostylus longicornis; assembly: GCF_029603195.1. NCBI lineage: Eukaryota > Metazoa > Arthropoda > Insecta > Diptera > Dolichopodidae > Condylostylus > Condylostylus longicornis. The sequence continues at coordinate 1,129,308 of NW_026577983.1, forward strand.
CGAGTAATTTTGTGTTATGTCAGCGAAAGGGTAATGATAACCTTATATGCACAATTACAAAGACGAACATATGTGCGGGCCTTACTAAAATCGCCACATAAATGAATTACTGGAACGACCAAATTAAAGAGCAAAAAGGCGAGCAGTCAGACAAGTCAACATGACTTGTTTGGTTAAGTCTAATCGTTACCAGTTAAATGGAATTTATAGTATGAACATTGCTCGTTAATAATATAACAATTTCAATTAGTCGTACTCAGTGGTGTAGTGGTAGAATTCGAGGTGCCGGTACCACGATAAAAAAAAAATAAAAATATTTATATAAAAAATAAATATTTGTAGAAAAAGAAAACTTACAAGTTAATTTCTGATACTTAATTTAATTTTAATAAAAATAAAATAAAAAATACAAAAAAAAATTCAATTTATACGCAAAAGACAACAAAAAACGAAAAAAATGACTTCATGAATAAGTTAATAACAAAAGCCATTTCTATAAATATTTCCAAATTGGATCTATTTCTCCCACAATTTCTTTGGCAATTCTCGTACGCTCGTCAGTTGCTGATCGATGGTGAATTAGCCAGTATTTAACGTATTCATCAGGGTTAAAACGGCTTAGAGGAGGGCCATGAGTTTTAATAAAAATTAATGATGATACGTGGTTGACAGTGATACGGGATCGTTTTTCTGTTATTATTAAATTCATATTACTGAAGCCCCTTTCACACTCAGCCGTACTGCATAGAATATCAAAACGACAACATAACTCACGTATTTCATTTTCATATTTTGAATATTTTTTATAGCTCTACGAATCAATTGATCTGCATATACAATAGTTGTATTGCGATTTTGCAAAGACTCTGATAATATAATAAAATAAAAAAATAATATAATATAATATAATAAAATCAGTTTGAGGTCCCGGAGTCATGGTACCGGCACCCAAAACACAACCGGAGTCGGACTCCGGGAGACACCGGCTCCACTACACTACTGGTCGTACTAATCTACTACACTATATTAAGAAACCAAGTTGAGTTGCGTTTCTCTGTAATTCGTACATTTATCTTTCGAAATCTGGATCCTCAATTTGTCGCATTTACTCAGTAATTTTAATTGTTTTAGGCAAAAAATTGTTTAAGCAGGCCGTAGTACACTGTAGTACTAAACACTTTTTTGCTATCCTATAGAAACACATGACACAATAATGACAAAAATAAAAACAAAATTAATTATTAAGTACTTAAATGTAAGAGGTGCAAATAATTCAATAACAGAGTTCATGGTCACGGTCACGGTAAATACAAAAAAATATAGATTAAGGGCGTATTAAATTAAAAGAAAATTAATATTTATGAAAAAAAAAAAAACAAAAAAAAATAATTTTAATGTTATCAGATAAGTTTTATTTTTAATGCAAATTCACGTATTTAAAACAAAAACCACCGATATCGCGAATAGCACAAGATAAGATTGAATATGAATTTTGTATATACAATAATCAAATTAATTTTTTTAGGATTATTGTTTTTAGTTCCCAAGCTTTTAATTTAGAGTTTTTAATTGTATTTTTCTGTCTGAAATTCTATATCAATAATAATAAAGCCGTTCAAATCATATCCATATATGTATATATATACACGTATATTAACTGTTTATATAACATCTATAGGTATGCAATACAAAATAAATAATTCAATTTTTTTTCCACAGTTTTCACCTTCATTTTAAAAATTATGGCTATAATTATTTAAATTATACATGCGCTTGTATATAACAATATAACGATGCTAATTGCAATATTGCATACATCAAATAGTGGTATAACTTAAGCTGTATAGTAGATAACATAAAGTTATAATGCACGCGCAAAAGAAAGTTTCGATCAACTCGTTAAATATATTATTTATATGCAATCAATTACAAGTAAAATATCATAAAAAAATTACTTTCACCAATTCATTTTAAGAAAATAATAAGAAAATGACGAGGAAATCGTTGTAATTGAAAGTGAAAACTTCGAAAATTTCCTATAGTCATTGCAATCGCTGTTTAAAGTATTATACTCAATGTGAAATTAATAAACAAGATTTTTTCAAAGTATATGCAATTGAATTGAAACCATAACCGCAATTACCATAAATATTATATTTTCATATTTTGTTAAAGCTCTGTTGTGAATGTTTAAAAATCATTTCCTTTAAATCGATGGCTTATGGGAAAAACCTTCTATCCAACATAAAATTTTAAAGCATTTTGTAATTAATGGAAAAAAACCCTCATTAAATTCCTCATATTACTTGTAGTTATATGGAAATAATTTGGAAAATACAGTAGGTTTCTCTTAATTTACAATTTAAATATAGTTGTAATAAATAGGAGTCAAATGGCATTTTCGGATTTTTTCTAAGTTATTTTAAAATTTTTAAAATGTGGAATAGAGGATTTTCCAAATATGTCCCCGATATGTAATTTCATAAAGTTTTCATTTAATTAAACGATAATATTTTATGTGTTTTTATACCCGTACGAACGTATGTTCGAAGGGTATACTAAATTTGCCTTACCGTTTGTAACGCTAAGAAATAACGGTGCTAGATATAGACTCAAGTGTATGTTTTTGATCAGCGTCAAATTCTGAGTTGATTTAGCTTTGTCTGTCCGTCCGTCCGTCCGTCCGTCCGTCCGAACGATAACTCAAAAACTAATTGAGCTAAGTTCACCAAATTTTCACAAATGATTTATTGTAGTAAGTGCCAGAACCCTATTTAAATTGGACGTGATTGGGGTACCGGTTCGGGTAGCTGCCATACAACTTCAAAATTTATTTGGCTATATCTCAGAAACTATAAAATTTGTGGTATTGAAATTTCACACAAACGAATATATTAATAGGGCCAATGTGTTTCATAAAAGTCGTTGAAATCACTTGGCTCCTTCTGGTACCTGCCATACAACTTCAAAAGTTATTTGACTATATTTCAGAAACTATTAAAGCTATGGTATTGAAATTTCACACAAATGAATATATTAATAGGGCCAATGTGTTTCATAAAAGTCGTTGAAATTACTTGGCTCCTTCTGGTACCTGCCATACAACTTCAAAAGTTATTTGACTATATTTCAGAAACCATTAAAGCTATGGTATTGAAATTTCACACGAACGAATATATTAGTAGGGCCAATGTGTCTCATAAAAGTCGTTGAAATTACTTGGCTCCTTCTGGTACCTGCCATACAACTTCAAAAGTTATTTGGCTATATCTCAGAAACTATAAAAGCTGTGATATTGAGATTTCACACAAGTGAATATATTAGTAGGGCCGATGTGCTTGATAAAATTCCCTAAAATTTCTTGGCTCTTTCTGGTAGCTGCCATACAACTTCAATAGTAGTTTGGCACAACCAGTATTTTGAAAAACACATAGTACTGAAATTTTGCATAAATTAATATGGTAATACGGCAACTTAAAGTCATAGTCTGCCCCATAGTTAGTTATGGCACATTAGTTATTCGCACATAGGACAACAAATTCGTACGGGTATCACAGAGTTGACAAGGTCAACTCTATTTTTTTTCTCGTTTTTAAATATTTTTAAAGTTGAAATTACTAAATTTATATTCAACTTAAAAGTAGTGAAATTAGTTTTGGTTTAAAAATGCAAATTAAAAAAAAGGTTAATCAAAGATGATTTTAATGATGAAAAATTTAAATTAATTCTATGAAAATTTCTGACTGTGCATATTGCATATTTGAAATTGCAACTTTATAATTATAACGAATTGAGCGCTCTTTAATACTTTTTCCGTTCGTATTACCATAGCATGAAGCTTCGAAAGAAATACGATTAATAGTTTGCTTAATTTGATATAGTCAGTTCTTTGAAACTGATCAATTAAATTTGTTAGAACAAGATATCTATTAAATTGTAGTGCATCTCTTGTAAAATATGAATAATATGTATAGGATAAAAATTTAGTATGATTCAACAAATTTTCGATTTTTGTATGAAATGTTTGATACGCAAGTGCTTATAATTCCTTAAAGTATCTTTAAGGAATGCTAAGAAGGCTGGCACGACTATTATACAGAAATCCTTAAAATTTTTTCAAAAATTACTTTTCATTTTCTAACTTAGTTTATTAAATTCGTCTTAGAAATAAATAAAACTACAATAAATTTGGCTTGATATGGGGAATTATCCTAGCATTTTACTGAATTATGACAATCTTTTGATTAATTGAAATAATATGAGCCATAATTTGTTAATACTATAATTAAAATTCAGTAATAATAATAAAAATCTAGTAGTAAGTTGTAATTTTTATTGAAAAACAAAAACTGGCACAAAGGCACAAATCAATAAAAACTTTATATCTAATTTTTTGTTAGCAAAACATTAAATTTATTTAGCACAAAGGGTTCAATGTTAATTATTAAAAAAAATTTCTGTTAACGTTGCCAAAAGGTAACAAAGATGAACGTTCAAAAATATAATTAACATATAAGAATTTATCTTTATAATAAGAGTTAGATACATACCTACATACGAGTATATTCTCTGACTGACAACATTATCATATTTTTCATGTTTCCATTTAATAATTTTAGTATATCATAAAAAAAAAATTTATCGCATAACATAAATCTTATTATTCCAAAATTCTCAAATTAATAATTAATATTGTTAAAGACACAAAAGAACAAAAAAACTCTGATGTGATCAGCACCATAATGAATAAATTTATTGCAATTTGTGATCGCATTGTTTATATTTTCTAGAATCTAGTTTATATTATCGAATGTCTATTGATTAATTCTCATCAGAAATATGAGAATGTTTCTTATGAACTCATTTGACACATCATCCCTTTGGAATACAGTCCGTTTGTCAAACAATTTGGATGCTAAACAAAATCGCAAATTTAAGCTTGAAATTTTATTGAATAAATAAAATTGAAAAAAAATTACGTTTTATTTTCTTAAATATTGTCGAAAATACCAAAATTGAGTCGAGTTTTAACTTGCTGACTTTGAAAAATTTTCAGATTTCAATTGAAAAATTTCTGGATACGTTCGTTTTACAACCATTGTTGAAATATAATTTTCGGTATTGAAGCCTATTGATTATTTTCTTCTACACGTTCCGATTTAGAGGAAAAATTCACTCCATTCCATTAGAACCTTCTGTCGAAAAGTGGACGAATGAAGTTTGAGACGATCGTAATACTTCCCTTATTGCATCCAATGTGATTGATAAAAATTATCATATATTATGTAGAAAATAAAAAATTTGTATTATGTAATAAAAATTCTTTATATTGTTTTCAGTTTCTAAAATATTAAAATTTTAAAGTATCAGGTGTACTTTCTATGTGTACCTATTATATTATATACATGTATAGCTATATGTGATGAATTATGAACTGAAAAGGTTTTTGAAAATTATTAAAAATTTTATAATGTACAATTGTATGTATTAAGTATGTATAAGTATGTGTGTATAAATATTAAAAATTACAATTACTTAAAAAAATGAACTTTTTATGGCTTGGCTTCTTTAATATTTAAAATATTAAAATTTGTCATAAAAATTTTAATTTGACATTACAAAGAATTATTATCTCTATTTCATATATGTATGAACACATATTCTGAAACCCATTAAAATTAATTTGACCTTGGACTCTTTGGATACCAAAAAACTGAAATAAAAGTATGGCAATAAAAAAAAAATTTAAATGTAGCTAAGAATTTTTAATAAAAACCTGAAAAATAAATCAACATTAATTTTATAATACTATAATTTTCATATTCAATATATCTCATCCAAAACAGTTCTTGAAAAAAGCTTAAAATTTCAAATTCGAATATTATACGAAATGGGTTAGTTAAATTATTAATAGGACAACTATTTAATAAGTTTATTGACACACTAATTTTATTTCTTACAAAGGAATAATAATTTATTTAATATATTTTTTTAGGTAATAGAAAAGGAACACAAAACAATTCTCACATAATTGCCATTTGAATTGGAACATCATCAACAATATATCCCATATTTCATGCAGAGTACACTTAAACAGATCATTTATATACTTGTTCGTACGATATTGAATGTGGACAGAGAACTCGTGAGATATTGGTTGATTTTTTCCCAGCAAAAGCTTACTCTGTATCTTTATAAAAATTGTATGTTTAGTCGTTCTGTACTTCCTTTTAGTGACGTCATAAAGTGTAAATCTGTTGATACCTATTCTATGCAAAAATAATTTTTTGCCCTAAAAATCCTTTAATATTCAATAAAGAATCCTGAATTTTCTCATTTTTTGTTTATAAATTTCGGTTTTGCATGAAAAATTTTTCCATTGTCGTGTAATAAAAATATTACAAAAACTATTTTAACAATGGAAATTATAAAAAAAAAAACTGAAAATGTTTTAAAAAAAGGCAACAGAAATATTTCAAATTTAAAAAGTTTTTCCGATAAAAAAGTCATCAGGTAACAAAGAAAAAACCACTTAAAATTTTTTTAACTCTTTATGCAATTCCAATTAATTGTAGTTGAATAAAATATGCATTTAAAATAAAAAAAAAAAAAAATTGTCAATCTGAAAAATAAATTCATTTTTGGAATTACAAGAGAATAAATTTTATAATTTCATTTTCTTTTTTTTGTATAAAAAAAAATTTCATCTAGTCATAATGCACGTTAAAGATAAACCATTTTTATTATCTTCTCTGTGTTAATGAAAAAGGGATAATAAATCATATTATATATATATATACACAAATATGTGGAATATGTGCCCACCATATGGTGTAACATCAGGTAAAGTTTTTCATAGAATGTTAGAATTGGGAAAATTTTGCATGGTATGAGAAAACAAGTAGTAAATAACACCGATGTAAGGTTTTTTTTTCTTTTACAAAAAAAAAAAGTTATGAATATTTTATGGAAAAACCTTACAAACTATTTAGAATTTAATTTAGTTTAGTCAATTGACAATTATTCATTTGTCAAATAATATGCATTTTGATGACATTTTTTTAAGGATATTTCACCCACATACATTTTGTATGTATGAATTGCGAATAATTGCACAGATATAATCGTTGGATTGATGACAGTAATTTAATCATAAAAAAATGCATTTATTTTTTTTTCCAATTGAACTATGTACGTAATTTTTTTACCATTATTCATAAACTTTTAAGGTCAAATTGAAGTATTTTGATCATACTGTGCACATAAAAAATTTTTTTAACATAAATGTAGCATTTAACAGTGGGATTCAAGGATTAATAAAATTTCTAATTTTAATTGCTATTCGGTTTAATAGAGTTTTGAAATATGACAACAATAAAACAATTATTTTTCGGAAGGTTTTTATAACAATAAGTGTCAGTGCTTATAAACACTTTTTGGGACAATATCAATTTAAATCGAATTATTCAATAAAACCTTTTGCCAGATTTTTTAAAATAATGAAAAGATTTAAAACGAAAATTGCATCGAAAACATTTTCATTGGAATTGTATGCTGGCTTTATTACAATCTCAATGATATTACGAAGAACAAATTTTTCGACGTATTTGATGTGACTTTATAAACGTCAATGTACAATACAGATTAATGGAATAAATAAAGGTAATTAAATAATCGAGAACAATATATAATATAACAGGTTCGAAGAAAATGCAAATTTAGTTTGGATATTGCATATTAGAGATTATTTAACAAAGTTTGAATAAGTAAATACAGGAAAAATCTGGTACTTTTTTCCAGACAGACTGTAGCTTGATACAGCCCTCCCCACTCATATAATTTTTTTCTGGAAATTAATCAAATAAATATTCTTGAAATTATTTGGCACCTTATATGAAACACCCTGTATGCAAGAAGTAATTTTAGAAAATTTACTTTTTATAAAAATACAAAATATTTAGGTTGGCCTGAACATTTTGTCTATTTTATTCAGATATACAGGTGTACCAAATAAGTTTTAAAAATATTTGCTTATAATGAGAAAAAAAATATTTTCTTGCAAGTACTTACTTAACATGCTTTTAATTCTTTATCTCTTTTATTCTCGTTAAATTTTTTATTTATTTACAGTTTTAGAACGCTATCTGAAAAATTTTAATAAATAAAGCTGTTTTTTTATGATAAAATTCACTTTTTTACGTTTCTATAAAAATAAGTTATGACAAAATATATCTGGATCTCTGTGAGTGTATTTATAGCTGATTTATATTTGATCAGCTTATAAGGAAAAAAATATTCAATGAAGATTTGTTTTAATTCTTAAAATAAACTTGAATTTATTTAATTAGTTTCTCATATTTAAATATTTCAGGGAATAATAGGAGCTTAATACATAATATTGTTTTGTTTTTAGAACTTTAATTAAATTTCTAAGAGATCAATCAGATATTTTTCAAATCGTCATATACAAAATAAAAAAATTTTTTGGCGAGTATTGGATTTCCGTTTTATAAACTGCTTTATTTGAAGAACCATTTTGACTATAATTTTATTACAATATTAATTGAAGGTATTGTAAAACAATTATTTCAGCTGCTTAGGAAAATTTTCATAATCCCAATCATCACTAATTCTTTCTATGGAAACAAGTTTGAAATTGCGAACGTTGGAATATAAGAAACACAAAGTTTTTACAAGACGTTCAAGTTATAGAAGTCTCGAGTAAGCTCGAGTAATTCGACAGCAATTTAGTTTGCAGAATCTTTATCCGTTTTCAATAATTGCATCCACCTGCCATATTTTTAAAAAATTTTATTGTAAATAGTTATTTCATGCATTCATAATTGAAATTTTAAATATGAGACCGTGTTTTACTTTTAAGCGTGATCCAGAAAATTTCTAGCTTTTCTTCTTAAATTCATTAATGTCTATTTATTGTATAAATTTCCCTTATAATTCGAATTGTCCTTTTGGGTTCATAATAAATAATTCTTATCAGTTGAGTTTTTTTTTCTTATTGCATACATATTTTTTTTATATAATTTATGCAAGCACATATGTATTTACGCACATATATAAAACACATTTTTATACATTCACCATCAATAGCATGTTTGAATAATATAAAATCTTCTATAATCATTCCTATTACAGACAGAAAGGAACATTTTTTTTTTAATTGTATATAGAAAAAGTATAATCTCTGATTTTCCTTTTTGTTTCGACCCTTAAAAAGAACTTAAGTGTCATAAAAAATAAAATGAAAACACTCCAATTATAAGAGTTTGTTGTTTAATCGAAATAGAAGTTTTATTCACCTTTTCAACAGGAAAACAACTTTAAAACTGTATAAAATGCCTTCAATCCTCCTATTACGAACACTAGACAACAATTTGAATTCTATAAAGTTCACTTTAATATTAAGTACAGTTTAGTTGAACATTTTAATATTATTTTGTTTTTCTGCAGAATCGTTATTTTTTCCATAAATTTATTAATTAAGTAAAAAAAAAAACTAAAGTACAATAGCCTTTTGTAGGCATTAAAGCGATTAATTTGTTAAAAGTAAAATAAATTTTACAGGTGGGGGTAAAAACAAATTTCAAAATGAATTTTTTTTTTTTTTTTGTATTTTAGGGTTGAGAAAATGTTATTGAACCGTAACGAATTTTATTTAAATTTTTCTTCTACCATAAGCACTGCCATACTTATAAGTCAACCCTATATAAAAAAAAAATAAATTTATTGACATAATTTTTTTTTTAAAGGTAAACTTATTCTGTATACAATGAAATGAGTTCAACTCTATCAGTTTATTTTTTGTATTGTGAAGAGTTATTTTAAGGTAAACAAATAATATATACATACATTGCTATGCATATACATATATTATGTATGTATAAAAAATTTTTTGGAGGTGGGGGTGGAAAAATATAAAAGCGAAATTTTTTATTATTGATTTTGTTTTTACAAAAAAATATTAAAAGTATATTGCATTTGTTTTTTATATAGGAAAGTTTTGAAATATTTTTAAAATTTTAAAGAGTATAAATAAAAGGATTGTTTATAAAGTTCCAATATGGTGTCATAAGGTAGTTTCTCACTAGCAAAATGGTGAAATGTGTACAATAAAAACAATTTGAATTTTTTCAAATTTTTTTTAATATATTTCAATTACTCGGCATCAAATTTAATTTCTTGGAATGCTCTTTAATGGAGTTTAGTGTAAGTCAAATAGAAAAACACTTGAAAATCTGTAATAATTTTATAATACTTGGGGAAACTAGGATTGAAACAGCTACTGAAACGCTTTTCTTTACAAAACGGACATTAATCAAACAATTTCTGTTGAAGTACAATTTTGTGAGCAAAAAAAACTATTTGGTTGCGGACTATATCCTTTGAGTCAGTGATCTACAAAATGTTTAGTTATAAAATACTGGAAATGACTTAAACTAAATTTGAGACACCGAAAAAATTTTTCAAATTAACTTTAATTAGAATTCCGTGTATGTATACATAAATTCAATTTTATAGATATTTCGCTGAAATTAATAGATTTCAGAAGTAAACACTCTTTCGATTGTATTTTTAAATATCGTAGAATTTTCAAAGCTAAAAAAAAATTTGTTGAATTTTGTCATCAAGATTTTTAGAAATCAAATGAAAAGAAACATACTTGCAGGCGCAAATTCTTAAATACAGTTAGTTTATAATAATATTGTAGATTTATTATATAGGATTTTTAGTAAAAAAAAAAAGTTTGTACTATGTTACGTACAAGCCGAAACCGCTTCTTATATCTAGGAATTTTTTAGTGATTTCTCTGGTTAAATATAATTTTAAGCAAAAGATCTTTAAATTTCGCTTATAAGCTTAAAAAAAAAAATTAAAGAAAATATTTTACGATATGTAGGCTTCTAGGTTAAAGATTGTTGAATTTAAAAGTGTATTGTTGTATTAAAAAATATTTATGTTAATAAAAAACAGCATAAAATAAAAGTTTTTATGTAAATGCGTTGCCATTTTTTTCTCTTTTTTTTTATATTTTTACACTTACGAATGCGTAAAATAATTTTAAATTTAACAAGTAAAAACGTTTCAGTCGGTATAAACCGATTGAATTATACCCTGCACCTTTCGTTATTGTGTAGCAATTACTCGAACCTGTGAAGTCATTCTATAGAAACTTCACGGATATGTCTGACCTATAATTGGACATCCGACTGCCAAGTTTCATGAATCTGACTTTATTATTTTTCCAAATATTTAAAGTTAGCTTTTTGAGTTGCATGGCAAGTACCTGAACCTGTCAAGCAATTCCACTAAAACTTCACAAATATATCTGATCTGATACTTGGACACACGACTGCCAAATCTCTTGAATCTGACTTTATTATTTTTCCAAATATTTAAAATAAGCTTTTAGACTTGTATGGGAGCTACTCGAACCTGTCAAGCAATTCCACCAAAACTTCTGAAATACAACTGACCTATAACTCGACAAATAACTGCCAAGTTTCATGAATCGGACTTTATTATTTTTCCAAATATTTTAAGTTAGCTTTTGGAGTTGTATGGCAGGTACCCGAACCTGTCAAGCAATTTCTCTAAAACTTCAGAAATATATTTGACTTATAATTGGACACATGACTGCCAAGTTTCATGAATCTCACTTTATTATTTTGCCGAATATAAAAAATTTGCTGTTGGAGTTGTATGGCAGCCACCCGAACCCGTCAAGCAATTCCTCTAAAACTTCAGAAATATATCTAATCTATAATCGGACACACAACTGCCAAGTTTCATAAATCTGACTTTATTATTTTTCCAAATATTAACAATAAGCTTTTAGACTTGTATGGGAGCTACTCGAACCTGTCAAGCAATCCCACCAAAACTTTAGAAATATGTCTGGCCTATAATTGGACACACAACTGCCAAGTCTCATGAATCTGACTTTATTATTTTTCCAAATATTTAAAATAAGCTTTTAGACTTGTATGGGAGCTACTCGAACCTGTCAAGCAATTCCACCAAAACTTCAGAAATATATCTGACCTATAATTGGACACATGACTGCCAAGTTTCATGAAACTGACTTTATTATTTTTCCAAATATTTCAAATTAGCTTCTGGAGTTGTACGGCAGGTACCCGAACCTGTCAAGCAATTCCTCTAAAACTTCAGAAATATATTTGACCTATAATTGGACACATGACTGCCAAGTTTCATGAATCTGACTTTATTATTTTTCCGAATATAAAAAATTTGCTGTTGGAGTTGTATGGTAGCCACCCGAACCGGTGCAGCTATCCCATTATAATTTTTAGACCATATGTAGAATATAATTGGACACATTTATACAAAATTTTATATTTATAGCTTTATTAGTTTTTGAAATATTTAAAATAAACTCTTGGAGTTGTATGGCAGCTACCCGAACCCGTTGTCCGAATTAGTCCAATAACAATAGGGTTCGTCCTTGGCACAAAAGAAAAAACTTGTGAAAGTTTGGTGTCGATTGCATTATTCGTTTTTGAGTTATCGTGCGATCGGACGGACGGACGGACGGACGGACGGACGGACGGACGGACGGACATGTCTAAATCGACGCAGAATTTTACGCTGAGCAAGAATATATATATATGTCCATACCGCAGATGACTCCTTCAAGTAGTTACAAACTCCATACCAAAGTTAATATACCCTTCACGAAGTGCAGGGTATAAAAATTATGTCAAAGTTTTGTGTATCATATACCTAAATATTCAACTATAATATAATTTTTTTTCTCTACTTAGTTATATGGCTTTTTTATTTAAAGTAAGTATAGTGTTAAAATAATATACTGGCAAATCTACAACAATTCATAGAAAAATAAATTTATGCAAATATGCGCAATTTGATACATAAAAGAAAAAAACAAACGCCCTCTTTCTGTTAGAATATTCATTATGAAGATTTGAGCTTATAAGAAATACTCTAAGACTTTACGTTTTTATATAGACTTTTAGATAATGTTATTTTTTCAAATGTTTCAGAGTTTCCACAGCTTTTAAAACTTTATTTAAAGAAGTTTTAAAACTCTTGCAACTTCTATACCATAATTCGAAAACTTATGAGAGAAATGTGATATAGATATATAGAAGATTTAAATATTTCGATAGTTTAGGTAAAAATTACATATAACTATATTAATATTTGAAACTTGTTTATTCTTAACATGAGTTATAGTAGTACAAAGAGGGTTTCCTTAAGTCAAATTCTTCGTTATGGTTTTAATGAGAATACAGTTTTAAAAAAGCAACTGAAATACTTCTTTAGTGTCTAACATTATCCTCTTAACGACCTCTATGATTTGCAGAACATTAAATTTTCAAATTCGAACTGAAAATTCTGGTTAATTCGTCAATACTTTTATATAGAGTGAGATACTATAACTCATATTACTATACTATATATCAGAGATCAAACTTGCAAAACTCTTCTAGCTTGTAAATGCTTTTTTAATAATTTTAAAGCTCTCGGCCATTTCAATTAAAAGCGAACCATATTTTATTGCTTTCTTCTTACCAAAATTCTAAATTGTGTCGAAATTGTAATAATTTTTTTTTAACATTTTCAAAAAACGAGGAATAAGGAAAACAAAAAAAAAATCTAATATAAAAGCCGTGAACAACGAAAATTGCGAAAACAAAACGTTTTATAAGAAAGCATTTTATTTTGTTTTCTCGTTTTTTTTTTTGCTTATTGCACAGAAAAGTCTTGTTTTTCAAGCGTTTTTGTATTACCCTAAAGAATTTGCAAGTATAAAAGACTTAAGATTTTTTTTCTTGTATTTTGCATTCCATTTATTTTTGATGGTACCAAGAAAGACAACATTATTCTAGGAAAATCATCTATTTGTTGAAAACAAAATGCTTTTCTTGGGTCAATAAGTCCTGCATTTAAATTTTGAAATTTTAAGTTATTGAATTGGTAACCGAACACTGTAGCCCAAAGGTTTATGGGTATGTCTGGAAAAAGTGGATATTATCTGGATATTATTGATCCAGACAAATCACCTTGAGGTACGAAAACCGGTTGAAATACTTAAAAATTTTCAATAATTACCAATTTTTAGCTGGACTTTGAATAGTATTTAGGTTAGTTAAGTTAATCTTTTAAAAATATATATAAGTACATATTATATTAAGATTATATGAATAATTTTAACTTTTTAAATTTTATATTTGTTTGCATATATGTGCTCTAAAACATGTACATAAACGCGATTTTCTCTTATTAGGTCCCATTTCTATTCTTCAACTTAAACACTTCTTAAGTTGCATTTGCATATTTTCTCCTAAGAAATGATCTTTTAAGACCATTGTTTGAACAATTAAAAACTATTATGTTTACAATTTTCTCGCCTTCTTTCTTATATTTGTTGTTTGTACTGCATATATACATATGTATATATGTTTCGAATATGTTTATATTACACATATACACGTACATATACATAATATATGCAAATTACATTAATAGAAGCAGAAGTTTTTCTGAAATATTTATAAGAGAATCTTAAAATGAAGCTAAAAAAGAAGAAATAAATATTAAAAAAAAAAAACTATTTAAAATATTTTCAAAGAATTTTTATTAAGAAAAGAGAAAATAGTTTAGCAAAAAAAAGCAAAAATATGAAAAAGACAAAAAAAACAAAAGAAAATTTGTAAAACTAAAGTCTTACAGGAATTTCTTTTATTACAAAAACAAAGAAAATTTGAGATGCCAAGAAATTTGAAAATTCTCGTTTTCTTTCCATTTCAGAAACTGCTTGGATTATTAAAAATATTCAGCAAAATATCTTAGGCACTTTTTTTTCTGTTTATATAAGCAATAAAGTTTATACAAGCGAGTTTAGTTTTTAGTGGAATTGTTCCTATGAATTCTTTTCTCTTCAGAATCATGTACACAATATTATGTTTTTGGGTTTCGCAGATTTTCCAAAATTAAAAGTGATTTCGTAGCATTCAACCAATTTTTCTGATTTTAAAAATATTCTATCAGCTATTTTACTGCAAACCCGATTGAAAGTTTAAAAATCTTTCATTTTACAAATCAGTTCATTAATTTGGCGAACGATCTTTGTTCTTAATACAGAACAATAATAGAGTGTCGAAATCAGTTGTTCAGTATTTTGAATATAATGTCAGACATACACATGGAAACAGATTGAACAGAACTTTGAATTAAATTTACAACTGTAATTTCATTACATTCTGGGCTGCCCGATTTATATTATGTGTTTTGTGTATTCTGTATGAAATTTGACATATATCGCCACGAAAAATCAAATTTATTGCTTTCATCTATATTTTTTAAAGTATTAAAGAATTTTAATACAACTACTTCTCCTTTTAAAATTTTTGCAAAAAGCAGACGTATAGGTAATTGAGAAAATTCAAATTGAGAAATGAGTTGACGATTTATGAAGAATTAAATTAAAGACACCTGTTAAATTATACGAAAAATATATTGCCTTCTTTCCAATTCGATATTTGGATGACATAATCCATTCACTTACAAAATATGAGATACACAATATACATATTTGTATATGTGTACATGTATGAATATGTACAAAAGCATATGTATAATTACATAACAGTATATGTATATTGTGTAATAGTATTACTTTGATAGTTGTCATTATAACATTGCTTGTTTGCTTTGAATAAGTTTTTGGGCAACACCATAAAATGTTATTGTATATTAACAAATAAATTCACAAGCTGTTAATTTGGAACGCACAAACAATGTAACTGCTCCCTATAAATTAATTTTCTAAATTTTTAACGCAATTTAATTGTAATAAACAATGGAATATAACAAAATGAACACTATACGAAATTAAAAAATATTTATAAAAAAATTTTAAACCTAAAACGTCGAAATTGTAATAAAGATTTGTAAAGAAATTGGTATTAATTGGTATTAACCACCGATAATAAATTGGTATTAGTGAAAAGTGATACTTCTGATAGAGTCGAAATTTTGTAAATATAGTCGGATAGACAGACATTAAATTGAATCGAATTTGGTTTTTTACTTTTTCTCAAAATATATTATAAAATACATAGAAAAGTGTATGAGATTCGTTTTTACTTCTTTTGTTGTGTCTGTCTGATTGACAATGAATACCTGATTGAATTCAATTAATTTGCATTCTTCTGGAACTTTTTCTGATATATTTCGAGATCATATCATTTTTAATGATGATTTCAAAACGGTTTTTAGTTGTGCAAAAAAAAAAACTACTGAAATTTATGTTAATTCGTTTAAAATACAAAAATTTATAAAAAACAAAATTCATACATACAAAAACTGAGATCATAATATTATCATTTTTTTTTTTAATTTAAACTTAACAATTGACTCGTTTTCCTTGAAATAAAAATGCTTGATTGATTCTTATATTTATACCGGTCAAAGGTAATAATAACGTGACGATGAATTAATGCTTATGACGACGTGAGCGCAAACATTTATGCTTAGAATTATTTATTCTAAATATGTACCTACATATATAAGATTAAAAATAAAAAGTATAAAACAAATTAGCAAAAATTTTTGAATTGAATAGTGTGTGTGTGTGTTTGCAATAAAATCTCGGAATATTGATCAATTAAATTGTGTTGTCATGTCACTCTCAGTACATTTCGGGAATTATTCATTCATTCACTTTCTATACTAATGTTAATATGTATGGGTGTGAGCTTCGAGTTTTATACAGATCATGTTAATTCATTTCACTTCATATCTAATTCATTACCGATAATTTGTTTAATCCGAAAATTTCAAGTCAGAAATAGTACAAAATGAGCGCATTTTCGAAAATCAATATTAAGAGGTCCCAAGGCGTGAAAAAAATAAGTCCTTTTTAAAACTGATTCAGTTTGCGATCAACAGTGTAACAAAACACCTCTGCCCTATATGATAGGGTTAATTCGTGTACAATCCGCTACTTTGAAAGTATTTATATTTATAATAACATTAAAATACTTCAAGTAATTACTTATATAATAAACCGAGAGCATTTTATACATACATAGATTAAAATTTATAAGAGGTCAAGTAAAGAAAGAATCACGATTGTTAAAATAATTAAAAATCACAAACGAAAATTACGAAATTACTCAATTTTTAAAATACAAAATTTATAACAAAATTGGATTTAATTATTATAAAACAATTCAAAAGTTTACTTGCCGTTTTCTTCCTCTTTATTTTTTTTTATAACAAAAATTCATTTCACTACTTTTATTACGCTTAAAAATAAACGTGAAGAAATTTACAATACTTAAAAGTTGCGCAATTAATATTGTTTTTTTTTTTTAAGACAAATTGTGGTTTATGAAGGAAAACCTATTGTTAGAGAAAAGTACAGTAATATACTATGAGAAAATTTTAAAATACTTGAAAAAAATTACACATTTTTACAATCTTTTTACACACAATTTTCTTTAACGTTTCGAATCGTTAAAGAAACAAAAGCACGCATTATTGAGTTGGTGAGTAGAAAGTGTGAAAATGAGAAAAATAAAGAATAAATTTTACAATTTATTTATTTATAATTTTCTTTTATGGTTACAAATATATCTTAATACAATTCACATAAATATCGTAATATAAGAGAAATTAGCGAATCAGTATGAAATTTAAGATATATTAAGAGTTTTCTGACTTTTATTTAAGTTGAATGTTGAATTTGTACGCTTTCATGAACAAAATAACTATGAAAAAATTTCAACTTTCATTAACAAACTATAATTTTAATGTCAATGTCCTTAATTTGCATATGTTACAACAAATTTTTAAAAAGTATTCCGTTTTACATACTCGTATAAGTCATAGACGAAGAAATTGGAAATTGAAATCTAATTAATGTTTGTAAATTTTTTTTTATTCGACTTCTATTTCATACTAGGTACTTTAATTTGAATATATTTTCAAGAGTTTGTAATTGTAATGAAATGCAAAATTATTTTATTTTTATGACTTTCGTGTTGATAAAAGTGCAATGACACTTTTCGATATTAATATGAATTCTAACATCTTAAGAATGTAGGAATTTTAAATTATTTTTGCTCTATCCAATTCACAATTCGATTTGTTTATCTTTTTATTTGAATAAAATTTCTGTGGCAAATTGCTTAATTTTAATTTTATACTCTAATTTTCATTTAATTATCGAAATTTCACTGTAAATTAATTATTTTTCTGAATAATACAATTTCAGATTTGGTCATTAATTAAATTAGTCTATTGAAATTTCAAAAAAAAAAAAAAGCAGTGTTAACCGTAATGAAATAATATTACTTTCAATGTTTAATTATTACACTATGAACAGTAATGTGTGTAGAATTTGAATTCTGATTGTATACGATCTGCTGCTAATATATTCTTAAATTCTTTGGCTATTTATGAATTACTCGTAACTAAAATCTTATTTACTAGTTATTTAGAAACTTGTTACTTATTGAATTTATAAACATAGTCAATAGTCTAACATTTTAAATTGAAAATTGTTAAAAAAGTAAGAATCTAATTAAGATATTATTTTTTTTCTTCAATAACTATTTATAAATTTTCAGAAATACAATTTGTATTATTGTCTGCTATAAACTGCTAAAAGGTTAATTATTATTTTATTTTATTGAAATTATGTTTCGTCGCCGAGGCAAATTTATTATTTTTTATACTATGATCAACATAGTTTTACAGCCAAGGTCAAAAACACCAAATAAGTATGTTTTAAATAAATACATATATGCTACGTATATTTATGTAAGTTAGTTGTAATGCATTAGATTAAAATGCTAACATTAAAATTGTTAAAATTAACAATATTAACAATGTAACAAGATGATAACTTTTATGCTATATAACTAAATACATAGCTATAGTTTTTATAATATGGTACATACATAAATACTTAAAATGTTATCTATGGATGAATAGCATTATTGAAGGCCAAGGTGAGTTAATAATATAAATAATGCATGAGAAATTCAAATTTAAAGAATTTAATGAATTGAATGAATATGCATTTATAGAGAAATAGTATGGGAATTGATTTTACGTCATTAATTTTTATAAAATTAAAAAAATAGAAAAATATGCATGCACCAACACATATACACTATAAAATAGAAAAAATAAATTTTAAAAAATTGCATTTTTACTGATTTCGAGCAATAATATTAACACTTATAGTCAACAATACTGTTGAAAGGTTAAAAATTTGCATTTGAGACGCCACGAAAAAATGTGATTGCCGAATAATTGCATTTTCAAAGAGCATTATTAATAATTATATTAAAGAGCATTAATAACAATGCAATGCAAGTTCAATTTAGTCTTTTCATAATTGAGAATAAAATACAAATGAGTTGGATACATTTTTTTCTATGTCACATATTTTAACACCTGATTCTAATTAAAAAACTTGTAGTATATACGACAGAGTATGAGAACGAAAGTGGCCTAACGAACAGTTTTTATTTATTAATTATCATATTGGGAAATGTTTCACAAAATTTTTACTTCCAGCTATATAGTTCATCTCATAACTATATTATTTTTTACAATATAAAAACGGTTTTGAAATTTTATGGATTAAACAACTTTTGATCTCGCTTCTCGATAGTATGCGAGATCAAAAGTTATATTATATGAAATCTTGGACATTATTTTGATATTCTTAGCATATTCTTCATACAGTAATAATTTTTGTTGAGGGTAAAATACATTACGTAGTGTATTTACTAGAATTGTGTAACATTTTACTCTCATCGAGTTTTCTACTATTGTTGAAGATTTTTAGTTTTAATTTATTTATTTAATTCACCTTATGTAATGTTTTTAGAATTGCGTTTGTAAAGAATGAACTCATAATGCCATATATGCTAAAAATTTGTTTATTTATAAATTGTTCGAATTATTTAAATAAAAAAAAATTGAATTGTAAATAATTCTAGAATCATTTGAATATGAATTTATCCTTATGTTTTAATTAACAGAAATTCATATAACTATGAAGTCATAACAACCATAATTTAGTCATAATTTCACAAATAATGAATTAAAATATATTTTCATAAAACATCAAAATTTTTTTTTAAAATTGAATGTTTAAATTCTAAATTATCATAATGTAATAATTTTCGAATATATTATGCAATAACTATGAAAAAAATTTGCTTTAAATTCATATAAGTTGAAGGTGTAGTTAAAGAATTATTCATTCTGGAAAAGAGATTATTTTTTGAAATATTTAAAGCACACTTCAGCATTATATTAAAATAAACACAATTCGATTGGTTAAAAAAAAAATTAATTACTTATTTTTCTCAGGATCGACATTATTATCAAATATTCGAATCATTTTTGTTATTCTAAGGTACTCCTTTGAATAAATAACATTTCATTAATGGTTTTCCAAACAATGCCATTAAAATTAATATTCCAAACCAAAATTTATAAGCACATATGCATATTTGTCCTAATTATTTGACAATTTTTAAGTAACGTTTTTTTTTTTTAGTTTTCATAAATGCATGAAATTATGCAACACAACTGAATTTCTATTGCAAATTTGTTAAGTATTATTACTTATGCACCTTATTTGCATGTTTTTGCACATTAAAATACACAAAAAATTTTACACTTTTGTGTATGTAATAAAATTTTACAAATCTATATCTATATACGAGTGAATATGTATTCATGCATATCAACTTATTGGAAAAATAAAATAAAAATTAATATCGTCCCTTAGATTCGAAAAAATCTACTGTTATAAAATGTAGGTACTTAATTTATTATGTACATTACAAATACAACAGTTGTTGCGACGTACCATTAAATCAATTTTTGACATAAATTTTTTCAGAGTTTTTTGTGGGGGGGTTTTTCTTTTTTGAATATTGTATTTTACATTTTGTATTACAATTACGTAAATTGTATGCCGTCTATAATCAATCAGAGTTGATAATCTAAACTATAAAGGTATAAAGCGTAAGTATTGTTAATGAATATAAAAAAAATTCATTCATATCTTATACGTTTAAAACCATAAGGCACGTACATATGTACATATATATGTATTTGTATGTATACTAAATTTATGAAATTTTGTATTCGAGCACATGAATTGTAAACGCTTAAAATATTAATATTTCTTCATTTATAGTTAAGTCGTTGTAATATTCAATTTAATTAAGAATTGCCGTTTTCACTTAATTGTAGTTACATTTATTCAAGTTAGCAAATAGCTTCGTAAAATATTTATTGTTCCTGATTTAATTAAAACCCTTTTAGCCCTTTTGACCCAGATTTCGAATCGTTTAATTAGCACATGTTTCACTTGTGGAATCTATTATTTTTATATAAAGCAAACTGTCTGTGATGAGAAAATTCTTGTTAAAATTAAGTGTACCGAATCATGTAAAAAAAAACATATTTGGACTTTGCTGGTACATATGTGTACCATCCGGGTCGAAAGGGTTAAAAGAAAAAAAATATTAAATTGGTTTTAATATTTAGGCAGAACCAAACAGCAATATAATAACTGTTTCTCTAGAAAAGCTCAGGAAGTACTTTCAAATATTTGGAAAAAAACACGTTATAGAATAAAACAAAGAAAAAAACGTGAAAAATCTTATCGTTGGCTTTAGCAATTTTTGTGATCAAAGAAAAGAACAAAAATTAATTTAGCTTTGTTTACCATATCCGCTTGATTGTGTGACCTATAGTGCTACTTTTGTTGAAAATTTCAACGGTAGCACTGAGTTTTTATTAAGTTATTTTAGGTACGTATAGTTGGTACGAAAAAAAAATTTTCATTGCATTTTTGAATTGCATTTCTGTTTTTGGAAATTTTTATTACTTTAACTGTTGTTGTTTTTATTGTTTGCAACTTTATTGTACGAAATTTAAAAAAGTTTATATGGGTTCATTGACTGACACACTAACTTTAAGTTTTATTTTGTTTTTCATTTTTTTTTGGCTGAAAACAACTTTCGAAATGATTTGTTAAACAAACTAGACCTACTAGTAAGTATATACTTACTTGTATTATAATATGAGTTTATACAGAGATCATAAAATTTTTCTTCTTTTTCTTGTTACTACGGTTGGGTGTGAGTTGATCTTTATCAATACATATTTTGCACTTTTTAGTTTTGTACATATTTGAGAACTTAATCTGTTTACATATGTACATATATGTAATTTTCTTTTCTGTTATAACACAATTGAAATACTTTTGAGTACTATAAGTACAATAATTACACGTAATGTACCTTACGAAAGAATAAGTGTACATATGTATGTATACTTAAAGTTGTGGCTTAAAATCAAGTTTTAAAATGACGTCATTTATTATTGTACAGAAAGTGAAATTTTCTAAAGGAATTAAAAAAATTTGTGCACTTAATCATTTGAAGCAATTTTTAATATTTCTTTTATAAAAAAATTGAAGACTATTGATTTACACTGCTCAATGAATTAAAAACTCTACACTTCATTTCACATTCAACTTTATAAATTAAGAAAAAACAAAGGACTAAAATGTTAGAGAAAAATTGAAATAGGACTGAAAGTTGAGAATGGCTAATTGAAAAAACAAATGCGGATAAAACAAGAACTATTCGAATATAAATTAACCAAAGTTAAAACCCTACAAGCATTGTTATTATACTAAAATTGGCAACCTGTGAGGGAATTTTAATTTTTGAAATATATTGAAGAGATTCTAGTGTTAACATAGAACTGTATCTGTTTAAAAATCGTGATATCTTTAGAATTTTTGTTTAATAATTACTTATTCTATAATTTTTGTATGAATAATTGAATTTGTTTAAATTGAAAAATTGAGGAATTTTCTTTAATTGGGACAGGAATTTTGCACCTTACGAACAATAGTGCAATATTTAGTTATTTATACTCGTAGTTTTGAATAAATTCAGTCTAAACTTTTTGAAACTTTTGTATAGCAAGATATTCTTATTGATCCTCTTGAGCTTGAGTTCAGTGTACAACAAAATGTAGAACAAACTAAGAAAAATAAAACCAAATATTGCAGTTTTACAATTTAAAAAGTAATAATTACTAATATGTTAAATTTGGTCTAGTGCTAAAGTGCTGACAAAAATTATTTAAGAAAATTGGTAATTTATTTTGAGATGAATTTGACGTTATTTATTAAATTATTAATTTATTATAAATAGATCAAAATAAAGAGAATGAATTTGCGGTCTTAATGAAACGCTTGAATTAAAAATTTATACTCTTGATTTACGTATACTATAACGATATTGTAATAAGGGTGCGATTTGATCAAATTAAGAAAAATCGATTATATTTTATGACAGACAACTTATATAACTCATTTTTTATATTTCACCCGAACCATAAAAAAAATGTAGTGAATCGTTATTGCTACTTGTTTTTTATCTGTTGAGAAACAATGATTTAACAATCCCTCAACTTATACAGTGATTTAATACATGCTACCTACATTCTCGTATGTTATTATATTTTATAATTTATTTGTTTTTACTGTGAGTCTTTCTCTCAATTTAAAATTTTTTTGCAAATATACACTTTTTGCATATTAATAGCGTCAAAAAAATATTCAACTAGCATATTAAATGTAAATTTTTAGTTTTAATATACAAAGTACGAGTATTGTAATTTTGTCATAGTGTTTATGAAAAATTTTAATTAAAATAATTTGAGAGTTAAAAATAGACAGTTTAAATTGAATTTTTAATGAGTGTATTAAGGGATAATTAAACAAATACTCTCGTAAATATAATTTCAAGCTTCCTGGACTTGAAAGGTTTAATTTCTCTACACAAATACACTACATATTTATGTATACCAAGTATATTTCAACTATGTTATTGTAAGAAATGGGTTATCAATAGAAAATTCGCTTTTAGTGCCATTTTATTGCTCATTAAATTTAATTTTTTAAAATATTTTATTTGTATAATTTTTCTTTCAAATAATAATTAAGTATTGCACTTTATAATCAGCAAATATTTATTATTTATTCATATGATTCTAGTTTAATTTCAAATATTTTTTTCAATAATGAGATTTTTCAATTAGTAAATTAAAAATTTAAAGCATAAGTATATGACAATGTCATGTACATAAATGAAAGAAAAAACTATTTCTAAATTTTTTCCTCTTAAATTTCCGATACATTACTTTTGCATTAAAAAACACTTAAATATTTATGTATATGTATGTCTAAGAATATGAATTAAATATTTATTTATTATTTACTACATTAATAAACAAATAGTTAAGTAAACATAATAATATGTGACTGTATGAATATTAACGTATGTATATACTGATACCAAAATATAAATTTGTAAAATTTCGTTTTCAATTTATGACAAAAAATGTAGAGAAATATGGAAATCTATGGCTTAAAATCTTTTAAATGTAGCATTGACAAATATGTAAATATATAGATTATTACGTAATCATTGAACAGATGGAAGCTTGCTATAGTAATAGTCGCGGATATAAATCAAGACGTTTATGAGAATTTTTTTGTTTATAAAATAAGTTCCCAAAAATCGAAATTTTAATAATTTTGAGAGGCGATAAATAAAAAGGTCTAAAATATACACATAAGTTAAGAGATTTCAGGAAAAGATATGAAACTGTTAATGTGTAATATATATATATATGTATATGAATGGTGTAAATCTCAATGTTCTTAAATTAACTTGACTAAAGATACATCACTTATGTATATGTTTTTAAATTATTATTTAAATTCATGCATTTTAAATTTGAATACAATTTTTGAATAGCTTCCTCTATTTATAAAATTATTTTCAAAATTTATTTTAACTAAGAACATAATTATGAATACTTATAACTATATTAAATAATATATACATACATACATACTCTTATACAATGGAATAGCAAAAATATTTTTGGTTTCCCTTAAATTTTTTAATAAAACAATTTCTTAATAGATTCATTGTGCATGTGTATTCGATAGTAAATATGCGTATTGCGTGCAAAGTCGATTCATTGAAAAGGTCTAAAATGAAAAGAATTTATGTAAAATTTATAATGAATTTAATTGTTTATTCCGGTCTTACGTCACATTTGCGTTTGAAAAAAAAGATCAACTTTTTTAAATTTTAAATTTCTATTTTATTTTTTTTTATTACTTCTATTGTTATTTTCCTCTTCATTACGAAAATTTGGATTCTTTCATTTTTCTTTGTATATATACCTATTGTGAACGTTTTTATTTATTCTATTGTTATACCGATTCATTTCCTCATTTGTAAAGTGTTTAAAAAGTATATAAAAACCGTTAAAAGCCTTTTCAGTTAATTACAATGCATTAACCTTACCGTCGATTTTAATTTAAAAAAATATTTTTTTACAGTTAAAAAAAAAATTTTTTTTTTTGTTCTTTTATTCAATTATAACGAATCTCTTATATACATACATATACACGCATATTTATTTATAAGTGTTTATGAATGTATTTGTGTATATAAGGGAAAATTTTGAAGTCCCAATTTCGCTTTTCTTTTAGTAAGGGAATTTTAAGGTTTAGTTTTTTGTATTATTTTTTTGTTTTTTTTATAAATTCTGTTCAGAAATGATTTTTTTTGTTTTGTTAAATTTATTACTTTAAATCAGCTTAAAAGATTTTCTCTATTGTGAATTAATTTAAATTACGAAATGGTAAAAGGTGAAGTCAAAATAAAAATAAGTTGTGAGTAAAGGAGGAGGCGGAAACTTATGTTAAGGATTAATTAAATGATTTTCTAAGGCTTTTTTATGCCAAAAATTTTCTTTAGTTTATGTTTAATTTAATCAAAATGCGGCAATTACAAAGAGATTATTTCGCGTTTAATTAATGTACCATAAGAGAAAAATGTTTTTTTTTATGTTTTCTTTTTTTCTACTTATTTTTAGTTTCTGAAATTGTTTGTATTATTGTTCGAAAAGAATTAGGCATATGCTCTTTTTATTAAGTAAAACATTTATAAAAAAGGGTCTGTTAGTTTCGCTCTATTTGTTGCAAGGTTGTCAGTTTGGGCTTTTGTTTATGAGCGCTCCAGATAAAAAAGTTTTAATTTCTTATGTAAATCATTCTTATTTAGAAATCGATTTGCTTGGAAAAGAAATTTCAACTTATTCCACTAATTTAAATCACAAGCCCACAAAGTCCTACAAAAAGACGATATTTGATGGCTTAGTTGTTGTTCTGGAACTATAATAAATCTTTAAATTATTAAAATTAAATTAATTAAATTAAATATCAATAAAAAGTTTCCGAATTAAAAGAAAATATCATAATGCCAAATTTCCTTTCCAAGTTAACCGTTCGAATTCTGTACCGTTCTTTTTGAATTTTTTGATATGACTTTTAAGATAATGAAAAAATTATAAGCAACTTTAAATTGAAATTTTCTACCAATTCTATTTAGCTTCAGAAGAAAAGTAATGCAATTCAATTTGATAGTGTTATGCACATTTGTAGAATTTTTACTCCTTTTTATTCAAATCCCTCCTAAATGTATGCAAAAGATTAGAATTCTTTGAAATTTCAATCATTAAAGTTCAAAGTTAGAGTAATTTTTTTACTCAAAATATCGAAATGAGTGCACTAGTTCAGAAACTATTGGCTTCCCTTGATTGTAACTGTTTTTTTAAGATTGTGTGGCAATTTACATAACCGTAATTAAAATGTTATACTTATTTTACGCATTTTTAATTCAAATATGCGAGTTGGACTATTTTATACTACAGAATTTAAGTTTTTTTGTAAATTTTTTTAAATTTTGTAAATTTTTATACGAACGTCTTAAATTTTTGTATATACAATAAATTTTGTAAAAATTTATGTGTGTGTTACAACCAAAATTAATTCAATGAAAAAGAAAAAAATATTTTGCACGAATAAAAAAGCATTCGATTACGAGTATAAACATCCCCTGCCTCCACATACACATATCTTTTATATTCGAAATAAATATGTACATTTGTATATACATATGTATGTATACATACATAATATTAAAACAGTAAGGTTAAAATTCTAAATGAGATTAGGTCAAGTTTAAAGCATAAATTAAATTTAATTCACTTACATCATATTATTTAATTTTACTTTAAAAGTCTTAATATTGGTTTTCTAATAAAAATTTTGTGCAATTTAAGATCTCAAATTATAGAAATATTCAACGTAACGCTATAAAATGAGTATCATTTATATTTTTATTGTATTAATATAATTTAAGAGTAAAATTTCGAACTCGTTTTTGTCCATTACTAGATTAAGAAATGAATGACCTTTATAGAAAAAGAAGAAAAAAAAAATCTTATTTTAAATTGTTGTCATATTAAATTTCATAATAATTTTACTAACAATAATTTGCAATAAATTTATGAAATTCAGAGTGTATGCACGCTACCACGAAAATTTAATATTCGAGTGCTTTGAATTTAATATTTAAACATATTTGGTTTTTATTTTTCTTTTCTTAATGCGTTCATCCAAATAAATTTATAAAAGTAGGTAGTCAAGTTTATTTTGCAAAAAAAAAATTGTGTGTGTGTGTGAAGAAAATAGCATAAATTTCAATATGATGTGTAAATGCCGCAAATAAAACAAAAAATTAATCGTTTTTTAATACCTAGATGAATTAAAAAATAAAATAAAATATTATAAAAGAGCAAAAATGAATAAAAATACACATAAATAACAATAAATGAAAAACAAGAAAAAAAAAATCAAATCACTTTTGAAATTTTGCCAATTCACTTTTACAGCCGATCAAATGAGCAACAAACAAGCGTAGCGACTATCAAAATAATTTGCTGGTGGTAAATTTAAATTCAGTTAATTTTCACGATTTTTGTTTTAATAATATTCTGGAAACTTCTGTTTTTATTTTTGTTTCTTTTAGTCTGGGTTAAGGTAAACGAACTATTTTATAATATTTATTTTTCTTCTCATTCGTTTATTTTTTCTCACTTCACTACCGATCAAGTCGAATTCAACCTCAAATACATAATTGTATTTCAATAAAAAAATTTAATTTTGTATAATTTTCATACATACTCGTATCCAATACAATGTTTTTTCTTCGCTTTGGTTGTGTCTAATTATTTAAGACCCGAGGAGAAAATAGAGAAAACAATTAAAAATCCGTTGTCCAATGCAAGTGATAAAGCAATGTGAATTTGAAGAGAGAGGTGAATGCTTCGAATCTTAGATAGGTACGAAATTATTTTTTAGATAACAGTAATCGATTCATCAACAATCGAAAAATGTATTTAAAGTTATTCTCTATGAAGTAACTTCTAAAATAAATTCAGAGATCAAAAAAGTTATTAATTTTGTTAGCAAATTGTGTAAATTAAACAAATAAGGGCGGAAGATTATCGTCAAAAGTATCGTTAAAAGAGTTGGACTTGCTGAAGACAAATTTAATATTTAAAATTGGAGAAGAGTTTTAATTATTTTTCTTAAGAATTTTTGAATATTCAATGTTTTGTTTCTCTTACTAGTTAAGTTAAGAGTTTAAAAAATTTTATTATACCGGCATTAGCATGGGTTTTTATTTTAATGATTTGCATTCATAGGTTAAAAAAAAATATACTCGTAATATTAAGCATTAATCTAGTCATACCAATATACAGGTTGATGTATGCTATACTTATATATATGTATGGAGATGTATACATACATATGTACATAATCAAATTTTATAGCTTTAATTAAGTAGCGGAAAATTTACAGGGGCTTTATTAGACAAAATTTGTAAATATATTTTTAAATTTCGATTTTGGTTTAAAATTTGGTTATTTAAAAGAAGTCACGATTATACTTATAATTTTTTGCTATATAACATACACATGTACGTATATACATACACATTTGTACATTATTCAAATGAAAATATAGTAAATTTGAGAAAAAAGGTGTGTAAGTATGTATAGTAATATAAAGATGTAAATTTATATAAAAAAAAAATTTTTATACATACATACATAGATATATATGTACAGGCATCGTTAGATCTATTGTGATGGCTTGACGTTAATATTGTGCAAATTAATGAATTTAAACAATGACATTGAAATATTAATAAAAACAAATTTTATAAGGCAATAATGAGCAAGCACTATCTTGATGCTAAAGTTTACTCAATTTTTAAGATTTTTCTAGAAATTTGTTCAATTTGAAATTATGTTACGGTGGAAATAGTAGTGATTTATTACCTAAATTCGAAGATTTATATTTTTTATTTGAGTATTTTTTAACGCATGAAGTTTATTTTGTTGAAGATTAAAATTACATTAAAGTTACATGGATTATAAATTAAATTTTGACACTTTAGTTAGATTTTAATTGGATTGAAAAGATTTCTTAATTAATATTTGGGTTTTATTTTTGATTTGTTCACGTATTATGTACATACATAAATATGTATGTATATGTAATATCATAATTGTAGAAAGCTTTTTGTGCTGGAATAGTTTGTTATTTCTTTATACGTATATGTATATATACAAATAAAAATTAATGTACAAGAAAATCTTAAAAACTTAAAATTTGTGTTATATTTACGAGTATCCAACACCCGTTTTACTTAGTTTTTTTTTATATTTTCCTTCGCCTTTTTAAATACATAGTTGGACATTTTATAGCGTTTTGTGGGAGTTAATCTTAAATTGAAAGTGTTAAAGTTACTTAATCAACTAAATTACATTTTTCAATAAAAAATTTGATTGAAAACAACGTAAAATATGAAAGATTGTATGTGGGTTGTAAATGGAATTTTATTCTTTTATTAAGTATATTGTTTTTTCTCGT
Organism: Condylostylus longicornis; assembly: GCF_029603195.1. NCBI lineage: Eukaryota > Metazoa > Arthropoda > Insecta > Diptera > Dolichopodidae > Condylostylus > Condylostylus longicornis. The sequence goes on from NW_026577983.1 coordinate 1,159,243, forward strand.
GTTAACAAAAGTTTTATTAAGTCGATAATTTTTTAGAAAATTAAGTGATATCGAGTGCAGTTGAACCTGAATAGAAAGAAAATCTTTATTGTTTATTTGTGGTTTCTTGAATTTTCTGCAACACTATAAGTTATTAAATGGTTAACTTGTTTATTTAACCTACTGTGATTCATTCGAATTTTTGTGAAAGCAAGAACATTGCAATAATTTCCTTTTATTTGACATTAATATTGTGTGTTAATTTCACCAAATATACAAAGTTGCTGAAATCTATATACGACGTTTTCGATTATTAGTCTTGCAAAGTCGAAAATCCTGAAAAACGCGTTTGAAAAACTAGGCTAATAGCATAATTTCACCTTTTTCATTTGCTTATTAATAACTGAATTCAATCAATATGAAATTTGAATTAATTTATAAGTCTAAGATGCCTGAGTGTTGCTTGACGTTTGTCAATTTAAATTGAGAATTAGCTATTAAAAATAATGCTTCAATAAATAATATTCAGTCGCTGAGTATTTTTCACATATAAGCTCATTACTAAAAATTATTTTAAAAAAACAATGAGGTACAAAATCCAGTTTTGTTCTCTTATGGTACTCTATACATTTTATAGCAGATTAAATAATATTTGATTTTAATATTTAATTTTAAATTTTTTTTTTACAAAATTTAAATGAAATTTTTTTTTTTAAAATTAAAATTTTTAATACTTTTCAAAATAATTTTTACATATCAAATTTAATCAATTTTATTTGAGTAGCGTATTAATTTCAGTATTGCTTATTATAACTGATTAGTCATTTTTGTACAATTTAAAATATTATGTTAATTTTATAAATAAACGCACTTGAAAAAAAAATAAATAAATAAAATAATGTTTGATTTGTGGTTTTCTCAATAATTTGATATTTAAAAAGTTCTGGTATTTTAAAATGACTAAAAAGCATTAAATTTTTTAAGCAAATAAGTACATTGCATGTACACATTTTTTATTTTCCAAAAAGTAAAACAAAAAACATTATTTTTTCAATTATTATTTAAAAAAAAAGCAAGCGAACACACAAAATAATACTTAAATAAATTATTAAAATTTTTGGGATTTCTTTTCATCCAATTACGAGGTTAATTTCTTGTATAATTTATAATTAGTTATTTATTTTTTAAATATTTAAACAAAAAAAAAGAAAACCACAATTGAATTTCAATAAAAATAATTTTTATAATAATTTTGTTTTACTTACAATTAATTTATATTTATTTACAAATAAGGTATACAATTATTATTTTATTATTTTGTAATAAGGCTATTAAAATAAATTTAAATAATTATTGTTATGTACCATTATTTTCATATACATATATATACACGAGTATGCAAGGTATGAATGTTATTTTTTTAACATATTATTATAAAATTTTGCAAAAGCCAACGAATGGCTTTTCCAAGTGTATGCATGACTGTGTATATTACGCTTAATATATTTTTAATGTTATTATGTTAATCAGTGTGGGTGTGTAGATACGTATAATTGTGTGTCTACACAATCATTCCGACCACAATATAGCAAATAATGAAATTTTTGTTTAATTAATTGCCTTCTATGTTGAAATATACTACTCAAATTCGGTTTCATATATTTTCTGCCTCCAATTCTTTCCATATTTATTTTTTAATATCTAAAATTAAAATGTTTTACGTTATGATAATAATTAATTGGTAAATAAAAAGAAAGGTGAAAACAAACGTAGATTTTCATGTACATACTTACATATGTATACATTACATAATATATGAATATGTACTTCAAGTGTATGTTCATGTGGGTTATATATTATAAAAATTTGTAATTTATACAAAATTTATTTTATTTTCTGGTAAATATACAACATGTTTATTTAACCCGCCTATTTATTTTAACTAAAAACCAAAAATTTATTTTATTTTTGGTTAAATGAAAATATTGGTTGTTTGAAAATAATTTTCTTAAATATACATATTTCAAATATTATGTTGTGTATTGAAATTTTTAATATACATGTACATATGTGTACATAACTACAATTTACAATTTAGTAATAATTAAATTGTTAGTGAAAAGGAAAGAAAACTAGGAAAAAAAATTCTGCAAAGTCATTTCATTTTTCACATGACAATTTTCAATATTTTTTTTTAAAAATATTTTCACATTTTTTCATAAATTTTAATGAAAATTGAAAATTATTAAAATGAAAATTTTCATTTTTCAATTTTGTTATTTTGCCAAGACAAACATCAAATATTTTAGTTAAAATTGAAATTTGTAATAAATTTCAAAATTTATTTTCTCGTAGTGAAAGTCACTTATTTATTACAATATTTAATTAAGTATGTTTAAATACTAAATATTTTAGAAAAGTCAATAAAAAATATTAATAAATATCGACATACACATGTGCCTATCATTGATTAATTTATTTAAGAATGTTTAGTGCTACAGCTGCATTTAAATTTAAATATAAGAAGATGTACGTTATTATGCAAGTATACGTATACGTACATATTATGTAGATATATATATACAACATACATACATACATACATGCATATCTTAATTTAGATGAAGTATAAGCGGTTTTATCAAATAAAGAAATTGAGATTGATTTGAATATGTTTTTAAAGAAACTACTTAATAATAACTATCATTAGAGCTCGAAAATTTGTTTTTATCTGCATAAATTCTATATAATTAACATTGTCCTAATTTAAAATTTGGTTTTCGAAAATACTTTTTTCAACATTTTTTGTAGCAAATTACTTAAGATCTAATGTTTTAAAATAATATCAAATTTTACTATTGAAATGCTCTGGTAACATGAAAATACTATTTAAATCGAGTTTTGAAGTTCGAGTTTGTATTCTTCATAATGTTTCACATTCACAGATTATTATGTCTCAATTAATTATGAACTAATTTTTTTCAAAATTAAAATCTTGAAATTTTGACACTAATTTAATTTATAAACTAATTAAATTTTCTTACGTCTTTCTGATTTACTTATTAATTTTTTACTCAAAACCACTCACATCCATACGCATGCTATACTCACAGCCATATTTTATTATTATAAATCATATATATGTATATAAATTAAGTTTAATCTACATCTAATGTAATTAAATTTTAGATAAAATATGAAAGCTTGAAAAATTATTTACAATAATAGGCTTTATTAATGATATTTAACAAATTTATAGATCAACGTTATTATTTTGATTAACAGCTAAGCTTCACATGCATATATATATATATATATACATAAATATGAATATACTTACAAACATACTATATACTGGCTAGTATGTAAATAAGATCATGAAATAGATTTTACAATAAAAGTCATTATAAATTAAATGAAAGCTTTAAAATCTTGATACAATTAATTTTATTCAATTTTATATTAGTAAATAAATAAATGCATATGCATGTGAATAAGTTTATTTATTAGTAGCTACATATGTATAATATGTATTTCAACTTTTCGTTTTTAAAATATAAATTAACTTATTTTTTTACATTCTCTATTTTATTAACTACTTATATTATTCGCGTAATATTAATTTTAAGGTGGCGCTTTTAAATTTTCTTTTCTTTTGTTTCATTTAATGAAAACTTTGCACTTAAATTTGTCATTGACATCATTTTTTAGTTTTTCATTTTTTACTTTTCTTTCTTGAAATTTTCTACAATAGTAAACAATTTCATTGCATACTAATCTCTTTCTGCTTTTTAATTAGTTTAATCGCATAAAATAAGTTCGTACATATTAAAGTAAATATTTAAATGAATAAATTTTATGCATACAAAAATTTTGTAATGGTAAAGAAGTAAAGATAGATAGATATTAAAGCTAAATACGTTATACTTATGTTCGTGGCAGTATTTTGCTATTAACTGTAATATGAACTACTTATATTTGTTGATAAGACAAAGAATTTTTTGAAAGGATACTTAAATAGAAATTACAATAAAATTTTCAAAATTTCAAAATTCCGAATAAAATTTCAAAAATTTTCTGAATTTCAGAAATGTTTAAAGAAAGTTTTCCATTCAGTAACGAAGTTTACTTGCAGTTTTTATTATGTATTTTAATTTTATATATGCCTTTATTCCAATTTTGCAGTTTTATTTTTTTAAATACTTAATAAATTTCCATCAATATTTTTATTTTACTTAAATTGTTAATCTTACAATCAACAAGATCAACTTAAATTTTTTAATTTTTTTTTTTTTTTCTGACTAATTTATTCTCTTATTTAAAAAATTAATTGCTTTGTTCATTCAGCGTCTTATTTAATATGACAGATAAACATAAACTCATACTATCTTTGTCTATATCGCACCCATTATATACATAGATTTTTGCAAAAGGTGTGCGTAAAATTAAGAAAACATTTGTATATTTCGGTAGTAGGTATGTATAAATATTTTGCTGTTTTTGTTGTTTTTGTCTCCAATATAATTTATGTCCGAGAAATTCAGGGTCAAAATTTACAAAAAAAAAAAAAAATGTTTTTTTTTTCTTTCTCATTAATATTTTCTTTTTAAAAACGATTTTATTTTGATGCTTTTAGTCTAGAAAATAATCCAAAAACTTAGTGCTTTTCGTTTTTTACAAGGGGCATTCAAAAATATTAGCATATATAAAACATCGGAAAAAAATAAACGTATAATAAGTACCTACATATTTTCTGTAAAAAATTCATATTTTGTTTTATTAAAGACAAGAATTAAACTGGATATTTTAAAACCAAATTAAATTTTCAGGGTTATCAATTATACCTACTGATCAATATTTTTATTGTTAATGAACACGTTTTTGATCGGAATTGATAATAAAATGAGGTTAAATAAGACTCTAAATAAAAGTTTACAACGGAATTTTTAAGTATATAATATTTTTTTTTGCAAATTTAAACAAACCATTTTGTTGAAAATTATAATTTTAAATTTTTGATTATCTTCTTTTTCAATAAATGGGAAATTTATTAATTAATTCAATATTAATTTTATTTTGAATTTTAAAAAATATAAAATCACAAATTATAGAAAATGTTATAATAAAAAATTTTTATACACATAAAAAATTGGAAAAATTTTAATTTATAAAATTATATTTGTGGCTAAGCGGGTCATAAAAATGCGAAATTACTGTTTCCATAATTAACCTTCAAGAACTCTTGGATTTGTTGGCATACAAACATACTTAAATAAATACTTAATTCAAATTATATGAGATTATATGAGATTATAATTTCAACTCTCCACTGTATATTAAATATAAAAAATATAAACATGTATAATGTATGTGGGTTATGTATATTCAATTTCGGATTCTATTTTCATTTTAAAACAAGAATTAAATTAAATTTTAATGATCTTGATAGAAACTAGAAATTTATTTTTTTGTTTTGTAAATAAACAAAATTTCTCAAGTTTTTTTTTTATAATTTTTATAAATGAACATTTTTTAAATAACCGGTTATTTAAACCCTGCTGACACAAATAGGTTAAAGATATAAAAGTAAATGATATAATTTGTAGGATAGTTATTAATAACGCAATAATGAACATGTAAATATTATTGAAAATGAAAGCGTGACTCCTAAATGAAAATTGATCGCTTATAATTAATATAACATTATAGTACTTACTCAAAAGAAAAATATATTTGTACAATTTAATGTTATATACGAGTATATATAAGAAATTTTTTAAAAAAGGTTATTACTAACAACGTGTATTCAAATAAGCCGTATATAAGTAGCACAATTTTTTCAAGCCTAAATTATTTTACAGTATAAGTAGTACACCACTCTTATGGTTGTTCAATTTAAATAATATAGTTTAGCGCAATGTTACTGATAAGTTGTTTGTGTATATTATGTATATAAATATGTAAAACTCATAATTCATATCTTTTAAATAACACTTAATATAGGTAAAAAAAAAAAGTGAACTTACATCACCGTGCATTTTACTTGATTATCTCGGAATATATCCATAAAGAATCGAGATTTTTATTTAGAACAACTTCTGTTTAACTCATTTAATTCATTAAATCAGAAGTGATGTTTCTTCATTATGCGATTAAATATAAAAACAAACTACTTCGATTTGAAACAATTGTAAAATGGGATTATAGAAAAAAAATTTAAATTACAGCGTAAGCTTCTATTATAATTAAAAACCTTTCTTTATTGCAATAATATTTTGGAATCTGTACAAAAAGATGTCACTTATCTTTAATAAAATTTATTTTACATTTAATTATATAAATTTTAGAATAACAATTTCTATACCTACTACTTTATTTTTATTGTGAAAGAAATTTCACGAGCTTCCTTTTACTTTATATGTAATAGAAAAACTATTAAAATTGCCTTTGTGGTCGAGACGTTGTTCAACCTCCGCTACACTATAATAAATTTTACTTATTTTAGAATTATAATAATATTCCTTATAACATTGTAGATATAATACGAATATTGTGATAATTTTAATACTTTCTTTTCATTATTACAAACAAATATAATAATGTAGCTAACCTCGTACATTACCCGTGACACTTTTACAAAATTGGCACATTTTTTGTTTTTATATTAAACTTTTCTTTATCTTATTTTTTTTTAATATTTTTTTTTTTAATCGAAGAAAAGAAGAAGAAAAATATTAATTAAAATGAAAATATTTCAATAATCTTGCAGAAATCAAGAAAAATCTGTTTAAAATATAAATTGCATGCGTTTCAAAGAGTAGAACTAAAATACAAGAGTACTGTAATATTAAAAATATACATATGTATGTAAGTATATAAAAATAACATTGCATTATATTAATTCAAGGATCTTGACTGTTACATACGTACTTTTGCATAAGAATTTTAAATAAAAAATATTGAGTATATTGCGTATATTTAATACGTGCATGAATATTGTGTTAACATCACAACTGAGTAATAAGTAACTACAATATCCACTGAAAAGTCACTGTAAAATCTTGTAAACTTGTTTAAAATGGAGATATGGTGTGAAACCAATTTTATACAATTTAAATTAAAAAAAAAATCAATTTTAGTAAGAATTGGTTGATTGAGTTTGACGTTTTACGCAAATTAAGTTATTGGATGTATAGATATAAGTATGTATATACATATTTAACGGATATGTGTATTTAAGCTGGTAGTTATTGTTTATGTGACCCATTTTTTTTTTTCTCTTTTTAAAATTTACATAGCGCAAAAATATCAAAAATTTTTTAGTGCATGTAAATTTTACGTTATTTGTACCGGTTATTTGCGTCATTGCACCTATTGCCAACCGCTCAAACAACTGCAAAACCAGAATTTTTTTTTTTTTTGCAATCAAACATGGTACGAAAATTTTATTAAAAGTTGGTTAAAATATAAAGGTGATTTTCTTTTATTAAGATGAAAATTACAATGGAACAACACAAATCATTGGTTTCTAATATTACTACAAAATATAAGAATAATATGTAAACTGTTATACATTTTTGTATCTGAGTATTATAAAATGTTTGAGCATAGGAACTCTTGTATGTACGTGCAAATACTACTACGTATATACTAACAAAATTTTATGTTTATATTTTTCTTTTATAAGTATCTTTTAGAGTAAAAATTTTCTCTTGAGAAGATTTTCAAGTATTTTTGAGTTTCTTTTTTATGAACGACTATTGGAGGTGTTTTTTGTTTGAAAATTTATAATAACAATTTTTAAAATGCCATGATTACAGAGAGGAAGAGAGTAAAAATTATCGTTTCCTTATGTATGTACCTATGTGTATACGTGCTAAAATTTTTATTATTAAAATTTTTGAGGGTTGTTGAACTAAAAAATTTTGTTTTTTAAACTAAGCAAAAATTCTCTATTGTTTGGTTAATTAAAAAAAATAAATTCAAGAAATTTTTTCTTTTGTAAATGTGTATGTATACATATGTATAAGAGTAATAAAAGCAAAAGCTATATTTATGTTTCTGTATATAGGAATAATAAATAAATTAATAAAAAGATTTGTGGTTTGGTTAAAAAGTAAAAATACAAAAATAATAATTCCGAAAAGAAAATTTCAATTTCAAAACTCTCTTATAATCTTAATATTGAAATAATCATTACGAATTTTTATAAGGGTAAATAAACTTTATGTATTTATGTATGTGTTGGAATATACATATAAGTATGTACATATTGTACTTATTGATGTTTTTCTTTAAAAAAAATATTTATTTTTGATTAAATTTTTTTTTGTTTTTATAATGAAATTAAAAATATTTTTTTTTAAGTATTTTTTATGTCTTAAATTGTATAATCTCTTAATTAAATTACAATTTTGTTTACAATATAAACTATTAGTCTATATGTACATATGTATATATAAATATATATATATATTATACACGTATATACAGATTATGTTTACACTCAAAAATACACTTGTTAATAAGTATTTTTAAAATATAATAAAAATAATCCTAAGTACAATAAAGCTAAGTATAAAGTGCATAAATTTAATTTTTAAATGTTGTATAAGATAACTGAACGGTTTGGTAGTGTGTTCTTAATATATTATACATATAAATAGCCTTGAATATACTACATAAAAAGCTCACTTTAGGAGAACAATAATATGTATGAATATAGTGTTGCTATAAGATATATTATGCATGAACTAAAAACTTTACTTTTATGTAAAATTAAAAAAACCAATTAAAATTTTTCCACGGAAATTATGCTTTCCCCTATAAAAATGGACTAGAAAAAATATTAAGTAATTAAATAATACAATACACCTATACATATTTTACATTGGACCCTCTCATCCGAATGTATGACTGTTTTAAAAACAGCAATAAAATAAGGCTTTATGCATACATAAAAACATTCTCGGTGTTAAAGGGATACGACAAGTACTTGAACTTGTCTTATCCCTTATTGAATTGAGTACTTGAAACTCAATTTCGCCTTATGACAAGGAGAAATTGAACTTCATTTTTGTTTGATGGTCTCTATTTGCTCACATGTTTAATCAGAGACTTATGCCGGGATTCTTCTTATGACTCATACCGCCATGTGATATACCAAATTCACTGATCTAATTTTTGTTCAGTAATTTGCATTTGTTAAAGGGTACAATTGTGCTACGGATCAATCGTGTCTTTTAGATCATTTCTCTATTATACTGGTAATAACACGTTAAAGACCAGCGTATAACAAGAGCCAAAATAGAAAGAAAGAAGTAAAGAAGTCATAAATTTATTGGGATTATTTAATTATTCGTATAAAAATTTCAACTTACTAGTCATGTGTAGTAATCATTGTATTTAATCAAGTTTGAAATTACTTTAATAATATAGAAAATCAATTGCTTAGTTAATTCTTACCCACCTGAAACGAAATAAAAAAAAATTTAATTATTATTAATTTATTATTGCCATAAAATTTTTTTCATTTTATGTATAAAAATTTATAAAGATTAAGATAACTCAATTTTTAATTACTTTATTTTGAAAACAAAAACTTTTCTATGTAGAAAGAGGAAAATATTGTACGTATGTACTTAAAAGACAGATAAATTATAATTTCTTTGCTGACTAGATAATTATAAAATTTTTGTACAATATCTTTTAAACCTTCAAAAATGACTTAATATAAAATTTTTGAAATTATTTACCGATTAAACTAAAATAATTGTTTAAGAGATCAAAAGAAAGTTAATAAAAAATTATTGTGTTATATTTTGATCAAAATTTAATAATAATACGAACCTTGAAGCTGATCGTATCAAACCTACGTTCCATAAAATCTTATATTCAAGTTTCATAAAGGAAATTTTGTCACCTTAAAATTTGCTTCACGTACTTTGGTTATTCTTTGTTGTTTCGGAATGAATTCTTTGTATACTTGTGTATTTTGCTAAGTTAAATCACTTGCAGGACGTTTGAATTTTCATACTTCTTTTTATTTGTTCATTTTTGGATTTGTGAAACCTAGCTTTTCTATTATTTCGATTTCATTATTGGTTGCAGTATGAGCGATTTTGAGCCAAATTTTAGTTTTATATTGCCTCTATTAAGAAGCAAACTATATAGTTCAATGTGTTTTATGGAATTTTATTTTACGGCCTGAGATGTTTATATCTCTATTAAAATAATTTTATATCCGGCAATTTTGTTTTTATTCATTGAACATTTTTTTTAATGATTTCTTGAAATTTATCACTAATACTTGCAAAGAGAAAGTATACGAATACTTATGAAGAGAAAATTAAACCTTATATAATTCACGAAGTTTAGAAAAGTTGAACATACATTTGTATATACTTACAGTTCCTAACAATTGTAATATGCCTTAAAATATCCAAAGTGAATTTGTTAAAAATTAGTTTTTCTACTAGGTAGTACCAATATATTTTAGCAACTACAATAATGAGTTGCTTCCGAAATTTCAAAAAGAAATCTAATTTAAGTAAAAATCTTCAACTTTAATATTTTGAATTTTGAAAAATACCTAATGTTTTAATCTACATCAACAATTACTTTTTTATTGAAAATTATAGGAATTTGAAACTGTTGTAAAACAAAATACATACTTGATTTAAAATTTTACTTTATGAAAAATTTTTATTAACTTTCCAAACGAATAAGTGCTCTCATAGCTTATAGTTATATACTTACATATATGTATATCTATACATATTTATGTGCTTTCCATTACGAAACCTAAGACCATGAGATTTATTAATTAAAATTGACAAAGTGTTATTGAAGTTATTTTTCTATACACAACTAAATTTTATATTTATTTTATTTTTTAAAATTTTTAATAAAAATAATTTTTACTTTTATTTTTATTTAACAGCATAGTACAGAAGATATACGAGTATTGCTATAATTTATAAGTAATAAAAACGACTTTAAAAGGATAAAGGTTTTTTTTGTTGTTTATTGGTTTTTAATATTAAAGACAAAAACAAAAACCATTACAGAGATGTCCTTTACAGATTTAATTAAATTATATATCACTTCATTGTCAGAACTGATGAAGTATAAATTGTGAAAATATTTATTGAACTGAAATTAATAGAAAAAGTCGAATGGAATAGTGTATAGGTAGTATTTATATATTTATACATATATATCATTGTTCAGGTATGTGTGTGTGTGGTTTTAAATATATGGCCAGATAGTATAAAAATAAAACAAAATCGATTTTTTTTTTAATTTCAATTAATTTTTGACATTGCTCAATTATTTGAAAAGCATAAAAATCGAATGAAGGTTTTAATAACTAGATAGTAAAATCGATTTTTATTATAGACGCTTACACATACTTATATCTACACAAATTTTATTGATAATTATAGCTTAGTTACACTGCATCATAAAAATATTCGGTTATTTATAAATGATTGTAGAATTTAATGAAATCGATTTTTATTGTTAAGCCGATGACATTTTACTCATTCACTATAATTTATTTTTGGGTATTTATTTTAAGGAACTTTGAAAAATGAATCAGTTTGGTTGTGTTCGATGTCCTGATCAATAAATAAAATTAAAGATGAACTGAGTCTAATCAATGGTTAAATGAGTTAAACCAAATACAATTTTTTAAATTTGAAATTTTATTTATAAAGTTTTTGCAGGTATAATCTTGTTTTAAAAAATTGCACCCCTACCTTAGACCGCTATTTTACTATAAAATTGTAAGAAACACTTTTGGAAAAAAAAGTAAATTATTTTAAATTTTAGGCATCTATGTATGTACTTCCTAAAACTAAAGTCGTATACTTACACTTATGCACATTCAAAAATATAAAGTTGAATCTTAGTAGTAAATTTCATGGGAATGTTTTTAATTGTTTAATCGAATACGTGTTCTTAAGCTTTTCAAGCCCGAAGCAAAATTACTAAAATAATATCTGGATTTTGAATAAGTTTAGGCCTAAACACTTGAAAATTAGATTTGTACTAATATTTGTCTCTACTTTCTCCTCACTCATAAAATTTTATGTTTATCAAAATATAAGAGATGGTAAAGGTTAGTATAGCCTTATGTCAATTTTACAATATAATTTGATTTAACCTAGTTTATAAAAGACAAAACGAAAATTGAGTTTGGAAGAATTAAAAAAAAAGGGGACTATTTTTTAAATAATATGTTGACTTAAGCTACTTCGTACAATTACAGATATTAGCACTTTTGGTATATAAGTAACAGAAATTTGTTCCCAAAAATCGAACATAAATAAATATTTAATCATATATACATACAAAGCGGTTGGTAATTGTTGTATAATAATTGTGATTCTTTGAACTTATAACAAAGGGTACGTATAAGAAAAATAAACAAAATTCAATTTATTTTGAAAGGTTCCGATGTCCAAGGGTAATTATCCAGTAATAGAAGATAAGATACTTGGCATTGTATCTAATCTATATTTTCGAATTTTATTTAGATTTATCATAATATTTTTGTGTACTTTATTGTGCTTATGTATAATAAATAGGTCAAAACTAAACTTTACTAAATTATTATTCGTTTAAAACAATTTAGTAATTAAAAAAACCCGTAAATAAAAGTGGAATTTGATAAATTATTTTGTTAAGGAAAATCACACTCAGATTCAATGAAATTCTAGCACATGCTTTACATACATATATACATTTAAAAGCACAAGCAGTTAAGTGGGTAATTTTCAATTTAACATTGTGAATAATTTTTTAATTGGAATCTATGTACACAAACTATGTTTGAAAACTTTGAATTGACAACAACTCACATCTGATTTGAAACAATAAATCGAGATCCATTTGTGTTTGCTTTGCATTTTAGATATTTAAAGAGAATATTTAAATGCGCATTTGCATATACATACAATTTTTATTTAAAATGATAAAGGAAATTGATGTTCTGTATTTTACAGTTTAGTTTTATTGATAAATATAGTTTTTTTTTTTGGAACAACTTTTTCATTAATCCACACATTTCCGAATAGAGTATCATTAAGTATCATTACGTTCCAAAACTGCAATTAATGCAATATGATCAATATTTTACGTCCCTAAAGAAAATAATCTAAAGCATCGTGCAATCTTTTGACCACAAATTAATAGACCCGTTCCGTGTTTGTTAATTGCCAAATTTATTTTTAATATTTCATTATTAACAATTTTGAAGTGTTTTGTAAGCGTCAATAACTCTACGGAAAAATAATGAACTAAATTAAACTAATTTGACATTGACAACTGTAACGTATCGTGTTTAGTTGTTGTTCATGTTCACGAAACTAGTTCAAGAAAGTCATAATTTGGAAAAATTATATCAATAAAACGATTAAATTATATCTATAGTAAATTTAGTACAAACATAATTTCCCGGAGGTTCAGTTGATTTAATGAAATACTTATAGAAATCGAATAAATATTTTAAAACTTTGATTGTTCTACCAATTTTTTAATCGGGAATTTATACTCGTATAATGACAAAATTATGAAATGTTATTTCAAAATATGTTCGATCACAAGTTGCTTGTATAAAAATAAGTTTTATACGTTACAACTTACGAAGCCGATCGCTAACATAAAATTTATTAAAATCCGCCACAATGCTTAATAGTGACTATCGTTTAATATTATTAATTGCTATTACGATTAATTGTTGTACCTGCTGTAATCTTTATAGAAATTTTGTTACATGGGTAGTTCATTCTGTTATTTTGCTCTTATGATTATAATTTGAATGCTTTCACAATTCAGAATTATATTATTCTACCCCGTTTTGTTTCAAAACTTACTACTCATATTTTAAAACTGCCTTATATTTATATTGAAATTTACTACAAACTATCATAGGTGCTAAATTTCTAGGCTATATTAAATTATATTGAAATTTATTAACCGCCGTATAGCATAATTTACTATTCATATTACGGTTCATAAGAACGTAAACACTAAAATTAAGCAACCATCTTTATATGTATATATAAATGCAGTTAAAATTTTGGTGTTTTTTAATTTTTTATTGTAAAACTTTTTAAAATTATTTTCTTTTGCCTAGGGAAGCGAAATTTTGTCTAAAAAACTTTCAAAAAAAAAATTGTTCTTTTTTTTTTTACTAATTTTAATAAATGGAATAATGGTTCATTGCCAAGAGCAGTAAATTATTGAAATTTTTAGTTGTTTTTACATTTTGTGTAAAAATGCAATAAAATGCTGATTTATATGTTTCTGAAGCTCTAATTAACTTTCGCGTTTTGTATTTTATAATTTATTATTAATTCATTAAATAAATTAAGTATAGAAATGAATATTTTGTCCCAATTATTTTTTTGTTTTTAGAAATTTTGGTACAGTTTTCATATACAGAGTGTTAAATGAGGCTAGTAATATAATTGTGTATATAGTTTATACACAGAAGGCAATTTTTACAAATATACAACAAACTACTTTTTTTGAGGGGCGATAGTGAATATTAAATTTTTCTATTGTGTAATTACAAAAATTGTCCTCTGTGTATCACAAACTGTATAATAACATTATGTAATATGTAAAGTGAAATAAATAAATCAAAATTAATACGGCATAGAAATCGCATACATATTTAAAAATTATAAAAGATGTATCAAACAGTCTTTACTTTTACCTCTAAGTATGTAATATGAAACACACACTGTTGAGCATTTTACAATTTAAGAGCTCGAAAATAACATTATAATATAAGTATTATATATATGTATACTTATAGGTTTGTTAGACATCCAAAATAACACTTACCGTTATTTTTAACATAGGCTATTAAAAATTCATAAAATACAGCAATAGTGTAATTTTGTTTACATTTACACGTACGTATTTTCTTAATATATCTTTTGGTCTACTTTATAAACTTTAAAGTAGATTAAAGCATTTTAGATAAAATAAACAGTGACCGCAATTTTAATCCAAAAGAACTAAAAAACTTTAAGTATATGAAATTTTTATTTTTTTAACTGATAAAATTGTTTTTGATAAGCTTCGAAAGTGATTAAATTTGATTTTTTCGTCTACAGTTTTATTAATCTTATGACGTTACCAATGAACGATAAGTTTAAGTCCAAAATTTGTTGTCAGCTGTTTGAACTAAATTTATTTTCTCTTCTTTTTTATCTGTATGATTAAATGTAAGTACTTATGTATATTTAAGCTTATACTTAACTATAAAATATTTAATTATGAATTGCAAAACGTAATTATATTTTATTTTTCATAAAAATTACTAATTACTTTAAATTACTATACAACCTATGATTTCAATAATTGATGGTTTATTTGCAATTTATGTTAATAAATTTTTATGAAAATTACATTTTTCGTAATCAGAATATTGTAATTCTTTAGCGAATCAAAAAAATTTAAAATTTTTAAATATGCAATGTATTTTGACACCTTTTGGAGCAAAACTATTAATTACTTATGTTAACATTTATTATGTTGCATAGGGTGTTTTCTTTAATACTTTAGAGCAGATTCAAATCTGTCAAAAAATAGATTCGAGTTTGTTTTTTGCCTTAGAGTTTTCAGATCTAGAAATTCGTTTAATTTTTTATGACTCTACGTGCAAAAAAGCAATTGTCAGATTTCACAGAGCTCATAAATTGAAATTTGGAAAATCTATACCATGTCCTTTTTTAAAATTGGAGCTCTCAGATTACAAGTTTTTTTCATCAAAAATTGAATTTGATTAGATTCATCACCTGAGCTAGAAAAAGAAAACGCCCATAAGGGTAACAAATACACCATTCTCATAAAGTTTTATATGTTGCAGAAATCAACAATTTTAAATAAGTAATAATGTAAGTACATTTTATTGTATTAGTAGTAAACAAAACAAAATTTATTGTTATTAAAAACCGGATTTACAAGAAACAAATAAATAAATTAATTAAATGAAAAACAGAAAAGCTTCTCATTTATAATGGTTTTGTCATTCAATATTGTATGCATACCTTCACGTATAAATCAAATTAATAGTCGATTAGAAAATACAACAAAGACAGCTGATACCTAAAGCTTTTAGAAGTACGTGCGAATGTAATGGAATTCAAATGGTTGTTTTCGACGTAAATGGATGTTTGAATTATAAATTTTGAATTTTATTAATTTGACAAGTTTCCCCCACTAAAATCTCTTGCTTATAATATTTTTGAAAACTAAGTAAATTGTTTTTCTGACTTAAATATGCGGAAATTATTTGAAATATTTATTGAATAATTTGAATTATTTCAATTTTATAATAAGCATGTATTAATAGTATGTAATACATACATAAGTATGTCAATTTATGCAAATAACATAGGTTACGACGTTACAAAGCAAAAAGTTATTACCTAGAACAATCTATTAGCTCTGAAAGGCAAATTAATCGAATGTGCTGCCTTTGATAAAATCATTGGAAGATTGGTTCTAGAAGGATTCTTTTGAAGGTTGGTTCTAGAAGGTTTAAAGATGTTGGGGAGGACCTAAAAAGTTAACTTAATATGCAGCATGTAATTGAAAATACGTCGAGGAAATCTACCATTTTTGGTTATTTACATGTTTAAATATTGACCCTATGGCATTTCTGAAAAAGTTCGTGAAATTCTCAAATAAAAAAATCATTGATTTTAACCCTTAAATTCGATACATTATTTGTTATACTTAAAAGTGTTCACATGCATCCTAAAACTTGTTTTAAAATGTTGTTTTTATATTTAATTCTATAAACTGTAGGCGCAACACAAAACAAGGTTCTGATTGGAATTCAAAGAGAATAAAAGGGTAAAACGGGTACTACCAGTATCATTTATAAATGTAGGAATGTAACACTATAAGTATATAGATGAATACGTAATGCAATTACTATGTTCAAACAGGTATTAAAAATTATTGCTCACAATTGAAATTAATTTAATAGCAAAATTTTTTTAAGTATACCGTTAAACAGTAATTATTCTTAATGTTATTTTGAAAAAAAAAATGAGGTAACTAATAACAAATAATTTACAAAGATTCCAACATTACTTGCCTCGTATTAATGAATATTTATACTTTTTTGACAATAATTGCAATGTCTATTATGAAATGAATAGCCTTTCTCTTGTATGAACATTAATTTAGGTTTGCTTCTTGTTGTAACACTTATCAAACATAATATGTAAGTATATCCGATAATAATTCTAATATTATGTACCTAAACACATACATATACATATGTAAGTTGTTTTTTTTTAAATAATAGTTATAATAACAAATGTGTGTGTATATCTTATTCATATGGGCATTTAAAATTGAAAAACTCTTTTATTGCTTTACTCTACATATTCAATTTACAAAATATACATTTTAATATTTACATTTTTATTTTACCGTCACGATTTTTACGTCACAAATATCAAATACACAAACCACTAATTTACACGGACGCACACATCCACTATACTACATTTATGTATACACAATGTAATTTACATTTATTTATACTTAAGTTGGTGTACGGTATGAATGTGTTTGAAAAAATTAAAAGTTGTGTTGTTGATTGTATTAGAGATTTATTACCAACACGTTTGAATGAAGACACACATTTATTTTCATACCATTGTAATTATTTATTTAAAATTTTCAATACATCCATTTTTTTTTTAATTTCTTATTTAAATTTGAACAAACATTACAAATTTTTATTTCCTTAATTTTAAATATTAATTTAATAATGATTACTAAGATTTATTAAGATTTTTTGTAAAATTTCACTACAAAATATTAGTTTTGTTATTAAAATGAGCTGTGAAAGTAATCAAAAAGTAAATTATTCACGCAAAACATTTCAGATTGTAAACACAGCAAAGCACTACAATGACTAATAAGCTCGCATTATTTTAAAGGTTTTTTTTTGTTTTGCTAGCCGTCTCGTTTTTGCTGTATAAGTATTTGTTTTTTCTTATTTTTATATACACAATCATACATGATTCATTCTATCTTCAGGTAGTTTGAATATGTGTGCGTACATTTATCTCGTAAGTACAGCAAAGGAAATTTAAGATGAACCTGTTATGTTATTTTAATGTTACCCATAATCGTACGAACGAAATCGACTCGCTTTGTTATACAAAGTATAATTATTGTGCAATTATATTGACAACTAGTCGTATATCAAATATGCAGCAAAAGATAATTAAATTTTTTATATACATATGTATACATATAAGCATATATTGAATTAATTTATCACATAAGAATGATTTCTTGTCACGTTTTTCAAGATGAAATGCTCATTTTCAAGAACTCTGTGTAAACTTTTTTTGTTTTGAAATCATATAAAGCCGAGATGGTAACAATATTTTTGTTAATCTTTCTTGATTTCTTTTCCTATCTTAAGGTTCAGGTTTAACATTTTGTTATAATGATGTCGCACAGTCATTTTAAATTATCATAAATAACATCAGCACTATTTCACATTTTCTAAGCGTTCAGGTGTTATACTAATTTCATTAGAATTAGATTATATTTTAAAAATCTACAGACGCTTAAGAAGAGATTATTACAATATCAAATTTTGTATACATGAGTTGTATATCAAAGTAAATACGACTAAAGAAATCACCCATCTTTTATAAGGTCAACTATTTCAAAAGTTTCATAACTAAAATTTTTATAATTTTGTAATAGTATCTCTTACTAAACAGCTCTTATAGTATCTCTTACTAAACAGATCTTAACAAAAGTTATTCTTACCTAAACAGCAAGTTTGAAGCAAAGTTTAATTTTTCCCATTATATAATGGGTTATTGACTGTAACAGCTTCTGTGGAATCTCACAAAATTTTTGTTTATGTTTCACAGCATACGAGTACATAAGTATTTTCAGATTCTTGTTTTTAAATTGTAAAATTATATTTTCATTCATTGTATCTTGTTATTATATTGTCCATATACAACATGTGTATATATTGAGCACATGCGCCGAAAATATAATTTTTATTCACACAAACACATATGCATCGGCAATATTAATAATGAAAATAATACGAGTATGCAATTATTATTCATACATGTACATATATCGATACATATTTTTAGATTCAAATAGTAGTAATAAATATGAACAAATTTTTAATACAAAAGTACATATGTATGTGTGAAGCTACTTAAAAAAATGAAAAGAAAAAATAATCAAAATTGGAAAAACTTGTCTCTAATATAAATAATGGTACTTAAAAGGTGAAAGTATTTAACAAAAAGACTTTTCTGTTTACAAAACAAAAAACAATTTCAAGTAAATTTTTGTAGGTAAGGTACTCAGACTTCTTAAATTGCATATATGAAATTATGAATATGTACTTATGTATAAAGATTACGATAAATTAAAGTATGTTTGAAAGTGCAAATACAAACGTTTTTACATACGATACTATAATTTGTTTTTTATCTTTTAAAAGTTTCTAAAAAAATAAAGTTGATTTGTAATTTTCATTTAAATTAATCATGTGTGTATGCGCTAGGCTGCTATGGTTTAAAGATTTACATACCAAACATTGTAAATCTTGTTTGATGTAAAAAATAAAACGTTATCATCATCAGACTATGTACTTATTAAACATTTTTCGATATCTAAAATGTTTCGATCTTTTATAAAAATACATGAATTAAAATTGAAATATTGTGAAAAATAAGAATTAATAAAAATTAAAATTTAGATCAATGTTTGAAATCCATACATAATTTTAAAAAATTTTATGATTTAAACATTAAGAAATATGAGGCTATTTGGTATAAGGGTCGATTTTTTTTGAAATATGAGATCGTAAACTTTTTATTTGTTAAGTGATTCTGCATTTATATTTGGAATTCTTTGTTAGTCTTACGATTTGAATAAGCATCAAAATTCTTGTTCTAAAATTAAATACATATCCATACATATACACGTTGTACTTACATTATCTATAATAATATGCACATACGAGTACATATGCACATGGGATATATGAACATGCTTTGCTTCCAGAAAAAATTATTAAATTTGTAAATTTTTTGATAAAAAATATTTAATTTTTTATATTAAGTTTTTTAAATTTAACTGTTAAATAAAGTTATTTAAATTGTATCAAAAACTATATATGTATGTACATAAATGCAAACTTTTTCTTATTATATATACATGCATTCATGCCTACATTTAAACGTACATACTGCATGTGACTGTAAGTAAATGTTTTTAAAAAACTTGAGTTCATTAGAAAAAATTAGACCAAATGCAGTTATTATATTTTGTAAAAACATCGCTAGTACACTAATTATGTGGCAACAATATAAGTATATATGCAACTCTACACAAAAATGCATACATACATACATATGTATACATATATTAATACCTATTACCTATAAAGCCCGGTAAATTTAATTTTAATTTATATAAGAGCATTAATAATTATGCAAAATATAAATTATTTTATAGGTATGCAAATATAAAAATATATTCACATATATGTACGTACATTTTTAATACACATATGCATGTAAATATGAATCTACTTGTATTAGAATACAAGTGGTTACTAAATTATAGCAGAAATTACAAAACACTTACTTGCTTAGAGCTCACAGAAAATAAATTTTAATATTATGTAAATTTTTAATATATGTATGTATGTATGTATGTTAAGAAAATGTGAAATGTATGTACATTTTAAATTTATATTAATGTATCCAGATAAAATATTATGTAAATAAGTAAGTACATAGTACGTTTTTCAATTTTATTTTTAACTTATAATGTACATACATACATACATAATATTACAAACGTGCAGTGACGAATTGAAATTAAAGTCCATATGCAATTTTAATACTTAATGCTAAAGTGCATGATTGCGTGTAATTTTCTTTGCCGGTTTTTATCATGCATTTTTTCTAAAATCTAGCTTACGTACATGTACCGTAATAACTATTCACGTATGTATGTATTTTGTACTTTCCATTTATGTAAACTAAATGTTGTACATAATAATGTATGTGTATAGTTGTACATAAATCATTATGTAAGCAAAAAGAGGAAAATATTTGGGTAAATTTTTTATAAGACTTCTTTAGGCTCACATTACGTGCATATTACACATGGAAGAATATTTATAGGTAAAGTATAACTGTAATAATAACAATAAAAATTTATATACATACATACATGTTAGTTTCCCCCCATATACGTGCATATTTATGTACATATACGTGCATATTACAATATTAATTGTATGTTATTGTTAACTATGTCAGTTTGTTTAAATAAATGTGTAAGTATTAAAATATTATATGAATTTTCGTGAAGAGCAAAATGAAAAACTTATTTTTGCCTAATATTTTATTAAATATGAGTGTAATTTAGAGAACAATAAGGTAATTACTGTTGTCAAAAGTATTACATTTTAATTATAATAAAAAGGTATATTTTATATAATAATATGAAATATTATTGTTTAACATATATACATTTTATATTCATACATACTTGTAAATTTACAAGTTCTTATAATTATGAGGGTATGTTTTAACATTGGCATAAACATTTTTGTTCATACAAGTGATATAGTATTAAACGGCAATTATCTAAATTGACTTGTAAGTAAACAAAAAGTAAGTTAAAATAATTGGTTTCAAGTTCTAAATAGACGTACTTATAAAATAGACGATACACTTAAAAAATTTAATGATATCAAAATATTAGAACTTATAAGAAATAATATACCTTTTTTACATACTTAATACAAAATTCATTTTTGTGAGGCGAAAGTGGATGCCAAGTCAAAAATTTTAGTTTCCGATTTAACGCTTTTATAGGATTATCCTGGTTTACAGGTTTCAATTCACGTTGAAACGAAACTTAAACCATCCTGCTACAATTCTTTTATTTAAATCATACTGTGAGTTTCAAGTCTGCTTCAAAAATTTCAAAAGGATTTCGGGGAAACATTGATGGTAATAATTGGAGGGGTAAAAAAATTACACACAAATTTCTTGAAATGCAAAACAATGATTGATGTGCAATCAAGTTCTTACTTTATTCAGGCACTTCTTTATCACATTTAGTTGGAATTATAGAAAAAATACTCATAGTACAAAAATTTCGAAACACTATATTTACACTCGTTCTCCAAAATTGGTAATTGGCAAAATTGGTTTAAGGCAAGGTAAAATAATTAACAAATATTTGAGTTACATATTTTTTATGTGGTCTATATTAAAATAAATTTTTTTTGTATTAAAGCGCTCGTAATCATTTGGTCAATATTAAAAAGCAAATTCACAATAAATATTTTTTAATGCTAACATTTTAATGGAAACTAACAATAGATTGCAAAAGAAAGTTAAACGAAAATTTTCTAAATTTAAAAATTTTTTACTCCCTAATATAAGGTAAACAAACAAAGAGGAAGGAAAGTAAATTAACTAGCAATATTTATGTATGTATGTGCAAGAGAAATGTAACAAACAAATTTAAAAAGAGTAAATAAAAGTAGACAACTACTTTATAAAATGGGCTTTAATGTTAAAAATTTCATTGCATAATGTTTACTGAATACGGTTTATGTTTGTTTCCACTTAAGGCTTTTTATTGTTTTGTCTACATAATGTTATATCTTTTATTTGTTATGTGTAAATTTTAAGAAAGTGTAAACCTTTACCAATTCATATTGTAAACATTATCATGACAATAATTAAATAGAATGAATAGAAAAAAATATTGAATAATGCGTAGTGTGAATAATAAAACTTGAATAATAAATAGGTGGGAATGAAGTAATTAAAAAGTAGATGCTTTTATTTTTTAAAGATACTGTTGTGAAATTTCAACACAGAACATTAAAAATACCGGGAAATTTTTCATTGTTTTTTTATTGTTCTATTCAATATTAATGATTAAGTCAATGTAAAGAGAAATATTAACAAATGGAGTAAATAAACAATCATAAGGCGTCTTTCCTAAACAACGGCACAGCAAAGCACTTAATTACTCCGGCGGATAATAATGACTAATTGTGATTATTGTTATTAAGATTAAGTTGAAAGATGTAGTTGATGAAACTCATAATTTATAAAGTAGCAGACCTCTCTTTTGTAGTTTAAGTCTGGAAAATTTGTAAACGAACGAACTCTCAGCCAAAGCAAAAACTTTAATTACTTGATCATTTTGCTTGGTGTTTTAAACTTAATGCCTAGCATAAAAATTTAGTGTAGAAATCTCATTTTTATCTCTAATACTTACGAGGTTTTTAGTATCGTGAAAAATATGCGTATGAAATGTTATTGTTATAACGATGTCATCTTCATCCAAATTTTTCGAAATCAAAGCACAATCTAATCATTCCGTTGTTATTGAATTACACAAGACTGTTGAAAATTAATTTAAGAAATATTTTCTACGTTTTCAAAGCACTTTAAACTAATTCTTGTATGGTATTGTAAAAATTTTTTCATTCGTAAATAAATAAGCAAGTATAAAGTTAAAGTTTATTCTAAAAGCATTTGAAAAAATCAATAAAATAAAGTGTGAAAACGGGAAAGAAAATTCTCCTTACAGGATAATCTAATGGAAAAATAAAAAATTGTTGGTGGAAGACAACATGTCGCTGTAATGTTGCTTATATTTTGATATTGTCTATTACAACAAATGAAATTCTTTTTGTATTACAAAAACACAAAGGGCTTTTGAAAAGTTTTATAAGTAAAAAAAAGCAATAAAATTAAAAAAAAATACAAAAAAAGGATTGAATGATTGAAAATTAAAAAATTATGTTCAAAAACTTCAACGATCCTTCAATAAATTTTTAAAAATATTTTTTAATACTATTACGGTTAAAAACTTTAGTAAAATTAAAATAAAATTTAGTATGGTGAATGGGTGGAAAAATTTAAATTATTAATTTCCTTTATACTCAAATATTAAGTCAACTTACTACAGGTATAATGTTTTAGACTATGTAAAGAGGTAAGTACTACATTAAATTATTTTATGTTCGCAAAATAAGTTCGGCTCTGTAATAAAACTTTTTAGTGCAAAAAAAAAATATATTTTTTATTAATAAAGTGCAAAATTTAGAAACCAACAACTGATTTCAATTTTGAGTGCTAACAGCACTCAAAAAATTTCTTAGTAGACTAATATTGTATAAATGAAAATCCTTTGTTTTAGGCAATATTGCGTAAGTATGAGTAATCAACTATTAAGGGTAAGTCAGAATTTATCGGAAATGGTTCAAAATGTAAGTTTGAGCCTGATTTTGAACTCTAAAATTTAAAATACTTTTATTCGAAAATACTTTTATTCGAAAAATTGTTGAAAAACTATTGCAATAGTAAATTGCATAAAAGTAATGTAATATATTATGGACTGAAAAGTTTGAGCAATCTAATTTTGAAAATTCAATTAATATGAAATTACTTGCCTTGGTGTAAAGTTGAATAATATTTCCTTAGAGCAATTTCTTTGAGAATTTTAATGAATTTTCTTAAAGTATGGTGATCTTTAGTTCAATTTCGTGAAGAACACGATTTGATATTTCGTTTTATCTTGTGTTATATAGTTAACAATTTCATTTTTGATTTTTATACCTACACAATTAATTTGAAATTCAATCAGAATAATTACAATATTTCTATTATCATTTTAATGCGCAAACAGAGTTAATGTAAGTAAAAGTCTGTTAATTTAAACTTGGAAATTATAGGTACAAACTACAAGGCACCGTTTCATAAATTTAATTTGCTCAAAATCAGCTCAAAACAATTTCATTTTCTTGAATGTCGCCGCTTTCTTTCTGTTATTAAAACCTCGTGCTTATTAAAAAAAAATTGTAAATCACAAAATCAGAATTTGTTTTTTAAATGTAAATATTTCAGACTGTGAAGCGAAAAAAAATGGAAGTTAAAATTTTTCAAAGAATAGATAAAAAAAAAATAATAATAAACAACTTTAGATTATAAAAAGAAAAAAACTTCCGTTACAGTAGTAATAAGACGTTGAATAAGGAATAAAAATTTTCCATTTTTTCTTAATTTTTTGCTTAGGTACTGCTGAAATAGCAAAAAAGATTTTTCCCATTCCCTTGTTGAATAATTTATAAGTTTTCAAAATTGCTTTTTTTTTTTCTCTTTTAATAATTCAAAAAGGATAAACTGATTTTTTTGCTTACTTTTTTCTCTTTTGCTTTTTTTTCTTGTTTAGAAATAACTGTATTAAAATGAGAATTTTAATTCACAGTTACAAAATGGAAAATATATTGAAGGAAAACATAAAACATAAAAATTCAATTAGGATTTAAAACGCGATAATTCGCCTTTTTTAATTTTTTTATTATTGTGTTGCAGCGAAAAAAAAAAATGTGTAAAAATCTTCTTAAATGATATTTTAAATTGTCCACCCAAAAATATTGTTCATCGTCGCGTTTGATGGTCGCAGTATACATATATGAATTTACTTAAGAGGTTTGCTATATGATAAAAAAATTTTTCTTTTAAATCTTTATAAACAATAAAAAAGAGCAATAATTGAGAAGAAAATTTATTTACATTCAGACATTTTTCAAAGAAAAACTGAGGGTCACAAGGAAATTTTCAGTAGAAATCTTTATTCATAATTTTTATACCCGTACGAACGTATGTTCGAAGGGTATACTAAATTTGCCTTACCGTTTGTAACGCTAAGAAATAACGGTGTTAGATATAGACTCAAGTGTATGTTTTTGATCAGCGTCAAATTCTGAGTTGATTTAGCTTTGTCTGTCCGTCCGTCCGTCCGTCCGTCCGTCCGTCCGAACGATAACTCAAAAACTAATTGAGCTAAGTTCACCAAATTTTCACAAATGATTTATTGTAGTAAGTGCCAGAACCCTATTTAAATTGGACATGATCGGGGTACCGGTTCGGGTAGCTGCCATACAACTTTAAAATTTATTTGGCTATATCTCAGAAACTATAAAAGCTGTGGTATTGAAATTTCACACAAACGAATATATTAGTAGGGCCAATGTGTCTCATAAAACTCGTTGAAATTACTTGGCTCCTTCTGGTACCTGCCATACAACTTCAAAAGTTATTTGACTATAGCTCAGAAACTATTGAAGCTATGGTATTGAAATTTCACACAAACGAATATATTTGTAGGGCCAATGTGTCTCATAAAAGTCGTTGAAATTATTTGGCTCCTTCTGGTACCTGCCATACAACTTCAAAAGTTATTTGGCTATATCTCAGAAACTATAAAAGCTATGGTATTGAAATTTCACACAAACGAATATATTAGTAGGGCAAATGTGTCTGATAAAAGTCGTTGAAATTACTTGGTTCCTTCTGGTACCTGCCATACAACTTCAAAAGTTATTTGGCTATATCTCAGAAACTATAAAAGCTGTGATATTGAGATTTCACACAAGTGAATATATTAGTAGGGCCGATGTGCTTGATAAAATTCGCTAAAATTTCTTGGCTCTTTCTGGTAGCTGTCATACAACTTCAATAGTAGTTTGGCACAAGCAGTATTTTGAAAAACACATAGCACTGAAATTTTGCATAAATTAATATGGTAATACGGCAACTTAAAGTCATAGTCTGCCCCATAGTCAGTTATGGCATCTTTATTCACACAAAGGATAACAAATTCGTACGGGTATCACAGAGTTGACAAGGTCAACTCTATTTTTTTTCTCGTTTAGTTATAATTTTATTTTACGGTCTTCAATAATTTTTATTTCATGTAAGGATAGAAACTTTTTATTGTGTTCTTTAAAGTCTAAAAATATACAAATTAAGATTTTTAAACTTTAATTTCTTAAAAGTCGTGTATGGCGAATTTGAATTTCATATTGCTATTTGCAGTTCTCACTTTTATTCATTGTTACTTAATTCTGTACCAATAATTGTATTAGCATATTATTCAATTTCAAATGTGATTGATTTCAATCACGTTTCTATCTCTAACTTTAATATACAGGATTATAAAAGAATTTTGTAAACGATTTCAAATTAAAAACAAAATGGAATTGCTATAAAAAAAAAATCGGTCAACTATAGTTTTTTTGTTAAAATTAATTAAAAATTTTGTGCGTTCACTTAAGTTTCGTAATTTTTAAAAATAAATTTTGAAAAATAAAATAAAATTATTTTTTAATTTTAAAATTTTATTTTAGAAATTTGTTTATACAAGCAATTAAACAATTTAAAAATAACTTAATTTTGTGTTGTAATTTAGTGTTAATTTTTATTAACATTAATTAAAGTATTAGTTCAATTTATCAGAAATAAAATTTGTTAATAAATTTTTAATTTACATTCAAATGGAAACTGATATTACGAGTATGTATGTGTGCATTTGTTGCTGTCAATTTTACTAATTTTTAATTAAGAAATTGTCTTGACACGCATAGACAAAAAATGTTATGTATGACAAAAGTTTTTATTATTTTTATATTTACGAGAAAGCTTAGATTTTTAGAGACGTTTATTTCAAAAGATTATATTTTTTAAGTCAAATTCATTGTATTGATTTGTCACAAAAAATATTTACCTATGACCCCTACAGAAGAATTATGTACGTCTTCATAAAAAATTTTTTCTATAGCATGTATAATAGATTTCAACAAAATTATAAATCACAATAATTATCAAATAGAACAAGTTTGAAGTATAATTGTATCTATTATTTTTTCTTAAAAAAGGATTAAGTATAGTGTTTTAGAAAATTGTTTTGATATTACATAATCTGTTAGAAAAAAAATGTTGAACGTAATTTGAAAAACTTTCTTCAAAAATAAGTTTTATTGATTTATTCTATATTTAAAATAATTAAAATTAAAATAAATTAAAAAAATTTACTTTTATAATTGTAATATAAGTATGGCGCCAGTGAAATTGGTTAAACTTAAAATTATAATTACAGTGTCTCGGATCACCTTTAGAGTGTACCGTAAAATCTAAAGATTTTGTTGTTTATGTATAAGCTTGGTTATATAGGTTACGAGACTTAGAAGGAAGTATGGGGTGTAGAATAATTAGGTTTATTCTGCGCAGTCGTTCACTAAGTGCTATCGATATATATATTGTAAAAAGTTAAGTTCAAACTAATATATGTAAGTTATTAAACTATCTTGATTCGATTATAAAAAAATAATTTTATTTCACACAATGTCACAACTATTACTTAAAAATTAAATTTTACAATTACTTAAATTCGAATTGATAGTTTAATTATAATATTCTATTCTTATTAACACCAATTTTAGACTAAATCATATCTTAAAATCTAACAGTATTTATAGTAATTAAAATTAAGTTCATTTCCGGCCTCGTGCAAAATTATAGACGTTTCGTCAGCATTTTTGATGGGAACGATAATTTCGTAATTTCTTCATGTTTAAACATGTTCGATTGCAGACGCTGTGTCAGCAATTTTCATGTGAACAGAAATTAGTATCGTACTGAAGATGTAATTTGATACCACTTGAATATGTAACTAAAGACGGTGATAACTCCTCCCCCTTCAAAGATCTGCGTCCCGTAGATCACGCTGGAATTTTGGTGCTTCTATGACTGAAATTTGCGGAATCTCTATAGTAGGAACCACTGTTGGAGTGCGTTTTCTCACAACCTTGCTGATGTTTTTCTTGATGACCCAAATGATGATGACTGCAATGATGACGAGTCCTATAGTAATATCGGATGCTATAGAGAGTTGGCTCCTTGGTATTAGCTTCTGAAGTTGTTTTGTGTTGCTGATATGAAGATCGTGAATGTAGTCGAGGCTTAGCTTGATATCTCCTTCTTTTAAATTTTCTTGAAGAACAGGTGGTAAAACTTGCGACGTGGTGGCAGATTCGCTTGTAAATTTCTGACCTTTTATGTGAACGGTTTCGTTGGTATGCTGTATCATAAAGCTTCCAGTTAAGTGTTTGCTCGTGTTGCCACTTGTTAGCTCCCCATTGAAATTATTGAGAAAGATGATATTTTCACTTATGGTTTCTATGATTTCTTCCTTATTGTATTGAAGGCTGCAACTGGCGTTTATTCCCTTTAGCAGTTGATACATACAGTGTCCTTCGTCCAGTTTTCGAATTTTACTTCTTTCGCATATGGTGATGTTTCTTAAATTCTCGCATTTTGTCGATATGCCATATACGTCATCTTTCACGAGAAGTTCCTGATATTCGAGGTAGACTTGTTGGGAGTTTCGGATTGTTGATCTCGCTATAATGTGGTCATAGTACTGGTTGCCTGTCTTCGGTATTGATAATATGTAGAGAATTTCTCGTCCATTGGTTACTACGTGTGGTTTTGCGTATTCTATTGCCTCAATTTCGTTGACGTAGGGTAGTGTATCGATCTCCTTCAGTATTTTTTGGATTTCAATCCTGCTAAGAAGATTTGTGTTGACAATTCCATTTTTTGCTAATTCTGTCGCTAACACGATTTCTCCCAAGGCTTCTTTTATGATTCCAAGTTTGTTAAATATTATTTGTTCGGATCGATGATCTAAGTTCCCTACATGTTCCAAAATGTGGTTAAATCTTTCTACTACTTGGTTTGTTATCCTCATAACTTCACGATTTATTTTGTACTGTTGATTATTATTTTGTATCAGCTTGTCTTGGCTTGTAACGATGTTGTCCCAGTCTGTGGCGTCTGGTGTTCCTGCCAGCCATTTCCATGCTGTACCAATCCAATTTATTGACCGTTGAACTCTTGATTTGCTGCTTCTCAATTTAGTCAGAAATTCCATTATTTGAGCCAGTTGGTGTTCTAACTGTGGTTTCATTATGCTGGTCGAGTTGATTCCATCAACCAAAGGAATGATTTGTTGTATAACCTCGTCATAGCTCTTTAAATCAATGATGTGCACCAAATTGAAATTTCCTTCCAAGATTTGACCTTGTCCTTGTTTAATGGTTGCTATTGCGCCTTTGAATTCGAAGATTTTCGGAAATGCTGTAATTCTAGTGACTGCTAGTCTAAAAAGAAACCTTGTGATAACACCGCTCCAATAGCTGTGTCGGAAGCATCGGTTGTTAGGATGAACGGCTTCTCGAAATTTGGAAATATTAGGACTTCTGAAGATATAAGTAATTCTTTCAGCCTGTTAAATGCCTTTAACTCTTCTGCATTCAATTTGATTCCAACTTTCTTAGATTGATTGGCCTTTATTTGTGCGTTTTCGCCTCTTGTTAAGCTCGTTAGTGGTTTCGCCACTTTTGCAAAATCTTGAATAAATCTGCGATAATATGATGTGAGTCCCAAGAATGATTTTAGGTCCTTCAAATTTGTCGGTGGCATGATGTTCTGAATGGCCGCCACTTTTCTGGGATCGGGTTTGATTCCTTCGCTTGTGACTATATATCCAAGAAATTCTGTCTCGGTGTTGAAGAATTTTGTTTTTTCCAGGTTGACCTTCAGGTTAGCTTTTTCCAATATGCTAAAAATCGTTTCAATGTTCCTTAAATGTTCCTCCTCCGTTTTTCCATATATGATAACGTCGTCGATGTATACGTAGCAGCTTTTGCCTATCTGATCCTTTAGAACATCATCTATCATGCGTTGGAATATTGAAGGCGCATTCCTCAGCCCGAATGGTAGTCTTAGGAATTCGTACTTTCCATTCATTGTTGAAAAAGCCGTCTTGGGAATGTCCTTTTTGTGCATCATGATTTGGTGGAATCCGGATGTCAGATCTAATGTTGTAAAGAATTTGGCCTGGCCTAGGCTTGCTAGTGTGCTTGTAATATCCGGTATAGGATATGTGTCTGGTACCGTTACTGCGTTAAGTCGTTTAAAGTCGATAACCATTCTATACTTCTTCACACCTGATGAGTCGGGTTTCTTGGCTACTACCCAGATCGGTGAGTTGTAAGGGCTTTTCGAAGGGCGGATAATTCCATCCTCTAGCAGCTTTTTGATTTGTTCCTCTACTTCCTTCCTCATATTGGCTGGGTATGGATATGACTTGGTGTATATGGGATCATCAGTAGTAGTTTTAATTTCTGCTTTCACTTGTGTGTCTATTATTTCCCTGTTGTTTATTGGGCCAAACATTTTCTCGTATTTCCTTATTATTCCCATAATTTTTTCTTGGATTGCCTTCGGTAAATGGTCTGCCCCGATTTCGATGGTGTTGACTTGAGCTGATGCCTTTGCCTTTAACGGAATTTTTATATCTGGCTTGATCCTTAAGGTGTTGTTCTTTCTGTCTATAATGGCTTCGAGCTTCTTAAGCGTGTCGTCTCCAATTATACCATCAAAGGTCTTCAATCCTGGCAAAACAAAAAATTCAATGAAGGTGTTGTTTCCCAGACTCTGAAAAAATCTTCCTCCGATCTTCTTGGTGATTGTTATATCTCCTCCAGCTGAACGTATCTTGAATGGTTTTGTTGTTGGTTTGGCATTTGTCGCGATCTCTTCTCTTACAAAATTTTTATTAGCTCCTGTGTCGACTAGAAATTTTAGGAGCTGGTTGTTTTTTGTCTTGAATTCTAAGTAAGGAACGCTTGAAAGGCGTCCGTCATAAAATTTACTTCTTGAACCTCATCATCTGCATATGCTGGTTCTTCGTCATATTCGCTGCATTCTTCTGGGTGGTCATCTACGTCGTCTTCAAGTGTTTCCATATTGAATAGCCTTTGGTGCTTATTGCTAGGCATGTTGCCTACTGATGGTGGCCTCTTGTATATTCCCCTGTAGTTGTCTGGCCGGTTCATATAATTAACCTGACGTGTTTGTATGGATCGGTCAACGTCCATCTTCTCTAACGGTTTTGGCGGTCTAGGTGGAGGTTGCGATTCTCTCTGATGTTGAATGTTGTAAGCCAAGTTCCGTTGTTCCACTGTTAATGGCTGTTCTGGTTGATACGACCTTGGGTTCCCAGCACTTGGTTGTTGTCGTTTCATGGACATTTTGTTGAATGGTACAGTGATTCTGTTGTTATCATTCCTGTTGTGTATAGCGAAGTTTCGGCAACTATAGTTCTGGAGCTCTAGACACGTTGAATATGCTTCTGGCAGAGTTGACGGTTTCTGAAGCATCAAGTACCTGGACAATTCCCCATTGAGCCCTCGGATAAATACGTCCAGTGCTCTGTTTCTTTGTGATTCTATCAGTACGTCTATAGTTTCTTTTGTATAATTCTCGGTCTTGATCTTATTGATTATGAGGGAGAATTGATGGTTGACTCTGGCGTAGAATTCATCTATGGTTGATCTTCCCTGTGTCAGTGTGCTCATTTGGTGCTCCAATGTGCGTATGTCCCGTTTGTCGGCATAATGCAGGGACAAACACTGCTTGATTGCGGCCCATTCTTCGTCGAACAGGTTGTACGATATTAGAGCTGCATCTGCTCTACCTCTAATTTTTCCTCTAATAGCTTGTAATATTGCTCTGTATATGGGTTTGTTTCTGACAACTTCGTAATCTCGTAGAATTGATTCTACGCTGTGCACCCATGATACATACTGCACTGCATCGCCATCAAAGGTTTGTAAATCTTTGACACAGTCCGGAAGTCTCGATATTTGTTTCAGGTCGTCTTCACTTTTCGGTGCTGCCAAATTTGTTACCTGCGGTTGTGGTGTATTGAACTGAGCCTCTAGTTTTGCTAGGCGAATTTCAAACCGTTTGCTTTGTTCAATTTGAGCATTGATGGCTCCATTTAATTTTTTGAGCTCTTCCATTATTTGTTCCATTTTTAACTTTTTATTAAGGTAATTTCACTAATTAAATTATTCTATTACGCGGTTTTAAACTTTTAAATTATATTTTTCTTTCAAATTTTGTCGATTAATTTCAAATTTTTTGTTAAATTTAAGTTTTTAGTTGGTTAATCTTATTAATTTTTCACTGGTTTTATTTAAATTTCTGATTACTTTTGTTTTATTTTTTAATTAAATATTTCTTGGTAATATAAAATTTAATTGGTTAATCTTATTAATTTTTTACTGGTTTCATTTAAATTTTTAATTACTTTTGTTTTATTTTTTGTATTAAATATTTATTGGTTAAATTTTAATTTTTCAATTTATTATCGGTTAATTGATTAATTTTTCAAATTTTCAATTTAATTTTCATTTATCACTTCAATTTTTTTAAATCTTAATTTTTTTAAAATTAACGAAGCTTCTATATTTTTAAAGCTTATTCAGTGAGATGCAGTTAGTTTCCCTCAGTTAAGTTTTTAAGATTAAGTGTAATGAAAAACTACTTACAGGAAAAAAACGTAATTCATCTGTTTGAGTCTTGGTGAGTAATGCGAATAGCGGTTGAGTTGTGTTTGTCCTTTTTAGACGTGAACTTTTATTCTCGTAAACGTCCTACTGCGGCACAATCTTCAACACTTTTTTGTAAGTACGGTTTGCTTCAGTTCCTTTTTCTTTTTATTTCACTTCGGATTTCCACAATACGCGCACTATAGTTGGGTACACTTTTATCGCGATATGCTTATTTTTCTTCTTTTCTTTTAAAATTTAACGAAGAGTTTTGCGATTTCACGATTCAAGTCACGTTGGGCGCCAGTTATTAAACTATCTTGATTCGATTATAAAAAAATAATTTTATTTCACACAATGTCACAACTATTACTTAAAAATTAAATTTTACAATTACTTAAATTCGAATTGATAGTTTAATTATAATATTCTATTCTTATTAACACCAATTTTAGACTAAATCATATCTTAAAATCTAACAGTATTTATAGTAATTAAAATTAAGTTCATTTCCGGCCTCGTGCAAAATTATAGACGTTTCGTCAGCATTTTTGATGGGAACGATAATTTCGTAATTTCTTCATGTTTAAACATGTTCGATTGCAGACGCTGTGTCAGCAATTTTCATGTGAACAGAAATTAGTATCGTACTGAAGATGTAATTTGATACCACTTGAATATGTAACTAAAGACGGTGATAACTTGTATATAACTTGTGTCTGTAATAAAAATTTACAACGATAATAATAACAATATTACGTTACGATAATACATTTTAAGTGAAAATAAAGTAAGTATGCAATCATGTTTTACTAATTTTTAAGTTTTGGTGCCATCGCTGTTATTTCCCTAATCATAAAAAATTTAATTTTCTAAAATTAATAAAAATTGGTCAAAACAAATTCGCAACACTTGTGTTTGTTCGTTGGAGTATAAATAAAATTGAATTATTCTGTATGCTGAATACATTGACTCATTTTTTTTTCAAAAAATAAAATAATATAAGGTTAGCATTCACCTTGTGTTATATTCAAGTAGTTCTTAAATTGTTATGATATTACACGTATATACATATATATACTGTATACATATAGTAATTTGTTTATGTAATTAAAAAGGCAAGTAATATAAAATTTATATGTCAGCTTAAATTAAATAAGTTTTTTGCTATATTAAGATTATTATACATTTTTTGTCGCTGTAGAAATTTTAAATTTACTGAATCATGATATTTTCATAAACAATTTAGCGATTACGATAATTGTTTTCCCTTAAAATAAAAAAATTATAGTCTAAACTATGATGACAAAAAACAAATAAAGTGAATTTTTCTTTTATGCTTAATAAGTTAATTTTATTATTAAATAAAATTATTATTAAGTTTAACAACAAAAGTCAACTTTGATTACATAAACAAGTAATAATAAAAAAATTAAAACTTCCTTGATTATTCTGAATAGAAATATTATGTGTAATATGTGTATATATGTACGTATATATTTGCACTACTTGAATGCAGAAGAGAGAAAATATCCAGGAATTTATATTGAATATCGAAAATTTAGAAAATATTTGCTCAAAAAACTTTTAGTAACAAAAGCCGTCCATGTTTTTTCGCTTTTGAAAATATCGAATGTGCACGGAATACCTGAAGGTGATCATTCCGAACGAATTATTAGTTTCAAATATACTTAAGGGTTTAGTTAGAGTAAATTTCCTGATGCGCGCTCTTCGTGAAGAACTCTTACGTGCGGGTATTTAACATTTATTTATTTTATAAAAATTGAAACTTCACTCATTTCTGTGTAGGTGTAGACTCTTTTTCTTTTCCTCAAGACGTTTTCTGGTTTGGCCATTGACTATGCTAAAATTGATGGAAAATACTATGACTATCGAGCTATAAAATAATTATTTTATGACTTTGCAAAAATATTCATTATAAAAATAGCTGTTGATTGTATTATGTAAGATTTGGAATATACAAACTATCATCACAAAACAAAATTTTACGAACTTAACTAATTAAGTTAAAAATTAAATAATAAGCATTTTTAGCTTTGTAAGTTTACAGTTTGAATAGCTACTATATAAATAATAAAATTATAATATAAATTATCTAATTAAGTAATTATTTCCTTATTTATAATTATAATTAAGATATACTTACGTATTAATAATTCTATTATATATGTACATATTATGTTTATACATAACTCAAATTTTTTAGATGCAATAAAGGTTGAAACTTTTAAAAGTTTTTTAAAACTGTTTACTTTTATAATTTACATGCAAATTAATATAAATAAACATATTTTAAAATACATAGAACATACCGTATTTATGATGTTATTATCGTAAAAAAATTATTTATCATATTATTATCACCCAATTGATGACATAAATATCAAATGACATAATGTGCGACAAAATAAAATTAAAAGTCTCTTTAAAAAAATTGAAAACTTTGAAAAGCAAAGTCTTTAATAAAATTTAATAATTATGTATCTATATTTGTTACCAGTAGATCATTAACAGATTTTCGACACAGACTTCAAAAAGAAGGCGGTTCTACATTTTTATTAAAAAAAGCCGCACCTAGTTAAACTAGGTGACAATTTGTAAATATTTTTTCTAGGACTTCCATTATCAGAAAATGTTCAGTTCCTTTAAGTATACAATGAGCAAAAAAGGAACTTTTTTGATTTGTTTCAGATTAAATTTACACAATAGGGCCAATTTGACAATTTCTTGAAAATTATTTCGAATTATTTTTCAAAATTATTGAAAAATTTAATTAATTCTACAGAAATACAGAATAATATGTATCTGTATGAGAAGGTTCTTATATGAGGAAAATTGTTTAATTGTTTCAAAATTATTAACTGAGTTTCAGTTCTGTATAACTCATATACATAATTCACAGCAAAGCGTTTATATAAAGTATTTTATATTGAAAATTTTTAATTAACACTCAAATTGAAAGTAAAATTCACACATATTATATTTTGTTTTAATTTTTTTTATATATAAGTATTTATTTAAATTAACTTTTAAGTGTGAACTCGTTTTAGACTCATCTGCTAATATAATTAACATAATATAATTTTTGGAAATTTGGGATACAATTTTTGAAATAATATTAAAATGGAATATTCAAAATATTCCTAAGAAAATTACGCTATTTGGAATTTGAAAGCTTTATTATTTTAGCATGGAAAGTTATTTTCAGAACTTAACTAATTCCCTAATTTGTAAATCATATTTCAAACTTTTAATATTCTTAGACAATGGTCAAATTCACATTAAGTATATTTGAACAAATTGTAATTTTCAATTGTGAACCTTGAAAATTCTTTATATCGTTGATAACAATAAGAACCGTTGAACCGTAATAAAATTAACTCAAAAAGATTCTATACATATTTTCGTCCAGCTCCTCACTCATTTCTGCATTTTAGAAGACTCTAACTCATCCAGTTTGTGCTACAATGCGGCGAGTGTAACTTAGAGTTAATGTTTTGAATGAAGATTCATAAATAAAAACATTTTAAATACACTTGTAATATAATAGAAAAAAATATTTGTCGATAAAAACAAAATCTATAATTAAGGAAGCGGTTGTAAAACTTGAATTAATTTATAAATGTTCGTATTACTCTTCTGACTTTCCTATTCTATATATTTGCAGTATTTATTTACTGGTTTACTCTCAATAATTCAAATATGGAAATACATATGTATATTTATATAGAAATGATTGAAATATTATTTATTCAGAATTAAAAATTTTATAATTTTTGTAAAGCGCAATTAAAACATAATTAAGTTCTAAGATATTAAAGTCAAACCTACAAATGTTCCAGTATATCTTTAGTTAAAAAGCTTTATTAAAAAGAAAATTGAAGATAATTTAAAAAAAAAAAATAAAGGTACAACCAAAAGTTTATTATTACTTATTTACCTGTTATCTCTGAAAACTGGTTTTACGAGTTTCTTTCTTATTTTCCATCTGTTAAAAAATTGTTTCGAATTATATTTGAAAAAAAACAGGGTGATTTATTTTTCTTACTTTAGTTTTGTTACGTTTACTTTTGTTTTGCAGTATAGTGTTTAAAAAATTGTTAATTATGGAATGATTTTGTATATTATATTTTCAGCACAGAGATTTTAATGACATGACATTAAAAAATGTATTCTCAAATAATTCAGTGCAATAATATTGATATAACAGCATACATGGATATTTGTATTTCTTTATTTGATTACGTAACATATTAGGTACAACTTTGGAAAATATATACGAAATCATTACCACAATAGGTAAAATGCGGTTGAATAATTTGTTTGTTTAATGTCAGTTCAATAAAATTCAAAATTTATATAATGGAGGCACATATTCTCCATAGTTTTTATACTTAAATAAAATATATTAAATAAAATTTACTATATTATTTCAATTCTGCGTATTCCACAGAAAATGAAAATTTAGACACGATTTACTTTTTTCGAGGATTTGAGAAGTCATACCTTAAACTTTTGTTCAAAGTTTGCAACACACTCTGTTTTTTTGAGAAATATTTATTACTTGCCCATATGTGCATATATGCAAACTCAATTACGTATGGATATAATTTTCTTTTAACGAAAAAAAAACATGATTCACTTTAATGATAAGCTTTGACAGAAACTTAATGATTTCCACGTTTTAATGAAAAAAACAAAAAAATTAAGACAAAATTTACGAAATATTTAAATACAAATAAAGTACAATATAGATTTGTATGTAAGTGTATAAGAGCACCTTTTGCAATATTTTTTGAACAAGTAATGTACCGGGTAATGAAATGCCTCAGTAGTTTTCATAATTATTGAATGAAAACAACTTTGAAAACTTTAAATTTTTTACAAAACCTGAAAAAATTTTCATTGGAAAATACACTAAATTAAATTTAAATGAGAAATTGAGTTTTAAATCTTGTAATTAGGCAAACTTATGAAACTTACTATATATGATCAGATAACTTAATATAAAAGGAATTTTTAGAAGTTTTTAAAATTAAGACGTCAAAATAAAATAAAATATATATGTAAGTTGAAATCCAAAAATATTAATTCAAAGTGCTGTCTTACTTGAAAATTAAGTTCAATATATTTTACGTTCGCCTAATGTTGAAGTATTTAAAATATGCTTTTTGTCTCCTCATCCCTCATGTCTCCTTATAATAAAATTTATATTCAATTTTTTTTATCTAAATATATATAATAAGAGAAAAAAACGAGAAAAAAAATAGAGTTGACCTTGTCAACTCTGTGATACCCGTACGAATTTGTTATCCTATGTGCGAATAAAGATGCCATAACTGACTATGGGACAGACTATGACTTTAAGTTCCCGTATTACCATATTAATTTATGCAAAATTTCAGTACTGTGCCAAGCTACCATTTAAGTTGTACGGCAGCTACCAGAAAGAGCAAAGAAATTTTAACGAATTTTATCATACACATTGGCCCTACTAATATATTCGTTTGTATGAAATTTCAATACCATAACTTTTATAGTTTCTGAGGTATAGCCAAATAAATTTTGAAGTTGTATGGCAGGTACCAGAAGGAGCCCAGAAATTTCATCGACTTTTATGGGACATATTGGCCCTACTAATATAATCGTTTGTGTGAAATTTCAATACCATAGCTTATTTAGTTTCTGAGATATAGTCAAATAACTTTTGAAGTTGTATGGCAGGTATCAGAAGGAGCCAAGTAATTTCAACGACTTTTATGGCACATATTGGCCCCACTAATATATTCGTTTGTGTGAAATTTCAATACCATAGCTTATATAGTTTCTGAGATATAGCCAAATAACTTTTGGAGTTGTATGGCAGGTACCAGAAGGAGCCAAGTAATTTCAACGGCTTTCATGAGACACATTGGCCCTACTAATATATTCGCTTGTGTGAAATTTCAATACCACAACTTTTATAGTTTCTGAGATATAGACAAATAAATTTTGAAGTTGTATGGCAGGTACCCGAACCGGTACCCCGATCATGTCCAATTTAAATAGGGTTCTGGCACTTACTACAATAAATCATTTGTGAAAATTTGGTGAACTTAGCTCAATTAGTTTTTGAGTTATCGTTGGGACGGACGGACGGACGGACGGACGGACGGACGGACGGACGGACGGACAGACAAAGCTAAATCAACTCAGAATTTGACGCTGATCAAAAACATACACTTGAGTCTATATCTAAGACCGTTATTTCTTAGCGTTACAAACGGTAAGGCAAATTTAGTATACCCTTCGAACATACGTTCGTACGGGTATAAATAGAGTTGACAAGGTGATACCCGTACGAATTTGTTATCCTATGTGCAAATAAAGATGCCATAACTGACTACGGGACAGACTATGACTTTAAGTTGCCGTATTACCACATTAATTTATGCAAAATTTCAGTACTGTGTGTTTTTCAAAATACTGTGTGTGCCAAACTAATATTTAAGTTGTATGGCAGCTACCAGAAAGAGCTAAGAAATTTTCACAAATTTTATCAAACACATTGGCCCTAGTAATATATTCGCTTGTGTGAAATTTCAATACCATAGCTTTTATAGTTTCTGAGATATAGCCAAATAACTTTTTAAGTTGTATGGCAGGTACCAGAAGGTGCCAAGTAATTTCAACGACTTTTATCATACACATTGGCCCTACTAGTATATTCGTTTGTGTGAAATTTCAATACCATAACTTTTATAGTTTCTGAGATATAGCCAAATAACTTTTGAAGTTGTATGGCAGGTACCAGAAGGAGCCAAGTAATTTCAACGACTTTTATTATACACATTGGCCCTACTAATATATTCGTTTGTGTGAAATTTCAATACCACAACTTTTATAGTTTCTGAGATATAGCCAAATAAATTTTGAAGTTGTATGGCAGCTACCCGAACCGGTACCCCGATCATGTCCAATTTAAATAGGGGTCTGGCACTTACTACAATAAATCATTTGTGAAAATTTGGTGAACTTAGCTCAATTAGTTTTTGAGTTATCGTTGGGACGGACGGACGGACGGACGGACAGACAAAGCTATATCAACTCAGAATTTGACGCTGATCAAAAACATACACTTGAGTCTATATCTAAGACTGTTATTTCTTAGCGTTACAAACGGTAAGGCAAATTTAGTATACCCTTCGAACATACGTTCGTACGGGTATAAAAAATTGTAGTACTAAAGTGTAAATTTTGTACTCACAAAATAATGGTTGTAAAAAAGAACAACGCGTTACAATAAAATGGTAAATTTTTTTTGTGGTTAATATACCGACATTTACATAAATACAATAAATGTAAATGTGAATATATAATGTGATTCTGTAACAAACAATTTACTTGGTTAATTTCTGTTGATAGCGTTTCCTTAAATTTATTATCTT